>NC_057836.1:69675000-70300000 GCF_910594005.1 Cervus elaphus
TCGGGCCTCATCTCGCGGCGAGGGGGAAGTCTCATGGTTTTTCTCGAGTTGCGGCGGGAACCTGGGGTATATTCTCGAGTTATGACGGGGATGGCCCTTCCACCCACGTGTTTGTTCAGCGACGTCAGGACTCGTGCCTAGTTTCGAGGGACAACTCGGGATTCTCCTCGAGGCTTGGCAGGGCAATTGGGACGCCTCTCCAGCTGAGGCGGGAGACCAAGTGTCCCTTTCCATGTGCCACAGGAATCCTGGGACTCCTATCAAGTTTCAAGAGGAGTCAGGCATCGTCTCCTTTGGAGGCACTGATCTCCGCGTACCTCTGGAGTTTTCAAAGGATGTGAGGCCTCCAGTCGCGATGAGGTGGGGAACTAGGTCTTTCTGTGTGGTCTCCACAGGGGATTCAGACATCCTTTCGTCTCGGGAGATGCAAGACGAGCCTGCATTCAAGTCACTGCAGGGATATCCGGCCTTATTTCGAGTCAGGGCATCGCAGTGTCCATTTCACTTGAGGCCGCAAACTCAGGGTCCCTCTCACATAGCTAGAGCTGAGAGAAGCCTCCTCTTGAGGTGCTTGTGGTAAGGTGGTATTCCTCTGGAGTCGAAGCCAGGGACTAACCTCTCATCTCGAGTTGATTTGTGGTCCCCGGAGCTCTTTCATGTTGCTACAGTGACCTCAGGATCCCTCTAGCCTTGAAACAGTGTTCTTGGGGTTTCTCTGGAGTGCCATCAAGGAGATCAAGGCTCCTTTCATGTGTGATGTGCAACACGGAATTGCTGTGCACGCAGTGCAGGGGAATCGGGCCTCATCTCGCGGCGAGGGGGAAGTCTCATGGTTTTTCTCGAGTTGCGGCGGAAACCTGGGGTATATTCTCGAGTTACGACGGGGATGGCCCTTCCAGCCACGTGTTTGTTCAGCGACGTCAGGACTCCTGCCTAGTTGCGAGGGATAACTCGGGGTTCTCCTCGAGGCTTGGCAGGACCATTGGGATGCCTCTCCAGGTGAGGCGGGAGACCAAGGGTCCCTTTCCACGTGCCACAGGAATCCTGGGACTCCTATCAAGATTCACGAGGAGTCAGGCATCGTCTCCTTTGGAGGCACTGATCTCCGCATACCTCTGGAGTTTTCAAAGGATGTGAGGCCTCCGGTCGCGATGAGGTGGGGAACTAGGTCTTTCTCTGTGGTCTACACAGGTGATTCAGACATCCTTTCGTCTTGGGAGATGCAAGACGAGCCTGCATTCAAGTCACTGCAAGGATATCCGGCCTTATTTCGAGTCAGGGCATCGCGGTGTCCATTCCACTTGAGGCCGCAAACTCAGGGTCCCTCTCACATACCTAGAGCTGAGAGAAGCCTCCTCTTGAGGTGCTTGTGGTAAGGTGGTATTCCTCTGGAGTCGAAGCCAGGGACTAACCTCTCATCTCGAGTTGATTTTTGGTCCACGGAGCTCTTTCGTGTTGCTACAGTGACCTCAGGATCCCTCTAGACTTGAAACAGTGTTCTTGGGGTTTCTCTGGAGTGACATCAAGGAAATCAAGGTTCCTTTCATGTGTGATGTGCAACACGGAATTGCTCTGCACGCAGTGCAGGGGAATCGGGCCTCATCTCGCGGCGAGGGAGAAGTCTCATGGTTTTTCTCGAGTTGCGGCGGGAACCTGGGGTATATTCTCGAGTTAAGACGGGGATGGTACCTCCACCCACGTGTTTGTTCAGCGACTTCAGGACTCCTGCCTAGTTGCGAGGGACAACTCGGGATTCTCCTCGAGGCTTGGCAGGGCAATTGGGACGCCTCTCCAGCTGAGGCGGGAGACCAAGGGTCCCTTTCCACGTGCCACAGGAATCCTGGGACTCCTATCAAGTTTCACGAGGAGTCAGGCATCGTCTCCTTTGGAGGCACTGATCTCCGCGTACCTCTGGAGTTTTCAAAGGATGTGAGGCCTCCGGTCGCAATGAGGTGGGGAACTAGTTCTTTCTCTGTGGTCTCCACAGGGGATTCAGACATCCTTTCGTCTTGGGAGATGCAAGACGAGCCTGCATTCAAGTCACTGCAGGGATATCCGGCCTTATTTCGAGTCAGGGCATCGCGGAGTCCATTCCACTTGAGGCCGCAAACTCAGGGTCCCTCTCACATACCTAGCGCTGAGAGAAGCCTCCTCTTGAGGTGCTTGTGGTAAGGTGGTATTCCTCTGGAGTCGAAGCCAGGGACTAACCTCTCATCTCGAGTTGATTTGTGGTCCACGGAGCTCTTTCATGTTGCTACAGTGACCTGAGGATCCCTCTAGCCTTGAAACAGTGTTCTTGGGGTTTCTCTGGAGTGCTATCAAGGAGATCAAGGCTCCTTTCATGTGTGATGTGCAACACGGAATTGCTCTGCACGCAGTTCAGGGGAATCGGGCCTCATCTCGCGGCGAGGGGGAAGTCTCATGGTTTTTCTCGAGTTGCGGCGGGAACCTGGGGTATATTCTCGAGTTACGACGGGGATGGCCCTTCCACACACGTGTTTGTTCAGCGACGTCAGGACTCCTGCCTAGTTGGGAGGGACAAATCGGGATTCTCCTCGAGGCTTGGCAGGACAATTGGGACGCCTCTCCAGCTGAGGTGGGAGACCAAGGGTCCCTTTCCGTGTGCCACAGGAATCCTGGGACTCCTATCAAGTTTCACGAGGAGTCAGGCATCGTCTCCTTTGGAGGCACTGATCTCCGCGTACCTCTGGAGTTTTCAAAGGATGTGAGGCCTCCGGTCGCGAAGAGGTGGGGAACTAGGTCTTTCTCTGTGGTCTCCACAGGGGATTCAGACATCCTTTCGTCTTGGGAGATGCAAGACGAGCCTGCATTCAAGTCACTGCAGCGATATCCGGCCTTATTTCGCGTCAGGGCATCGCAGTGTCCATTCCACTTGAGGCCGCAAACTCAGGGTCCCTCTCACATACCTAGAGCTGAGAGAAGAATCCTCTTGAGGTGCTTGTGGTAAGGTGGTATTCCTCTGGAGTCGAAGCCAGGGACTAACCTCTCATCTCGAGTTGATTCTTGGTCCACAGAGCTCTTTCGTGTTGCTACAGTGACCTCAGGATCCCTCTAGACTTGAAACAGTGTTCTTGGGGTTTCTCTGGAGTGCCATCAAGGAGATCAAGGCTCCTTTCATGTGTGATGTGAAACACGGAATTGCTCTGCACGCAGTGCAGGGGAATCGGGCCTCATCTCGCGGCGAGGGGGAAGTCTCATGGTTTTTCTCGAGTTGCGGCGGGAATCTGGGGTATATTCTCAAGTTACGACGGGGATGGCCCTTCCACACACGTGTTTGTTCAGCGACGTCAGGACTCCTGCCTAGTTGCGAGGGACAACTCGGGATTCTCCTCGAGGCTTGGCAGGGCAATTGGGACGCCTCTCCAGGTGAGGTGGGAGACCAAGGGTCCCTTTCCACGTTCCACAGGAATCCTGGGACTCCTATCAAGTTTCACGAGGAGTCAGGCATCGTCTCCTTTGGAGGCACTGATCTCCGCGTACCTCTGGAGTTTTCAAAGGATGTGAGGCCTCCGGTCGCGATGAGGTGGGGAACTAGGTCTTTCTCTGTGGTCTCCACAGGGGATTCAGACATCCTTTCGTCTCGGGAGATGCAAGACGAGCCTGCATTCAAGTCACTGCAGGGATATCCGGCCTTATTTCGCGTCAGGGCATCGCGGTGTCCATTCCACTTGAGGCCGCAAACTCAGGGTCCCTTTCACATACCTAGAGCTGAGAGAAGCCTCCTCTTGAGGTGCTTGTGGTAAGGTGGTATTCCTCTGGAGTCGAAGCCAGGGACTAACCTCTCATCTCGAGTTGATTCTTGGTCCACGGAGCTCTTTCGTGTTGCTACAGTGACCTCAGGATCCCTCTAGCCTTGAAACAGTGTTCTTGGGGTTTCTCTGGAGTGCCATCAAGGAGATCAAGGCTCCTTTCATGTGTGATGTGCAACACGGAATTGCTCTGCACGCAGTGCAGGGGAATCGGGCCTCATCTCGCGGCAAGGGGGAAGTTTCAAGGTTTTTCTCGAGTTGCGGCGGGAACCTGGGGTATATTCTTGAGTTACGACGGGGATGGCCCTTCCAGCCACGTGTTTGTTCAGCGACGTCAGGACTCCTGCCTAGTTGCGAGGGACAACTCGGGATTCTCCTCGAGGCTTGGCAGGGCAATTGGGACGCCTCTCCAGCTGAGGCGGGAGACCAAGTGTCCCTTTCCGTGTGCCACAGGAATCCTGGGACTCCTATCAAGTTTCAAGAGGAGTCAGGCATCGTCTCCTTTGGAGGCACTGATCTCCGCGTACCTCTGGAGTTTTCAAAGGATGTGAGGCCTCCGGTCGCGAAGAGGTGGGGAACTAGTTCTTTTTCTGTGGTCTTCACAGGGGATTCAAACATCCTTTCGTCTCGGGAGATGCAAGACGAGCCTGCATTCAAGTCACTGCAGGGATATCCGGCCTTATTTCGCGTCAGGGCATCGCAGTGTCCATTCCACTTGAGGCCGCAAACTCAGGGTCCCTCTCACATACCTAGAGCTGAGAGAAGCCTCCTCTTGAGGTGCTTGTGGTAAGGTGGTATTCCTCTGGAGTCGAAGCCAGGGACTAACCTCTCATCTCGAGTTGATTTTTGGTCCATGGAGCTCTTTTGTGTTGCTACAGTGACCTCAGTTTCCCTCTAGCCTTGAAACAGTGTTCTTGGGGTTTCTCTGGAGTGCCATCAAGGAAATCAAGGCTCCTTTCATGTGTGATGTGCAACATGGAATTGCTCTGCACGCAGTGCAGGGAAATCGGGCCTCATCTCGCGGCGAGGGGGAAGTCTCATGGTTTTTATCGAGTTGCGGTGGGAACCTGGGGTATATTCTCGAGTTATGACGGGGATGGCCCTTCCAGCCACGTGTTTGTTCAGCGACGTCAGGACTCCTGCCTAGTTGGGAGGGACAACTCGGGATTCTCCTCGAGGCTTGGCAGGGCAATTGGGACGCCTCTCCAGCTGAGCCGGGAGACCAAGTGTCCCTTTCCATGTGCCACAGGAATCCTGGGACTCCTATCAAGTTTCAAGAGGAGTCAGGCATCGTCTCCTTTGGAGGCACTGATCTCCGCGTACCTCTGGAGTTTTCAAAGGATGTGAGGCCTCCAGTCGCGATGAGGTGGGGAACTAGGTCTTTCTGTGTGGTCTCCACAGGGGATTCAGACATCCTTTCGTCTCGGGAGATTCAAGATGAGCCTGCATTCAAGTCACTGCAGGGATATCCGGCCTTATTTCGAGTCAGGGCATCGCAGTGTCCATTTCACTTGAGGCCGCAAACTCAGGGTCCCTCTCACATAGCTAGAGCTGAGAGAAGCCTCCACTTGAGGTGCTTGTGGTAAGGTGGTATTCCTCTGGAGTCGAAGCCAGGGACTAACCTCTCATCTCGAGTTGATTTGTGGTCCACGGAGCTCTTTCATGTTGCTACAGTGACCTCAGGATCCCTCTAGCCTTGAAACAGTGTTCTTGGGGTTTCTCTGGAGTGCCATCAAGGAGATCAAGGCTCCTTTCATGTGTGATGTGCAACACGGAATTGCTCTGCACGCAGTTCAGGGGAGTCGGGCCTCATCTCGCGGCGAGGGAGAAGTCTCATGGTTTTTCTCGAGTTGCGGCGGGAACCTGGGGTATATTCTCGAGTTAAGACGGGGATGGTACCTCCACCCACGTGTTTGTTCAGCGACTTCAGGACTCCTGCCTAGTTGCGAGGGACAACTCGGGATTCTCCTCGAGGCTTGGCAGGGCAATTGGGACGCCTCTCCAGCTGAGGCGGGAGACCAAGGGTCCCTTTCCACGTGCCACAGGAATCCTGGGACTCCTATCAAGTTTCACGAGGAGTCAGGCATCGTCTCCTTTGGAGGCACTGATCTCCGCGTACCTCTGGAGTTTTCAAAGGATGTGAGGCCTCCGTTCGCGATGAGGTGGGGAACTAGGTCTTTCTCTGTGGTCTCCACAGGGGATTCAGACATCCTTTCGTCTTGGGAGATGCAAGACGAGCCTGCATTCAAGTCACTGCAGGGATATCCGGCCTTATTTCGAGTCAGGGCATCGCGGTGTCCATTCCACTTGAGGCCGCAAACTCAGGGTCCCTCTCACATAGCTAGAGCTGAGAGAAGCCTCCTCTTGAGGTGCTTGTGGTAAGGTGGTATTCCTCTGGAGTCGAAGCCAGGGACTAACCTCTCATCTCGAGTTGATTTGTGGTCCACGGAGCTCTTTCATGTTGCTACAGTGACCTGAGGATCCCTCTAGCCTTGAAACAGTGTTCTTGGCGTTTCTCTGGAGTGCCATCAAGGAGATCAAGGCTCCTTTCATGTGTGATGTGCAACACGGAATTGCTCTGCACGCAGTTCAGGGGAATCGGGCCTCATCTCGCGGCGAGGGGGAAGTCTCATGGTTTTTCTCGAGTTGCGGCGGGAACCTGGGGTATATTCTCGAGTTACGACGGGGATGGCCCTTCCACCCACGTGTTTGTTCAGCGACGTCAGGACTCCTGCCTAGTTGGGAGGGACAACTCGGGATTCTCCTCGAGGCTTGGCAGGGCAATTGGGACGCCTCTCCAGCTGAGGCGGGAGACCAAGGGTCCCTTTCCACGTGCCACAGGAATCCTGGGACTCCTATCAAGTTTCACGAGGAGTCAGGCATCGTCTCCTTTGGAGGCACTGATCTCCGCGTACCTCTGGAGTTTTCAAAGGATGTGAGGCCTCCGGTCGCGAAGAGGTGGGGAACTAGGTCTTTCTCTGTGGTCTCCACAGGGGATTCAGACATCCTTTCATCTTGGGAGATGCAAGACGAGCCTGCATTCAAGTCACTGCAGGGATATCCGGCCTTATTTCGCGTCAGGGCATCGCAGTGTCCATTCCACTTGAGGCCGCAAACTCAGGGTCCCTCTCACATACCTAGAGCTGAGAGAAGAATCCTCTTGAGGTGCTTGTGGTAAGGTGGTATTCCTCTGGAGTCGAAGCCAGGGACTAACCTCTCATCTCGAGTTGATTCTTGGTCCACAGAGCTCTTTCGTGTTGCTACAGTGACCTCAGGATCCCTCTAGACTTGAAACAGTGTTCTTGGGGTTTCTCTGGAGTGCCATCAAGGAGATCAAGGCTCCTTTCATGTGTGATGTGAAACACGGAATTGCTCTGCACGCAGTGCAGCGGAATCGGGCCTCATCTCGCGGCGAGGGGGAAGTCTCATGGTTTTTCTCGAGTTGCGGCGGGAATCTCGGGTATATTCTCAAGTTACGACGGGGATGGCGCTTCCACACACGTGTTTGTTCAGCGACGTCAGGACTCCTGCCTAGTTGCGAGGGACAACTCGGGATTCTCCTCGAGGCTTGGCAGGGCAATTGGGACGCCTCTCCAGGTGAGGTGGGAGACCAAGGGTCCCTTTCCACGTTCCACAGGAATCCTGGGACTCCTATCAAGTTTCACGAGGAGTCAGGCATCGTCTCCTTTGGAGGCACTGATCTCCGCGTACCTCTGGAGTTTTCAAAGGATGTGAGGCCTCCGGTCGCGATGAGGTGGGGAACTAGGTCTTTCTCTGTGGTCTCCACAGGGGATTCAGACATCCTTTCGTCTCGGGAGATGCAAGACGAGCCTGCATTCAAGTCACTGCAGGGATATCCGGCCTTATTTCGCGTCAGGGCATCGCAGTGTCCATTCCACTTGAGGCCGCAAACTCAGGGTCCCTTTCACATACCTAGAGCTGAGAGAAGCCTCCTCTTGAGGTGCTTGTGGTAAGGTGGTATTCCTCTGGAGTCGAAGCCAGGGACTAACCTCTCATCTCGAGTTGATTCTTGGTCCATGGAGCTCTTTCGTTTTGCTACAGTGACCTCAGGATCCCTCTAGCCTTGAAACAGTGTTCTTGGGGTTTCTCTGGAGTGCCATCAAGGAGATCAAGGCTCCTTTCATGTGTGATGTGCAACACGGAATTGCTCTGCACGCAGTGCAGGGGAATCGGGCCTCATCTCGCGGCGAGGGGGAAGTTTCATGGTTTTTCTCGAGTTGCGGCGGGAACCTGGGGTATATTCTCGAGTTACGACGGGGATGGCCCTTCCAGCCACGTGTTTGTTCAGCGACGTCAGGACTCCTGCCTAGTTGCGAGGGACAACTCGGGATTCTCCTCGAGGCTTGGCAGGGCAATTGGGACGCCTCTCCAGCTGAGGCGGGAGACCAAGTGTCCCTTTCCCTGTGGCACAGGAATCCTGGGACTCCTATCAAGTTTCAAGAGGAGTCAGGCATCGTCTCCTTTGGAGGCACTGATCTCCGCGTACCTCTGGAGTTTTCAAAGGATGTGAGGCCTCCGGTCGCGAAGAGGTGGGGAACTAGTTCTTTTTCTGTGGTCTTCACAGGGGATTCAGACATCCTTTCGTCTCGGGAGATGCAAGACGAGCCTGCATTCAAGTCACTGCAGGGATATCCGGCCTTATTTCGCGTCAGGGCATCGCAGTGTCCATTCCACTTGAGGCCGCAAACTCAGGGTCCCTCTCACATACCTAGAGCTGAGAGAAGCCTCCTCTTGAGGTGCTTGTGGTAAGGTGGTATTCCTCTGGAGTCGAAGCCAGGGACTAACCTCTCATCTCGAGTTGATTTTTGGTCCATGGAGCTCTTTTGTGTTGCTACAGTGACCTCAGTTTCCCTCTAGCCTTGAAACAGTGTTCTTGGGGTTTCTCTGGAGTGCCATCAAGGAAATCAAGGCTCCTTTCATGTGTGATGTGCAACACGGAATTGCTCTGCACGCAGTGCAGGGGAATCGGGCCTCATCTCGCGGCGAGGGGGAAGTCTCATGGTTTTTCTCGAGTTGCGGTGGGAACCTGGGGTATATTCTCGAGTTATGACGGGGATGGCCCATCCACCCACGTGTTTGTTCAGCGACGTCAGGACTCCTGCCTAGTTTCGAGGGACAACTCGGGATTCTCCTCGAGGCTTGGCAGGGCAATTGGGACGCCTCTCCAGCTGAGGCGGGAGACCAAGGGTCCCTTTCCACGTGCCACAGGAATCCTGGGACTCCTATCAAGTTTCACGAGGAGTCAGGCATCGTCTCCTTTGGAGGCACTGATCTCCGCGTACCTCTGGAGTTTTCAAAGGATGTGAGGCCTCCGGTCGCGAAGACGTGGGGAACTAGGTCTTTCTCTGTGGTCTCCACAGGGGATTCAGACATCCTTTCGTCTTGGGAGATGCAAGACGAGCCTGCATTCAAGTCACTGCAGGGATATCCGGCCTTATTTCGCGTCAGGGCATCGCAGTGTCCATTCCACTTGAGGCCGCAAACTCAGGGTCCCTCTCACATACCTAGAGCTGAGAGAAGAATCCTCTTGAGGTGCTTGTGGTAAGGTGGTATTCCTCTGGAGTCGAAGCCAGGGACTAACCTCTCATCTCGAGTTGATTCTTGGTCCACAGAGCTCTTTCGTGTTGCTACAGTGACCTCAGGATCCCTCTAGACTTGAAACAGTGTTCTTGGGGTTTCTCTGGAGTGCCATCAAGGAGATCAAGGCTCCTTTCATGTGTGATGTGAAACACGGAATTGCTCTGCACGCAGTGCAGGGGAATCGGGCCTCATCTCGCGGCGAGGGGGAAGTCTCATGGTTTTTCTCGAGTTGCGGCGGGAATCTGGGGTATATTCTCAAGTTACGACGGGGATGGCCCTTCCATACACGTGTTTGTTCAGCGACGTCAGGACTCCTGCCTAGTTGCGAGGGACAACTCGGGATTCTCCTCGAGGCTTGGCAGGGCAATTGGGACGCCTCTCCAGGTGAGGTGGGAGACCAAGGGTCCCTTTCCACGTTCCACAGGAATCCTGGGACTCCTATCAAGTTTCACGAGGAGTCAGGCATCGTCTCCTTTGGAGGCACTGATCTCCGCGTACCTCTGGAGTTTTCAAAGGATGTGAGGCCTCCGGTCGCGAAGAGGTGGGGAACTAGGTCTTTCTCTGTGGTCTCCACAGGGGATTCAGACATCCTTTCTTCTTGGGAGATGCAAGATGTGCCTGCATTCAAGTCACTGTAGGGATATCCGGCCTTATTTCGAGTCAGGTCATCCCGGTGTCCATTCCACTTGAGGCCGCAAACTCAGGGTCCCTCTCACATAGCTAGAGCTGAGAGGAGACTCCTCTTGAGGTGCTTGTGGTAAGGTGGTATTCCTCTGGAGTCGAAGCCAGGGACTAACCTCTCATCTCGAGTTGATTTTTGGTCCTCGGAGCTCTTTCGTGTTGTTACAGTGACCTCAGGATCCCTCTAGCCTTGAAACAGTGTTCTTGGGTTTTCTCTGGAGTGCCATCAAGGAAATCAAGGCTCCTTTCATGTGAGATGTGCAACACGGAAATGCTCTGCACGCAGTGCAGGGAAATCGGGCCTCATCTCGCGGCGAGGGGGAAGTCTCATGGTTTTTCTCGAGTTGCGGCGGGAACCTGGGGTATATTCTCGAGTTAAGACGGGGATGGCCCTTCCACCCACGTGTTTGTTCAGCGACGTCAGGACTCCTGCCTAGTTGCGAGGGACAACTCGGGATTCTCCTCGAGGCTTGGCAGGGCAATTGGGACGCCTCTCCAGCTGAGGCGGGAGAGCAAGGGTCCCTTTCCACGTGCCACAGGAATCCTGGGACTCCTATCAAGTTTCACGAGGAGTCAGGCATCGTCTCCTTTGGAGGCACTGATCTCCGCGTACCTCTGGAGTTTTCAAAGGATGTGAGGCCTCCGGTCGCGATGAGGTGGGGAACTAGGTCTTTCTCTGTGGTCTCCACAGGGGATTCAGACATCCTTTCGTCTTGGGAGATGCAAGACGAGCCTGCATTCAAGTCACTGCAGGGATATCCGGCCTTATTTCGCGTCAGGGCATCGCAGTGTCCATTCCACTTGAGGCCGCAAACTCAGGGTCCCTCTCACATACATAGAGCTGAGAGAAGCCTCCTCTTGAGGTGCTTGTGGTAAGGTGGTATTCCTCTGGAGTCGAAGCCAGGGACTAACCTCTCATCTCGAGTTGATTTTTGGTCCACGGAGCTCTTTCGTTTTGCTACAGTGACCTCAGTTTCCCTCTAGCCTTGAAACAGTGTTCTTGGGGTTTCTCTCGAGTGCCATGAAGGAAATCAAGGCTCCTTTCATGTGTGATGTGCAACACGGAATTGCTCTGCAAGCAGTGCAGGGGAATCGGGCCTCATCTCGCGGCGAGGGGAAAGTCTCATGGTTTTTCTCGAGTTGCGGTTGGAACCTGGGGTATATTCTCGAGTTATGACGGGGATGGCCCTTCCACCCACGTGTTTGTTCAGCGACGTCAGGACTCCTGCCTAGTTTCGAGGGACAACTCGGGATTCTCCTCGAGGCTTGGCAGGGCAATTGGGACGCCTCTCCAGCTGAGGCGGGAGACCAAGGGTCCCTTTCCACGTGCCACAGGAATCCTGGGACTCCTATCAAGTTTCACGAGGAGTCAGGCATCGTCTCCTTTGGAGGCACTGATCTCCGCGTACCTCTGGAGTTTTCAAAGGATGTGAGGCCTCCGGTCGCGATGAGGTGGGGAACTAGGTCTTTCTCTGTGGTCTCCACAGGGGATTCAGACATCCTTTCGTCTTGGGAGATGCAAGACGAGCCTGCATTCAAGTCACTGCAGGGATATCCGGCCTTATTTCGAGTCAGGGCATCGCGGAGTCCATTCCACTTGAGGCCGCAAACTCAGGGTCCCTCTCACATACCTAGAGCTGAAAGAAGCCTCCTCTTGAGGTGCTTGTGGTAAGGTGGTATTCCTCTGGAGTCGAAGCCAGGGACTAACCTCTCATCTCGAGTTGATTTGTGGTCCACGGAGCTCTTTCATGTTGCTACAGTGACCTCAGGATCCCTCTAGCCTTGAAACAGTGTTCTTGGGGTTTCTCTGGAGTGCCATCAAGGAGATCAAGGCTCCTTTCATGTGTGATGTGCAACACGGAATTGCTCTGCACGCAGTTCAGGGGAATCGGGCCTCATCTCGCGGCGAGGGGGAAGTCTCATGGTTTTTCTCGAGTTGCGGCGGGAACCAGGGGTATATTCTCGAGTTACGACGGGGATGGCCCTTCCAGCCACGTGTTTGTTCAGCGACGGCAGGACTCCTGCCTAGTTGGGAGGGACAACTCGGGATTCTCCTCGAGGCTTGGCAGGGCAATTGGGACGCTTCTCCAGCTGAGGCGGGAGACCAAGGGTCCCTTTCCACGTGCCACAGGAATCCTGGGACTCCTATCAAGTTTCACGAGGAGTCAGGCATCGTCTCCTTTGGAGGCACTGATCTCCGCGTACCTCTGGAGTTTTCAAAGGATGTGAGGCCTCCGGTCGCGATGAGGTGGGGAACTAGGTCTTTCTCTGTGGTCTCCACAGGGGATTCAGACATCCTTTCGTCTTGGGAGATGCAAGACGAGCCTGCATTCAAGTCACTGCAGGGATATCCGGCCTTATTTCGAGTCAGGGCATCGCACTGTCCATTCCACTTGAGGCCGCAAACTCAGGGTCCCTCTCACATACCTAGAGCTGAGAGAAGCCTCCTCTTGAGGTGCTAGAGGTAAGGTGGTATTCCTCTGGAGTCGAAGCCAGGGACTAACCTCTCATCTCGAGTTGATTCTTGGTCCATGGAGCTCTTTTCTGTTGCTACAGTGACCTCAGGATCCCTCTAGCCTTGAAACAGTGTTCTTGGGGTTTCTCTGGAGTGCCATCAAGGAGATCAAGGCTCCTTTCATGTGTGATGTGCAACACGGAATTTCTCTGCCCGCAGTGCAGGGGAATCGGGCCTCATCTCGCGGCGAGGGGGAAGTCTCATGGTTTTTCTCGAATTGCGGCGGGAACCTGAGGTATATTCTCGAGTTACGACGGGGATGGCCCTTCCACCCACGTGTTTGTTCAGCGACGTCAGGACTCCTGCCTAGTTGCAAGGGACAACTCGGGATTCTCCTCGAGGCTTGGCAGGACAATTGGGACGCCTCTCCAGCTGAGGTGGGAGACCAAGGGTCCCTTTCCGTGTGCCACAGGAATCCTGGGACTCCTATCAAGTTTCAAGAGGAGTCAGGCATCGGCTCCTTTGGAGGCACTGATCTCCGCGTACCTCTGGAGTTTTCAAAGGATGTGAGGCCTCCGGTCGCGAAGAGGTGGGGAACTAGGTCTTTCTCTGTGGTCTCCACAGGGGATTCAGACATCCTTTCGTCTTGGGAGATGCAAGACGAGCCTGCATTCAAGTCACTGCAGCGATATCCGGCCTTATTTCGCGTCAGGGCATCGCAGTGTCCATTCCACTTGAGGCCGCAAACTCAGGGTCCCTCTCACATACCTAGAGCTGAGAGAAGCCTCCTCTTGAGGTGCTTGTGGTAAGGTGGTATTCCTCTGGAGTCGAAGCCAGGGACTAACCTCTCATCTCGAGTTGATTTTTGGTCCATGGAGCTCTTTTGTGTTGCTACAGTGACCTCAGGATCCCTCTAGCCTTGAAACAGTGTTCTTGGGGTTTCTCTGGAGTGCCATCAAGGAAATCAAGGCTCCTTTCATGTGTGATGTGCAACACGGAATTGCTCTGCACGCAGTGCAGGGGAATCGGGCCTCATCTCGCGGCGAGGGGGAAGTCTCATGGTTTTTCTCGAGTTGCGGTGGGAACCTGGGGTATATTCTCGAGTTATGACGGGGATGGCCCTTCCACCCACGTGTTTGTTCAGCGACGTCAGGACTCCTGCCTAGTTTCGAGGGACAACTCGGGATTCTCCTCGAGGCTTGGCAGGGCAATTGGGACGCCTCTCCAGCTGAGGCGGGAGACCAAGGGTCCCTTTCCACGTGCCACAGGAATCCTGGGACTCCTATCAAGTTTCACGAGGAGTCAGGCATCGTCTCCTTTGGAGGCACTGATCTCCGCGTACCTCTGGAGTTTTCAAAGGATGTGAGGCCTTCGGTCGCGATGAGGTGGGGAACTAGGTCTTTCTCTGTGGTCTCCACAGGGGATTCAGACACCCTTTCGTCTTGGGAGATGCAAGACGAGCCTGCATTCAAGTCACTGCAGGGATATCCGGCCTTATTTCGAGTCAGGGCATCGAGGAGTCCATTCCACTTGAGGCCGCAAACTCAGGGTCCCTCTCACATACCTAGAGCTGAGAGAAGCCTCCTCTTGAGGTGCTTGTGGTAAGGTGGTATTCCTCTGGAGTCGAAGCCAGGGACTAACCTCTCATCTCTAGTTGATTTGTGGTCCACGGAGCTCTTTCATGTTCCTACAGTGACCTCAGGATCCCTCTAGCCTTGAAACAGTGTTCTTGGGGTTTCTCTGGAGTGCCATCAAGGAGATCAAGGCTCCTTTCATGTGTGATGTGCAACACGGAATTGCTGTGCACGCAGTTCAGGGGAATCGGGCCTCATCTCGCGGCGAGGGGGAAGTCTCATGGTTTTTCTCGAGTTGCGGCGGGAACCTGGGGTATATTCTCGAGTTACAACGGGGATGGCCCTTCCAGCCACCTGTTTGTTCAGCGACGTCAGGACTCCTGCCTAGTAGGGAGGGACAACTCGGGATTCTCCTCGAGGCTTGGCAGGGCAATTGGGACGCCTCTCCAGCTGAGGCGGGAGACCAAGGGTCCCTTTCCGTTTGCCACAGGAATCCTGGGACTCCTATCAAGTTTCAAGAGGAGTCAGGCATCGTCTCCTTTGGAGGCACTGATCTCCGCGTACCTCTGGAGTTTTCAAAGGATGTGAGGCCTCCGGTCGCAATGAGGTGGGGAACTAGGTCTTTCTCTGTGGTCTCCACAGGGGATTCAGACATCCTTTCGTCTTGGGAGATGCAAGACGAGCCTGCATTCAAGTCACTGCAGGAATATCCGGCCTTATTTCGAGTCAGGGCATCGCAGTGTCCATTCCACTTGAGGCCGCAAACTCAGGGTCCCTCTCACATACCTAGAGCTGAGAGAAGAATCCTCTTGAGGTGCTTGTGGTAAGGTGGTATTCCTCTGGAGTCGAAGCCAGGGACTAACCTCTCATCTCGAGTTGATTTTTGGTCCATGGAACTCTTTCGTGTTGCTACAGTGACCTCAGTTTCCCTCTAGCCTTGAAACAGTGTTCTTGGGGTTTCTCTGGAGTGCCATCAAGGAAATCAAGGCTCCTTTCATGTGTGATGTGCAACACGGAATTGCTCTGCACGCAGTGCAGGGGAATCGGGCCTCATCTCGCGGTGAGGGGGAAGTCTCATGGTTTTTCTTGACTTGCGGTGGGAACCGGGGTATATTCTCGAGTTATGACGGGGATGGCCCTTCCACCCACGTGTTTGTTCAGCGACGTCAGGACTCCTGCCTAGTTTCGAGGGACAACTCGGGATTCTCCTCGAGGCTTGGCAGGGCAATTGGGACGCCTCTCCAGCTGAGGCATGGGACCAAGGGTCCCTTTCCACGTGCCACAGGAATCCTGGGACTCCTATCAAGTTTCACGAGGAGTCAGGCATCGTCTCCTTTGGAGGCACTGATCTCCGCGTACCTCTGGAGTTTTCAAAGGATGTGAGGCCTCCGGTAGTGATGAGGTGGGGAACTAGGTCTTTCTCTGTGGTCTCCACAGGGGATTCAGACATCCTTTCGTCTTGGGAGATGCAAGACGAGCCTGCATTCAAGTCACTGCAGGGATATCCGGCCTTATTTCGAGTCAGGGCATCCCGGTGTCCATTCCACTTGAGGCCGCAAACTCAGGGTCCCTCTCACATACCTAGAGCTGAGAGAAGCCTCCTCTTGAGGTGCTTGTGGTAAGGTGGTATTCCTCTGGAGTCGAAGCCAGGGACTAACCTCTCATCTCGAGTTGATTTTTGGTCCACGGAGCTCTTTCGTGTTGCTACAGTGACCTGAGGATCCCTCTAGCCTTGAAACAGTGATCTTGGGGTTTCTCTGGAGGGCCATCAAGGAAATCAAGGCTCCTTTCATGTGTGATGTGCAACACGGAATTGCTCTGCACGCAGTGCAGGGGAATCGGGCCTCATCTCGCGGCGAGGGGGAAGTCTCATGGTTTTTCTCGACTTGCGGTGGGAACCTGGGGTATATTCTCGAGTTATGACGGGGATGGCCCTTCCACCCACGTGTTTGTTCAGCGACGTCAGGACTCCTGCCTAGTTTCGAGGGACAACTCGGGATTCTCCTCGAGGCTTGGCAGGGCAATTGGGACGCCTCTCCAGCTGAGGCGGGAGACCAAGGGTCCCTTTCCACGTGCCACAGGAATCCTGGGACTCCTATCTAGTTTCACGAGGAGTCAGGCATCGACTCCTTTGGAGGCACTGATCTCCGCGTACCTCTGGAGTTTTCAAAGGATGTGAGGCCTCCGGTCGCGATGAGGGGGGGAACTAGGTCTTTCTCTGTGGTCTACACAGGTGATTCAGACATCCTTTCGTCTTGGGAGATGCAAGACGAGCCTTCATTCAAGTCACTGCAAGGATATCCGGCCTTATTTCGAGTCAGGGCATCGCGGTGTCCATTCCACTTGAGGCCGCAAACTCAGGGTCCCTCTCACATACCTAGAGCTGAGAGAAGCCTCCTCTTGAGGTGCTTGTGGTAAGGTGGTATTCCTCTGGAGTCGAAGCCAGGGACTAACCTCTCATCTCGAGTTGATTTTTGGGCCGCGGAGCTCTTTCGTGTTGGTACAGTGACCTCAGGATCCCTCTAGCCTTGAAACAGTGTTCTTGGGGTTTCTCTGGAGTGCCACCAAGGAAATCAAGGCCCCTTTCATGTGTGATGTGCAACACGGAATTGCTCTGCACGCAGTGCAGGGGAATCAGGCCTCATCTTGCGGCGAGGGGGAAGTCTCATGGTTTTTCTCGAGTTGCGGCGGGAACCTGGGGTATATTCTCGAGTTACGACGGGGAAGGCCCTTCCATACAAGTGTTTGTTCAGCGAGACTGGACTCCTGCCTAGTTACGAGGGACAACTCGGGATTCTCCTCGAGGCTTGGCAGGGCAATTGGGACGCCTCTCCAGCTGAGGCGGGAGACCAAGGGTCCCTTTCCACGTACCACAGGAATCCTGGGACTCCTATCAAGTTTCACGAGGAGTCAGGCATCGTCTCCTTTGGAGGCACTGATCTCCGCGTACCTCTGGAGTTTTCATAGGATGTGAGGCCTCCGGTCGCGATGAGGTGGGGAACTAGGTCTTTCTCTGTGGTCTACACAGGTGATTCAGACATCCTTTCGTCTTGGGAGATGCAAGACGAGCCTGCATTCAAGTCACTGCAAGGATATCCGGCCTTATTTCGAGTCAGGGCATCGCGGTGTCCATTCCACTTGAGGCCGCAAACTCAGGGTCCCTCTCACATACCTAGAGCTGAGAGAAGCCTCCTCTTGAGGTGCTTGTGGTAAGGTGGTATTCCTCTGGAGTCGAAGCCAGGGACTAACCTCTCATCTCGAGTTGATTTTTGGTCCACGGAGCTCTTTCGTGTTGCTACAGTGACCTCAGGATCCCTCTAGCCTTGAAACAGTGTTCTTGGGGTTTCTCTGGAGTGCCATCAAGGAAATCAAGGCTCCTTTCATGTGTGATGTGCAACACGGAATTGCTCTGCACGCAGTGCAGGGGAATCGGGCCTCATCTCGCGGCGAGGGGGAAGTCTCATGGTTTTTCTCGAGTTGCGGCGGGAACCTGGGGTATATTCTCGAGTTACGACGGGGATGGCCCTTCCATACAAGTGTTTGTTCAGCGACGTCTGGACTCCTGTCTAGTTGCGAGGGACAACTCGGGATTCTCCTCGAGGCTTGGCAGGGCAATTGGGACGCCTCTCCAGCTGAGGCGGGAGACCAAGGGTCCCTTTCCACGTACCACAGGAATCCTGGGACTCCTATCAAGATTCACGAGGAGTCAGGCATCGTCTCCTTTGGAGGCACTGATCTCCGCATACCTCTGGAGTTTTCAAAGGATGTGAGGCCTCCGGTCGCGATGAGGTGGGGAACTAGGTCGTTCTCTGTGGTCTACACAGGTGATTCAGACATCCTTTCGTCTTGGGAGATGCAAGACGAGCCTGCATTCAAGTCACTGCAAGGATATCCGGCCTTATTTCGAGTCAGGGCATCGCGGTGTCCATTCCACTTGAGGCCGCAAACTCAGGGTCCCTCTCACATACCTAGAGCTGAGAGAAGCCTCCTCTTGAGGTGCTTGTGGTAAGGTGGTATTCCTCTGGAGTCGAAGCCAGGGACTAACCTCTCATCTCGAGTTGATTTTTGGTCCACGGAGCTCTTTCGTGTTGCTACAGTGACCTCAGGATCCCTCTAGACTTGAAACAGTGTTCTTGGGGTTTCTCTGGAGTGACATCAAGGAAATCAAGGTTCCTTTCATGTGTGATGTGCAACACGGAATTGCTCTGCACGCAGTGCAGGGGAATCGGGCCTCATCTCGCGGCGAGGGAGAAGTCTCATGGTTTTTCTCGAGTTGCGGCGGGAACCTGGGGTATATTCTCGAGTTAAGACGGGGATGGTACCTCCACCCACGTGTTTGTTCAGCGACTTCAGGACTCCTGCCTAGTTGCGAGGGACAACTCGGGATTCTCCTCGAGGCTTGGCAGGGCAATTGGGACGCCTCTCCAGCTGAGGCGGGAGACCAAGGGTCCCTTTCCACGTGCCACAGGAATCCTGGGACTCCTATCAAGTTTCACGAGGAGTCAGGCATCGTCTCCTTTGGAGGCACTGATCTCCGCGTACCTCTGGAGTTTTCAAAGGATGTGAGGCCTCCGGTCGCGATGAGGTGGGGAACTAGTTCTTTCTCTGTGGTCTCCACAGGGGATTCAGACATCCTTTCGTCTTGGGAGATGCAAGACGAGCCTGCATTCAAGTCACTGCAGGGATATCCGGCCTTATTTCGAGTCAGGGCATCGCGGAGTCCATTCCACTTGAGGCCGCAAACTCAGGGTCCCTCTCACATACCTAGCGCTGAGAGAAGCCTCCTCTTGAGGTGCTTGTGGTAAGGTGGTATTCCTCTGGAGTCGAAGCCAGGGACTAACCTCTCATCTCGAGTTGATTTGTGGTCCACGGAGCTCTTTCATGTTGCTACAGTGACCTGAGGATCCCTCTAGCCTTGAAACAGTGTTCTTGGGGTTTCTCTGGAGTGCTATCAAGGAGATCAAGGCTCCTTTCATGTGTGATGTGCAACACGGAATTGCTCTGCACGCAGTTCAGGGGAATCGGGCCTCATCTCGCGGCGAGGGGGAAGTCTCATGGTTTTTCTCGAGTTGCGGCGGGAACCTGGGGTATATTCTCGAGTTACGACGGGGATGGCCCTTCCACACACGTGTTTGTTCAGCGACGTCAGGACTCCTGCCTAGTTGGGAGGGACAAATCGGGATTCTCCTCGAGGCTTGGCAGGACAATTGGGACGCCTCTCCAGCTGAGGTGGGAGACCAAGGGTCCCTTTCCGTGTGCCACAGGAATCCTGGGACTCCTATCAAGTTTCAAGAGGAGTCAGGCATCGTCTCCTTTGGAGGCACTGATCTCCGCGTACCTCTGGAGTTTTCAAAGGATGTGAGGCCTCCGGTCGCGAAGAGGTGGGGAACTAGGTCTTTCTCTGTGGTCTCCACAGGGGATTCAGACATCCTTTCGTCTTGGGAGATGCAAGACGAGCCTGCATTCAAGTCACTGCAGCGATATCCGGCCTTATTTCGCGTCAGGGCATCGCAGTGTCCATTCCACTTGAGGCCGCAAACTCAGGGTCCCTCTCACATACCTAGAGCTGAGAGAAGAATCCTCTTGAGGTGCTTGTGGTAAGGTGGTATTCCTCTGGAGTCGAAGCCAGGGACTAACCTCTCATCTCGAGTTGATTCTTGGTCCACAGAGCTCTTTCGTGTTGCTACAGTGACCTCAGGATCCCTCTAGACTTGAAACAGTGTTCTTGGGGTTTCTCTGAAGTGCCATCAAGGAGATCAAGGCTCCTTTCATGTGTGATGTGAAACACGGAATTGCTCTGCACGCAGTGCAGGGGAATCGGGCCTCATCTCGCGGCGAGGGGGAAGTCTCATGGTTTTTCTCGAGTTGCGGCGGGAATCTGGGGTATATTCTCAAGTTACGACGGGGATGGCCCTTCCACACACGTGTTTGTTCAGCGACGTCAGGACTCCTGCCTAGTTGCGAGGGACAACTCGGGATTCTCCTCGAGGCTTGGCAGGGCAATTGGGACGCCTCTCCAGGTGAGGTGGGAGACCAAGGGTCCCTTTCCACGTTCCACAGGAATCCTGGGACTCCTATCAAGTTTCACGAGGAGTCAGGCATCGTCTCCTTTGGAGGCACTGATCTCCGCGTACCTCTGGAGTTTTCAAAGGATGTGAGGCCTCCGGTCGCGATGAGGTGGGGAACTAGGTCTTTCTCTGTGGTCTCCACAGGGGATTCAGACATCCTTTCGTCTCGGGAGATGCAAGACGAGCCTGCATTCAAGTCACTGCAGGGATATCCGGCCTTATTTCGCGTCAGGGCATCGCAGTGTCCATTCCACTTGAGGCCGCAAACTCAGGGTCCCTTTCACATACCTAGAGCTGAGAGAAGCCTCCTCTTGAGGTGCTTGTGGTAAGGTGGTATTCCTCTGGAGTCGAAGCCAGGGACTAACCTCTCATCTCGAGTTGATTCTTGGTCCACGGAGCTCTTTCGTGTTGCTACAGTGACCTCAGGATCCCTCTAGCCTTGAAACAGTGTTCTTGGGGTTTCTCTGGAGTGCCATCAAGGAGATCAAGGCTCCTTTCATGTGTGATGTGCAACACGGAATTGCTCTGCACGCAGTGCAGGGGAATCGGGCCTCATCTCGCGGCAAGGGGGAAGTTTCATGGTTTTTCTCGAGTTGCGGCGGGAACCTGGGGTATATTCTTGAGTTACGACGGGGATGGCCCTTCCAGCCACGTGTTTGTTCAGCGACGTCAGGACTCCTGCCTAGTTGCGAGGGACAACTCGGGATTCTCCTCGAGGCTTGGCAGGGCAATTGGGACGCCTCTCCAGCTGAGGCGGGAGACCAAGTGTCCCTTTCCGTGTGCCACAGGAATCCTGGGACTCCTATCAAGTTTCAAGAGGAGTCAGGCATCGTCTCCTTTGGAGGCACTGATCTCCGCGTACCTCTGGAGTTTTCAAAGGATGTGAGGCCTCCGGTCGCGAAGAGGTGGGGAACTAGTTCTTTTTCTGTGGTCTTCACAGGGGATTCAAACATCCTTTCGTCTCGGGAGATGCAAGACGAGCCTGCATTCAAGTCACTGCAGGGATATCCGGCCTTATTTCGCGTCAGGGCATCGCAGTGTCCATTCCACTTGAGGCCGCAAACTCAGGGTCCCTCTCACATACCTAGAGCTGAGAGAAGCCTCCTCTTGAGGTGCTTGTGGTAAGGTGGTATTCCTCTGGAGTCGAAGCCAGGGACTAACCTCTCATCTCGAGTTGATTTTTGGTCCATGGAGCTCTTTTGTGTTGCTACAGTGACCTCAGTTTCCCTCTAGCCTTGAAACAGTGTTCTTGGGGTTTCTCTGGAGTGCCATCAAGGAAATCAAGGCTCCTTTCATGTGTGATGTGCAACATGGAATTGCTCTGCACGCAGTGCAGGGAAATCGGGCCTCATCTCGCGGCGAGGGGGAAGTCTCATGGTTTTTATCGAGTTGCGGTGGGAACCTGGGGTATATTCTCGAGTTATGACGGGGATGGCCCTTCCAGCCACGTGTTTGTTCAGCGACGTCAGGACTCCTGCCTAGTTGGGAGGGACAACTCGGGATTCTCCTCGAGGCTTGGCAGGGCAATTGGGACGCCTCTCCAGCTGAGCCGGGAGACCAAGTGTCCCTTTCCATGTGCCACAGGAATCCTGGGACTCCTATCAAGTTTCAAGAGGAGTCAGGCATCGTCTCCTTTGGAGGCACTGATCTCCGCGTACCTCTGGAGTTTTCAAAGGATGTGAGGCCTCCAGTCGCGATGAGGTGGGGAACTAGGTCTTTCTGTGTGGTCTCCACAGGGGATTCAGACATCCTTTCGTCTCGGGAGATTCAAGATGAGCCTGCATTCAAGTCACTGCAGGGATATCCGGCCTTATTTCGAGTCAGGGCATCGCAGTGTCCATTTCACTTGAGGCCGCAAACTCAGGGTCCCTCTCACATAGCTAGAGCTGAGAGAAGCCTCCACTTGAGGTGCTTGTGGTAAGGTGGTATTCCTCTGGAGTCGAAGCCAGGGACTAACCTCTCATCTCGAGTTGATTTGTGGTCCACGGAGCTCTTTCATGTTGCTACAGTGACCTCAGGATCCCTCTAGCCTTGAAACAGTGTTCTTGGGGTTTCTCTGGAGTGCCATCAAGGAGATCAAGGCTCCTTTCATGTGTGATGTGCAACACGGAATTGCTCTGCACGCAGTTCAGGGGAATCGGGCCTCATCTCGCGGCGAGGGAGAAGTCTCATGGTTTTTCTCGAGTTGCGGCGGGAACCTGGGGTATATTCTCGAGTTAAGACGGGGATGGTACCTCCACCCACGTGTTTGTTCAGCGACGTCAGGACTCCTGCCTAGTTGCGAGGGACAACTCAGGATTCTCCTCGAGGCTTGGCAGGGCAATTGGGACGCCTCTCCAGCTGAGGCGGGAGACCAAGGGTCCCTTTCCACGTGCCACAGGAATCCTGGGACTCCTATCAAGTTTCACGAGGAGTCAGGCATCGTCTCCTTTGGAGGCACTGATCTCCGCGTACCTCTGGAGTTTTCAAAGGATGTGAGGCCTCCGTTCGCGATGAGGTGGGGAACTAGGTCTTTCTCTGTGGTCTCCACAGGGGATTCAGACATCCTTTCGTCTTGGGAGATGCAAGACGAGCCTGCATTCAAGTCACTGCAGGGATATCCGGCCTTATTTCGAGTCAGGGCATCGCGGTGTCCATTCCACTTGAGGCCGCAAACTCAGGGTCCCTCTCACATAGCTAGAGCTGAGAGAAGCCTCCTCTTGAGGTGCTTGTGGTAAGGTGGTATTCCTCTGGAGTCGAAGCCAGGGACTAACCTCTCATCTCGAGTTGATTTGTGGTCCACGGAGCTCTTTCATGTTGCTACAGTGACCTGAGGATCCCTCTAGCCTTGAAACAGTGTTCTTGGCGTTTCTCTGGAGTGCCATCAAGGAGATCAAGGCTCCTTTCATGTGTGATGTGCAACACGGAATTGCTCTGCACGCAGTTCAGGGGAATCGGGCCTCATCTCGCGGCGAGGGGGAAGTCTCATGGTTTTTCTCGAGTTGCGGCGGGAACCTGGGGTATATTCTCGAGTTACGACGGGGATGGCCCTTCCACCCACGTGTTTGTTCAGCGACGTCAGGACTCCTGCCTAGTTGGGAGGGACAACTCGGGATTCTCCTCGAGGCTTGGCAGGGCAATTGGGACGCCTCTCCAGCTGAGGCGGGAGACCAAGGGTCCCTTTCCACGTGCCACAGGAATCCTGGGACTCCTATCAAGTTTCACGAGGAGTCAGGCATTGTCTCCTTTGGAGGCACTGATCTCCGCGTACCTCTGGAGTTTTCAAAGGATGTGAGGCCTCCGGTCGCGAAGAGGTGGGGAACTAGGTCTTTCTCTGTGGTCTCCACAGGGGATTCAGACATCCTTTCATCTTGGGAGATGCAAGACGAGCCTGCATTCAAGTCACTGCAGGGATATCCGGCCTTATTTCGCGTCAGGGCATCGCAGTGTCCATTCCACTTGAGGCCGCAAACTCAGGGTCCCTCTCACATACCTAGAGCTGAGAGAAGAATCCTCTTGAGGTGCTTGTGGTAAGGTGGTATTCCTCTGGAGTCGAAGCCAGGGACTAACCTCTCATCTCGAGTTGATTCTTGGTCCACAGAGCTCTTTCGTGTTGCTACAGTGACCTCAGGATCCCTCTAGACTTGAAACAGTGTTCTTGGGGTTTCTCTGGAGTGCCATCAAGGAGATCAAGGCTCCTTTCATGTGTGATGTGAAACACGGAATTGCTCTGCACGCAGTGCAGCGGAATCGGGCCTCATCTCGCGGCGAGGGGGAAGTCTCATGGCTTTTCTCGAGTTGCGGCGGGAATCTCGGGTATATTCTCAAGTTACGACGGGGATGGCGCTTCCACACACGTGTTTGTTCAGCGACGTCAGGACTCCTGCCTAGTTGCGAGGGACAACTCAGGATTCTCCTCGAGGCTTGGCAGGGCAATTGGGACGCCTCTCCAGGTGAGGTGGGAGACCAAGGGTCCCTTTCCACGTTCCACAGGAATCCTGGGACTCCTATCAAGTTTCACGAGGAGTCAGGCATCGTCTCCTTTGGAGGCACTGATCTCCGCGTACCTCTGGAGTTTTCAAAGGATGTGAGGCCTCCGGTCGCGATGAGGTGGGGAACTAGGTCTTTCTCTGTGGTCTCCACAGGGGATTCAGACATCCTTTCGTCTCGGGAGATGCAAGACGAGCCTGCATTCAAGTCACTGCAGGGATATCCGGCCTTATTTCGCGTCAGGGCATCGCAGTGTCCATTCCACTTGAGGCCGCAAACTCAGGGTCCCTCTCACATACCTAGAGCTGAGAGAAGCCTCCTCTTGAGGTGCTTGTGGTAAGGTGGTATTCCTCTGGAGTCGAAGCCAGGGACTAACCTCTCATCTCGAGTTGATTCTTGGTCCACGGAGCTCTTTCGTGTTGCTACAGTGACCTCAGGATCCCTCTAGCCTTGAAACAGTGTTCTTGGGGTTTCTCTGGAGTGCCATCAAGGAGATCAAGGCTCCTTTCATGTGTGATGTGCAACACGGAATTGCTCTGCACGCAGTGCAGGGGAATCGGGCCTCATCTCGCGGCGAGGGGGAAGTTTCATGGTTTTTCTCGAGTTGCGGCGGGAACCTGGGGTATATTCTCGAGTTACGACGGGGATGGCCCTTCCAGCCACGTGTTTGTTCAGCGACGTCAGGACTCCTGCCTAGTTGCGAGGGACAACTCGGGATTCTCCTCGAGGCTTGGCAGGGCAATTGGGACGCCTCTCCAGCTGAGGCGGGAGACCAAGTGTCCCTTTCCCTGTGGCACAGGAATCCTGGGACTCCTATCAAGTTTCAAGAGGAGTCAGGCATCGTCTCCTTTGGAGGCACTGATCTCCGCGTACCTCTGGAGTTTTCAAAGGATGTGAGGCCTCCGGTCGCGAAGAGGTGGGGAACTAGTTCTTTTTCTGTGGTCTTCACAGGGGATTCAGACATCCTTTCGTCTCGGGAGATGCAAGACGAGCCTGCATTCAAGTCACTGCAGGGATATCCGGCCTTATTTCGCGTCAGGGCATCGCAGTGTCCATTCCACTTGAGGCCGCAAACTCAGGGTCCCTCTCACATACCTAGAGCTGAGAGAAGCCTCCTCTTGAGGTGCTTGTGGTAAGGTGGTATTCCTCTGGAGTCGAAGCCAGGGACTAACCTCTCATCTCGAGTTGATTTTTGGTCCATGGAGCTCTTTTGTGTTGCTACAGTGACCTCAGTTTCCCTCTAGCCTTGAAACAGTGTTCTTGGGGTTTCTCTGGAGTGCCATCAAGGAAATCAAGGCTCCTTTCATGTGTGATGTGCAACACGGAATTGCTCTGCACGCAGTGCAGGGGAATCGGGCCTCATCTCGCGGCGAGGGGGAAGTCTCATGGTTTTTCTCGAGTTGCGGTGGGAACCTGGGGTATATTCTCGAGTTATGACGGGGATGGCCCATCCACCCACGTGTTTGTTCAGCGACGTCAGGACTCCTGCCTAGTTTCGAGGGACAACTCGGGATTCTCCTCGAGGCTTGGCAGGGCAATTGGGACGCCTCTCCAGCTGAGGCGGGAGACCAAGGGTCCCTTTCCACGTGCCACAGGAATCCTGGGACTCCTATCAAGTTTCACGAGGAGTCAGGCATCGTCTCCTTTGGAGGCACTGATCTCCGCGTACCTCTGGAGTTTTCAAAGGATGTGAGGCCTCCGGTCGCGAAGACGTGGGGAACTAGGTCTTTCTCTGTGGTCTCCACAGGGGATTCAGACATCCTTTCGTCTTGGGAGATGCAAGACGAGCCTGCATTCAAGTCACTGCAGGGATATCCGGCCTTATTTCGCGTCAGGGCATCGCAGTGTCCATTCCACTTGAGGCCGCAAACTCAGGGTCCCTCTCACATACCTAGAGCTGAGAGAAGAATCCTCTTGAGGTGCTTGTGGTAAGGTGGTATTCCTCTGGAGTCGAAGCCAGGGACTAACCTCTCATCTCGAGTTGATTCTTGGTCCACAGAGCTCTTTCGTGTTGCTACAGTGACCTCAGGATCCCTCTAGACTTGAAACAGTGTTCTTGGGGTTTCTCTGGAGTGCCATCAAGGAGATCAAGGCTCCTTTCATGTGTGATGTGAAACACGGAATTGCTCTGCACGCAGTGCAGGGGAATCGGGCCTCATCTCGCGGCGAGGGGGAAGTCTCATGGTTTTTCTCGAGTTGCGGCGGGAATCTGGGGTATATTCTCAAGTTACGACGGGGATGGCCCTTCCATACACGTGTTTGTTCAGCGACGTCAGGACTCCTGCCTAGTTGCGAGGGACAACTCGGGATTCTCCTCGAGGCTTGGCAGGGCAATTGGGACGCCTCTCCAGGTGAGGTGGGAGACCAAGGGTCCCTTTCCACGTTCCACAGGAATCCTGGGACTCCTATCAAGTTTCACGAGGAGTCAGGCATCGTCTCCTTTGGAGGCACTGATCTCCGCGTACCTCTGGATTTTTCAAAGGATGTGAGGCCTCCGGTCGCGATGAGGTGGGGAACTAGGTCTTTCTCTGTGGTCTCCACAGGGGATTCAGACATCCTTTCGTTTCGGGAGATGCAAGACGAGCCTGCATTCAAGTCACTGCAGGGATATCCGGCCTTATTTCGCGTCAGGGCATCGCAGTGTCCATTCCACTTGAGGCCGCAAACTCAGGGTCCCTTTCACATACCTAGAGCTGAGAGAAGCCTCCTCTTGAGGTGCTTGTGGTAAGGTGGTATTCCTCTGGAGTCGAAGCCAGGGACTAACCTCTCATCTCGAGTCGATTCTTGGTCCACGGAGCTCTTTCGTGTTGCTACAGTGACCTCAGGATCCCTCTAGCCTTGAAACAGTGTTCTTGGGGTTTCTCTGGAGTGCCATCAAGGAGATCAAGGCTCCTTTCATGTGTGATGTGCAACACGGAATTGCTCTGCACGCAGTGCAGGGGAATCGGGCCTCATCTCGCGGCGAGGGGGAAGTTTCATGGTTTTTCTCGAGTTGCGGCGGGAACCTGGGGTATATTCTCGAGTTACGACGGGGATGGCCCTTCCAGCCACGTGTTTGTTCAGCGACGTCAGGACTCCTGCCTAGTTGCGAGGGACAACTCGGGATTCTCCTCGAGGCTTGGCAGGGCAATTGGGACGCCTCTCCAGCTGAGGCGGGAGACCAAGTGTCCCTTTCCCTGTGGCACAGGAATCCTGGGACTCCTATCAAGTTTCAAGAGGAGTCAGGCATCGTCTCCTTTGGAGGCACTGATCTCCGCGTACCTCTGGAGTTTTCAAAGGATGTGAGGCCTCCGGTCGCGAAGAGGTGGGGAACTAGTTCTTTTTCTGTGGTCTTCACAGGGGATTCAGACATCCTTTCGTCTCGGGAGATGCAAGACGAGCCTGCATTCAAGTCACTGCAGGGATATCCGGCCTTATTTCGCGTCAGGGCATCGCAGTGTCCATTCCACTTGAGGCCGCAAACTCAGGGTCCCTCTCACATACCTAGAGCTGAGAGAAGCCTCCTCTTGAGGTGCTTGTGGTAAGGTGGTATTCCTCTGGAGTCGAAGCCAGGGACTAACCTCTCATCTCGAGTTGATTTTTGGTCCATGGAGCTCTTTTGTGTTGCTACAGTGACCTCAGTTTCCCTCTAGCCTTGAAACAGTGTTCTTGGGGTTTCTCTGGAGTGCCATCAAGGAAATCAAGGCTCCTTTCATGTGTGATGTGCAACACGGAATTGCTCTGCACGCAGTGCAGGGGAATCGGGCCTCATCTCGCGGCGAGGGAGAAGTCTCATGGTTTTTCTCGAGTTGCGGCGGGAACCTGGGGTATATTCTCGAGTTAAGACGGGGATGGTACCTCCACCCACGTGTTTGTTCAGCGACTTCAGGACTCCTGCCTAGTTGCGAGGGACAACTCGGGATTCTCCTCGAGGCTTGGCAGGGCAATTGGGACGCCTCTCCAGCTGAGGCGGGAGACCAAGGGTCCCTTTCCACGTGCCACAGGAATCCTGGGACTCCTATCAAGTTTCACGAGGAGTCAGGCATCGTCTCCTTTGGAGGCACTGATCTCCGCGTACCTCTGGAGTTTTCAAAGGATGTGAGGCCTCCGTTCGCGATGAGGTGGGGAACTAGGTCTTTCTCTGTGGTCTCCACAGGGGATTCAGACATCCTTTCGTCTTGGGAGATGCAAGACGAGCCTGCATTCAAGTCACTGCAGGGATATCCGGCCTTATTTCGAGTCAGGGCATCGCGGAGTCCATTCCACTTGAGGCCGCAAACTCAGGGTCCCTCTCACATACCTAGAGCTGAGAGAAGCCTCCTCTTGAGGTGCTTGTGGTAAGGTGGTATTCCTCTGGAGTCGAAGCCAGGGACTAACCTCTCATCTCGAGTTGATTTGTGGTCCACGGAGCTCTTTCATGTTGCTACAGTGACCTGAGGATCCCTCTAGCCTTGAAACAGTGTTCTTGGGGTTTCTCTGGAGTGCCATCAAGGAAATCAAGGCTCCTTTCATGTGTGATGTGCAACACGGAATTGCTCTGCACGCAGTGCAGGGGAATCGGGCCTCATCTCGCGGCGAGGGGGAAGTCTCATGGTTTTTCTCGAGTTGCGGCGGGAACCTGGGGTATATTCTCGAGTTACGACGGGGATGGCCCTTCCAGCCACGTGTTTGTTCAGCGACGTCAGGACTCCTGCCTAGTTGGGAGGGACAACTCGGGATTCTCCTCGAGGCTTGGCAGGACAATTGGGACGCCTCTCCAGCTGAGGTGGGAGACCAAGGGTCCCTTTCCGTGTGCCACAGGAATCCTGGGACTCCTATCAAGTTTCACGAGGAGTCAGGCATCGTCTCCTTTGGAGGCACTGATCTCCGCGTACCTCTGGAGTTTTCAAAGGATGTGAGGCCTCCGGTCGCGAAGAGGTGGGGAACTAGGTCTTTCTCTGTGGTCTCCACAGGGGATTCAGACATCCTTTCGTCTTGGGAGATGCAAGACGAGCCTGCATTCAAGTCACTGCAGGAATATCCGGCCTTATTTCGCGTCAGGGCATCGCAGTGTCCATTCCACTTGAGGCCGCAAACTCAGGGTCCCTCTCACATACCTAGAGCTGAGAGAAGAATCCTCTTGAGGTGCTTGTGGTAAGGTGGTATTCCTCTGGAGTCGAAGCCAGGGACGAACCTCTCATCTCGAGTTGATTCTTGGTCCACAGAGCTCTTTCGTGTTGCTACAGTGACCTCAGGATCCCTCTAGACTTGAAACAGTGTTCTTGGGGTTTCTCTGGAGTGCCATCAAGGAGATCAAGGCTCCTTTCATGTGTGATGTGAAACACGGAATTGCTCTGCACGCAGTGCAGGGGAATCGGGCCTCATCTCGCGCGAGGGGGAAGTCTCATGGTTTTTCTCGAGTTGCGGCGGGAATCTGGGGTATATTCTCGAGTTACGACGGCGATGGCCCTTCCACACACGTGTTTGTTCATTGAGGTCAGGATTCCTGCCTAGTTGCGAGAGACAACTCGGGATTCTACTCGAGGCTTGGCAGGGCAATTGGGACGCCACTCCAGCTGAGGCGGGAGACCAAGGGTCCCTTTCCTCGTTCCACAGGTATCCTGGGACTCCTATCAGGTTTCACGAGGAGTCAGGCATCGTCTCCTTTGGAGGCACTGATCTCCGCGTACCTCTGGAGTTTTCAAAGAATGTGAGGCCTCCGGTCGCGATGAGGTGGGGAACTAGTTCTTTCTCTGTGGTCTCCACAGGGGATTCAGACATCCTTTCGTCTTGGGAGATGCAAGACGAGCCTGCATTCAAGTCACTGTAGGGATATCCGGCCTTATTTCAAGTCAGGGCATCGCGGTGTCCATTCCACTTGAGGCCGCAATCTCAGGGTCGCTCTCACATACCTAGAGCTGAGAGAAGCCTCCTCTTGAGGTGCTTGTGGTAAGGTGGTATTCCTCTGGAGTCAAAGCCAGGGACTAACCTCTCATCTCGAGATGATTTTTGGTCCACGGAGCTCTTTCATGTTGCTACAGTGACCTCAGGATGCCTCTAGTCTTGAAACAGTGTTCTTGGGGTTTCTCTGGAGTGCCATCAAGGAAATCAAGGCTCCTTTCATGTGTGATGTGCAACACGGAATTGCTCTGCACGCAGTGCAGGGTTCGGGCCTCATTTTCCGTCGAGGGGGAAGTCTCATGGTTTTTCTCGAGTTGCGGCAGGAACCTGGGGTATATTCTCGAGTTACGACCGGGAAAGCCCTTCCACCCACGTGTTTGTTCAGCGACGTCAGGACTTCTGCCTAGTTGCGAGGGACAACTCGGGATTCTCCTCGAGGCTTGGCAGGGCAATTGGGACGCCTCTCCAGCTGAGGCGGGAGACCAAGGGTCCCTTTCCACGTGCCACAGGAATCCTGGGACTCCTATCAAGTTTCACGAGGAGTCAGGCATCGGCTCCTTTGGAGGCACTGATCTCCGTGTACCTCTGGAGTTTTCAAAGGATGTGAGGCCTCCGATCGCGATGAGGTGGGAGACTAGGTCTTTCTCTGTGGTCTCCACAGGGGATTCAGACATCCTTTCGTCTTGGAAGATGCAAGATGAGCCTGCATTCAAGTCACTGCAGGGATAACCGGCCTTATTTGGAGTCAGAGCATCGCGGTGTCCATTCCACTTTAGGCCGCAAACTCAGGGTCCCTCTCACATACCTAGAGCTGAGAGAAACCTCCTCTTGAGGTGCTTGTGGTAAGGTGGTATTCCTCTGGAGTCGAAGCCAGGGACTAACCTCTCATCTAGAGTTGATTTTTGTCCATGGAGCTCTTTCGTGTTGCTACAGTGACCTCAGGATCCCTCTAGCCTTGAAACAGTGTTCTTGGGGTTTCTCTGGAGTGCCATCAAGGAAATCAAGGCTCCTTTCATGTGTGATGTGCAACACGGAATTGCTCTGCACGCAGTGCAGGGGAATCGGGCCTCATCTCGCGGCGAGGGGGAAGTCTCATGGTTTTTCTCGAGTTGCGGCGGGAACCTGGGGTATATTCTCGAGTTATGACGGGGATGGCCCTTCCACCCACGTGTTTGTTCAGCGACGTCAGGACTCGTGCCTAGTTTCGAGGGACAACTCGGGATTCTCCTCGAGGCTTGGCAGGGCAATTGGGACGCCTCTCCAGCTGAGGCGGGAGACCAAGTGTCCCTTTCCATGTGCCACAGGAATCCTGGGACTCCTATCAAGTTTCAAGAGGAGTCAGGCATCGTCTCCTTTGGAGGCACTGATCTCCGCGTACCTCTGGAGTTTTCAAAGGATGTGAGGCCTCCAGTCGCGATGAGGTGGGGAACTAGGTCTTTCTGTGTGGTCTCCACAGGGGATTCAGACATCCTTTCGTCTCGGGAGATGCAAGACGAGCCTGCATTCAAGTCACTGCAGGGATATCCGGCCTTATTTCGAGTCAGGGCATCGCAGTGTCCATTTCACTTGAGGCCGCAAACTCAGGGTCCCTCTCACATAGCTAGAGCTGAGAGAAGCCTCCTCTTGAGGTGCTTGTGGTAAGGTGGTATTCCTCTGGAGTCGAAGCCAGGGACTAACCTCTCATCTCGAGTTGATTTGTGGTCCACGGAGCTCTTTCATGTTGCTACAGTGACCTCAGGATCCCTCTAGCCTTGAAACAGTGTTCTTGGGGTTTCTCTGGAGTGCCATCAAGGAGATCAAGGCTCCTTTCATGTGTGATGTGCAACACGGAATTGCTCTGCACGCAGTTCAGGGGAATCGGGCCTCATCTCGCGGCGAGGGGGAAGTCTCATGGTTTTTCTCGAGTTGCGGTGGGAACCTGGGGTATATTCTCGAGTTACGACGGGGATGGCCCTTCCAGCCACGTGTTTGTTCAGCGACGTCAGGACTCCTGCCTAGTTGGGAGGGACAACTCGGGATTCTCCTCGAGGCTTGGCAGGGCAATTGGGACGCCTCTCCAGCTGAGGTGGGAGACCAAGGGTCCCTTTCCGTGTGCCACAGGAATCCTGGGACTCCTATCAAGTTTCAAGAGGAGTCAGGCATCGTCTCCTTTGGAGGCACTGATCTCCGCGTACCTCTGGAGTTTTCAAAGGATATGAGGCCTCCGTTCGCGAAGAGGTGGGGAACTAGGTCTTTCTCTGTGGTCTCCACAGGGGATTCAGACATCCTTTCGTCTTGGGAGATGCAAGACGAGCCTGCATTCAAGTCACTGCAGAGATATCCGGCCTTATTTCGCGTCAGGGCATCGCAGTGTCCATTCCACTTGAGGCCGCAAACTCAGGGTCCCTCTCACATACCTAGAGCTGAGAGAAGAATCCTCTTGAGGTGCTTGTGGTAAGGTGGTATTCCTCTGGAGTCGAAGCCAGGGACTAACCTCTCATCTCGAGTTGATTTTTGGTCCACGGAGCTCTTTCGTGTTGCTACAGTGATCTCAGGATCCCTCTAGCCTTGAAACAGTGTTCTTGGGGTTTCTCTGGAGTGCCACCAAGGAAATCAAGACTCCTTTCATGTGTGATGTGCAACACGGAATTGCTCTGCACGCAGTGCAGGGGAATCGGGCCTCATCTCGCGGCGAGGGGGAAGTCTCATGGTTTTTCTCGAGTTGCGGCGGGAACCTGGGGTATATTCTCAAGTTACGACGGGGATGGCCCTTCCACACACGTGTTTGTTCAGCGACGTCAGGACTCCTGCCTAGTTGCGAGGGACAACTCGGGATTCTCCTCGAGGCTTGGCAGGGCAATTGGGACGCCTCTCCAGGTGAGGTGGGAGACCAAGGGTCCCTTTCCACGTTCCACAGGAATCCTGGGACTCCTATCATGTTTGACGAGGAGTCAGGCATCGTCCCTTTTGGAGGCACTGATCTCCGCGTACCTCTGGAGTTTTCAAAGGATGTGAGGCCTCCGGTCGCGATGAGGTGGGGAACTAGGTCTTTCTCTGTGGTCTCCACAGGGGATTCAGACATCCTTTCGTCTCGGGAGATGCAAGACGAGCCTGCATTCAAGTCACTGCAGGGATATCCGGCCTTATTTCGCGTCAGGGCATCGCAGTGTCCATTCCACTTGAGGCCGCAAACTCAGGGTCCCTTTCACATACCTAGAGCTGAGAGAAGCCTCCTCTTGATGTGCTTGTGGTAAGGTGGTATTCCTCTGGAGTCGAAGCCAGGGACTAACCTCTCATCTCGAGTTGATTCTTGGTCCACGGAGCTCTTTCGTGTTGCTACAGTGACCTCAGGATCCCTCTAGCCTTGAAACAGTGTTCTTGGGGTTTCTCTGGAGTGCCATCAAGGAAATCAAGGCTCCTTTCATGTGTGATGTGCAACACGGAATTGCTCTGCACGCAGTGCAGGGGAATCGGGCCTCATCTCGCGGCGAGGGGGAAGTCTCATGGTTTTTCTCGAGTTGCGGTGGGAACCTGGGGTATATTCTCGAGTTATGACGGGGATGGCCCTTCCACCCACGTGTTTGTTCAGCGACGTCAGGACTCCTGCCTAGTTTCGAGGGACAACTCGGGATTCTCCTCGAGGCTTGGCAGGACAATTGGGACGCCTCTCCAGCTGAGGCTGGAGACCAAGGGTCCCTTTCCACGTGCCACAGGAATCCTGGGACTCCTATCAAGTTTCACGAGGAGTCAGGCATCGTCTCCTTTGGAGGCACTGATCTCCGCGTACCTCTGGAGTTTTCAAAGGATGTGAGGCCTCCGGTCGCGATGAGGTGGGGAACTAGGTCTTTCTCTGTGGTCTCCACAGGGGATTCAGACATCCTTTCGTCTTGGGAGACGAAAGACGAGCCTGCATTCAAGTCACTGCAGGGATATCCGGCCTTATTTCGAGTCAGGGCATCGCGGAGTTCATTCCACTTGAGGCCGCAAACTCAGGGTCCCTCTCACATACCTAGAGCTGAGAGAAGCCTCCTCTTGAGGTGCTTGTGGTAAGGTGGTATTCCTCTGGAGTCGAAGCCAGGGACTAACCTCTCATCTCGAGTTGATTTGTGGTCCCCGGAGCTCTTTCATGTTGCTACAGTGACCTCAGGATCCCTCTAGCCTTGAAACAGTGTTCTTGGGGTTTCTCTGGAGTGCCATCAAGGAGATCAAGGCTCCTTTCATGTGTGATGTGCAACACGGAATTGCTGTGCACGCAGTGCAGGGGAATCGGGCCTCATCTCGCGGCGAGGGGGAAGTCTCATGGTTTTTCTCGAGTTGCGGCGGAAACCTGGGGTATATTCTCGAGTTACGACGGGGATGGCCCTTCCACCCACGTGTTTGTTCAGCGACGTCAGGACTCCTGCCTAGTTGCGAGGGATAACTCGGGGTTCTCCTCGAGGCTTGGCAGGGCCATTGGGATGCCTCTCCAGGTGAGGCGGGAGACCAAGGGTCCCTTTCCACGTGCCACAGGAATCCTGGGACTCCTATCAAGATTCACGAGGAGTCAGGCATCGTCTCCTTTGGAGGCACTGATCTCCGCATACCTCTGGAGTTTTCAAAGGATGTGAGGCCTCCGGTCGCGATGAGGTGGGGAACTAGGTCTTTCTCTGTGGTCTACACAGGTGATTCAGACATCCTTTCGTCTTGGGAGATGCAAGACGAGCCTGCATTCAAGTCACTGCAAGGATATCCGGCCTTATTTCGAGTCAGGGCATCGCGGTGTCCATTCCACTTGAGGCCGCAAACTCAGGGTCCCTCTCACATACCTAGAGCTGAGAGAAGCCTCCTCTTGAGGTGCTTGTGGTAAGGTGGTATTCCTCTGGAGTCGAAGCCAGGGACTAACCTCTCATCTCGAGTTGATTTTTGGTCCACGGAGCTCTTTCGTGTTGCTACAGTGACCTCAGGATCCCTCTAGACTTGAAACAGTGTTCTTGGGGTTTCTCTGGAGTGACATCAAGGAAATCAAGGTTCCTTTCATGTGTGATGTGCAACACGGAATTGCTCTGCACGCAGTGCAGGGGAATCGGGCCTCATCTCGCGGCGAGGGAGAAGTCTCATGGTTTTTCTCGAGTTGCGGCGGGAACCTGGGGTATATTCTCGAGTTAAGACGGGGATGGTACCTCCACCCACGTGTTTGTTCAGCGACTTCAGGACTCCTGCCTAGTTGCGAGGGACAACTCGGGATTCTCCTCGAGGCTTGGCAGGGCAATTGGGACGCCTCTCCAGCTGAGGCGGGAGACCAAGGGTCCCTTTCCACGTGCCACAGGAATCCTGGGACTCCTATCAAGTTTCACGAGGAGTCAGGCATCGTCTCCTTTGGAGGCACTGATCTCCGCGTACCTCTGGAGTTTTCAAAGGATGTGAGGCCTCCGGTCGCGATGAGGTGGGGAACTAGTTCTTTCTCTGTGGTCTCCACAGGGGATTCAGACATCCTTTCGTCTTGGGAGATGCAAGACGAGCCTGCATTCAAGTCACTGCAGGGATATCCGGCCTTATTTCGAGTCAGGGCATCGCGGAGTCCATTCCACTTGAGGCCGCAAACTCAGGGTCCCTCTCACATACCTAGCGCTGAGAGAAGCCTCCTCTTGAGGTGCTTGTGGTAAGGTGGTATTCCTCTGGAGTCGAAGCCAGGGACTAACCTCTCATCTCGAGTTGATTTGTGGTCCACGGAGCTCTTTCATGTTGCTACAGTGACCTGAGGATCCCTCTAGCCTTGAAACAGTGTTCTTGGGGTTTCTCTGGAGTGCTATCAAGGAGATCAAGGCTCCTTTCATGTGTGATGTGCAACACGGAATTGCTCTGCACGCAGTTCAGGGGAATCGGGCCTCATCTCGCGGCGAGGGGGAAGTCTCATGGTTTTTCTCGAGTTGCGGCGGGAACCTGGGGTATATTCTCGAGTTACGACGGGGATGGCCCTTCCACACACGTGTTTGTTCAGCGACGTCAGGACTCCTGCCTAGTTGGGAGGGACAAATCGGGATTCTCCTCGAGGCTTGGCAGGACAATTGGGACGCCTCTCCAGCTGAGGTGGGAGACCAAGGGTCCCTTTCCGTGTGCCACAGGAATCCTGGGACTCCTATCAAGTTTCAAGAGGAGTCAGGCATCGTCTCCTTTGGAGGCACTGATCTCCGCGTACCTCTGGAGTTTTCAAAGGATGTGAGGCCTCCGGTCGCGAAGAGGTGGGGAACTAGGTCTTTCTCTGTGGTCTCCACAGGGGATTCAGACATCCTTTCGTCTTGGGAGATGCAAGACGAGCCTGCATTCAAGTCACTGCAGCGATATCCGGCCTTATTTCGCGTCAGGGCATCGCAGTGTCCATTCCACTTGAGGCCGCAAACTCAGGGTCCCTCTCACATACCTAGAGCTGAGAGAAGAATCCTCTTGAGGTGCTTGTGGTAAGGTGGTATTCCTCTGGAGTCGAAGCCAGGGACTAACCTCTCATCTCGAGTTGATTCTTGGTCCACAGAGCTCTTTCGTGTTGCTACAGTGACCTCAGGATCCCTCTAGACTTGAAACAGTGTTCTTGGGGTTTCTCTGGAGTGCCATCAAGGAGATCAAGGCTCCTTTCATGTGTGATGTGAAACACGGAATTGCTCTGCACGCAGTGCAGGGGAATCGGGCCTCATCTCGCGGCGAGGGGGAAGTCTCATGGTTTTTCTCGAGTTGCGGCGGGAATCTGGGGTATATTCTCAAGTTACGACGGGGATGGCCCTTCCACACACGTGTTTGTTCAGCGACGTCAGGACTCCTGCCTAGTTGCGAGGGACAACTCGGGATTCTCCTCGAGGCTTGGCAGGGCAATTGGGACGCCTCTCCAGGTGAGGTGGGAGACCAAGGGTCCCTTTCCACGTTCCACAGGAATCCTGGGACTCCTATCAAGTTTCACGAGGAGTCAGGCATCGTCTCCTTTGGAGGCACTGATCTCCGCGTACCTCTGGAGTTTTCAAAGGATGTGAGGCCTCCGGTCGCGATGAGGTGGGGAACTAGGTCTTTCTCTGTGGTCTCCACAGGGGATTCAGACATCCTTTCGTCTCGGGAGATGCAAGACGAGCCTGCATTCAAGTCACTGCAGGGATATCCGGCCTTATTTCGCGTCAGGGCATCGCGGTGTCCATTCCACTTGAGGCCGCAAACTCAGGGTCCCTTTCACATACCTAGAGCTGAGAGAAGCCTCCTCTTGAGGTGCTTGTGGTAAGGTGGTATTCCTCTGGAGTCGAAGCCAGGGACTAACCTCTCATCTCGAGTTGATTCTTGGTCCACGGAGCTCTTTCGTGTTGCTACAGTGACCTCAGGATCCCTCTAGCCTTGAAACAGTGTTCTTGGGGTTTCTCTGGAGTGCCATCAAGGAGATCAAGGCTCCTTTCATGTGTGATGTGCAACACGGAATTGCTCTGCACGCAGTGCAGGGGAATCGGGCCTCATCTCGCGGCAAGGGGGAAGTTTCAAGGTTTTTCTCGAGTTGCGGCGGGAACCTGGGGTATATTCTTGAGTTACGACGGGGATGGCCCTTCCAGCCACGTGTTTGTTCAGCGACGTCAGGACTCCTGCCTAGTTGCGAGGGACAACTCGGGATTCTCCTCGAGGCTTGGCAGGGCAATTGGGACGCCTCTCCAGCTGAGGCGGGAGACCAAGTGTCCCTTTCCGTGTGCCACAGGAATCCTGGGACTCCTATCAAGTTTCAAGAGGAGTCAGGCATCGTCTCCTTTGGAGGCACTGATCTCCGCGTACCTCTGGAGTTTTCAAAGGATGTGAGGCCTCCGGTCGCGAAGAGGTGGGGAACTAGTTCTTTTTCTGTGGTCTTCACAGGGGATTCAAACATCCTTTCGTCTCGGGAGATGCAAGACGAGCCTGCATTCAAGTCACTGCAGGGATATCCGGCCTTATTTCGCGTCAGGGCATCGCAGTGTCCATTCCACTTGAGGCCGCAAACTCAGGGTCCCTCTCACATACCTAGAGCTGAGAGAAGCCTCCTCTTGAGGTGCTTGTGGTAAGGTGGTATTCCTCTGGAGTCGAAGCCAGGGACTAACCTCTCATCTCGAGTTGATTTTTGGTCCATGGAGCTCTTTTGTGTTGCTACAGTGACCTCAGTTTCCCTCTAGCCTTGAAACAGTGTTCTTGGGGTTTCTCTGGAGTGCCATCAAGGAAATCAAGGCTCCTTTCATGTGTGATGTGCAACATGGAATTGCTCTGCACGCAGTGCAGGGAAATCGGGCCTCATCTCGCGGCGAGGGGGAAGTCTCATGGTTTTTATCGAGTTGCGGTGGGAACCTGGGGTATATTCTCGAGTTATGACGGGGATGGCCCTTCCAGCCACGTGTTTGTTCAGCGACGTCAGGACTCCTGCCTAGTTGGGAGGGACAACTCGGGATTCTCCTCGAGGCTTGGCAGGGCAATTGGGACGCCTCTCCAGCTGAGCCGGGAGACCAAGTGTCCCTTTCCATGTGCCACAGGAATCCTGGGACTCCTATCAAGTTTCAAGAGGAGTCAGGCATCGTCTCCTTTGGAGGCACTGATCTCCGCGTACCTCTGGAGTTTTCAAAGGATGTGAGGCCTCCAGTCGCGATGAGGTGGGGAACTAGGTCTTTCTGTGTGGTCTCCACAGGGGATTCAGACATCCTTTCGTCTCGGGAGATTCAAGATGAGCCTGCATTCAAGTCACTGCAGGGATATCCGGCCTTATTTCACGTCGGGGCATCGCAGTGTCCATTCCACTTGAGGCCGCAAACTCAGGGTCCCTCTCACATACCTAGAGCTGAGAGAAGAATCCTCTTGAGGTGCTTGTGGTAAGGTGGTATTCCTCTGGAGTCGAAGCCAGGGACTAACCTCTCATCTCGAGTTGATTTGTGGTCCACGGAGCTCTTTCATGTTGCTACAGTGACCTCAGGATCCCTCTAGCCTTGAAACAGTGTTCTTGGGGTTTCTCTGGAGTGCCATCAAGGAGATCAAGGCTCCTTTCATGTGTGATGTGCAACACGGAATTGCTCTGCACGCAGTTCAGGGGAGTCGGGCCTCATCTCGCGGCGAGGGAGAAGTCTCATGGTTTTTCTCGAGTTGCGGCGGGAACCTGGGGTATATTCTCGAGTTAAGACGGGGATGGTACCTCCACCCACGTGTTTGTTCAGCGACTTCAGGACTCCTGCCTAGTTGCGAGGGACAACTCGGGATTCTCCTCGAGGCTTGGCAGGGCAATTGGGACGCCTCTCCAGCTGAGGCGGGAGACCAAGGGTCCCTTTCCACGTGCCACAGGAATCCTGGGACTCCTATCAAGTTTCACGAGGAGTCAGGCATCGTCTCCTTTGGAGGCACTGATCTCCGCGTACCTCTGGAGTTTTCAAAGGATGTGAGGCCTCCGTTCGCGATGAGGTGGGGAACTAGGTCTTTCTCTGTGGTCTCCACAGGGGATTCAGACATCCTTTCGTCTTGGGAGATGCAAGACGAGCCTGCATTCAAGTCACTGCAGGGATATCCGGCCTTATTTCGAGTCAGGGCATCGCGGTGTCCATTCCACTTGAGGCCGCAAACTCAGGGTCCCTCTCACATAGCTAGAGCTGAGAGAAGCCTCCTCTTGAGGTGCTTGTGGTAAGGTGGTATTCCTCTGGAGTCGAAGCCAGGGACTAACCTCTCATCTCGAGTTGATTTGTGGTCCACGGAGCTCTTTCATGTTGCTACAGTGACCTGAGGATCCCTCTAGCCTTGAAACAGTGTTCTTGGCGTTTCTCTGGAGTGCCATCAAGGAGATCAAGGCTCCTTTCATGTGTGATGTGCAACACGGAATTGCTCTGCACGCAGTGCAGGGGAATCGGGCCTCATCTCGCGGCGAGGGGGAAGTCTCATGGTTTTTCTCGAGTTGCGGCGGGAACCTGGGGTATATTCTCGAGTTACGACGGGGATGGCCCTTCCACCCACGTGTTTGTTCAGCGACGTCAGGACTCCTGCCTAGTTGGGAGGGACAACTCGGGATTCTCCTCGAGGCTTGGCAGGGCAATTGGGACGCCTCTCCAGCTGAGGCGGGAGACCAAGGGTCCCTTTCCACGTGCCACAGGAATCCTGGGACTCCTATCAAGTTTCACGAGGAGTCAGGCATCGTCTCCTTTGGAGGCACTGATCTCCGCGTACCTCTGGAGTTTTCAAAGGATGTGAGGCCTCCGGTCGCGAAGAGGTGGGGAACTAGGTCTTTCTCTGTGGTCTCCACAGGGGATTCAGACATCCTTTCATCTTGGGAGATGCAAGACGAGCCTGCATTCAAGTCACTGCAGGGATATCCGGCCTTATTTCGCGTCAGGGCATCGCAGTGTCCATTCCACTTGAGGCCGCAAACTCAGGGTCCCTCTCACATACCTAGAGCTGAGAGAAGAATCCTCTTGAGGTGCTTGTGGTAAGGTGGTATTCCTCTGGAGTCGAAGCCAGGGACTAACCTCTCATCTCGAGTTGATTCTTGGTCCACAGAGCTCTTTCGTGTTGCTACAGTGACCTCAGGATCCCTCTAGACTTGAAACAGTGTTCTTGGGGTTTCTCTGGAGTGCCATCAAGGAGATCAAGGCTCCTTTCATGTGTGATGTGAAACACGGAATTGCTCTGCACGCAGTGCAGGGGAATCGGGCCTCATCTCGCGGCGAGGGGGAAGTCTCATGGTTTTTCTCGAGTTGCGGCGGGAATCTGGGGTATATTCTCAAGTTACGACGGGGATGGCCCTTCCACACACGTGTTTGTTCAGCGACGTCAGGACTCCTGCCTAGTTGCGAGGGACAACTCGGGATTCTCCTCGAGGCTTGGCAGGGCAATTGGGACGCCTCTCCAGGTGAGGTGGGAGACCAAGGGTCCCTTTCCACGTTCCACAGGAATCCTGGGACTCCTATCAAGTTTCACGAGGAGTCAGGCATCGTCTCCTTTGGAGGCACTGATCTCCGCGTACCTCTGGAGTTTTCAAAGGATGTGAGGCCTCCGGTCGCGATGAGGTGGGGAACTAGGTCTTTCTCTGTGGTCTCCACAGGGGATTCAGACATCCTTTCGTCTCGGGAGATGCAAGACGAGCCTGCATTCAAGTCACTGCAGGGATATCCGGCCTTATTTCGCGTCAGGGCATCGCGGTGTCCATTCCACTTGAGGCCGCAAACTCAGGGTCCCTTTCACATACCTAGAGCTGAGAGAAGCCTCCTCTTGAGGTGCTTGTGGTAAGGTGGTATTCCTCTGGAGTCGAAGCCAGGGACTAACCTCTCATCTCGAGTTGATTCTTGGTCCACGGAGCTCTTTCGTGTTGCTACAGTGACCTCAGGATCCCTCTAGCCTTGAAACAGTGTTCTTGGGGTTTCTCTGGAGTGCCATCAAGGAGATCAAGGCTCCTTTCATGTGTGATGTGCAACACGGAATTGCTCTGCACGCAGTGCAGGGGAATCGGGCCTCATCTCGCGGCAAGGGGGAAGTTTCAAGGTTTTTCTCGAGTTGCGGCGGGAACCTGGGGTATATTCTTGAGTTACGACGGGGATGGCCCTTCCAGCCACGTGTTTGTTCAGCGACGTCAGGACTCCTGCCTAGTTGCGAGGGACAACTCGGGATTCTCCTCGAGGCTTGGCAGGGCAATTGGGACGCCTCTCCAGCTGAGGCGGGAGACCAAGTGTCCCTTTCCGTGTGCCACAGGAATCCTGGGACTCCTATCAAGTTTCAAGAGGAGTCAGGCATCGTCTCCTTTGGAGGCACTGATCTCCGCGTACCTCTGGAGTTTTCAAAGGATGTGAGGCCTCCGGTCGCGAAGAGGTGGGGAACTAGTTCTTTTTCTGTGGTCTTCACAGGGGATTCAAACATCCTTTCGTCTCGGGAGATGCAAGACGAGCCTGCATTCAAGTCACTGCAGGGATATCCGGCCTTATTTCGCGTCAGGGCATCGCAGTGTCCATTCCACTTGAGGCCGCAAACTCAGGGTCCCTCTCACATACCTAGAGCTGAGAGAAGCCTCCTCTTGAGGTGCTTGTGGTAAGGTGGTATTCCTCTGGAGTCGAAGCCAGGGACTAACCTCTCATCTCGAGTTGATTTTTGGTCCATGGAGCTCTTTTGTGTTGCTACAGTGACCTCAGTTTCCCTCTAGCCTTGAAACAGTGTTCTTGGGGTTTCTCTGGAGTGCCATCAAGGAAATCAAGGCTCCTTTCATGTGTGATGTGCAACATGGAATTGCTCTGCACGCAGTGCAGGGAAATCGGGCCTCATCTCGCGGCGAGGGGGAAGTCTCATGGTTTTTATCGAGTTGCGGTGGGAACCTGGGGTATATTCTCGAGTTATGACGGGGATGGCCCTTCCAGCCACGTGTTTGTTCAGCGACGTCAGGACTCCTGCCTAGTTGGGAGGGACAACTCGGGATTCTCCTCGAGGCTTGGCAGGGCAATTGGGACGCCTCTCCAGCTGAGCCGGGAGACCAAGTGTCCCTTTCCATGTGCCACAGGAATCCTGGGACTCCTATCAAGTTTCAAGAGGAGTCAGGCATCGTCTCCTTTGGAGGCACTGATCTCCGCGTACCTCTGGAGTTTTCAAAGGATGTGAGGCCTCCAGTCGCGATGAGGTGGGGAACTAGGTCTTTCTGTGTGGTCTCCACAGGGGATTCAGACATCCTTTCGTCTCGGGAGATTCAAGATGAGCCTGCATTCAAGTCACTGCAGGGATATCCGGCCTTATTTCACGTCGGGGCATCGCAGTGTCCATTCCACTTGAGGCCGCAAACTCAGGGTCCCTCTCACATACCTAGAGCTGAGAGAAGAATCCTCTTGAGGTGCTTGTGGTAAGGTGGTATTCCTCTGGAGTCGAAGCCAGGGACTAACCTCTCATCTCGAGTTGATTTGTGGTCCACGGAGCTCTTTCATGTTGCTACAGTGACCTCAGGATCCCTCTAGCCTTGAAACAGTGTTCTTGGGGTTTCTCTGGAGTGCCATCAAGGAGATCAAGGCTCCTTTCATGTGTGATGTGCAACACGGAATTGCTCTGCACGCAGTTCAGGGGAATCGGGCCTCATCTCGCGGCGAGGGAGAAGTCTCATGGTTTTTCTCGAGTTGCGGCGGGAACCTGGGGTATATTCTCGAGTTAAGACGGGGATGGTACCTCCACCCACGTGTTTGTTCAGCGACTTCAGGACTCCTGCCTAGTTGCGAGGGACAACTCGGGATTCTCCTCGAGGCTTGGCAGGGCAATTGGGACGCCTCTCCAGCTGAGGCGGGAGACCAAGGGTCCCTTTCCACGTGCCACAGGAATCCTGGGACTCCTATCAAGTTTCACGAGGAGTCAGGCATCGTCTCCTTTGGAGGCACTGATCTCCGCGTACCTCTGGAGTTTTCAAAGGATGTGAGGCCTCCGTTCGCGATGAGGTGGGGAACTAGGTCTTTCTCTGTGGTCTCCACAGGGGATTCAGACATCCTTTCGTCTTGGGAGATGCAAGACGAGCCTGCATTCAAGTCACTGCAGGGATATCCGGCCTTATTTCGAGTCAGGGCATCGCGGTGTCCATTCCACTTGAGGCCGCAAACTCAGGGTCCCTCTCACATAGCTAGAGCTGAGAGAAGCCTCCTCTTGAGGTGCTTGTGGTAAGGTGGTATTCCTCTGGAGTCGAAGCCAGGGACTAACCTCTCATCTCGAGTTGATTTGTGGTCCACGGAGCTCTTTCATGTTGCTACAGTGACCTGAGGATCCCTCTAGCCTTGAAACAGTGTTCTTGGCGTTTCTCTGGAGTGCCATCAAGGAGATCAAGGCTCCTTTCATGTGTGATGTGCAACACGGAATTGCTCTGCACGCAGTTCAGGGGAATCGGGCCTCATCTCGCGGCGAGGGGGAAGTCTCATGGTTTTTCTCGAGTTGCGGCGGGAACCTGGGGTATATTCTCGAGTTACGACGGGGATGGCCCTTCCACCCACGTGTTTGTTCAGCGACGTCAGGACTCCTGCCTAGTTGGGAGGGACAACTCGGGATTCTCCTCGAGGCTTGGCAGGGCAATTGGGACGCCTCTCCAGCTGAGGCGGGAGACCAAGGGTCCCTTTCCACGTGCCACAGGAATCCTGGGACTCCTATCAAGTTTCACGAGGAGTCAGGCATCGTCTCCTTTGGAGGCACTGATCTCCGCGTACCTCTGGAGTTTTCAAAGGATGTGAGGCCTCCGGTCGCGAAGAGGTGGGGAACTAGGTCTTTCTCTGTGGTCTCCACAGGGGATTCAGACATCCTTTCATCTTGGGAGATGCAAGACGAGCCTGCATTCAAGTCACTGCAGGGATATCCGGCCTTATTTCGCGTCAGGGCATCGCAGTGTCCATTCCACTTGAGGCCGCAAACTCAGGGTCCCTCTCACATACCTAGAGCTGAGAGAAGAATCCTCTTGAGGTGCTTGTGGTAAGGTGGTATTCCTCTGGAGTCGAAGCCAGGGACTAACCTCTCATCTCGAGTTGATTCTTGGTCCACAGAGCTCTTTCGTGTTGCTACAGTGACCTCAGGATCCCTCTAGACTTGAAACAGTGTTCTTGGGGTTTCTCTGGAGTGCCATCAAGGAGATCAAGGCTCCTTTCATGTGTGATGTGAAACACGGAATTGCTCTGCACGCAGTGCAGCGGAATCGGGCCTCATCTCGCGGCGAGGGGGAAGTCTCATGGTTTTTCTCGAGTTGCGGCGGGAATCTCGGGTATATTCTCAAGTTACGACGGGGATGGCGCTTCCACACACGTGTTTGTTCAGCGACGTCAGGACTCCTGCCTAGTTGCGAGGGACAACTCGGGATTCTCCTCGAGGCTTGGCAGGGCAATTGGGACGCCTCTCCAGGTGAGGTGGGAGACCAAGGGTCCCTTTCCACGTTCCACAGGAATCCTGGGACTCCTATCAAGTTTCACGAGGAGTCAGGCATCGTCTCCTTTGGAGGCACTGATCTCCGCGTACCTCTGGAGTTTTCAAAGGATGTGAGGCCTCCGGTCGCGATGAGGTGGGGAACTAGGTCTTTCTCTGTGGTCTCCACAGGGGATTCAGACATCCTTTCGTCTCGGGAGATGCAAGACGAGCCTGCATTCAAGTCACTGCAGGGATATCCGGCCTTATTTCGCGTCAGGGCATCGCAGTGTCCATTCCACTTGAGGCCGCAAACTCAGGGTCCCTTTCACATACCTAGAGCTGAGAGAAGCCTCCTCTTGAGGTGCTTGTGGTAAGGTGGTATTCCTCTGGAGTCGAAGCCAGGGACTAACCTCTCATCTCGAGTTGATTCTTGGTCCATGGAGCTCTTTCGTTTTGCTACAGTGACCTCAGGATCCCTCTAGCCTTGAAACAGTGTTCTTGGGGTTTCTCTGGAGTGCCATCAAGGAGATCAAGGCTCCTTTCATGTGTGATGTGCAACACGGAATTGCTCTGCACGCAGTGCAGTGGAATCGGGCCTCATCTCGCGGCGAGGGGGAAGTTTCATGGTTTTTCTCGAGTTGCGGCGGGAACCTGGGGTATATTCTCGAGTTACGACGGGGATGGCCCTTCCAGCCACGTGTTTGTTCAGCGACGTAAGGACTCCTGCCTAGTTGCGAGGGACAACTCGGGATTCTCCTCGAGGCTTGGCAGGGCAATTGGGACGCCTCTCCAGCTGAGGCGGGAGACCAAGTGTCCCTTTCCCTGTGGCACAGGAATCCTGGGACTCCTATCAAGTTTCAAGAGGAGTCAGGCATCGTCTCCTTTGGAGGCACTGATCTCCGCGTACCTCTGGAGTTTTCAAAGGATGTGAGGCCTCCGGTCGCGAAGAGGTGGGGAACTAGTTCTTTTTCTGTGGTCTTCACAGGGGATTCAGACATCCTTTCGTCTCGGGAGATGCAAGACGAGCCTGCATTCAAGTCACTGCAGGGATATCCGGCCTTATTTCGCGTCAGGGCATCGCAGTGTCCATTCCACTTGAGGCCGCAAACTCAGGGTCCCTCTCACATACCTAGAGCTGAGAGAAGCCTCCTCTTGAGGTGCTTGTGGTAAGGTGGTATTCCTCTGGAGTCGAAGCCAGGGACTAACCTCTCATCTCGAGTTGATTCTTGGTCCACAGAGCTCTTTCGTGTTGCTACAGTGACCTCAGGATCCCTCTAGACTTGAAACAGTGTTCTTGGGGTTTCTCTGGAGTGCCATCAAGGAGATCAAGGCTCCTTTCATGTGTGATGTGAAACACGGAATTGCTCTGCACGCAGTGCAGGGGAATCGGGCCTCATCTCGCGGCGAGGGGGAAGTCTCATGGTTTTTCTCGAGTTGCGGCGGGAATCTGGGGTATATTCTCAAGTTACGACGGGGATGGCCCTTCCATACACGTGTTTGTTCAGCGACGTCAGGACTCCTGCCTAGTTGCGAGGGACAACTCGGGATTCTCCTCGAGGCTTGGCAGGGCAATTGGGACGCCTCTCCAGGTGAGGTGGGAGACCAAGGGTCCCTTTCCACGTTCCACAGGAATCCTGGGACTCCTATCAAGTTTCACGAGGAGTCAGGCATCGTCTCCTTTGGAGGCACTGATCTCCGCGTACCTCTGGAGTTTTCAAAGGATGTGAGGCCTCCGGTCGCGATGAGGTGGGGAACTAGGTCTTTCTCTGTGGTCTCCACAGGGGATTCAGACATCCTTTCGTCTCGGGAGATGCAAGACGAGCCTGCATTCAAGTCACTGCAGGGATATCCGGCCTTATTTCGCGTCAGGGCATCGCAGTGTCCATTCCACTTGAGGCCGCAAACTCAGGGTCCCTTTCACATACCTAGAGCTGAGAGAAGCCTCCTCTTGAGGTGCTTGTGGTAAGGTGGTATTCCTCTGGAGTCGAAGCCAGGGACTAACCTCTCATCTCGAGTTGATTCTTGGTCCACGGAGCTCTTTCGTGTTGCTACAGTGACCTCAGGATCCCTCTAGCCTTGAAACAGTGTTCTTGGGGGTTCTCTGGAGTGCCATCAAGGAGATCAAGGCTCCTTTCATGTGTGATGTGCAACACGGAATTGCTCTGCACGCAGTGCAGGGGAATCGGGCCTCATCTCGCGGCGAGGGGGAAGTTTCATGGTTTTTCTCGAGTTGCGGCGGGAACCTGGGGTATATTCTCGAGTTACGACGGGGATGGCCCTTCCAGCCACGTGTTTGTTCAGCGACGTCAGGACTCCTGCCTAGTTGCGAGGGACAACTCGGGATTCTCCTCGAGGCTTGGCAGGGCAATTGGGACGCCTCTCCAGCTGAGGCGGGAGACCAAGTGTCCCTTTCCCTGTGGCACAGGAATCCTGGGACTCCTATCAAGTTTCAAGAGGAGTCAGGCATCGTCTCCTTTGGAGGCACTGATCTCCGCGTACCTCTGGAGTTTTCAAAGGATGTGAGGCCTCCGGTCGCGAAGAGGTGGGGAACTAGTTCTTTTTCTGTGGTCTTCACAGGGGATTCAGACATCCTTTCGTCTCGGGAGATGCAAGACGAGCCTGCATTCAAGTCACTGCAGGGATATCCGGCCTTATTTCGCGTCAGGGCATCGCAGTGTCCATTCCACTTGAGGCCGCAAACTCAGGGTCCCTCTCACATACCTAGAGCTGAGAGAAGCCTCCTCTTGAGGTGCTTGTGGTAAGGTGGTATTCCTCTGGAGTCGAAGCCAGGGACTAACCTCTCATCTCGAGTTGATTTTTGGTCCATGGAGCTCTTTTGTGTTGCTACAGTGACCTCAGTTTCCCTCTAGCCTTGAAACAGTGTTCTTGGGGTTTCTCTGGAGTGCCATCAAGGAAATCAAGGCTCCTTTCATGTGTGATGTGCAACACGGAATTGCTCTGCACGCAGTGCAGGGGAATCGGGCCTCATCTCGCGGCGAGGGAGAAGTCTCATGGTTTTTCTCGAGTTGCGGCGGGAACCTGGGGTATATTCTCGAGTTAAGACGGGGATGGTACCTCCACCCACGTGTTTGTTCAGCGACTTCAGGACTCCTGCCTAGTTGCGAGGGACAACTCGGGATTCTCCTCGAGGCTTGGCAGGGCAATTGGGACGCCTCTCCAGCTGAGGCGGGAGACCAAGGGTCCCTTTCCACGTGCCACAGGAATCCTGGGACTCCTATCAAGTTTCACGAGGAGTCAGGCATCGTCTCCTTTGGAGGCACTGATCTCCGCGTACCTCTGGAGTTTTCAAAGGATGTGAGGCCTCCGTTCGCGATGAGGTGGGGAACTAGGTCTTTCTCTGTGGTCTCCACAGGGGATTCAGACATCCTTTCGTCTTGGGAGATGCAAGACGAGCCTGCATTCAAGTCACTGCAGGGATATCCGGCCTTATTTCGAGTCAGGGCATCGCGGAGTCCATTCCACTTGAGGCCGCAAACTCAGGGTCCCTCTCACATACCTAGAGCTGAGAGAAGCCTCCTCTTGAGGTGCTTGTGGTAAGGTGGTATTCCTCTGGAGTCGAAGCCAGGGACTAACCTCTCATCTCGAGTTGATTTGTGGTCCACGGAGCTCTTTCATGTTGCTACAGTGACCTGAGGATCCCTCTAGCCTTGAAACAGTGTTCTTGGGGTTTCTCTGGAGTGCCATCAAGGAAATCAAGGCTCCTTTCATGTGTGATGTGCAACACGGAATTGCTCTGCACGCAGTGCAGGGGAATCGGGCCTCATCTCGCGGCGAGGGGGAAGTCTCATGGTTTTTCTCGAGTTGCGGCGGGAACCTGGGGTATATTCTCGAGTTACGACGGGGATGGCCCTTCCAGCCACGTGTTTGTTCAGCGACGTCAGGACTCCTGCCTAGTTGGGAGGGACAACTCGGGATTCTCCTCGAGGCTTGGCAGGACAATTGGGACGCCTCTCCAGCTGAGGTGGGAGATCAAGGGTCCCTTTCCGTGTGCCACAGGAATCCTGGGACTCCTATCAAGTTTCAAGAGGAGTCAGGCATCGTCTCCTTTGGAGGCCATGATCTCCGCGTACCTCTGGAGTTTTCAAAGGATGTGAGGCCTCCGGTCGCGAAGAGGTGGGGAACTAGGTCTTTCTCTGTGGTCTCCACAGGGGATTCAGACATCCTTTCGTCTTGGGAGATGCAAGACGAGCCTGCATTCAAGTCACTGCAGGAATATCCGGCCTTATTTCGCGTCAGGGCATCGCAGTGTCCATTCCACTTGAGGCCGCAAACTCAGGGTCCCTCTCACATACCTAGAGCTGAGAGAAGAATCCTCTTGAGGTGCTTGTGGTAAGGTGGTATTCCTCTGGAGTCGAAGCCAGGGACGAACCTCTCATCTCGAGTTGATTCTTGGTCCACAGAGCTCTTTCGTGTTGCTACAGTGACCTCAGGATCCCTCTAGACTTGAAACAGTGTTCTTGGGGTTTCTCTGGAGTGCCATCAAGGAGATCAAGGCTCCTTTCATGTGTGATGTGAAACACGGAATTGCTCTGCACGCAGTGCAGGGGAATCGGGCCTCATCTCGCGGCGAGGGGGAAGTCTCATGGTTTTTCTCGAGTTGCGGCGGGAATCTGGGGTATATTCTCGAGTTACGACGGCGATGGCCCTTCCACACACGTGTTTGTTCATTGAGGTCAGGATTCCTGCCTAGTTGCGAGGGACAACTCGGGATTCTACTCGAGGCTTGGCAGGGCAATTGGGACGCCACTCCAGCTGAGGCGGGAGACCAAGGGTCCCTTTCCTCGTTCCACAGGTATCCTGGGACTCCTATCAGGTTTCACGAGGAGTCAGGCATCGTCTCCTTTGGAGGCACTGATCTCCGCGTACCTCTGGAGTTTTCAAAGAATGTGAGGCCTCCGGTCGCGATGAGGTGGGGAACTAGTTCTTTCTCTGTGGTCTCCACAGGGGATTCAGACATCCTTTCGTCTTGGGAGATGCAAGACGAGCCTGCATTCAAGTCACTGTAGGGATATCCGGCCTTATTTCAAGTCAGGGCATCGCGGTGTCCATTCCACTTGAGGCCGCAATCTCAGGGTCGCTCTCACATACCTAGAGCTGAGAGAAGCCTCCTCTTGAGGTGCTTGTGGTAAGGTGGTATTCCTCTGGAGTCAAAGCCAGGGACTAACCTCTCATCTCGAGATGATTTTTGGTCCACGGAGCTCTTTCATGTTGCTACAGTGACCTCAGGATGCCTCTAGTCTTGAAACAGTGTTCTTGGGGTTTCTCTGGAGTGCCATCAAGGAAATCAAGGCTCCTTTCATGTGTGATGTGCAACACGGAATTGCTCTGCACGCAGTGCAGGGTTCGGGCCTCATTTTCCGTCGAGGGGGAAGTCTCATGGTTTTTCTCGAGTTGCGGCAGGAACCTGGGGTATATTCTCGAGTTACGACCGGGAAAGCCCTTCCACCCACGTGTTTGTTCAGCGACGTCAGGACTTCTGCCTAGTTGCGAGGGACAACTCGGGATTCTCCTCGAGGCTTGGCAGGGCAATTGGGACGCCTCTCCAGCTGAGGCGGGAGACCAAGGGTCCCTTTCCACGTGCCACAGGAATCCTGGGACTCCTATCAAGTTTCACGAGGAGTCAGGCATCGTCTCCTTTGGAGGCACTGATCTCCGCGTACCTCTGGAGTTTTCAAAGGATGTGAGGCCTCCGGTCGCGATGAGGTGGGGAACTAGGTCTTTCTGTGTGGTCTCCACAGGGGATTCAGACATCCTTTCGTCTCGGGAGATGCAAGACGAGCCTGCATTCAAGTCACTGCAGGGATATCCGGCCTTATTTCGAGTCAGGGCATCGCAGTGTCCATTTCACTTGAGGCCGCAAACTCAGGGTCCCTCTCACATAGCTAGAGCTGAGAGAAGCCTCCTCTTGAGGTGCTTGTGGTAAGGTGGTATTCCTCTGGAGTCGAAGCCAGGGACTAACCTCTCATCTCGAGTTGATTTGTGGTCCACGGAGCTCTTTCATGTTGCTACAGTGACCTCAGGATCCCTCTAGCCTTGAAACAGTGTTCTTGGGGTTTCTCTGGAGTGCCATCAAGGAGATCAAGGCTCCTTTCATGTGTGATGTGCAACACGGAATTGCTCTGCACGCAGTTCAGGGGAATCGGGCCTCATCTCGCGGCGAGGGGGAAGTCTCATGGTTTTTCTCGAGTTGCGGTGGGAACCTGGGGTATATTCTCGAGTTACGACGGGGATGGCCCTTCCAGCCACGTGTTTGTTCAGCGACGTCAGGACTCCTGCCTAGTTGGGAGGGACAACTCGGGATTCTCCTCGAGGCTTGGCAGGGCAATTGGGACGCCTCTCCAGCTGAGGTGGGAGACCAAGGGTCCCTTTCCGTGTGCCACAGGAATCCTGGGACTCCTATCAAGTTTCAAGAGGAGTCAGGCATCGTCTCCTTTGGAGGCACTGATCTCCGCGTACCTCTGGAGTTTTCAAAGGATATGAGGCCTCCGTTCGCGAAGAGGTGGGGAACTAGGTCTTTCTCTGTGGTCTCCACAGGGGATTCAGACATCCTTTCGTCTTGGGAGATGCAAGACGAGCCTGCATTCAAGTCACTGCAGAGATATCCGGCCTTATTTCGCGTCAGGGCATCGCAGTGTCCATTCCACTTGAGGCCGCAAACTCAGGGTCCCTCTCACATACCTAGAGCTGAGAGAAGAATCCTCTTGAGGTGCTTGTGGTAAGGTGGTATTCCTCTGGAGTCGAAGCCAGGGACTAACCTCTCATCTCGAGTTGATTTTTGGTCCACGGAGCTCTTTCGTGTTGCTACAGTGATCTCAGGATCCCTCTAGCCTTGAAACAGTGTTCTTGGGGTTTCTCTGGAGTGCCACCAAGGAAATCAAGACTCCTTTCATGTGTGATGTGCAACACGGAATTGCTCTGCACGCAGTGCAGGGGAATCGGGCCTCATCTCGCGGCGAGGGGGAAGTCTCATGGTTTTTCTCGAGTTGCGGCGGGAACCTGGGGTATATTCTCAAGTTACGACGGGGATGGCCCTTCCACACACGTGTTTGTTCAGCGACGTCAGGACTCCTGCCTAGTTGCGAGGGACAACTCGGGATTCTCCTCGAGGCTTGGCAGGGCAATTGGGACGCCTCTCCAGGTGAGGTGGGAGACCAAGGGTCCCTTTCCACGTTCCACAGGAATCCTGGGACTCCTATCATGTTTGACGAGGAGTCAGGCATCGTCCCTTTTGGAGGCACTGATCTCCGCGTACCTCTGGAGTTTTCAAAGGATGTGAGGCCTCCGGTCGCGATGAGGTGGGGAACTAGGTCTTTCTCTGTGGTCTCCACAGGGGATTCAGACATCCTTTCGTCTCGGGAGATGCAAGACGAGCCTGCATTCAAGTCACTGCAGGGATATCCGGCCTTATTTCGCGTCAGGGCATCGCAGTGTCCATTCCACTTGAGGCCGCAAACTCAGGGTCCCTTTCACATACCTAGAGCTGAGAGAAGCCTCCTCTTGATGTGCTTGTGGTAAGGTGGTATTCCTCTGGAGTCGAAGCCAGGGACTAACCTCTCATCTCGAGTTGATTCTTGGTCCACGGAGCTCTTTCGTGTTGCTACAGTGACCTCAGGATCCCTCTAGCCTTGAAACAGTGTTCTTGGGGTTTCTCTGGAGTGCCATCAAGGAAATCAAGGCTCCTTTCATGTGTGATGTGCAACACGGAATTGCTCTGCACGCAGTGCAGGGGAATCGGGCCTCATCTCGCGGCGAGGGGGAAGTCTCATGGTTTTTCTCGAGTTGCGGTGGGAACCTGGGGTATATTCTCGAGTTATGACGGGGATGGCCCTTCCACCCACGTGTTTGTTCAGCGACGTCAGGACTCCTGCCTAGTTTCGAGGGACAACTCGGGATTCTCCTCGAGGCTTGGCAGGGCAATTGCGACGCCTCTCCAGCTGAGGCTGGAGACCAAGGGTCCCTTTCCACGTGCCACAGGAATCCTGGGACTCCTATCAAGTTTCACGAGGAGTCAGGCATCGTCTCCTTTGGAGGCACTGATCTCCGCGTACCTCTGGAGTTTTCAAAGGATGTGAGGCCTCCGGTCGCGATGAGGTGGGGAACTAGGTCTTTCTCTGTGGTCTCCACAGGGGATTCAGACATCCTTTCGTCTTGGGAGATGAAAGACGAGCCTGCATTCAAGTCACTGCAGGGATATCCGGCCTTATTTCGAGTCAGGGCATCGCGGAGTTCATTCCACTTGAGGCCGCAAACTCAGGGTCCCTCTCACATACCTAGAGCTGAGAGAAGCCTCCTCTTGAGGTGCTTGTGGTAAGGTGGTATTCCTCTGGAGTCGAAGCCAGGGACTAACCTCTCATCTCGAGTTGATTTGTGGTCCCCGGAGCTCTTTCATGTTGCTACAGTGACCTCAGGATCCCTCTAGCCTTGAAACAGTGTTCTTGGGGTTTCTCTGGAGTGCCATCAAGGAGATCAAGGCTCCTTTCATGTGTGATGTGCAACACGGAATTGCTGTGCACGCAGTGCAGGGGAATCGGGCCTCATCTCGCGGCGAGGGGGAAGTCTCATGGTTTTTCTCGAGTTGCGGCGGAAACCTGGGGTATATTCTCGAGTTACAACGGGGATGGCCCTTCCAGCCACGTGTTTGTTCAGCGACGTCAGGACTCCTGCCTAGTTGGGAGGGACAACTCGGGATTCTCCTCGAGGCTTGGCAGGGCAATTGGGACGCCTCTCCAGCTGAGGCGGGAGACCAAGGGTCCCTTTCCGTGTGCCACAGGAATCCTGGGACTCCTATCAAGTTTCAAGAGGAGTCAGGCATCGTCTCCTTTGGAGGCACTGATCTCCGCGTACCTCTGGAGTTTTCAAAGGATGTGAGGCCTCCGGTCGCGAAGAGGTGGGGAACTAGGTCTTTCTCTGTGGTCTCCACAGGGGATTCAGACATCCTTTCGTCTTGGGAGATGCAAGACGAGCCTGCATTCAAGTCACTGCAGGGATATCCGGCCTTATTTCGCGTCAGGGCATCGCAGTGTCCATTCCACTTGAGGCCGCAAACTCAGGGTCCCTCTCACATACCTAGAGCTGAGAGAAGAATCCTCTTGAGGTGCTTGTGGTAAGGTGGTATTCCTCTGGAGTCGAAGCCAGGGACTAACCTCTCATCTCGAGTTGATTCTTGGTCCACAGAGCTCTTTCGTGTTGCTACAGTGACCTCAGGATCCCTCTAGACTTGAAACAGTGTTCTTGGGGTTTCTCTGGAGTGCCATCAAGGAGATCAAGGCTCCTTTCATGTGTGATGTGAAACACGGAATTGCTCTACACGCAGTGCAGGGGAATCGGGCCTCATCTCGCGGCGAGGGGGAAGTCTCATGGTTTTTCTCGAATTGCGGCGGGAACCTGGGGTATATTCTCGAGTTACGACGGGGATGGCCCTTCCACCCACGTGTTTGTTCAGCGACGTCAGGACTCGTGCCTAGTTTCGAGGGACAACTCGGGATTCTCCTCGAGGCTTGGCAGGGCAATTGGGACGCCTCTCCAGCTGAGGCGGGAGTCCAAGTGTCCCTTTCCATGTGCCACAGGAATCCTGGGACTCCTATCAAGTTTCACGAGGAGTCAGGAATCGTCTCCTTTGGAGGCACTGATCTCCGCGTACCTCTGGAGTTTTCAAAGGATGTGAGGCCTCCGGTCGCGAGGAGGTGGGGAACTAGGTCTTTCTCTGTGGTCTCCACAGGGGATTCAGACATGCTTTCGTCTTGGGAGATGCAAGACGAGCCTGCATTCAAGTCACTGCAGGGATATCCGGCCTTATTTCGAGTCAGGGCATCGCGGTATCCATTCCACTTGAGGCCGCAAACTCAGGGTCCCTCTCACATACCTAGAGCTGAGAGAAGCCTCCTCTTGAGGTGCTTGTGGTAAGGTGGTATTCCTCTGGAGTTGAAGCCAGGGACTAACCTCTCATCTCGAGTTGATTTTTGGTCCATGGAACTCTTTCGTGTTGCTACAGTGACCTGAGGATCCCTCTAGCCTTGAAACAGTGTTCTTGGGGTTTCTCTGGAGTGCCATCAAGGAAATCAAGGCTCCTTTCATGTGTGATGTGCAACACGGAATTGCTCTGCACGCAGTGCAGGGGAATCGGGCCTCATCTCGCGGCGAGGGGGAAGTCTCATGGTTTTTCTCGAGTTGCGGTGGAAACCTGGGGTATATTCTCGAGTTATGACGGGGATGGCCCTTCCACCCACGTGTTTGTTCAGCGACGTCAGGACTCCTGCCTAGTTTCGAGGGACAACTCGGGATTCTCCTCGAGGCTTGGCAGGGCAATTGCGACGCCTCTCCAGCTGAGGCTGGAGACCAAGGGTCCCTTTCCACGTGCCACAGGAATCCTGGGACTCCTATCAAGTTTCACGAGGAGTCAGGCATCGTCTCCTTTGGAGGCACTGATCTCCGCGTACCTCTGGAGTTTTCAAAGGATGTGAGGCCTCCGGTCGCGATGAGGTGGGGAACTAGGTCTTTCTCTGTGGTCTCCACAGGGGATTCAGACATCCTTTCGTCTTGGGAGATGAAAGACGAGCCTGCATTCAAGTCACTGCAGGGATATCCGGCCTTATTTCGAGTCAGGGCATCGCGGAGTTCATTCCACTTGAGGCCGCAAACTCAGGGTCCCTCTCACATACCTAGAGCTGAGAGAAGCCTCCTCTTGAGGTGCTTGTGGTAAGGTGGTATTCCTCTGGAGTCGAAGCCAGGGACTAACCTCTCATCTCGAGTTGATTTGTGGTCCCCGGAGCTCTTTCATGTTGCTACAGTGACCTCAGGATCCCTCTAGCCTTGAAACAGTGTTCTTGGGGTTTCTCTGGAGTGCCATCAAGGAGATCAAGGCTCCTTTCATGTGTGATGTGCAACATGGAATTGCTGTGCACGCAGTGCAGGGGAATCGGGCCTCATCTCGCGGCGAGGGGGAAGTCTCATGGTTTTTCTCGAGTTGCGGCGGAAACCTGGGGTATATTCTCGAGTTACGACGGGGATGGCCCTTCCACACACGTGTTTGTTCAGCGACGTCAGGACTCCTGCCTAGTTGGGAGGGACAACTCGGGATTCTCCTCGAGGCTTAGCAGGGCAATTGGGACGCCTCTCCAGCTGAGGCGGGAGACCAAGGGTCCCTTTCCGTGTGCCACAGGAATCCTGGGACTCCTATCAAGTTTCAAGAGGAGTCAGGCATCGTCTCCTTTGGAGGCACTGATCTCCGCGTACCTCTGGAGTTTTCAAAGGATGTGAGGCCTCCGGTCGCGAAGAGGTGGGGAACTAGGTCTTTCTCTGTGGTCTCCACAGGGGATTCAGACATCCTTTCGTCTTGGGAGATGCAAGACGAGCCTGCATTCAAGTCACTGCAGGGATATCCGGCCTTATTTCGCGTCAGGGCATCGCAGTGTCCATTCCACTTGAGGCCGCAAACTCAGGGTCCCTCTCACATACCTAGAGCTGAGAGAAGAATCCTCTTGAGGTGCTTGTGGTAAGGTGGTATTCCTCTGGAGTCGAAGCCAGGGACTAACCTCTCATCTCGAGTTGATTCTTGGTCCACAGAGCTCTTTCGTGTTGCTACAGTGACCTCAGGATCCCTCTAGACTTGAAACAGTGTTCTTGGGGTTTCTCTGGAGTGCCATCAAGGAGATCAAGGCTCCTTTCATGTGTGATGTGAAACACGGAATTGCTCTGCACGCAGTGCAGGGGAATCGGGCCTCATCTCGCGGCGAGGGGGAAGTCTCATGGTTTTTCTCGAATTGCGGCGGGAACCTGGGGTATATTCTCGAGTTACGACGGGGATGGCCCTTCCACCCACGTGTTTGTTCAGCGACGTCAGGACTCGTGCCTAGTTTCGAGGGACAACTCGGGATTCTCCTCGAGGCTTGGCAGGGCAATTGGGACGCCTCTCCAGCTGAGGCGGGAGTCCAAGTGTCCCTTTCCATGTGCCACAGGAATCCTGGGACTCCTATCAAGTTTCACGAGGAGTCAGGAATCGTCTCCTTTGGAGGCACTGATCTCCGCGTACCTCTGGAGTTTTCAAAGGATGTGAGGCCTCCGGTCGCGAGGAGGTGGGGAACTAGGTCTTTCTCTGTGGTCTCCACAGGGGATTCAGACATCCTTTCGTCTTGGGAGATGCAAGACGAGCCTGCATTCAAGTCACTGCAGGGATATCCGGCCTTATTTCGAGTCAGGGCATCGCGGTATCCATTCCACTTGAGGCCACAAACTTAGGGTCCCTCTCACATACCTAGAGCTGAGAGAAGCCTCCTCTTGAGGTGCTTGTGGTAAGGTGGTATTCCTCTGGAGTTGAAGCCAGGGACTAACCTCTCATCTCGAGTTGATTTTTGGTCCATGGAACTCTTTCGTGTTGCTACAGTGACCTCAGTTTCCCTCTAGCCTTGAAACAGTGTTCTTGGGGTTTCTCTGGAGGGCCATCAAGGAAATCAAGGCTCCTTTCATGTGTGATGTGCAACACGGAATTGCTCTGCACGCAGTGCAGGGGAATCGGGCCTCATCTCGCGGCGATGGGGAAGTCTCATGGTTTTTCTCGAATTGTGGCGGGAACCTGGGGTATATTCTCGAGTTACTACGGGGATAGTCCTTCCACCCACGTGTTTCTTCAGCGACATCAGGAGTCCTGCCTAGTTGCGAGGGAGAACTCGGGATTCTCCTCGAGGCTTGGCAGGGTAATTGGGACGCCTCTCCAGCTGAGGCGGGAGACCAATTGTCCCTTTCCATGTGCCACAGGAATCCTGGGACTCCTATCAAGTTTCACGAGGAGTCAGGCATCGTCTCCTTTGGAGGCACTGATCTCCGCGTACCTCTGGAGTTTTCAAAGGATGTGAGGCCTCCGGTCGCGATGAGGTGGGGAACTAGGTCTTTCTCTGTGGTCTCCACAGGGGATTCAGACATCCTTTCGTCTCGGGAGATGCAAGACGAGCCTGCATTCAAGTCACTGCAGGGATATCCGGCCTTATTTCGCGTCAGGGCATCGCAGTGTCCATTCCACTTGAGGCCGCAAACTCAGGGTCCCTCTCACATACCTAGAGCAGAGAGAAGCCTCCTCTTGAGGTGCTTGTGGTAAGGTGGTATTCCTCTGGAGTCGAAGCCAGGGACTAACCCCTCATCTCGAGTTGATTCTTCGTCCACGGAGCTCTTTCGTGTTGCTACTCTGACCTCAGGATCCCTCTAGACTTGAAACAGTGTTCTTGGGGTTTCTCTGGAGTGCCATCAAGGAGATCAAGGCTCCTTTCATGTGTGATGTGCAACACGGAATTGCTCTGCACGCAGTGCAGGGGAATCGGGCCTCATCTCGCGGCGAGGGGGAAGTCTCATGGTTTTTCTCGAGTTGCGGCGGGAACCTGGGGTATATTCTCGAGTTACGACGGGGATGGCCCTTTCACCCACGTGTTTGTTCAGCGACGTCAGGACTCCTGCCTAGTTTCGAGGGACAACTCGGGATTCTCCTCGAGGCTTGGCAGGGCAATTGGGACGCCTCTCCAGCTGAGGCGGGAGACCAATTGTCCCTTTCCACGTGCCACAGGAATCCTGGGACTCCTATCAAGTTTCAAGAGGAGCCAGGCATCGTCTCCTTTGGAGGCACTGATCTCCGCGTACCTCTGGAGTTTTCAAAGGATGTGAGGCCTCCGGTCGCGATGAGGTGGGGAACTAGGTCTTTCTCTGTGGTCTCCACAGGGGATTCAGACATCCTTTCGTCTTGGGAGATGCAAGACGAGCCTGCATTCAAGCCGCTGCAGGGATATCCGGCCTTATTTTGAGTCAGGGCATCGTGGTGTCCATTCCACTTGAGGCCGCATACTCAGGGTCCCTCTCACATACCTAGAGCAGAGAGAAGCCTCCTCTTGAGGTGCTTGTGCTAAGGTGGTATTCGTCTGGAGTCGAAGCCAGGGACTAACCTCTCATCTCGAGTTGATTTGTGGTCCACGGAGCTCTTTCATGTTGCTACAGTGACCTCAGGATCCCTCTAGCCTTGAAACAGTGTTCTTGGGGTTTCTCTGGAGTGCCACCAATTAAATCAAGGCTCCTTTCATGTGTGATGTGCAACACGGAATTGCTCTGCATGGAGTGCAGGGGAACCGGGCCTCATCTCGCGGCGAGGGGGAAGTCTCATGGTTTTTCTCGAGTTGCGGCCGGAACCTGGGGTATATTCTCGAGTTACGACGGGGATGGCCCTTCCACACACGTGTTTCTTCAGGGATGTGAGGACTCCTGCCTAGTTGGGAGGGACAACTCAGGATTCTCCTCGAGGCTTGGCAGGGCATTTGGGACGCCTCTCCAGCTGGGGCGGGAGACCAAGGGTCCCTTTCCATGTGCCACAGGAATCCTGGGACTCCTATCAAGTTTCACGAGGAGTCAGGCATCGTCTCCTTTGGAGGCACTGATCTCCGCGTACCTCTGGAGTTTTCAAAGGATGTGAGGCCTCCGGTCGCGATGAGGTGGGGAACTAGGTCTTTCTCTGTGGTCTCCACAGGGGATTCAGACATCCTTTCTTCTCGGGAGATGCAAGACGAGCCTGCATTCAAGTCACTGCAGGGATATCCGGCCTTATTTCACGTCAGGGCATCGCAGTGTCCATTCCACTTGAGGCCGCATACTCAGGGTCCCTCTCACATACCTAGAGCAGAGAGAAGCCTCCTCTTGAGGTGCTTGTGCTAAGGTGGTATTCGTCTGGAGTCGAAGCCAGGGACTAACCTCTCATCTCGAGTTGATTTGTGGTCCACGGAGCTCTTTCATGTTGCTACAGTGACCTCAGGATCCCTCTAGCCTTGAAACAGTGTTCTTGGGGTTTCTCTGGAGTGCCACCAATTAAATCAAGGCTCCTTTCATGTGTGATGTGCAACACGGAATTGCTCTGCATGGAGTGCAGGGGAACCGGGCCTCATCTCGCGGCGAGGGGGAAGTCTGATGGTTTTTCTCGAGTTGCGGCCGGAACCTGGGGTATATTCTCGAGTTAGGACTGGGATGGCCCTTTCACACACGTGTTTCTTCAGGGACGTGAGGACTCCTGCCTAGTTGGGAGGGACAACTCAGGATTCTCCTCGAGGCTTGGTAGGGCATTTGGGACGCCTCTCCAGCTGAGACGGGAGACCAAGGGTCCCTTTCCATGTGCCACAGGAATCCTGGGACTCCTATCAAGTTTCACGAGGAGTCAGGCATCGTCTCCTTTGGAGGCACTGATCTCCGCGTACCTCTGGAGTTTTCAAAGGATGTGAGGCCTCCGGTCGCGATGAGGTGGGGAACTAGGTCTTTCTCTGTGGTCTCCACAGGGGATTCAGACATCCTTTCGTCTCGGGAGATGCAAGACGAGCCTGCATTCAAGTCACTGCAGGGATATCCGGCCTTATTTCGCGTCGGGGCATCGCAGTGTCCATTCCACTTGAGGCCGCAAACTCAGGGTCCCTCTCACATACCTAGAGCTGAGAGAAGCCTCCTCTTGAGGTGCTTGTGGTAAGGTGGTATTCCTCTGGAGTTGAAGCCAGGGACTAACCTCTCATCTCGAGTTGATTCTTGGTCCATGGAGCTCTTTTCTGTTCCTACAGTGACCTCAGGATCCCTCTAGCCTTGAAACAGTGTTCTTGGGGTTTCTCTGGAGTGCCACCAATTAAATCAAGGCTCCTTTCATGTGTGATGTGCAACACGGAATTGCTCTGCACGCAGTGCAGGGGAATCGGGCCTCATCTCGCGGCGAGGGGGAAGTCTCATGGTTTTTCTCGAATTGCGGCGGGAACCTGGGGTATATTCTCGAGTTACGACGGGGATGGCCCTTCCACACACGTGTTTGTTCAGCGAGGTCAGGACTCCTGCCTAGTTGTGAGGGACAACTCGGGATTCTCCTCGAGGCTTGGCAGGGCAATTGGGACGCCTCTCCAGCTGAGGCGGGAGACCAAGGGTCCCTTTCCACGTGCCACAGGAATCCTGGGACTCCTATCAAGTTTCACGAGGAGTCAGGCATCGTCTTCTTTGGAGGCACTGATCTCCGCGTACCTCTGGAGTTTTCAAAGGATGTGAGGCCTCCGGTCGCGATGAGGTGGGGAACTAGGTCTTTCTCTGTGGTCTCCACAGGGGATTCAGACATCCTTTCGTCTTGGGAGATGCAAGACGAGCCTGCATTCAAGTCACTGCAGGGATATCCGGCCTTATTTCGAGTCAGGGCATCGCGGTGTCCATTCCACTTGAGGCCACAAACTTAGGGTCCCTCTCACATACCTAGAGCTGAGAGAAGCCTCCTCTTGAGGTGCTTGTGGTAAGGTGGTATTCCTCTGGAGTCGAGGCCAGGGACTAACCTCTCATCTCGAGTTGATTTTTGGTCCATGGAGCTCTTTCGTGTTGCTACAGTGACCTCAGTTTCCCTCTAGCCTTGAAACAGTGTTCTTGGGGTTTCTCTGGAGTGCCATCAAGGAAATCAAGGCTCCTTTCATGTGTGATGTGCAACACGGAATTGCTCTGCACGCAGTGCAGGGGAATCGGGCCTCATCTCGCGGCGAGGGGGAAGTCTCATGGTTTTTCTCGAGTTGCAGTTGGAACCTGGGGTATATTCTCGAGTTATGACGGGGATGGCCCTTCCACCCACGTGTTCGTTCAGCGATGTCAGGACTCCTACCTAGTTGCGAGGGACAACTCGGGATTCTCCTCGAGGCTTGGCAGGGCAATTGGGACGCCTCTCCAGCTGAGGCGGGAGACCAAGGGTCCCTTTCCACGTGCCACAGGAATTCTGGGACTCCTATCAAGTTTCACGAGGAGTCAGGCATCATCTCCTTTGGAGGCACTGATCTCCGCGTACCTCTGGAGTTTTCAAAGGATGTGAGGCCTCCGGTCGCGATGAGGTGGGGAACTAGGTCTTTCTCTGTGGTCTCCACAGGGGATTCAGACATCCTTTCGTCTTGGGAGATGCAAGACGAGCCTGCATTCAAGTCACTGCAGGGATATCCGGCCTTATTTCGAGTCAGGGAATCGCGGTGTCCATTCCACTTGAGGCCGCAAACTCAGGGTCCCTCTCACATACCTAGAGCTGAGAGAAGCCTCCTCTTGAGGTGCTTGTGGTAAGGTGGTATTCCTCTGGAGTCGAAGCCAGGGACTAACCTCTCATCTCGAGTTGATTTGTGGTCCACGGAGCTCTTTCATGTTGCTACAGTGACCTCAGGATCCCTCTAGCCTTGAAACAGTGTTCTTGGGGTTTCTCTGGAGTGCCATCAAGGAGATCGAGGCTCCTTTCATGTGTGATGTGCAACACGGAGTTGCTCTGCACGCAGTACAGGGGAATCGGGCCTCATCTCGCGGCGAGGGGGAAGTCTCATGGTTTTTCTCGAGTTGCTGTGGGAACCTGGGGTATATTCTCAAGTTACGACGGGGATGGCCCTTCCACACACGTGTTTGTTCAGCGACGTCAGGACTCCTGCCTAGTTGCGAGGGACAACTCGGGATTCTCCTCGAGGCTTGGCAGGGCAATTGGGACGCCTCTCCAGGTGAGGTGGGAGACCAAGGGTCCCTTTCCACGTTCCACAGGAATCCTGGGACTCCTATCAAGTTTCACGAGGAGTCAGGAATCGTCTCCTTTGGAGGCACTGATCTCCGCGTACCTCTGGAGTTTTCAAAGGATGTGAGGCCTCCGGTCGCGATGAGGTGGGGAACTAGGTCTTTCTCTGTGGTCTCCACAGGGGATTCAGACATCCTTTCGTCTCGGGAGATGCAAGACGAGCCTGCATTCAAGTCACTGCAGGGATATCCGGCCTTATTTCGCGTCAGGGCATCGCAGTGTCCATTCCACTTGAGGCCGCAAACTCAGGGTCCCTTTCACATACCTAGAGCTGAGAGAAGCCTCCTCTTGAGGTGCTTGTGGTAAGGTGGTATTCCTCTGGAGTCGAAGCCAGGGACTAACCACTCATCTCGAGTTGATTTTTGGTCCATGGAACTCTTTTGTGTTGCTACAGTGACCTCAGTTTCCCTCTAGCCTTGAAACAGTGTTCTTGGGGTTTCTCTGGAGTGCCATCAAGGAAATCAAGGCTCCTTTCATGTGTGATGTGCAACACGGAATTGCTCTGCACGCAGTGCAGGGGAATCGGGCCTCATCTCGCGGCGAGGGGGAAGTCTCATGGTTTTTCTCGAGTTGCGGTGGGAACCTGGGGTATATTCTCGAGTTATGACGGGGATGGCCCTTCCACCCACGTGTTTGTTCAGCGACGTCAGGACTCCTGCCTAGTTTCGAGGGACAACTCGGGATTCTCCTCGAGGCTTGGCAGGGCAATTGGGACGCCTCTCCAGTTGAGGCGGGAGACCAAGGGTTCCTTTCCACGTGCCACAGGAATCCTGGGACTCCTATCAAGTTTCACGAGGAGTCAGGCATCGTCTCCTTTGGAGGCACTGATCTCCGCGTAGCTCTGGAATTTTCAAAGGATGTGAGGCCTCCGGTCGCGATGAGGTGGGGAACTAGGTCTTTCTCTGTGGTCTCCACAGGGGATTCAGACATCCTTTCGGCTTGGGAGATGCAAGACGAGCCTGCATTCAAGTCACTGCAGGGATATCCGGCCTTATTTCGAGTCAGGGCATCGCGGTGTCCATTCCACTTGAGGCCGCAAACTCAGGGTCCCTCTCACATACCTAGAGCTGAGAGAAGCCTCCTCTTGAGGTGCTTGTGGTAAGGTGGTATTCCTCTGGAGTCGAAGCCAGGGACTAACCTCTCATCTCGAGTTGATTTTTGGTCCACGGAGCTCTTTCATGTTGCTACAGTGACCTCAGGATCCCTCTAGACTTGAAACAGTGTTCTTGGGGTTTCTCTGAAGTGCCATCAAGGAAATCAAGGCTCCTTTCATGTGTGATGTGCAACACGGAATTGCTCTGCACGCAGTGCAGGGGAATCGGGCCTCATCTCGCGGCGAGGGGGAAGTCTCATGGTTTTTCTCGACTTGCGGCGGGAACCTGGGGTATATTCTCGAGTTACGACGGGGATGGCCCTTCCAGCCACGTGTTTGTTCAGCGACGTCAGGACTCCTGCCTAGTTGGGAGGGCCAACTCGGGATTCTCCTCGAGGCTTGGCAGGGCAATTGGGACGCCTCTCCAGCTGAGGCGGGAGACCAAGGGTCCCTTTCCGTGTGCCACAGGAATCCTGGGACTCCTATCATGTTTCAAGAGGAGTCACGCATCGTCTCCTTTGGTGGCACTGATCTCCGCGTACCTCTGGAGTTTTCAAAGGATGTGAGGCCTCCGGTCGCGAAGAGGTGGGGAACTAGGTCTTTCTCTGTGGTCTCCACAGGGGATTCAGACATCCTTTCGTCTCGGGAGATGCAAGACGAGCCTGCATTCAAGTCACTGCAGGGATATCCGGCCTTATTTCGCGTCAGGGCATCGCAGTGTCCATTCCACTTGAGGCCGCAAACTCAGGGTCCCTTTCACATACCTAGAGCTGAGAGAAGCCTCCTCTTGAGGTGCTTGTGGTAAGGTGGTATTCCTCTGGAGTCGAAGCCAGGGACTAACCTCTCATCTCGAGTTGATTCTTGGTCCACGGAGCTCTTTCGTGTTGCTACAGTGACCTCAGGATCCCTCTAGCCTTGAAAGAGTGTTCTTGGGGTTTCTCTGGAGTGCCATCAAGGAGATCAAGGCTCCTTTCATGTGTGATGTGCAACACGGAATTGCTCTGCACGCAGTGCAGGGAAATCGGGCCTCATCTCGCGGCGAGGGGGAAGTCTCATGGTTTTTCTCGAATTGCGGCGGGAACCTGGGGTATATTCTCGAGTTACGACGGGGATGGCCCTTCCACACACGTGTTTGTTCAGCGACGTCAGGACTCCTGCCTAGTTTCGAGGGACAACTCGGGATTCTCCTCGAGGCTTGGCAGGGCAATTGGGACGCCTCTCCAGCTGAGGCGGGAGACCAAGGTTCCCTTTCCACGTGCCACAGGAATCCTGGGACTCCTATCAAGTTTCACGAGGAGTCAGGAATCGTCTCCTTTGGAGGCACTGATCTCCGCGTACCTCTGGAGTTTTCAAAGGATGTGAGGCCTCCGGTCGCGATGAGGTGGGGAACTAGGTCTTTCTCTGTGGTCTCCACAGGGGATTCAGACATCCTTTCGTCTTGGGAGATGCAAGACGAGCCTGCATTCAAGTCACTGCAGGGAAAACCGGCCTTATTTCGAGTCAGGGCATCGCGGTGTCCATTCCACTTGAGGCCACAAACTTAGGGTCCCTCTCACATACCTAGAGCTGAGAGAAGCCTCCTCTTGAGGTGCTTGTGGTAAGGTGGTATTCCTCTGGAGTCGAAGCCAGGGACTAACCTCTCATCTCGAGTTGATTCTTGGTGCACGGAACTCTTTCGTGCTGCAACAGTGACCTTAGGATCGCTCTAACCTTGAAACAGTGTTCTTGGGGTTTCTCTGGAGTGCCATCAAGGAAATCAAGGCTCCTTTCAATTGTGATGTGCAACACGGAATTGCTCTGCACGCAGTGCAGGGGAATCGGGCCTCATCTCGCGGCAAGGGGGAAGTCTCATGGTTTTTCTCGAGTTGCGGCGGGAACCTGGGATATAATCTCGAGTTAAGACGGGGATGGCCCTTCCACCCACGTGTTTGTTCAGCAACGTCAGGACTCCTTCCTAGTTGCGAGGGACAACTCGGGATTCTCCTCGAGGCTTGGCAGGGCAATTGGGACGCCTCTCCAGCTGAGGTGGGAGACCAAGGGTCCCGTTCCACGTGCCACAGGAATCCTGGGACTCCTATCAAGTTTCACGAGGAGTCAGGCATCGTCTCCTTTGGAAGCACTGATCTCCGCGTACCTCTGGAGTTTTCAAAGGATGTGAGGCCTCCGGTCGCGATGAGGTGGGGAACTAGGTCTTTCTCCGTGGTCTCCACAGGGGATTCAGACATCCTTTCTTCTTCGGAGATGCAAGACGAGCCTGCATTCAAGTCTCTGCAGGGTTATCCGGCCTTATTTCGAATCAGGGCATCACAATGTCCATTCCACTTCAGGCCACAAACTAAGGGTCCATCTCGCATACATAGAGCTGAGAGAAGCCTCCTCTTGAGGTGCTTGTGGTAAGGTGGTATTCCTCTGGAATCGAAGCCAGGGACTAACCTCTCATCTCGAGTTGATTCTTGGTCCATGGAGCTCTTTTCTGTTGCTACAGTGACCTCAGGATCCCTCTAGCCTTGAAACAGTGTTCTTGGGGTTTCTCTGGAGTGCCATCAAGGAGATCAAGGCTCCTTTCATGTGTGATGTGCAACACGGAATTGCTCTGCACACAGTGCAGGGGAATCGGGCCTCATCTAGCGGCGAAGGGGAAGTCTCATCGTTTTTCTCGAATTGCGGCGGGAACCTGGGGTATATTCTCGAGTTACGACGGGGATAGTCCTTCCACTCATGTGTTTGTTCAGCGACATAAGGACTCCTGCCTAGTTGCGAGGGGCAACTGGGGATTCTCCTCGAGGCTTGGCAGGGCAATTGGGACGCCTCTCCAGCTGAGGCGGGAGACCAATTGTCCCTTTCCATGTGCCACAGGAATCCTGGGACTCCTATCAAGTTTCACGAGGAGTCAGGCATCGTCTCCTTTGGAGGCACTGATCTCCGCGTACCTCTGGAGTTTTCAAAGGATGTGAGGCCTCCGTTCGCGATGAGGTGGGGAACTAGGTCTTTCTCTGTCGTCTCCACAGGGGATTCAGACATCCTTTCGTCTCGGGAGATGCAAGACGAGCCTGCATTCAAGTCACTGCAGGGATATCCGGCCTTATTTTGAGTCAGGGCATCGCAGTGTCCATTCCACTTGAGGCCGCAAACTCAGGGTCCCTCTCACATACCTAGAGCTGAGAGAAGCCTCCTCTTGACGTGCTTGTGGTAAGGTGGTATTCCTCTGGAGTCGAAGCCAGGGACTAACCTCTCATCTCGAGTTGTTTCCTGGTCCACGGAGCTCTTTCGTGTTGCTACAGTGACCTCAGGATCCCTCTAGCCTTGAAACAGTGTTCTTGGGGTTTCTCTGGAGTGCCATCAAGGAAATCAAGGCTCCTTTCATGTGTGATGTGCAACACGGAATTGCTCTGCACGCAGTGCAGGGGAATCGGGCCTCATCTCGCGGCGAGGGGGAAGTCTCATGGTTTTTCTCGAGTTGCGGCGGGAACCTGGGGTATATTCTCGAGTTATGACGGGGATGGCCCTTCCACACACGTGTTTGTTCAGCGACGTCAGGACTCCTGCCTAGTTGCGAGGGACAACTCGGGATTCTCCTCGAGGCTTGGCAGGGCAATTGGGACGCCTGTCCAGCTGAGGCGGGAGACCAAGGGTCCCTTTCCACGTGCCACAGGAATCCTGGGACTCCTATCAAGTTTCAAGAGGAGTCAGGCATCGTCTCCTTTGGAGGCACTGATCTCCGCGTACCTCTGGAGTTTTCAAAGGATGTGAGGCCTCCGGTCGCGATGAGGTGGGGAACTAGGTCTTTCTCTGTGGTCTCCACAGGGGATTCAGACATCCTTTCGTCTTGGGAGATGCAAGACGAGCCTGCATTCAAGTCACTGCAGGGATATCCGGCCTTATTTCGATTCAGGGCATCGCGGTGTCCATTCCACTTGATGCCGCAAACTCAGGGTCCCTCTCACATACCTAGAGCTGAGAGAAGCCTCCTCTTGAGGTGCTTGTGGTAAGGTGGTATTCCTCTGGAGTCGAAGCCAGGGACTAACCTCTCATCTCGAGTTGATTTGTGGTCCACGGAGCTCTTTCATGTTGCTACAGTGACCTCAGGATCCCTCTAGCCTTGAAAGAGTGTTTTTGGGGTTTCTCTGGAGTGCCATCAAGGAGATCAAGGCTCCTTTCATGTGTGATGTGCAACACGGAATTGCTGTGCACGCAGTTCAGGGGAATCGGGCCTCATGTCGCGGCGAGGGGGAAGTCTCATGGTTTTTCTCGAGTTGCGGCGGGAACCTGGGGTATATTCTCGAGTTACGACGGGGATGGCCCTTCAACCCACGTGTTTGTTCAGCGACGTCAGGACTCCTGCCTAGTTGCGAGGGACACCTCCAGATTCTCCTCGAGGCTTGGCAGGGCAATTGGGACGCCTCTCCAGCTGAGGCGGGAGACCAAGGGTCCCTTTCCGTGTGCCACAGGAATCCTGGGACTCCTATCAAGTTTCCCGAGGAGTCAGGCATCGTCTCCTTTGGAGGCACTGATCTCCGCGTACCTCTGGAGTTTTCAAAGGATGTGAGGCCTCCGGTCGCCAAGAGGTGGGGAACTAGGTCTTTCTCTGTGGTCTCCACAGGGGATTCAGACATCCTTTCGTCTCGGGAGATGCAAGACGAGCCTGCATTCAAGTCACTGCAAGGATATCCGGCCTTATTTCGAGTCAGGGCATCGCGGTGTCCATTCCACTTGAGGCCGCAAACTCAGGGTCCCTCTCACATACCTAGAGCTGAGAGAAGCCTCCTCTTGAGGTGCTTGTGGTAAGGTGGTATTCCTCTGGAGTCGAAGCCAGGGACTACCCTCTCATCTCGAGTTGATTTTTGGTCCACGGAGCACTTTCGTGTTGCTTCAGTGACCTCAGGATCCCTCTAGCCTTGAAACAGTGTTCTTGGGGTTTCTCTGGAGTGCCATCAAGAAAATCAAGGCTCCTTTCATGTTTGATGTGCAACACGGAATTGCTCTGCATGCAGTGCAGGAGAATCGAGCCTCATCTCGCGGCGAGGGGGAAGTCTCATGGTTTTTCTCGAGTTGCGGCGGGAACCTGGGCTATATTATCGAATTACGATGGGGATGGCCCTTCCACCCACGTGCTTGTTTAGCGACGTCAAGACTCCTGCCTAGTTGTGAGGGACAACTCGGGATTCTCCTCGAGGCTTGGCAGGGCAATTGGGACGCCTCTCCAGCTGAGGCGGTAGACCAAGGGTCCCTTTCCACGTGCCACAGGAATCCTGGGACTCCTATCAAGTTTCACGAGGAGTCAGGCATCGTCTCCATTGGAGGCACTGATTTCCGCGTACCTCTGGCGTTTTCAAAGGATGTGAGGCCTCCGATCGCGATGAGGTGGGGAATGAGGTCTTTCTCTGTGGTCTCCACAGGGGATTCAGACATCCTTTCGTCTTGGGAGATGCAAGACGAGCCTACATTCAAGTCACTGCAGGGATATCCGGCTTTATTTCGCGTCAGGGCATCACAGTGTCCATTCCACTTGAGGCTGCAAACTCAGGGTCCCTCTCACATTCCTAGAGCTGAGAGAAGCCTCCTCTTGAGGTGCTTGTGGTAAGGTGGTATTCCTCTGGAGTCGAAGCCAGGGACTAACCCCTCATCTCGAGTTGATTTTTGGTCCACGGAGCTCTTTCGTGTTGCTACAGTGACCTCAGGATCCCTCTAGCCTTGAAACAGTGTTCTTGGAGTTTCTCTGGAGTGCCATCAAGGAAATCAAGGCTCCTTTCATGTGTGATGTGCAAGACGGCATTGCTCTGCACGCAGTGCAGGGAAATCGGGACTCATCTCGCGGCGAGGAGGAAGTCTCATGGTTTTTCTCGAGTTGCGGCGGGAACCTGGGGTATATTCTCGAGTTACGACGGCGATGGCCCTTCCAGCCACGTGTTTCTTCAGCGACGTCAGGACTCCTGCCTAGTTGCGAGGGACAACTCGGGATTCTCCTCGAGGCTTGGCAGGGCAATTGGGACGCCTCTCCAGCTGAGGCGGGAGACCAAGGGTCCCTTTCCACGTGCCACAGGAATCCTGGGACTCCTATCAAGTTTCACGAGGAGTCAGGCATCGTCTCCTTTGGAGGCACTGATCTCCGCGTACCTCTGGAATTTTCAAAGAATGTGAGGCCTCCGGTCACGATGAGGTGAGGAACTAGGTCTTTCTGTGTGGTCTCCACAGGGGATTCAGACATCCGTTCATCTTGGGAGATGCAAGACGAGCCTGCATTCAAGTCACTGCAGGGATATCCGGCCTTATTTCGAGTCAGGGCATTACAGTGTCCATTCCACTTGAGGCGGCAAACTCAGGGTCCCTCTCACATACCTAGAGCTGAGAGAAGCCTCCTCTTGAGGTGCTTATGGTAAGGTGGTATTCCTCTGGAGTCGAAGCAAGGGACTAACCTCTCATCTCGAGTTGATTTTTGTTCCACGGAGCTCTTTCGTGTTGCTACAGTGACCTCAGGATCCCCCTAGCCTTGAAACAGTGTTCTTGGGGTTTCTCTGCAGTGCCATCAAGGAAATCAAGGCTCCTTTCATGTGTGATGTGCAACACGTAATTGCTCTGCACGCAGTGCAGGGGAATCGGGCCTCATATTGCGGCGAGGGGGAAGTCTCATGGTTTTTCTCGAGTTGCGGCGGGAACCTGGGGAATATTCTCGAGTTATGACGGGGATGGCCCTTTCACACACGTGTTTGTTCAGCGACGTCAGGACTCCTGCCTAGTTGCGAGGGACAACTCGGGATTCTCCTCGAGGCTTGGCAGGGCAATTGGGACGCCTCTCCAGCTGAGGCATGAGACCAAGAGTCCCTTTCCACGTGCCACAGGAATCCTGGGACTCCTATCAAGTTTCATGAGGAGTCAGGCATCGTCTCCTTTGGCGGCACTGATCTCCGCGTACCTCTGGAGTTTTCAAAGGATGTGAGGCCTCCGGTCGCGATGAGGTGGGGAAGTAGGTCTTTCTCTGTGGTCTCCACAGGGGATTCAGACATCCTTTCATCTTGGGAGATGCAAGACGAGCCTGCATTCAAGTCACTGCAGGAATATCCGGCCTTATTTCGAGTCAGGGCATCACAGTGTCCATTCCACTTGAGGCCGCAAACTCAGGGTCCCTCTCACATACCTAGAGCTGAGAGAAGCCTCCTCTTGAGGTGCTTGTGGTAAGGTGGTATTCCTCTGGAGTCGAAGCCAGGGACTAACCACTCATCTCGAGTTGATTCTTGGTCCACGGAGCTCTTTCGTGTTGCTACAGTGACCTCAGGATCCCTCTAGCCTTGAAAGAGTGTTCTTGGGGTTTCTCTGGAGTGCCATCAAGGAGATCAAGGCTCCTTTCATGTGTGATGTGCAACACGGAATTGCTGTGCACGCAGTTCAGGGGAATCGGGCCTCATCTCGCGGCGAGGGGGAAGTCTCATGGTTTTTCTCGAGTTGCGGCGGGAACCTGGGGTATATTCTCGAGTTACGACGGGGATGGCCCTTCCACACACGTGTTTGTTCAGCGACGTCAGGACTCCTGCCTAGTTGCGAGGGACAACTCCAGATTCTCCTCGAGGCTTGGCAGGGCAATTGGGACGCCTCTCCAGCTGAGGCGGGAGACCAAGGGTCCCTTTCCGTGTTCCACAGGAATCCTGGGACTCCTATCAAGTTTCAAGAGGAGTCAGGCATCGTCTCCTTTGGAGGCACTGATCTCCGCGTACCTCTGGAGTTTTCAAAGGATGTGAGGCCTCCGGTCGCGATGAGGTGGGGAACTAGGTCTTTCTCTGTGGTCTCCACAGGGGATTCAGACATCCTTTCGTCTCGGGAGATGCAAGACGAGCCTGCATTCAAGTCACTGCAGGGATATCCGGCCTTATTTCGCGTCAGGGCATCGCAGTGTCCATTCCACTTGAGGCCGCAAACTCAGGGTCCCTCTCACATACCTAGAGCTGAGAGAAGAATCCTCTTGAGGTGCTTGTGGTAAGGTGGTATTCCTCTGGAGTCGAAGCCAGGGACTAACCTCTCATCTCGAGTTGATTCTTAGTCCACGGAGCTCTTTCGTGTTGCTACAGTGACCTCAGGATCCCTCTAGACTTGAAACAGTGTTCTTGGGGTTTCTCTGGAGTGCCATCTAGGAGATCAAGGCTCCTTTCATGTGTGATGTGCAACACGGAATTGCTCTGCACGCAGTGCAGGGGAATCGGGCCTCAACTCGCGGCGAGGGGGAAGTCTCATGGTTTTTCTCTAGTTGCGGCGGAACCTGGAGTATATTCTCGAGTTACAACCGGGATGGCCCTTCCACCCACGTGTTTTTTCAGACACGTCAGGACTCCTGCCTAGTTGCAAGGGACAACTCGGGATTCTCCTCGAGGCTTGGCAGGGCAATTGGGACGCCTCTCCATCTGTGGCGGTAGACCAAGCGTCCCTTTCCACGTGCCACAGGAATCCTGGAACTCCTATCAAGTTTCACGAGGAGTCAGGCATCGTCTCCTTTGGAGGCACTGATCTCCGCGTACCTCTGGAGTTTTCAAAGGATGTGAGGCCTCCGGTCGCGATGAGGTGGGAAACGAGGTCTTTCTCTGTGGTCTCCACAGGGAATTCAGACATCCTTTCATCTTGGGAGATGCAAGACGAGACTGCATTCAAGTCACTGCAGGGATATCCGGCCTTATTTCGAGTCAGGGCATCACGGTGTCCATTCCACTTGAGGCCGCAAACTCAGGGTCCCTCTCACATACCTGGAGCTGAGAGAAGCCTCCTCTTGAGGTGCTTGTGGTAAGGTGGTATTCCTCTGGAGTCGAAGCCAGGGACTACCCTCTCATCTCGAGTTGATTTTTGGTCCACGGAGCACTTTCGTGTTGCTACAGTGACCTCAGGATCCCTCTAGCCTTGAAACAGTGTTCTTGGGGTTTCTCTGGAGTGCCATCAAGAAAATCAAGGCTCCTTTCATGTTTGATGTGCAACACGGAATTGCTCTGCATGCAGTGCAGGAGAATCGAGCCTCATCTCGCGGCGAGGGGGAAGTCTCATGGTTTTTCTCGAGTTGCGGCGGGAACCTGGGCTATATTATCGAATTACGATGGGGATGGCCCTTCCACCCACGTGCTTGTTTAGCGACGTCAAGACTCCTGCCTAGTTGTGAGGGACAACTCGGGATTCTCCTCGAGGCTTGGCAGGGCAATTGGGACGCCTCTCCAGCTGAGGCGGTAGACCAAGGGTCCCTTTCCACGTGCCACAGGAATCCTGGGACTCCTATCAAGTTTCACGAGGAGTCAGGCATCGTCTCCTTTGGAGGCACTGATCTCCGCGTACCTCTGGCGTTTTCAAAGGATATGAGGCCTCCGGTCGCGATGAGGTGGGGAATGAGGTCTTTCTCTGTGGTCTCCACAGGGGATTCAGACATCCTTTCGTCTTGGGAGATGCAAGACGAGCCTACATTCAAGTCACTGCAGGGATATCCGGCTTTATTTCGCGTCAGGGCATCACAGTGTCCATTCCACTTGAGGCTGCAAACTCAGGGTCCCTCTCACCTTCCTAGAGCTGAGAGAAGCCTCCTCTTGAGGTGCTTGTGGTAAGGTGGTATTCCTCTGGAGTCGAAGCCAGGGACTAACCCCTCATCTCGAGTTGATTTTTGGTCCACGGAGCTCTTTCGTGTTGCTACAGTGACCTCAGGATCCCTCTAGCCTTGAAACAGTGTTCTTGGGGTTTCTCTGGAGTGCCATCAAGGAAATCAAGGCTCCTTTCATGTGTGATGTGCAAGACGGCATTGCTCTGCACGCAGTGCAGGGGAATCGGGACTCATCTCGCGGCGAGGAGGAACTCTCACGGTTTTTCTCGAGTTGCGGCGGGAACCTGGGGTATATTCTCGAGTTACGACGGGGATGGCCCTTCCAGCCACGTGTTTCTTCAGCGACGTCAGGACTCCTGCCTAGTTGCGAGGGACAACTCGGGATTCTTCTCGAGGCTTGGCAGGGCAATTGGGACGCCTCTCCAGCTGAGGCGGGAGACCAAGGGTCCCTTTCCACGTGCCACAGGAATCCTGGGACTCCTATCAAGTTTCACGAGGAGTCAGGCATCGTCTCCTTTGGAGGCACTTATCTCCGCGTACCTCTGGAATTTTCAAAGAATGTGAGGCCTCCGGTCGCGATGAGGTGGGGAACTAGGTCTTTCTCTGTGGTCTCCACAGGGAATTCAGACATCCGTTCATCTTGGGAGATGAAAGACGAGCCTGCATTCAAGTCACTGCAGGGATATCCGGCCTTATTTCGAGTCAGGGCATTACAGTGTCCATTCCACTTGAGGCGGCAAACTCAGGGTCCCTCTCACATACCTAGAGCTGAGAGAAGCCTCCTCTTGAGGTGCTTGTGGTAAGGTGGTATTCCTCTGGAGTCGAAGCAAGGGACTAACCTCTCATCTCTAGTTGATTTTTGTTCCACGGAGCTCTTTCGTGTTGCTACAGTGACCTCAGGATCCCTCTAGCCTTGAAACAGTGTTCTTGGGGTTTCTCTGCAGTGCCATCAAGGAAATCAAGGCTCCTTTCATGTGTGATGTGCAACACGTAATTGCTCTGCACGCAGTGCAGGGGAATCGGGCCTCATATTGCGGCGAGGGGGAAGTCTCATGGTTTTTCTCGAGTTGCGGCGGGAACCTGGGGAATATTCTCGAGTTATGACGGGGATGGCCCTTTCACACACGTGTTTGTTCAGCGACGTCAGGACTCCTGCCTAGTTGCGAGGGACAACTCGGGATTCTCCTCGAGGCTTGGCAGGGCAATTGGGACGCCTCTCCAGCTGAGGCGGGAGACCAAGGGTCCCTTTCCACGTGCCACAGGAATCCTGGGACTCCTATCAAGTTTCAGGAGGAGTCAGGCATCGTCTCCTTTGGAGGCACTGATCTCCGCGTACCTCTGGCGTTTTCAAAGGATGTGAGGCCTCCGGTCTCGATGAGGTGGGGAACTAGGTCTTTCTCTGTGGTCTCCACAGGGGATTCAGACATCCTTTCGTCTTGGGAGATGCAATACGAGCCTGCATTCAATTCACTGCATGGATATCCGGCCTTATTTCGAGTCACTGCATCGCGGTGTCCATTCACTTGAGGCCGCAAACTCAGGGTCCCTCTCACATACCTAGAGCTGAGAGAAGCCTCCTCTTGAGGTGCTTGTGGTAAGGTGGTATTCCTCTGGAGTCGAAGCCAGGGACTAACCTCTTATCTCGAGTTGATTTTTGGTCCACGGAGCTCTTTCGTGTAGCTACAGTGACCTCTGGATCCCTCTAGCCTTGAAAGAGTGTTCTTGGGGTTTCTCTGGAGTGCCATCAAGGAAATCAAGGATCCTTTCATGTGTGATGTGCAACACGGAATTGCTCTGCACGCAGTGCAGGGGAATCGGGCCTCATCTCGCGGCGAGGGGGAAGTCTCATGGTTTTTCTCGAGTTGCGGTGGGAACCTGGGCTATATTATCGAGTTACGATGGGGATGGCCCTTCCATACACGTGTTTGTTCAGCGACGTCAGAACTCCTGCCTAGTTGCGAGGGACAACTCGGGATTCTCCTCGAGGCTTGGCAGGGCAATTGGGACGCCTCTCCAGCTGAGGCGGGAGACCAAGGGTCCCTTTCCACGTGCCACAGGAATCCTGGGACTCCTATCAAGTTTGACGAGGAGTCAGGCATTACCTCCTTTGGAGGCACTGATCTCCGCGTACCTCTGGAGTTTTCAAAGAATGTGAGGCTTCCGGTCGCGATGAGGTGGGGAACTAGGTCTTTCTCTGTGGTCTCCACAGGGGATTCAGACATTCTTTCGTCTTGGGAGATGCAAGACGAGCCTGCATTCAAGTCACTGCAGGGATTTCCGGCCTTATTTCGAGTCAGGGCATCGTGGTGTCTATTCAACTGGAGGCTGCAAACTCAGGGTCCCTCTCACATACCTAGAGCTGAGAGAAGCCTCCTCTTGAGGTGCTTGTGGTAAGGTGGTATTCCTCAGGAGTCGAAGCCAGGGACTAACCCCACATCTCGAGTTGACTTTTGGTCCACGGAGCTCTTTCGTGTTGCTACAGTGACCTCAGGATCCCTCTAGCCTTGAAACAGTGTTCTTGGGGTTTCTCTGGAGTGCCATCAAGGAAATCAAGGCTCCTTTCATGTGTGATGTGCAACACGGAATTGCTCTGCACGCATTGTTGGGGAATCGGGCCTCATCTCGCAGCGAGGGGGACGTCTCATGGTTTTTCTTGAATTGCGGCGGAACCTGGGGAATATTCTCGAGTTACAATGGGGATGGCCCTTCCACCCACGTGTTTGTTCAGCCACGTCAGGACTCCTGCCTAGTTGCGAGGGACAACTCGGGATTCTCCTCGAGGCTTGGCAGGGCAATTGGGACGCCTCACCAGCTGAGGCGGGAGACCAAGGGTCCCTTTCCAGGTGCCACAGGAATCCTGGGACTCCTATCAAGTTTCACGAGGAGTCAGGCATCGTCTCCTTTGGAGGCACTGATCTCCGCGTACCTCTGGAGTTTTCAAAGGATGTGAGGCCTCCGGTCGCGATGAGGTGGGGAACTAGGTCTTTCTCTGTGGTCTCCACAGGGAATTCAGACATCCTTTCATCTTGGGAGATGCAAGACGAGCCTGCATTCAAGTCACTGCAGGGATATCCGGCCTTATTTCGAGCCAGGGCATCGCGGTGTCCATTCCACTTGAGGCCGCAAACTCAGGGTCCCTCTCACATACCTAGAGCTGAGAGAAGCCTCCTCTTGAGGTGCTTGTGGTAAGGTGGTATTCCTCTGGAGTCGAAGCCAGGGACTACCCTCTCATCTCGAGTTGATTTTTGGTCCACGAAGCACTTTCGTGTTGCTACAGTGACCTCAGGATACCTCTAGCCTGGAAACAGTGTTCTTGGGGTTTCTCTGGAGTGCCATCAAGAAAATCAAGGCTCCTTTCATGTGTAATGTGCAACACGGAATTGCTCTGCATGCAGTGCAGGAGAATCGAGCCTCATCTCGCGGCGAGGGGGAAGTCTCATGGTTTTTCTCGAGTTGCGTCGGGAACCTGGGGAATATTATCGATTTACGATGGGGATGGCCCTTCCACCCACGTGCTTGTTCAGCGACGTCAAGACTCCTGCCTAGTTGTGAGGGACAACTTGGGATTCTCCTCGAGGCTTGGCAGGGCAATTGGGACGCCTCACCAGCTGAGGCGGGAGACCAAGGGTCCCTTTCCACGTGCCACAGGGATCCTGGGACTCCTATCAAGTTTCAGGAGGAGTCAGGCATCGTCTCCTTTGGAGGCACTGATCTCCGCGTACCTCTGGAATTTTCAAAGAATGTGAGGCCTCCGGTCACGATGAGGTGAGGAACTAGGTCTTTCTGTGTGGTCTCCACAGGGGATTCAGACATCCGTTCATCTTGGGAGATGCAAGACGAGCCTGCATTCAAGTCACTGCAGGGATATCCGGCCTTATTTCGAGTCAGGGCATTACAGTGTCCATTCCACTTGAGGCGGCAAACTCAGGGTCCCTCTCACATACCTAGAGCTGAGAGAAGCCTCCTCTTGAGGTGCTTATGGTAAGGTGGTATTCCTCTGGAGTCGAAGCAAGGGACTAACCTCTCATCTCGAGTTGATTTTTGTTCCACGGAGCTCTTTCGTGTTGCTACAGTGACCTCAGGATCCCCCTAGCCTTGAAACAGTGTTCTTGGGGTTTCTCTGCAGTGCCATCAAGGAAATCAAGGCTCCTTTCATGTGTGATGTGCAACACGTAATTGCTCTGCACGCAGTGCAGGGGAATCGGGCCTCATATTGCGGCGAGGGGGAAGTCTCATGGTTTTTCTCGAGTTGCGGCGGGAACCTGGGGAATATTCTCGAGTTATGACGGGGATGGCCCTTTCACACACGTGTTTGTTCAGCGACGTCAGGACTCCTGCCTAGTTGCGAGGGACAACTCGGGATTCTCCTCGAGGCTTGGCAGGGCAATTGGGACGCCTCTCCAGCTGAGGCATGAGACCAAGAGTCCCTTTCCACGTGCCACAGGAATCCTGGGACTCCTATCAAGTTTCATGAGGAGTCAGGCATCGTCTCCTTTGGCGGCACTGATCTCCGCGTACCTCTGGAGTTTTCAAAGGATGTGAGGCCTCCGGTCGCGATGAGGTGGGGAAGTAGGTCTTTCTCTGTGGTCTCCACAGGGGATTCAGACATCCTTTCATCTTGGGAGATGCAAGACGAGCCTGCATTCAAGTCACTGCAGGAATATCCGGCCTTATTTCGAGTCAGGGCATCACAGTGTCCATTCCACTTGAGGCCGCAAACTCAGGGTCCCTCTCACATACCTAGAGCTGAGAGAAGCCTCCTCTTGAGGTGCTTGTGGTAAGGTGGTATTCCTCTGGAGTCGAAGCCAGGGACTAACCACTCATCTCGAGTTGATTCTTGGTCCACGGAGCTCTTTCGTGTTGCTACAGTGACCTCAGGATCCCTCTAGCCTTGAAAGAGTGTTCTTGGGGTTTCTCTGGAGTGCCATCAAGGAGATCAAGGCTCCTTTCATGTGTGATGTGCAACACGGAATTGCTGTGCACGCAGTTCAGGGGAATCGGGCCTCATCTCGCGGCGAGGGGGAAGTCTCATGGTTTTTCTCGAGTTGCGGCGGGAACCTGGGGTATATTCTCGAGTTACGACGGGGATGGCCCTTCCACACACGTGTTTGTTCAGCGACGTCAGGACTCCTGCCTAGTTGCGAGGGACAACTCCAGATTCTCCTCGAGGCTTGGCAGGGCAATTGGGACGCCTCTCCAGCTGAGGCGGGAGACCAAGGGTCCCTTTCCGTGTTCCACAGGAATCCTGGGACTCCTATCAAGTTTCAAGAGGAGTCAGGCATCGTCTCCTTTGGAGGCACTGATCTCCGCGTACCTCTGGAGTTTTCAAAGGATGTGAGGCCTCCGGTCGCGATGAGGTGGGGAACTAGGTCTTTCTCTGTGGTCTCCACAGGGGATTCAGACATCCTTTCGTCTCGGGAGATGCAAGACGAGCCTGCATTCAAGTCACTGCAGGGATATCCGGCCTTATTTCGCGTCAGGGCATCGCAGTGTCCATTCCACTTGAGGCCGCAAACTCAGGGTCCCTCTCACATACCTAGAGCTGAGAGAAGAATCCTCTTGAGGTGCTTGTGGTAAGGTGGTATTCCTCTGGAGTCGAAGCCAGGGACTAACCTCTCATCTCGAGTTGATTCTTAGTCCACGGAGCTCTTTCGTGTTGCTACAGTGACCTCAGGATCCCTCTAGACTTGAAACAGTGTTCTTGGGGTTTCTCTGGAGTGCCATCTAGGAGATCAAGGCTCCTTTCATGTGTGATGTGCAACACGGAATTGCTCTGCACGCAGTGCAGGGGAATCGGGCCTCAACTCGCGGCGAGGGGGAAGTCTCATGGTTTTTCTCTAGTTGCGGCGGAACCTGGAGTATATTCTCGAGTTACAACCGGGATGGCCCTTCCACCCACGTGTTTTTTCAGACACGTCAGGACTCCTGCCTAGTTGCAAGGGACAACTCGGGATTCTCCTCGAGGCTTGGCAGGGCAATTGGGACGCCTCTCCATCTGTGGCGGTAGACCAAGCGTCCCTTTCCACGTGCCACAGGAATCCTGGAACTCCTATCAAGTTTCACGAGGAGTCAGGCATCGTCTCCTTTGGAGGCACTGATCTCCGCGTACCTCTGGAGTTTTCAAAGGATGTGAGGCCTCCGGTCGCGATGAGGTGGGAAACGAGGTCTTTCTCTGTGGTCTCCACAGGGAATTCAGACATCCTTTCATCTTGGGAGATGCAAGACGAGACTGCATTCAAGTCACTGCAGGGATATCCGGCCTTATTTCGAGTCAGGGCATCACGGTGTCCATTCCACTTGAGGCCGCAAACTCAGGGTCCCTCTCACATACCTGGAGCTGAGAGAAGCCTCCTCTTGAGGTGCTTGTGGTAAGGTGGTATTCCTCTGGAGTCGAAGCCAGGGACTACCCTCTCATCTCGAGTTGATTTTTGGTCCACGGAGCACTTTCGTGTTGCTACAGTGACCTCAGGATCCCTCTAGCCTTGAAACAGTGTTCTTGGGGTTTCTCTGGAGTGCCATCAAGAAAATCAAGGCTCCTTTCATGTTTGATGTGCAACACGGAATTGCTCTGCATGCAGTGCAGGAGAATCGAGCCTCATCTCGCGGCGAGGGGGAAGTCTCATGGTTTTTCTCGAGTTGCGGCGGGAACCTGGGCTATATTATCGAATTACGATGGGGATGGCCCTTCCACCCACGTGCTTGTTTAGCGACGTCAAGACTCCTGCCTAGTTGTGAGGGACAACTCGGGATTCTCCTCGAGGCTTGGCAGGGCAATTGGGACGCCTCTCCAGCTGAGGCGGTAGACCAAGGGTCCCTTTCCACGTGCCACAGGAATCCTGGGACTCCTATCAAGTTTCACGAGGAGTCAGGCATCGTCTCCTTTGGAGGCACTGATCTCCGCGTACCTCTGGCGTTTTCAAAGGATATGAGGCCTCCGGTCGCGATGAGGTGGGGAATGAGGTCTTTCTCTGTGGTCTCCACAGGGGATTCAGACATCCTTTCGTCTTGGGAGATGCAAGACGAGCCTACATTCAAGTCACTGCAGGGATATCCGGCTTTATTTCGCGTCAGGGCATCACAGTGTCCATTCCACTTGAGGCTGCAAACTCAGGGTCCCTCTCACCTTCCTAGAGCTGAGAGAAGCCTCCTCTTGAGGTGCTTGTGGTAAGGTGGTATTCCTCTGGAGTCGAAGCCAGGGACTAACCCCTCATCTCGAGTTGATTTTTGGTCCACGGAGCTCTTTCGTGTTGCTACAGTGACCTCAGGATCCCTCTAGCCTTGAAACAGTGTTCTTGGGGTTTCTCTGGAGTGCCATCAAGGAAATCAAGGCTCCTTTCATGTGTGATGTGCAAGACGGCATTGCTCTGCACGCAGTGCAGGGGAATCGGGACTCATCTCGCGGCGAGGAGGAACTCTCACGGTTTTTCTCGAGTTGCGGCGGGAACCTGGGGTATATTCTCGAGTTACGACGGGGATGGCCCTTCCAGCCACGTGTTTCTTCAGCGACGTCAGGACTCCTGCCTAGTTGCGAGGGACAACTCGGGATTCTTCTCGAGGCTTGGCAGGGCAATTGGGACGCCTCTCCAGCTGAGGCGGGAGACCAAGGGTCCCTTTCCACGTGCCACAGGAATCCTGGGACTCCTATCAAGTTTCACGAGGAGTCAGGCATCGTCTCCTTTGGAGGCACTTATCTCCGCGTACCTCTGGAATTTTCAAAGAATGTGAGGCCTCCGGTCGCGATGAGGTGGGGAACTAGGTCTTTCTCTGTGGTCTCCACAGGGAATTCAGACATCCGTTCATCTTGGGAGATGAAAGACGAGCCTGCATTCAAGTCACTGCAGGGATATCCGGCCTTATTTCGAGTCAGGGCATTACAGTGTCCATTCCACTTGAGGCGGCAAACTCAGGGTCCCTCTCACATACCTAGAGCTGAGAGAAGCCTCCTCTTGAGGTGCTTGTGGTAAGGTGGTATTCCTCTGGAGTCGAAGCAAGGGACTAACCTCTCATCTCTAGTTGATTTTTGTTCCACGGAGCTCTTTCGTGTTGCTACAGTGACCTCAGGATCCCTCTAGCCTTGAAACAGTGTTCTTGGGGTTTCTCTGCAGTGCCATCAAGGAAATCAAGGCTCCTTTCATGTGTGATGTGCAACACGTAATTGCTCTGCACGCAGTGCAGGGGAATCGGGCCTCATATTGCGGCGAGGGGGAAGTCTCATGGTTTTTCTCGAGTTGCGGCGGGAACCTGGGGAATATTCTCGAGTTATGACGGGGATGGCCCTTTCACACACGTGTTTGTTCAGCGACGTCAGGACTCCTGCCTAGTTGCGAGGGACAACTCGGGATTCTCCTCGAGGCTTGGCAGGGCAATTGGGACGCCTCTCCAGCTGAGGCGGGAGACCAAGGGTCCCTTTCCACGTGCCACAGGAATCCTGGGACTCCTATCAAGTTTCAGGAGGAGTCAGGCATCGTCTCCTTTGGAGGCACTGATCTCCGCGTACCTCTGGCGTTTTCAAAGGATGTGAGGCCTCCGGTCTCGATGAGGTGGGGAACTAGGTCTTTCTCTGTGGTCTCCACAGGGGATTCAGACATCCTTTCGTCTTGGGAGATGCAATACGAGCCTGCATTCAATTCACTGCATGGATATCCGGCCTTATTTCGAGTCACTGCATCGCGGTGTCCATTCACTTGAGGCCGCAAACTCAGGGTCCCTCTCACATACCTAGAGCTGAGAGAAGCCTCCTCTTGAGGTGCTTGTGGTAAGGTGGTATTCCTCTGGAGTCGAAGCCAGGGACTAACCTCTTATCTCGAGTTGATTTTTGGTCCACGGAGCTCTTTCGTGTAGCTACAGTGACCTCTGGATCCCTCTAGCCTTGAAAGAGTGTTCTTGGGGTTTCTCTGGAGTGCCATCAAGGAAATCAAGGATCCTTTCATGTGTGATGTGCAACACGGAATTGCTCTGCACGCAGTGCAGGGGAATCGGGCCTCATCTCGCGGCGAGGGGGAAGTCTCATGGTTTTTCTCGAGTTGCGGTGGGAACCTGGGCTATATTATCGAGTTACGATGGGGATGGCCCTTCCATACACGTGTTTGTTCAGCGACGTCAGAACTCCTGCCTAGTTGCGAGGGACAACTCGGGATTCTCCTCGAGGCTTGGCAGGGCAATTGGGACGCCTCTCCAGCTGAGGCGGGAGACCAAGGGTCCCTTTCCACGTGCCACAGGAATCCTGGGACTCCTATCAAGTTTGACGAGGAGTCAGGCATTACCTCCTTTGGAGGCACTGATCTCCGCGTACCTCTGGAGTTTTCAAAGAATGTGAGGCTTCCGGTCGCGATGAGGTGGGGAACTAGGTCTTTCTCTGTGGTCTCCACAGGGGATTCAGACATTCTTTCGTCTTGGGAGATGCAAGACGAGCCTGCATTCAAGTCACTGCAGGGATTTCCGGCCTTATTTCGAGTCAGGGCATCGTGGTGTCTATTCAACTGGAGGCTGCAAACTCAGGGTCCCTCTCACATACCTAGAGCTGAGAGAAGCCTCCTCTTGAGGTGCTTGTGGTAAGGTGGTATTCCTCAGGAGTCGAAGCCAGGGACTAACCCCACATCTCGAGTTGACTTTTGGTCCACGGAGCTCTTTCGTGTTGCTACAGTGACCTCAGGATCCCTCTAGCCTTGAAACAGTGTTCTTGGGGTTTCTCTGGAGTGCCATCAAGGAAATCAAGGCTCCTTTCATGTGTGATGTGCAACACGGAATTGCTCTGCACGCATTGTTGGGGAATCGGGCCTCATCTCGCAGCGAGGGGGACGTCTCATGGTTTTTCTTGAATTGCGGCGGAACCTGGGGAATATTCTCGAGTTACAATGGGGATGGCCCTTCCACCCACGTGTTTGTTCAGCCACGTCAGGACTCCTGCCTAGTTGCGAGGGACAACTCGGGATTCTCCTCGAGGCTTGGCAGGGCAATTGGGACGCCTCACCAGCTGAGGCGGGAGACCAAGGGTCCCTTTCCAGGTGCCACAGGAATCCTGGGACTCCTATCAAGTTTCACGAGGAGTCAGGCATCGTCTCCTTTGGAGGCACTGATCTCCGCGTACCTCTGGAGTTTTCAAAGGATGTGAGGCCTCCGCTCGCGATGAGGTGGGGAACTAGGTCTTTCTCTGTGGTCTCCACAGGGAATTCAGACATCCTTTCATCTTGGGAGATGCAAGACGAGCCTGCATTCAAGTCACTGCAGGGATATCCGGCCTTATTTCGAGCCAGGGCATCGCGGTGTCCATTCCACTTGAGGCCGCAAACTCAGGGTCCCTCTCACATACCTAGAGCTGAGAGAAGCCTCCTCTTGAGGTGCTTGTGGTAAGGTGGTATTCCTCTGGAGTCGAAGCCAGGGACTACCCTCTCATCTCGAGTTGATTTTTGGTCCACGAAGCACTTTCGTGTTGCTACAGTGACCTCAGGATACCTCTAGCCTGGAAACAGTGTTCTTGGGGTTTCTCTGGAGTGCCATCAAGAAAATCAAGGCTCCTTTCATGTGTAATGTGCAACACGGAATTGCTCTGCATGCAGTGCAGGAGAATCGAGCCTCATCTCGCGGCGAGGGGGAAGTCTCATGGTTTTTCTCGAGTTGCGTCGGGAACCTGGGGAATATTATCGATTTACGATGGGGATGGCCCTTCCACCCACGTGCTTGTTCAGCGACGTCAAGACTCCTGCCTAGTTGTGAGGGACAACTTGGGATTCTCCTCGAGGCTTGGCAGGGCAATTGGGACGCCTCACCAGCTGAGGCGGGAGACCAAGGGTCCCTTTCCACGTGCCACAGGGATCCTGGGACTCCTATCAAGTTTCAGGAGGAGTCAGGCATCGTCTCCTTTGGAGGCACTGATCTCCGCGTACCTCTGGAGTTTTCAAAGGATGTGAGGCCTCCGGTCGCGATGAGGTGGGGAACTAGGTCTTTCTCTGTGGTCTCCACAGGGGATTCAGACATCCTTTCGTCTTGGGAGATGCAAGACGAGCCTGCATTCAAGTCACTGCAAGGATATCCGGCCTTATTTCGAGTCAGGGCATCGCGGTGTCCATTCCACTTGAGGCCGCAAACTCAGGGTCCCTCTCACATACCTAGAGCTGAGAGAAGCCTCCTCTTGAGGTGCTTGTGGTAAGGTGGTATTCCTCTGGAGTCGAAGCCAGGGACTAACCTCTCATCTCGAGTTGATTTTTGGTCCACGGAGCTCTTTCATGTTGCTACAGTGACCTCAGGATCCCTCTAGCCTTGAAACAGTGTTCTTGGGGTTTCTCTGGAGTGCCATCAAGGAAATCAAGGCTCCTTTCATGTGTGATGTGCAACACGGAATTGCTCTGCCCGCAGTGCAGGATATCGTGCCTCATTTTGTGGCGAGGGAGAAGTCTCATGGTTTTTATCGACTTGCGGTGGGAACCTGGGGTATATTGTCGAGTTACGACGGGGATGGCCCTTCCACCCACGTGTTTGCTCAGCCACGTCAGGACTCCTGCCTAGTTGCGAGGGAGAACTGGGGATTCTCCTCGAGGCTTGGCAGGGCAATTGGGACGCCTCTCCATCTGAAGCGGTAGAGCAAGGGTCCCTTTCCACGTGCCACAGGAATCCTGGGACTCCTATCAAGTTTCACGTGGAGTCAGGCATCGCCTCCTTTGGAGGCACTGATCTCCGCATACCTCTGGAGTTTTCACAGGATGTGAGGCCTCCTGTCGCGATGAGATGGGGAACTAGGTCTTTCTCTGTGGTCTCCACAGAGGATTCAGACATCCTTTCGTCTTGGGAGATGCAAAACGAGCCTGCATTCAAGTCACTGCAGGGATATCCGGCCTTATTTTGAGTCAGGGCATCGCGGTGTCCATTCCACTTGTAGCCGCAAACTCAGGGTCCCTCTCACATACCTAGAGCTGAGAGAAGCCTCCTCTTGAGGTGCTTGTGTTAAGGTGGTATTCCTCTGGAGTTGAAGCCAGGGACTAACCTCTCATCTCGAGTTGATTTTTGGTCCACGGAGGTCTTTCGTGTTGCTACAGTGTCCTCAGGATCCCTCTAGCCTTGAAACAGTGTTCTTGGGGTTTCTCTGGAGTGCCATCAAGGAAATCAAGGCTCCTTTCATGTGTGATGTGCAACACGGAATTGCTCTGCACGCAGTGCAGGGGAATCGGGCCTCATCTCGCGGCGAGGGGGAAGTCTCATGGTTTTTCTCGAGTTGCGGCGGGAACCTGGGGTATATTCTCGAGTTACGACGGGGATGGCCCTTCCACCCACGTGTTTGTTCAGCGACGTCAGGACTCCTGCCTAGTTAGGAGGGACAACTCGGGATTCTCCTCGAGGCTTGGCAGGGCAATTGGGACGCCTCTCCAGCTGAGGCGGAAGACCAAGTGTCCCTTTCCACGTGCCACAGGAATCCTGGGACTCCTCAAGTTTCAAGAGGAGTCAGGCATCGTATCCTTTAGAGGCACTGATCTCCGCGTACCTCTGGAGTTTTCAAAAGATGTGAGGCCTCCGGTCGCGATTAGGTGGGGAACTAGGTCTTTCTCTGTGGTCTCCACAGAGGATTCAGACATCCTTTCTTCTTGGGAGATGCAAGACGAGCCTGCATTCAAGTCACTGCAGGGATATCCGGCCTTATTTCGAGTCAGGGCATCGCGGTGTCCATTCCACTTGAGGCCGCAAACTCAGGGTCCCTCTCACATACCTAGAGCTGAGAGAAGCCTCCTCTTGAGGTGCTTGTGGTAAGGTGGTATTCCTCTGGAGTCGAAGCCAGGGACTAACCTCTCATCTCGAGTTGATTTTTGGCCCACGGAGCTCTTTCGTGTTGCTACAGTGACCTCAGGACCCCTCAAGCCTTGAAACAGTGTTCTTGGAGTTTCTCTGGAGTGCCATCAAGGAAATCAAGGCTCCTTTCATGTGTGATGTGCAACACGGAATTGCTCTGCACGCAGTGCAGGGGAATCGGGCCTCATCTCGCGGCGAGGGGGAAGTCTCATGGTTTTTCTCGAGTTGCGGCGGGAACCTGGGGTATATTCTCGAGTTACGACGGGGATGGCCCTTCCACCCACGTGTTTGTTCAGCGACGTCAGGACTCCTGCCTAGTTGCGAGGGACAACTCAGGATTCTCCTCGAGGCTTGGCAGGGCAATTGGGACGCCTCTCCAGCTGAGGCGGGAGACCAAGGGTCCCTTTGCACGTGCCACAGGAATCCTGGGACTCCTATCAAGTTTCACGAGGAGTCAGGCATCGTCTCCTTTGGAGGCACTGATCTCCGCGTACCTCTGGAGTTTTCAAAGGATGTGAGGCCTCCGGTCGCGATGAGGTGGGGAACTAGGTCTTTCTCTGTGGTCTACACAGGGGATTCAGACATCCTTTCGTCTTGGGAGATGCAAGACGAGCCTGCATTCAAGTCACTGCAGGGATTTCCGGCCTTATTTCGAGTCAGGGCATCGTGGTGTCTATTCGACTGGAGGCTGCAAACTCAGGGTCCCTCTCACATACCTAGAGCTGACAGAAGCCTCCTCTTGAGGTGCTTGTGGTAAGGTGGTATTCCTCAGGAGTCGAAGCCAGGGACTAACCCCTCATCTCGAGTTGACTTTTGGTCCACGGAGCTCTTTCGTGTTGCTACAGTGACCTCAGGATCCCTCTAGCCTTGAAACAGTGTTCTTGGGGTTTCTCTGGAGTGCCATCAAGGAAATCCAGGCTCCTTTCATGTGTGATGTGCAACACGGAATTGCTCTGCACGCATTGTTGGGGAATCGGGCCTCATCTCGCAGCGAGGGGGACGTCTCATGGTTTTTCTCGAATTGCGGCGGAACCTGGGGAATATTCTCCAGTTACAATGGGGATGGCCCTTCCACCCACGTGTTTGTTCAGCCACGTCAGGACTCCTGCCTAGTTGCGAGGGACAACTCGGGATTCTCCTCGAGGCTTGGCAGGGCAATTGGGACGCCTCACCAGCTGAGGCGGGAGACCAAGGGTCCCTTTCCACGTGCCACAGGAATCCTGGACTCCTATCAAGTTTCACGAGGAGTCAGGCATCGTCTCCTTTGGAGGCACTGATCTCCGCGTACCTCTGGAGTTTTCAAAGGATGTGAGGCCTCCGGTCGCGATGAGGTGGGGAACTAGGTCTTTCTCTGTGGTCTCCACAGGGAATTCAGACATCCTTTCATCTTGGGAGATGCAAGACGAGCCTGCATTCAAGTCACTGCAGGGATATCCGGCCTTATTTCGAGCCAGGGCATCGCGGTGTCCATTCCACTTGAGGCCGCAAACTCAGGGTCCCTCTCACATACCTAGAGCTGAGAGAAGCCTCCTCTTGAGGTGCTTGTGGTAAGGTGGTATTCCTCTGGAGTCGAAGCCAGGGACTACCCTCTCATCTCGAGTTGATTTTTGGTCCACGGAGCACTTTCGTGTTGCTACAGTGACCTCAGGATACCTCTAGCCTGGAAACAGTGTTCTTGGGGTTTCTCTGGAGTGCCATCAAGAAAATCAAGGCTCCTTTCATGTGTAATGTGCAACACGGAATTGCTCTGCATGCAGTGCAGGAGAATCGAGCCTCATCTCGCGGCGAGGGGGAAGTCTCATGGTTTTTCTCGAGTTTCGTCGGGAACCTGGGGAATATTATCGATTTACGATGGGGATGGCCCTTCCACCCACGTGCTTGTTCAGTGACGTCAAGACTCCTGCCTAGTTGTGAGGGACAACTTGGGATTCTCCTCGAGGCTTGGCAGGGCAATTGGGACGCCTCTCCAGCTGAGGCGGGAGACCAAGGGTCCCTTTCCACGTGCCACAGGGATCCTGGGACTCCTATCAAGTTTCAGGAGGAGTCAGGCATCGTCTCCTTTGGAGGCACTGATCTCCGCGTACCTCTGGAGTTTTCAAAGGATGTGAGGCCTCCGGTCGCGATGAGGTGGGGAACTAGGTCTTTCTCTGTGGTCTCCACAGGGGATTCAGACATCCTTTCGTCTTGGGAGATGCAAGACGAGCCTGCATTCAAGTCACTGCAAGGATATCCGGCCTTATTTCGAGTCAGGGCATCGCGGTGTCCATTCCACTTGAGGCCGCAAACTCAGGGTCCCTCTCACATACCTAGAGCTGAGAGAAGCCTCCTCTTGAGGTGCTTGTGGTAAGGTGGTATTCCTCTGGAGTCGAAGCCAGGGACTAACCTCTCATCTCGAGTTGATTTTTGGGCCACGGAGCTCTTTCGTGTTGCTACAGTGACCTCAGGATCCCTCTAGCCTTGAAACAGTGTTCTTGGGGTTTCTCTGGAGTGCCATCAAGGAAATCAAGGCTCCTTTCATGTGTGATGTGCAACACGGAATTGCTCTGCCCGCAGTGCAGGATATCGTGCCTCTTTTTGCGGCGAGGGAGAAGTCTCATGGTTTTTATCGACTTGCGGTGGGAACCTGGGGTATATTATCGAGTTACGACGGGGATGGCCCTTCCACCCACGTGTTTGCTCAGCCACGTCAGGACTCCTGCCTAGTTGCGAGGGAGAACTGGGGATTCTCCTCGAGGCTTGGCAGGGCAATTGGGACGCCTCTCCATCTGAAGCGGTAGAGCAAGGGTCCCTTTCCACGTGCCACAGGAATCCTGGGACTCCTATCAAGTTTCACGTGGAGTCAGGCATCGCCTCCTTTGGAGGCACTGATCTCCGCGTACCTCTGGAGTTTTCACAGGATGTGAGGCCTCCTGTCGCGATGAGGTGGGGAACTAGGTCTTTCTCTGTGGTCTCCACAGGGGATTCAGACATCCATTCGTCTTGGGAGATGCAAGACGAGCCTGCATTCAAGTCACTGCAGGGATATCCGGCGTTATTTCCCGTCAGGGCATCGCAGTGTCCATTCCACTTGAGGCCACAAAATCACGGTCCCTCTCACATACCTAGAGCTGAGAGAAGCCTCCTCTTGAGGTGCTTGTGGTAAGGTGGTATTCCTCTGGAGTCGAAGCCAGGGACTACCCTCTCATCTCGAGTTGATTTTTGGTCCACGGAGCACTTTCGTGTTGCTACAGTGACCTCAGGATCCCTCTAGCCTTGAAACAGTGTTCTTGGGGTTTCTCTGGAGTGCCATCAACAACATCAAGGCTCCTTTCATGTGTGATGTGCAACACGGAATTGCTCTGCACGCAGTGCAGGGGAATCGGGCCTCATCTCGCGTCGAGGGAGAAGTCTCATGGTTTTTTTCGAGTTGCGGCGGGAACCTGGGGTATATTCTCGAGTTACGACGGGGATGGCCCTTCCACCCATGTGTTTGTTCAGCGACGTCAGGACTCCTGCCTAGTTACGAGGGACAACTCGAGATTCTCCTCGAGGCTTGGTAGGGCAATTGGGATGCCGCTCCAGCTGAGGCGGGAGAACAAGGGTCCCTTTCCACGTGCCACAGGAATCCTGGGACTCCTATCAAGTTTCACGTGGAGTCAGGCATCGCCTCCTTTGGAGGCACTGATCTCCGCGTACCTCTGGAGTTTTCAAAGGATGTGAGGCCTCCGGTCACGATGAGGTGGGAAACTAGGTCTTTCTCTGTGGTCTCCACAGAGGATTCAGACATCCTTTCGTCTTGGGAGATGCAAAACGAGCCTGCATTCAAGTCACTGCAGGGATATCCGGCCTTATTTTGAGTCAGGGCATCGCGGTGTCCATTCCACTTGTAGCCGCAAACTCAGGGTCCCTCTCACATACCTAGAGCTGAGAGAAGCCTCCTCTTGAGGTGCTTGTGTTAAGGTGGTATTCCTCTGGAGTTGAAGCCAGGGACTAACCTCTCATCTCGAGTTGATTTTTGGTCCACGGAGGTCTTTCGTGTTGCTACAGTGTCCTCAGGATCCCTCTAGCCTTGAAACAGTGTTCTTGGGGTTTCTCTGGAGTGCCATCAAGGAAATCAAGGCTCCTTTCATGTGTGATGTGCAACACGGAATTGCTCTGCACGCAGTGCAGGGGAATCGGGCCTCATCTCGCGGCGAGGGGGAAGTCTCATGGTTTTTCTCGAGTTGCGGCGGGAACCTGGGGTATATTCTCGAGTTACGACGGGGATGGCCATTCCAAACACGTGTTTGTTCAGCGACGTCAGGACTCCTGCCTAGTTAGGAGGGACAACTCGAGATTCTCCTCGAGGCTTGGCAGGGCAATTGGGACGCCTCTCCTGCTGAGGCGGAAGACCAAGTGTCCCTTTCCACGTGCCACAGGAATCCTGGGACTCCTCAAGTTTCAAGAGGAGTCAGGCATCGTATCCTTTGGAGGCACTGATCTCCGCGTACCTCTGGAGTTTTCAAAAGATGTGAGGCCTCCGGTCGCGATTAGGTGGGGAACTAGGTCTTTCTCTGTGGTCTCCACAGAGGATTCAGACATCCTTTCTTCTTGGGAGATGCAAGACGAGCCTGCATTCAAGTCACTGCAGGGATATCCAGCCTCATTTTGAGTCAGGGCATCGGGGTGTCCAGTCCACTTAAGGCCGCAAACTCAGGGTCCCTCTCACATACCTAGAGCTGAGAGAAGCCTCCTCTTGAGGTGCTTGTGGTAAGGTGGTATTCCTCTGGAGTCGAAGCCAGGGACTAACCTCCCATCTCGAGTTGATTTCTGGTCCATGGAGCTCTTTCGTGTTGCTACAGTGACCTCAGGATCCCTCTAGCCTTGAAACAGTATTCTTGGGGTTTCTCTGGAGTGCCATCAAGGAAATCAAGGCTCCTTTCATGTGTGATGTGCAACACGGAATTGCTCTGCACGCAGTGCAGGGGAATCGGGCCTCATCTCGCGGCGAGGGGGAAGTCTCATGGTTTTTCTCGAGTTACGGCGGGAACCTGGGGTATATTCTCGAGTTACCACGGGGATGGCCCTTCCACCCACGTGTTTGTTCAGCGACGGCAGGAATCCTGCCTAGTTGCGAGGGACAACTCGGGATTCACCTCGAGGCTTGGCAGGGCAATTGGGACGCCTCTCCAGCTGAGGCGGGAGACCAAGGGTCCCTTTCCACGTGCCACAGGAATCCTGGGACTCCTATGAAGTTTCACGAGGAGTCAGCCATCGTCTCCTTTGGAGGCACTGATCTCCGCGTACCTCTGGAGTTTTCAAAGGATGTGAGGCCTCCGGTCGCGATGAGGTGGGGAACTTGGTCTTTCTCTGTGGTCTCCACAGGGGATTCAGACATCCTTTCGTCTTGGGAGATGCAAGACGAGCCTCCATTCAAGTCACTGCAGGGATATCCAGCCTTATTTCGAGTCAGGTCATCGCGGTGTCCATTCCACTTGAGGCCGCAAACTCAGGGTCCCTCTCACATACCTAGAGCTGAGAGAAGCCTCCTCTTGAGGTGCTTGTGGTAAGGTTGTATACCTCTGGAGTCGAAGCCAGGGACTAACCTCTCATCTCGAGTTGATTTTTGGGCCACGGAGCTCTTTCCTGTTGCTACATTGACCTCAGGATCCCTCCAGCCTTGAAACAGTGTTCTTGGGGTTTCTCTGGAGTGCCATCAAGGAAATCAAGGCTCCTTTCATGTGTGATGTGCAACACGGAATTGCTCTGCACGCAGTGCAGGGGAAACGGGCCTCATCTCGCGGCGAGGGGGAAGTCTCATGGTTTTCCTCGAGTTGCGGCGGGACCTGGGGTATATTCTCGAGTTACGACGGGTATGGCCCTTCCACCCACGTTTTTCTTCAGCGACGTTAGGAATCCTGCCTAGTTGCGAGGGACAACTCGGGATTCTCCTCGAGGCTTGGCAGGGCAATTGGGACGCCTCTCCAGCTGAGGCTGGAGACCAAGGGTCCCTTTCCACGTGCACAGGAATCCTGGGACTCCTATCAAGTTTCACGAGGAGTCAGGCATCGTCTCCTTTGGAGGCACTGATCTCCGCGTACCTCTGGAGTTTTCATAGGATGTGATGCCTCCGGTCGCGATGAGGTGGGGAACTAGGTCGTTCTCTGTGGTCTCCACAGGGGATTCAGACATCCTTTCATCTTGGGAGATGCAAGACGAGCCTGCATTCAAGTCACTGCAGGGACATCCGGCCTTATTTCCCGTCAGGGCATCGCAGTGTCCATTCCACTTGAGGCCGCAAAATCAGGGTCCCTCTCACATACCTAGAGCTGAGAGAAGCCTCCTCTTGAGGTGCTTGTGGTAAGGTGGTATTCCTCTCGAGTCGAAGCCAGGGACTAACCTCTCATCTCGAGTTGATTTTTGGTCCACGGAGCTCTTTCGTGTGGCTACAGTGACCTCAGGATCCCTCTAGCCTTGAAAGAGTGTTCTTGGGGTTTCTCTGGAGTGCCATCAAGGAAATCAAGGATCCTTTCATGTGTGATGTGCAGCACGGAATTGCTCTGCACGCAGTGCAGTTGAATCGGGCCTCATCGCGATGTGAGGGGGAAGTCTCATGGTTTTTCTCGAGTTGCGGCGGGAACCTGGGTTATATTATCGAGTTACGACGTGGATGGCCCTTCCACCAAGTGTTTCTTCAGCGACGTCAGGACTCCTGCCTAGTTGCGAGGGACAACTCGGGATTCTCCTCGAGGCTTGGCAGGGCAATTGGGACGCCTCTCCAGCTGAGGCGGGAGACCAAGTGTCGCTTTCCACGTGCCACAGGAATCCTGGGACTCCTATCAAGTTTCACGAGGAGTCAGGCATCATCTCCTTTGGAGGCACTGATGTCCGCGTACCTCTGGAGTTTTCAAAGGATGTGAGGCCTCCGGTCGCGATGAGGTGGGGAACTAGGTCTTTCTCTGTGGTCTCCACAGGGGATTCAGACATCCTTTCGTCTTGGGAGATGCAAGACGAGCCTACATTCAAGTCACTGCAGGGATATCCGGCTTTATTTCGCGTCAGGGCATCACAGTGTCCATTCCACTTGAGGCTGCAAACTCAGGGTCCCTCTCACCTTCCTAGAGCTGAGAGAAGCCTCCTCTTGAGGTGCTTGTGGTAAGGTGGTATTCCTCTGGAGTCGAAGCCAGGGACTAACCCCTCATCTCGAGTTGATTTTTCGTCCACGGAGCTCTTTCGTGTTGCTACAGTGACCTCAGGATCCCTCTAGCCTTGAAACAGTGTTCTTGGGGTTTCTCTGGAGTGCCATCAAGGAAATCAAGGCTCCTTTCATGTGTGATGTGCAAGACGGCATTGCTCTGCACGCAGTGCAGGGGAATCGGGACTCATCTCGCGGCGAGGAGGAACTCTCACGGTTTTTCTCGAGTTGCGGCGGGAACCTGGGGTATATTCTCGAGTTACGACGGGGATGGCCCTTCCAGCCACGTGTTTCTTCAGCGACGTCAGGACTCCTGCCTAGTTGCGAGGGACAACTCGGGATTCTCCTCGAGGCTTGGCAGGGCAATTGGGACGCCTCTCCAGCTGAGGCGGGAGACCAAGGGTCCCTTTCCACGTGCCACAGGAATCCTGGGACTCCTATCAAGTTTCACGAGGAGTCAGGCATCGTCTCCTTTGGAGGCACTTATCTCCGCGTACCTCTGGAATTTTCAAAGAATGTGAGGCCTCCGGTCGCGATGAGGTGGGGAACTAGGTCTTTCTCTGTGGTCTCCACAGGGGATTCAGACATCCGTTCATCTTGGGAGATGAAAGACGAGCCTGCATTCAAGTCACTGCAGGGATATCCGGCCTTATTTCGAGTCAGGGCATTACAGTGTCCATTCCACTTGAGGCGGCAAACTCAGGGTCCCTCTCACATACCTAGAGCTGAGAGAAGCCTCCTCTTGAGGTGCTTGTGGTAAGGTGGTATTCCTCTGGAGTCGAAGCAAGGGACTAACCTCTCATCTCTAGTTGATTTTTGTTCCACGGAGATCTTTCGTGTTGCTACAGTGACCTCAGGATCCCTCTAGCCTTGAAACAGTGTTCTTGGGGTTTCTCTGCAGTGCCATCAAGGAAATCAAGGCTCCTTTCATGTGTGATGTGCAACACGGAATTGCTCTGCACGCAGTGCAGGGGAATCGGGCCTCATATTGCGGCGAGGGGGAAGTCTCATGGTTTTTCTCGAGTTGCGGCGGGAACCTGGGGTATATTCTCGAGTTAAGACGGGGATGGCCCTTTCACACACGTGTTTGTTCAGCGACGTCAGGACTCCTGCCTAGTTGCGAGGGACAACTCGGGATTCTCCTCGAGGCTTGGCAGGGCAATTGGGACGCCTCTCCAGCTGAGGCGGGAGACCAAGGGTCCCTTTCCACGTGCCACAGGAATCCTGGGACTCCTATCAAGTTTCAGGAGGAGTCAGGCATCGTCTCCTTTGGAGGCACTGATCTCCGCGTACCTCTGGCGTTTTCAAAGGATGTGAGGCCTCCGGTCGCGATGAGGTGGGGAACTAGGTCTTTCTCTGTGGTCTCCACAGGGGATTCAGACATCCTTTCGTCTTGGGAGATGCAATACGAGCCTGCATTCAATTCACTGCAGGAATATCCGGCCTTATTTCGAGTCACTGCATCGCGGTGTCCATTCACTTGAGGCCGCAAACTCAGGGTCCCTCTCACATACCTAGAGCTGAGAGAAGCCTCCTCTTGAGGTGCTTGTGGTAAGGTGGTATTCCTCTGGAGTCGAAGCCAGGGACTAACCTCTCATCTCGAGTTGATTTTTGGTCCACGGAGCTCTTTCGTGTAGCTACAGTGACCTCTGGATCCCTCTAGCCTTGAAAGAGTGTTCTTGGGGTTTCTCTGGAGTGCCATCAAGGAAATCAAGGATCCTTTCATGTGTGATGTGCAACACGGAATTGCTCTGCACGCAGTGCAGGGGAATCGGGCCTCATCTCGCGGCGAGGGGGAAGTCTCATGGTTTTTCTCGAGTTGCGGTGGGAACCTGGGCTATATTATCGAGTTACGATGGGGATGGCCCTTCCAGCCACGTGTTTGTTCAGCGACGTCAGGACTCCTGCCTAGTTGCGAGGGACAACTCGGGATTCTCCTCGAGGCTTGGCAGGGCAATTGGGACGCCTCTCCAGCTGAGGCGGGAGACCAAGGTTCCCTTTCCACGTGCCACAGGAATCCTGGGACTCCTATCAAGTTTGACGAGGAGTCAGGCATTTCCTCCTTTGGAGGCACTGATCTCCGCGTACCTCTGGAGTTTTCAAAGAATGTGAGGCTTCCGGTCGCGATGAGGTGGGGAACTAGGTCTTTCTCTGTGGTCTCCACAGGGGATTCAGACATCCTTTCGTCTTGGGAGATGCAAGACGAGCCTGCATTCAAGTCACTGCAGGGATTTCCGGCCTTATTTCGAGTCAGGGCATCGTGGTGTCTATTCAACTGGAGGCTGCAAACTCAGGGTCCCTCTCACATACCTAGAGCTGAGAGAAGCCTCCTCTTGAGGTGCTTGTGGTAAGGTGGTATTCCTCTGGAGTCGAAGCCAGGGACTAACCTCTCATCTCGAGTTGATTCTTGGTCCACAGAGCTCTTTCGTGTTGCTACAGTGACCTCAGGATCCCTCTAGCCTTGAAACAGTGTTCTTGGGGTTTCTCTGGAGTGCCATCAAGGAAATCAAGGCTCCTTTCATGTGTGATGTGCAACACGGAATTGCTCTGCACGCATTGTTGGGGAATCGGGCCTCATCTCGCAGCGAGGGGGACGTCTCATGGTTTTTCTCGAATTGCGGCGGAACCTGGGGAATATTCTCGAGTTACAATGGGGATGGCCCTTCCACCCACGTGTTTGTTCAGCCACGTCAGGACTCCTGCCTAGTTGCGAGGGACAACTCGGGATTCTCCTCGAGGCTTGGCAGGGCAATTGGGACGCCTCACCAGCTGAGGCGGGAGACAAAGGGTCCCTTTCCACGTGCCACAGGAATCCTGGGACTCCTATCAAGTTTCACGAGGAGTCAGGCATCGTCTCATTTGGAGGCACTGATCTCCGCGTACCTCTGGAGTTTTCAAAGGATGTGAGGCCTCCGGTCGCGATGAGGTGGGGAACTAGGTCTTTCTCTGTGGTCTCCACAGGGAATTCAGACATCCTTTCATCTTGGGAGATGCAAGACGAGCCTGCATTCAAGTCACTGCAGGGATATCCGGCCTTATTTCGAGCCAGGGCATCGCGGTGTCCATTCCACTTGAGGCCGCAAACTCAGGGTCCCTCTCACATACCTAGAGCTGAGAGAAGCCTCCTCTTGAGGTGCTTGTGGTAAGGTGGTATTCCTCTGGAGTCGAAGCCAGGGACTACCCTCTCATCTCGAGTTGATTTTTGGTCCACGAAGCACTTTCGTGTTGCTACAGTGACCTCAGGATACCTCTAGCCTGGAAACAGTGTTCTTGGGGTTTCTCTGGAGTGCCATCAAGAAAATCAAGGCTCCTTTCATGTGTAATGTGCAACACGGAATTGCTCTGCATGCAGTGCAGGAGAATCGAGCCTCATCTCGCGGCGAGGGGGAAGTCTCATGGTTTTTCTCGAGTTGCGTCGGGAACCTGGGGAATATTATCGATTTACGATGGGGATGGCCCTTCCACCCACGTGCTTGTTCAGCGACGTCAAGACTCCTGCCTAGTTGTGAGGGACAACTTGGGATTCTCCTCGAGGCTTGGCAGGGCAATTGGGACGCCTCTCCAGCTGAGGCGGGAGACCAAGGGTCCCTTTCCACGTGCCACAGGGATCCTGGGACTCCTATCAAGTTTCAGGAGGAGTCAGGCATCGTCTCCTTTGGAGGCACTGATCTCCGCGTACCTCTGGAGTTTTCAAAGGATGTGAGGCCTCCGGTCGCGATGAGGTGGGGAACTAGGTCTTTCTCTGTGGTCTCCACAGGGGATTCAGACATCCTTTCGTCTTGGGAGATGCAAGACGAGCCTGCATTCAAGTCACTGCAAGGATATCCGGCCTTATTTCGAGTCAGGGCATCGCGGTGTCCATTCCACTTGAGGCCGCAAACTCAGGGTCCCTCTCACATACCTAGAGCTGAGAGAAGCCTCCTCTTGAGGTGCTTGTGGTAAGGTGGTATTCCTCTGGAGTCGAAGCCAGGGACTAACCTCTCATCTCGAGTTGATTTTTGGTCCACGGAGCTCTTTCATGTTGCTACAGTGACCTCAGGATCCCTCTAGCCTTGAAACAGTGTTCTTGGGGTTTCTCTGGAGTGCCATCAAGGAAATCAAGGCTCCTTTCATGTGTGATGTGCAACACGGAATTGCTCTGCCCGCAGTGCAGGATATCGTGCCTCATTTTGTGGCGAGGGAGAAGTCTCATGGTTTTTATCGACTTGCGGTGGGAACCTGGGGTATATTGTCGAGTTACGACGGGGATGGCCCTTCCACCCACGTGTTTGCTCAGCCACGTCAGGACTCCTGCCTAGTTGCGAGGGAGAACTGGGGATTCTCCTCGAGGCTTGGCAGGGCAATTGGGACGCCTCTCCATCTGAAGCGGTAGAGCAAGGGTCCCTTTCCACGTGCCACAGGAATCCTGGGACTCCTATCAAGTTTCACGTGGAGTCAGGCATCGCCTCCTTTGGAGGCACTGATCTCCGCGTACCTCTGGAGTTTTCACAGGATGTGAGGCCTCCTGTCGCGATGAGATGGGGAACTACGTCTTTCTCTGTGGTCTCCACAGAGGATTCAGACATCCTTTCGTCTTGGGAGATGCAAAACGAGCCTGCATTCAAGTCACTGCAGGGATATCCGGCCTTATTTTGAGTCAGGGCATCGCGGTGTCCATTCCACTTGTAGCCGCAAACTCAGGGTCCCTCTCACATACCTAGAGCTGAGAGAAGCCTCCTCTTGAGGTGCTTGTGTTAAGGTGGTATTCCTCTGGAGTTGAAGCCAGGGACTAACCTCTCATCTCGAGTTGATTTTTGGTCCACGGAGGTCTTTCGTGTTGCTACAGTGTCCTCAGGATCCCTCTAGCCTTGAAACAGTGTTCTTGGGGTTTCTCTGGAGTGCCATCAAGGAAATCAAGGCTCCTTTCATGTGTGATGTGCAACACGGAATTGCTCTGCATGCAGTGCAGGGGAATCGGGCCTCATCTCGCGGCGAGGGGGAAGTCTCATGGTTTTTCTCGAGTTGCGGCGGGAACCTGGGGTATATTCTCGAGTTACGACGGGGATGGCCCTTCCACCCACGTGTTTGTTCAGCGACGTCAGGACTCCTGCCTAGTTAGGAGGGACAACTCGAGATTCTCCTCGAGGCTTGGCAGGGCAATTGGGACGCCTCTCCAGCTGAGGCGGAAGACCAAGTGTCCCTTTCCACGTGCCACAGGAATCCTGGGACTCCTCAAGTTTCAAGAGGAGTCAGGCATCGTATCCTTTAGAGGCACTGATCTCCGCGTACCTCTGGAGTTTTCAAAAGATGTGAGGCCTCCGGTCGCGATTAGGTGGGGAACTAGGTCTTTCTCTGTGGTCTCCACAGAGGATTCAGACATCCTTTCTTCTTGGGAGATGCAAGACGAGCCTGCATTCAAGTCACTGCAGGGATATCCGGCCTTATTTCGAGTCAGGGCATCGCGGTGTCCATTCCACTTGAGGCCGCAAACTCAGGGTCCCTCTCACATACCTAGAGCTGAGAGAAGCCTCCTCTTGAGGTGCTTGTGGTAAGGTGGTATTCCTCTGGAGTCGAAGCCAGGGACTAACCTCTCATCTCGAGTTGATTTTTGGCCCACGGAGCTCTTTCGTGTTGCTACAGTGACCTCAGGACCCCTCAAGCCTTGAAACAGTGTTCTTGGAGTTTCTCTGGAGTGCCATCAAGGAAATCAAGGCTCCTTTCATGTGTGATGTGCAACACGGAATTGCTCTGCACGCAGTGCAGGGGAATCGGGCCTCATCTCGCGGCGAGGGGGAAGTCTCATGGTTTTTCTCGAGTTGCGGCGGGAACCTGGGGTATATTCTCGAGTTACGACGGGGATGGCCCTTCCACCCACGTGTTTGTTCAGCGACGTCAGGACTCCTGCCTAGTTGCGAGGGACAACTCAGGATTCTCCTCGAGGCTTGGCAGGGCAATTGGGACGCCTCTCCAGCTGAGGCGGGAGACCAAGGGTCCCTTTGCACGTGCCACAGGAATCCTGGGACTCCTATCAAGTTTCATGAGGAGTCAGGCATCGTCTCCTTTGGAGGCACTGATCTCCGCGTACCTCTGGAGTTTTCAAAGGATGTGAGGCCTCCGGTCGCGATGAGGTGGGGAACTAGGTCTTTCTCTGTGGTCTACACAGGGGATTCAGACATCCTTTCGTCTTCGGAGATGCAAGACGAGCCTGCATTCAAGTCACTGCAGGGATTTCCGGCCTTATTTCGAGTCAGGGCATCGTGGTGTCTATTCGACTGGAGGCTGCAAACTCAGGGTCCCTCTCACATACCTAGAGCTGAGAGAAGCCTCCTCTTGAGGTGCTTGTGGTAAGGTGGTATTCCTCAGGAGTCGAAGCCAGGGACTAACCCCTCATCTCGAGTTGACTTTTGGTCCACGGAGCTCTTTCGTGTTGCTACAGTGACCTCAGGATCCCTCTAGCCTTGAAACAGTGTTCTTGGGGTTTCTCTGGAGTGCCATCAAGGAAATCAAGGCTCCTTTCATGTGTGATGTGCAACACGGAATTGCTCTGCCCGCAGTGCAGGATATCGTGCCTCTTTTTGCGGCGAGGGAGAAGTCTCATGGTTTTTATCGACTTGCGGTGGGAACCTGGGGTATATTATCGAGTTACGACGGGGATGGCCCTTCCACCCACGTGTTTGCTCAGCCACGTCAGGACTCCTGCCTAGTTGCGAGGGAGAACTGGGGATTCTCCTCGAGGCTTGGCAGGGCAATTGGGACGCCTCTCCATCTGAAGCGGTAGAGCAAGGGTCCCTTTCCACGTGCCACAGGAATCCTGGGACTCCTATCAAGTTTCACGTGGAGTCAGGCATCGCCTCCTTTGGAGGCACTGATCTCCGCGTACCTCTGGAGTTTTCACAGGATGTGAGGCCTCCTGTCGCGATGAGGTGGGGAACTAGGTCTTTCTCTGTGGTCTCCACAGGGGATTCAGACATCCATTCGTCTTGGGAGATGCAAGACGAGCCTGCATTCAAGTCACTGCAGGGATATCCGGCGTTATTTCCCGTCAGGGCATCGCAGTGTCCATTCCACTTGAGGCCACAAAATCACGGTCCCTCTCACATACCTAGAGCTGAGAGAAGCCTCCTCTTGAGGTGCTTGTGGTAAGGTGGTATTCCTCTGGAGTCGAAGCCAGGGACTACCCTCTCATCTCGAGTTGATTTTTGGTCCACGGAGCACTTTCGTGTTGCTACAGTGACCTCAGGATCCCTCTAGCCTGGAAACAGTGTTCTTGGGGTTTCTCTGGAGTGCCATCAACAACATCAAGGCTCCTTTCATGTGTGATGTGCAACACGGAATTGCTCTGCACGCAGTGCAGGGGAATCGGGCCTCATCTCGCGTCGAGGGAGAAGTCTCATGGTTTTTTTCGAGTTGCGGCGGGAACCTGGGGTATATTCTCGAGTTACGACGGGGATGGCCCTTCCACCCATGTGTTTGTTCAGCGACGTCAGGACTCCTGCCTAGTTGCGAGGGACAACTCGAGATTCTCCTCGAGGCTTGGTAGGGCAATTGGGATGCCGCTCCAGCTGAGGCGGGAGAACAAGGGTCCCTTTCCACGTGCCACAGGAATCCTGGGACTCCTATCAAGTTTCACGTGGAGTCAGGCATCGCCTCCTTTGGAGGCACTGATCTCCGCGTACCTCTGGAGTTTTCAAAGGATGTGAGGCCTCCGGTCACGATGAGGTGGGAAACTAGGTCTTTCTCTGTGGTCTCCACAGAGGATTCAGACATCCTTTCGTCTTGGGAGATGCAAAACGAGCCTGCATTCAAGTCACTGCAGGGATATCCGGCCTTATTTTGAGTCAGGGCATCGCGGTGTCCATTCCACTTGTAGCCGCAAACTCAGGGTCCCTCTCACATACCTAGAGCTGAGAGAAGCCTCCTCTTGAGGTGCTTGTGTTAAGGTGGTATTCCTCTGGAGTTGAAGCCAGGGACTAACCTCTCATCTCGAGTTGATTTTTGGTCCACGGAGGTCTTTCGTGTTGCTACAGTGTCCTCAGGATCCCTCTAGCCTTGAAACAGTGTTCTTGGGGTTTCTCTGGAGTGCCATCAAGGAAATCAAGGCTCCTTTCATGTGTGATGTGCAACACGGAATTGCTCTGCACGCAGTGCAGGGGAATCGGGCCTCATCTCGCGGCGAGGGGGAAGTCTCATGGTTTTTCTCGAGTTGCGGCGGGAACCTGGGGTATATTTTCGAGTTACGACGGGGATGGCCATTCCAAACACGTGTTTGTTCAGCGACGTCAGGACTCCTGCCTAGTTAGGAGGGACAACTCGAGATTCTCCTCGAGGCTTGGCAGGGCAATTGGGACGCCTCTCCAGCTGAGGCGGGAGACCAAGTGTCCCTTTCCACGTGCCACAGGAATCCTGGGACTCCTCAAGTTTCACGAGGAGTCAGGCATCGTCTCCTTTGGAGGCACTGATCTCCGCGTACCTCTGGAGTTTTCAAAAGATGTGAGGCCTCCGGTCGCGATTAGGTGGGGAACTAGGTCTTTCTCTGTGGTCTCCACAGAGGATTCAGACATCCTTTCTTCTTGGGAGATGCAAGACGAGCCTGCATTCAAGTCACTGCAGGGACATCCGGCCTTATTTCCCGTCAGGGCATCGCAGTGTCCATTCCACTTGAGGCCGCAAAATCAGGGTCCCTCTCACATACCTAGAGCTGAGAGAAGCCTCCTCTTGAGGTGCTTGTGGTAAGGTGGTATTCCTCTCGAGTCGAAGCCAGGGACTAACCTCTCATCTCGAGTTGATTTTTGGTCCACGGAGCTCTTTCGTGTGGCTACAGTGACCTCAGGATCCCTCTAGCCTTGAAAGAGTGTTCTTGGGGTTTCTCTGGAGTGCCATCAAGGAAATCAAGGATCCTTTCATGTGTGATGTGCAGCACGGAATTGCTCTGCACGCAGTGCAGTTGAATCGGGCCTCATCGCGATGTGAGGGGGAAGTCTCATGGTTTTTCTCGAGTTGCGGCGGGAACCTGGGTTATATTATCGAGTTACGACGTGGATGGCCCTTCCACCAAGTGTTTCTTCAGCGACGTCAGGACTCCTGCCTAGTTGCGAGGGACAACTCGGGATTCTCCTCGAGGCTTGGCAGGGCAATTGGGACGCCTCTCCAGCTGAGGCGGGAGACCAAGTGTCGCTTTCCACGTGCCACAGGAATCCTGGGACTCCTATCAAGTTTCACGAGGAGTCAGGCATCATCTCCTTTGGAGGCACTGATGTCCGCGTACCTCTGGAGTTTTCAAAGGATGTGAGGCCTCCGGTCGCGATGAGGTGGGGAACTAGGTCTTTCTCTGTGGTCTCCACAGGGGATTCAGACATCCTTTCGTCTTGGGAGATGCAAGACAAGCCTGCATTCAAGTCACTGCAGGGATATCCGGCATTATTTCGAGTCAGGGCGTCGCGGTGTCCATTCCACTTGAGGCCGCAAACTCAGGGTCCCTCTCACATAGCTAGAGCTGAGAGAAGCCTCCTCTTGAGGTGCTTGTGGTAAGGTGGTATTCCTCTGGAGTCGAAGCCAGGGACTAACCTCTCATCTCGAGTTGATTTTTGGTCCACGGAGCTCTTTCGTGTTGCTACAGTGACCTCAGGATTCCTCTAGCCATGAAACAGTGTTCTTCGGGTTTCTCTGGAGTGCCATCAAGGATATCAAGGCTCCTTTCATGTGTGATGTGCAACACTGAATTGCTCTGCACGCAGTGCAGGGGAATCAGGCCTCATCTCGCGGCGAGAGGGAAGTCTCATGGTTTTTCTCGAGTTGCGGCGGGAACCTGTGGTATATTCTCGAGTTACGACGGGGATGGCCCTTCCACCCACATGTTTGTTCAGCGACGTCAGGACTCCTGCCTAGTTAGGAGGAACAACTCGGGATTCTCCTCGAGGCTTGGCAGGGCAATTGGGACGCCTCTCCAGCTGAGGCGGGAGACCAAGGGTCCCTTTCCACGTGCCACAGGAATCCTGGGACTCCTATCAAGATTCAAGAGGAGTCAGGCATCGTCCCTTTTGGAGGCACTGATCTCCGCGTACCTCTGGAGTTTTAAAAGGATTTGAGGCCTCCGGTCGCGATGAAGTGGGGAACGAGGTCTTTCTCTGTGGTCTCCACAGGGGATTCAGACATTCTTTCATCTTGGGAGATGCAAGACGAGCTGGTATTCAAGTCACTGCAGAGATATCTGGCCTTATTACGAGTCAGGGCATCGCGGTGTCCATTCCACTTGAGGCCGCAAACTCAGGGTCCCTCTCCCATACCTAGAGCTGAGAGAAGCCTCCTCTTGAGGTGCTTGTGGTAAGGTGGCAGTTCTCTGCAGTCGAAGCCAGGGACTAACCTCTCATCTCGAGTTGATTTTTGGTCCACGGAGCTCTTTCGTGTTGCTACAGTGACCTCAGGATCCCTCTAGCCTTGAAATAGTGTTCTTGGGGTTTCTCTGGAGTGCCATCAGGGAAATCAAAGCTCCTTTCATGCGTGATGTGCAACACGGAATTGCTCTGCATGCAGTGCAGGGGAATCGGGCCTCATCTCACGGCGAGGGGGAAGTCTCATGGTGTTTCTCCAGTTGCGGCGGGAATGGCCCTTCCACCCACGTGTTTGTTTAGCCTCGTCAGGACTCCAGCCTAGTTGTGAGGGACAACTCGGGATTCTCCTCGAGGCTTGGCAGGGCAATTGGGACGCCTCTCCAGCTGAGGCGGGAGACCAAGAGTCCCTTTCCACCTGTCATAGGAATCCTGGGACTCCTAAGAAGTTTCACGAGAAGTCAGGCATCGTCTCCTTTGGAGGCACTGATCTCCGCGTACCTCTGGAGTTTTCAAAGGATGTGAGGCCTCCGGTCGCGATGAGGTGGGGAACTAGGTCTTTCTCTGTGGTATCCACAGGGGATTCAGACATCCTTTCGTCTTGGGAGATGCAAGACGAGCCTGCATTCAAGTCACTGCAGGGATATCCGGCCTTATTTCGAGTCAGGGCATCGCGGTGTCCATTCCACTTGAGGCCGCAAACTCAGGGTCCCTCTCACATACCTAGAGCTGAGAGAAGCCTCCTCTTGAGGTGCTTGTGGTAAGGTGGTATTCCTCTGGAGTCGAAGCCAGGGACTAACCACTCATCTCGAGTTGATTTTTGGTCCACGGAGCTCTTTCGTGTTGCTACAGTGACCTCAGGATCCCTCTAGCCTTGAAACAGTGTTCTTGGGGTTTCTCTGGAGTGCCATCAAGGAAATCAAGGTTTCTTTCATGTGTGATGTGCAACACGGAATTGCTCTGCACGCAGTGCAGGGGAATCGGGTCTCATCTCGCTGCGAGGGGAAAGTCTCATGGTTATTCTCAAGTTGCGGCGGGAACCTGGGGTATATTCTCGAGTTACGACGGCGATGGCCCTTCCACACACGTGTTTGTTCATTGAGGTCAGGATTCCTGCCTAGTTGCGAGGGACAACTCGGGATTCTACTCGAGGCTTGGCAGGGCAATTGGGACGCCACTCCAGCTGAGGCGGGAGACCAAGGGTCCCTTTCCTCGTTCCACAGGTATCCTGGGACTCCTATCAGGTTTCACGAGGAGTCAGGCATCGTCTCCTTTGGAGGCACTGATCTCCGCGTACCTCTGGAGTTTTCAAAGAATGTGAGGCCTCCGGTCGCGATGAGGTGGGGAACTAGGTCTTTCTCTGTGGTCTCCACAGGGGATTCAGACATCCTTTCGTCTTGGGAGATGCAAGACGAGCCTGCATTCAAGTCACTGTAGGGATATCCGGCCTTATTTCAAGTCAGGGCATCGCGGTGTCCATTCCACTTGAGGCCGCAATCTCAGGGTCCCTCTCACATACCTAGAGCTGAGAGAAGCCTCCTCTTGAGGTGCTTGTGGTAAGGTGGTATTCCTCTGGAGTCAAAGCCAGGGACTAACCTCTCATCTCGAGATGATTTTTGGTCCACGGAGCTCTTTCATGTTGCTACAGTGACCTCAGGATGCCTCTAGTCTTGAAACAGTGTTCTTGGGGTTTCTCTGGAGTGCCATCAAGGAAATCAAGGCTCCTTTCATGTGTGATGTGCAACACGGAATTGCTCTGCACGCAGTGCAGGGTTCGGGCCTCATTTTCCGTCGAGGGGGAAGTCTCATGGTTTTTCTCGAGTTGCGGCAGGAACCTGGGGTATATTCTCGAGTTACGACCGGGAAATCCCTTCCACCCACGTGTTTGTTCAGCGACGTCAGGACTTCTGCCTAGTTGCGAGGGACAACTCGGGATTCTCCTCGAGGCTTGGCAGGGCAATTGGGACGCCTCTCCAGCTGAGGCGGGAGACCAAGGGTCCCTTTCCACGTGCCACAGGAATCCTGGGACTCCTATCAAGTTTCACGAGGAGTCAGGCATCGGCTCCTTTGGAGGCACTGATCTCCGTGTACCTCTGGAGTTTTCAAAGGATGTGAGGCCTCCGATCGCGATGAGGTGGGAGACTAGGTCTTTCTCTGTGGTCTCCACAGGGGATTCAGACATCCTTTCGTCTTGGGAGATGCAAGACGAGCCTGCATTCAAGTCACTGCAGGGATAACCGGCCTTATTTGGAGTCAGAGCATCGCGGTGTCCATTCCACTTGAGGCCGCAAACTCAGGGTCCCTCTCACATACCTAGAGCTGAGAGAAACCTCCTCTTGAGGTGCTTGTGGTAAGGTGGTATTCCTCTGGAGTCGAAGCCAGGGACTAACCTCTCATCTAGAGTTGATTTTTGTCCATGGAGCTCTTTCGTGTTGCTACAGTGACCTCAGGATCCCTCTAGCCTTGAAACAGTGTTCTTGGGGTTTCTCTGGAGTGCCATCAAGGAAATCAAGGCTCCTTTCATGTGTGATGTGCAACACGGAATTGCTCTGCACGCAGTGCAGGGGAATCGGGCCTCATCTCGCGGTGAGGGGGAAGTCTCATAGTTTTTCTCGAGTTGCGGCGGGAACCTGGGGTATATTCTCGAGTTACGACGGGGATGGCCCTTCCACCCACGTGTTTGTTCAGCGACTTCAGGACTCCTGCCTAGTTGTGAGGGACAACTCGGGATTCTCCTCGAGGCTTGGCAGGGCAATTGGGACGCCTCTCCAGCTGAGGCGGGAGACCAAGTGTCCCTTTCCACGTGCCACAGGAATCCTGGGACTCCTATCAAGTTTCACGAGGAGTCAGGCATCGTTTCCTTTGGAGGCACTGATCTCAGCGTACCTCTGGAGTTTTCAAAGGATGTGAGGCCTCCGGTCGCGATGAGGTGGGGAACTAGGTCTTTCACTGTGGTCTCCACAGGGGATTCAGACATCCTTTCGTCTTGGGAGATGCAAGACGAGCCTGCATTCAAGTCACTGCAGGGATATCCGGCAATATTTCGAGTCAGGGCATCGCGGTGTCCATTCCACTTGAGGCCGCAAACTCAGGGTCCCTCTCACATACCTAGAGCTGAGAGAAGCCTCCTCTTGAGGTGCTTGTGGTAAGGTTGTATACCTCTGGAGTCGAAGCCAGGGACTAACCTCTCATCTCGAGTTGATTTTTGGGCCACGGAGCTCTTTCCTGTTGCTACATTGACCTCAGGATCCCTCCAGCCTTGAAACAGTGTTCTTGGGGTTTCTCTGGAGTGCCATCAAGGAAATCAAGGCTCCTTTCATGTGTGATGGGCAACACGGAATTGCTCTGCACGCAGTGCAGGGGAAACGGGCCTCATCTCGCGGCGAGGGGGAAGTCTCATGGTTTTCCTCGAGTTGCGGCGGGACCTGGGGTATATTCTCGAGTTACGACGGGGATGGCCCTTCCACCCACGTTTTTCTTCAGCGACGTCAGGAATCCTGCCTAGTTGCGAGGGACAACTCGGGATTCTCCTCGAGGCTTGGCAGGGCAATTGGGACGCCTCTCCAGCTGAGGCTGGAGACCAAGGGTCCCTTTCCACGTGCCACAGGAATCCTGGGACTCCTATCAAGTTTCACGAGGAGTCAGGCATCGTCTCCTTTGGAGGCACTGATCTCCGCGTACCTCTGGAGTTTTCATAGGATGTGAGGCCTCCGGTCGCGATGAGGTGGGGAACTAGGTCTTTCTCTGTGGTCTCCACAGGGGATTCAGACATCCTTTCATCTTGGGAGATGCAAGACGAGCCTGCATTCAAGTCACTGCAGGGACATCCAGCCTTATTTCCCGTCAGGGCATCGCAGTGTCCATTCCACTTGAGGCCGCAAATTCAGGGTCCCTCTCACATACCTAGAGCTGAGAGAAGCCTCCTCTTGAGGTGCTTGTGGTAAGGTGGTATTCCTCTGGAGTCGAAGCCAGGGACTAACCTCTCATCTCGAGTTGATTTTTGGTCCCCGGAGCTCTTTCGTGTGGCTACAGTGACCTCAGGATCCCTCTAGCCTTGAAAGAGTGTTCTTGGGGTTTATCTGGAGTGCCATCAAGGAAATCAAGGATCCTTTCATGTGTGATGTGCAGCACGGAATTGCTCTGCACGCAGTGCAGTTGAATCGGGCCTCATCGCGATGTGAGGGGGAAGTCTCATGGTTTTTCTCGAGTTGCGGCGGGAACCTGGGTTATATTCTCGAGTTACGACGGGGATGGCCCTTCCACTAAGTGTTTCTTCAGCGACGTCAGGACTCCTGCCTAGTTGCGAGGGACAACTCGGGATTCTACTCGAGGCTTGGCAGGGCAATTGGGACGCCTCTCCAGCTGAGGCGGGAGACCAAGGGTCGCTTTCCACGTGCCACAGGAATCCTGGGACTCCTATCAAGTTTCACGAGGAGTCAGGCATCATCTCCTTTGGAGGCACTGATGTCCGCGTACCTCTGGAGTTTTCAAAGGATGTGAGGCCTCCGGTCGCGATGAGGTGGGGAACTAGGTCTTTCTCTGTGGTCTCCACAGGGGATTCAGACATCCTTTCGTCTTGGGAGATGCAAGACAAGCCTGCATTCAAGTCACTGCAGGGATATCCGGCATTATTTCGAGTCAGGGCGTCGCGGTGTCCATTCCACTTGAGGCCGCAAACTCAGGGTCCCTCTCACATAGCTAGAGCTGAGAGAAGCCTCCTCTTGAGGTGCTTGTGGTAAGGTGGTATTCCTCTGGAGTCGAAGCCAGGGACTAACCTCTCATCTCGAGTTGATTTTTGGTCCACGGAGCTCTTTCGTGTTGCTACAGTGACCTCAGGATTCCTCTAGCCATGAAACAGTGTTCTTCGGGTTTGTCTGGAGTGCCATCAAGGAAATCAAGACTCCTTTCATGTGTGATGTGCAACACGGAATTGCTCTGCACGCAGTGCAGGGAAATCAGGCCTCATCTCGCGGCGAGAGGGAAGTCTCATGGTTTTTTTCGAGTTGCGGCGGGAACCTGTGGTATATTCTCGAGTTACGACGGGGATGGCCCTTCCACCCACATGTTTGTTCAGCGACGTCAGGACTCCTTCCTAGTTGCGAGGGACAATTCAGCATTCTCCTCGAGGCTTGGCAGGGCAGTTGGGACGCCTCTCCAGCTGAGGCGGGAGACCAAGGGTCCCTTTCCACGTGCAACAGGAATCCTGGGACTCCTATCATGTTTCACGTGGAGTCAGGCATCGTCTCCTTTGGAGGCACTGATCTCCGCGTACCTCTGGAGTTTTCAAAGGATGTGAGGCCTCCGGTCGCGATGAGGTGGGAAACTAGGTCTTTCTCTGTGGTCTCCACAGGGGATTCAGACATCCTTTCATCTTGGGAGATGCAAGACGAGCCTTCATTCAAGTCACTGCAGGCATATCCGGCCTTATTTCGAGTCAGGGCATCGCGGTGTCCATTCCACTTGAGGCTGCAAACTCAGGGTCCCTCTCACATAGCTAGAGCTGAGAGAAGCCTCCTCTTGAGGTGCTTGTGGTAAGGTGGTATTCCTCTGGAGTCGAAGCCAGGGACTAACCTCTCATCTCGAGTTGATTTTTGGTCCACGGAGCTCTTTCGTGTTGCTACAGTGACCTCAGTATGACTCTAGCCTGGAAACAGTGTTCTTGGGGTTTCTCTGGAGTGCCATCAAGGAAATCAAGGCTTCTTTCATGTGTGATGTGCAACACGAAATTGCTCTGCACGCAGTACAGGGTATCGGGCCTTATTTTCCAGCGAGGGGGAAGTCTCATGGTTTTTCTCGAGTTGCGGTGGGAATCTGGGGTACATTCTCGAGTTACGACGGGGATGGCCCTTCAACCCACGTGTTGGTTCAGCGACGTCAGGACTTCTGCCTAGTTGCGAGGGACAACTCGGGATTCTCCTCGAGGCTTGGCAGTGCAATTGGGACGCCTCTCCAGCTGAGGCGGGAGACCAAGGGTCCCTTTCCACGTGCCACAGGAATCCTGGGACTCCTATCAAGATTCAAGAGGAGTCAGGCATCGTCCCTTTTGGAGGCACTGATCTCCGCGTACCTCTGGAGTTTTAAAAGGATTTGAGGCCTCCGGTCGCGATGAAGTGGGGAACGAGGTCTTTCTCTGTGGTCTCCACAGGGGATTCAGACATCCTTTCATCTTGGGAGATGCAAGACGAGCTGGTATTCAAGTCACTGCAGAGATATCTGGCCTTATTACGAGTCAGGGCATCGCGGTGTCCATTCCACTTGAGGCCGCAAACTCAGGGTCCCTCTCCCATACCTAGAGCTGAGAGAAGCCTCCTCTTGAGGTGCTTGTGGTAAGGTGGCAGTTCTCTGCAGTCGAAGCCAGGGACTAACCTCTCATCTCGAGTTGATTTTTGGTCCACGGAGCTCTTTCGTGTTGCTACAGTGACCTCAGGATCCCTCTAGCCTTGAAATAATGTTCTTGGGGTTTCTCTGGAGTGCCATCAGGGAAATCAAAGCTTCTTTCATGCGTGATGTGCAACACGGAATTGCTTTGCATGCAGTGCAGGGGAATCGGGCCTCATCTCACGGCGAGGGGGAAGTCTCATGGTGTTTCTCGAGTTGCGGCGGGAATGGCCCTTCCACCCACGTGTTTGTTTAGCCTCGTCAGGACTCCAGCCTAGTTGCGAGGGACAACTCGGGATTCTCCTCGAGGCTTGGCAGGGCAATTGGGACGCCTCTCCAGCTGAGGCGGGAGACCAAGGGTCCCTTTCCACCTGCCATAGGAATCCTGGGACTCCTAAGAAGTTTCACGAGAAGTCAGGCATCGTCTCCTTTGGAGGCACTGATCTCCGCGTACCTCTGGAGTTTTCAAAGGATGTGAGGCCTCCGGTCGCGATGAGGTGGGGAACTAGGTTTTCTCTGTGGTATCCACAGGGGATTCAGACATCCTTTCGTCTTGGGAGATGCAAGACGAGCCTGCATTCAAGTCACTGCAGGGATATCCGGCCTTATTTCGAGTCAGGGCATCGCGGTGTCCATTCCACTTGAGGCCGCAAACTCAGGGTCCCTCTCACATACCTAGAGCTGAGAGAAGCCTCCTCTTGAGGTGCTTGTGGTAAGGTGGTATTCCTCTGGAGTCGAAGCCAGGGACTAACCACTCATCTCGAGTTGATTTTTGGTCCACGGAGCTCTTTCGTGTTGCTACAGTGACCTCAGGATCCCTCTAGCCTTGAAACAGTGTTCTTGGGGTTTCTCTGGAGTGCCATCAAGGAAATCAAGGCTTCTTTCATGTGTGATGTGCAACACGGAATTGCTCTGCACGCAGTGCAGGGGAATCGGGTCTCATCTCGCTGCGAGGGGAAAGTCTCATGGTTATTCTCAAGTTGCGGCGGGAACCTGGGGTATATTCTCGAGTTACGACGGCGATGGCCCTTCCACACACGTGTTTGTTCATTGAGGTCAGGATTCCTGCCTAGTTGCGAGGGACAACTCGGGATTCTTCTCGAGGCTTGGCAGGGCAATTGGGACGCCTCTCCAGCTGAGGCGGGAGACCAAGGGTCCCTTTCCTCGTGCCGCAGGTATCCTGGGACTCCTATCAAGTTTCACGAGGAGTCAGGCATCGTCTCCTTTGGAGGCACTGATCTCCGCGTACCTCTGGAGTTTTCAAAGAATGTGAGGCCTCCGGGCGCGATGAGGTGGGGAACTAGTTCTTTCTCTGTGGTCTCCACAGGGGATTCAGACATCCTTTCGTCTTGGGAGATGCAAGACGAGCCTGCATTCAAGTCACTGTAGGGATATCCGGCCTTATTTCAAGTCAGGGCATCGCGGTGTCCATTCCACTTGAGGCCGCAATCTCAGGGTCGCTCTCACATACCTAGAGCTGAGAGAAGCCTCCTCTTGAGGTGCTTGTGGTAAGGTGGTATTCCTCTGGAGTCAAAGCCAGGGACTAACCTCTCATCTCGAGATGATTTTTGGTCCACGGAGCTCTTTCATGATGCTACAGTGACCTCAGGATGCCTCTAGTCTTGAAACAGTGTTCTTGGGTTTTCTCTGGAGTGCCATCAAGGAAATCAAGGCTCCTTTCATGTGTGATGTGCAACACGGAATTGCTCTGCACGCAGTGCAGGGTATCGGGCCTCATTTTCCGGCGAGGGGGAAGTCTCATGGTTTTTCTCGAGTTGTGGTGGGAACCTGGGTTATATTCTCGAGTTACGACGGGGATGGCCCTTCCACCCACGTGTTTGTTCAGCGACGTCAGGACTCCTGCCTAGTTGCGAGGGACAACTCGGGATTCTCCTCGAGGCTTGGCAGGGCAATTGGGACGCCTCTCCAGCTGAGGCGGGAGACCAAGGGTCCCTTTCCACGTGCCACAGGAATCCTGGGACTCCTATCAAGTTTCACGAGGAGTCAGGCATCGTCTCCTTTGGAGGCACGGATCTTTGCCTACCTCTGGAGTTATCAAAGGATGTGAGGCCTCCGGTCGCAATGAGGTGGGGAACTAGGTCTTTCTCTGTGGTCTCCAAAGGGGATTCAGATATCCTTTCATCTTGGGAGATGCAAGACGAGCCTGCATTCAAGTCACTACAGGGATATCCGGCCTTATTTCGAGCAGGGCATCGCGGTGTCCATTCCACTTGAGCCCGCAAGCTCAGGGTCCCTCTCACATACCTAGAGCTGAGAGAAGCCTCCTCTTGAGGTGCTTGTGGTAAGGTGGTATTCCCCGGGAGTCGAAGCCAGGGACTAACCCCTCATCTCGAGTTGATTTTTGGTCCACGGAACTCTTTCGTGTTGCCACAGTGACGTCAGGATCCCTCTAGCCTGGAAACAGTGTTCTTGGGGTTTCTCTGGAGTGCCATCAAGGAAATCAAGGCTCCTTTCATGTGTGATGTGCAACACGGAATTGCTCTGCACGCAGTTCAGGGGAATCGGGCCTCAGCTCGTGGCGAGGGGAAAGTCTCATTGTTTTTAATCGAGTTGCGGCGGGAACCTGGGGTATATTCTCGAGGTAGGACGGGGATGGCCCTTCCACACACGTGTTTGTTCAGCGACGTCAGGACTCCTGCCTAGTTGCGAGGGACAACTCGGGATTCTCCTCGAGGCTTGGCAGGGCAATTGGGATGCCTCTCCAGCTGAGGCGGGAGACCAAGTTTCCCTTTCCACGTGCCACAGGAATCCTGGGTCTCCTATCAAGTTTCAGGAGGAGTCAGGCATCGTCTCCTTTGGTGGCACTGATCTCCGCGTACATCTGGAGTTATCAAAGGATGTGAGGCCTCCGGTCGCGATGAGGTGGGGAACTAGGTCTTTCTCTGTGGTCTCCACAGGTGATTCAGACAGCCTTTCATCTTGGGAAAATCAAGACGATCCTGCATTCAAGTCACTGCAGGGATATCCGGCCTTATTTCGAGTCAGGGCATCGCGGTTTCCATTCCACTTGAGGCCGCTTACTCAGGTTCCCTCTCACATACCTAGAGCTGAAAGAAGCCTCCTCTTGAGGTACTTGTGGGCAGGTGGTTTTCTTCTGGATTCGAAGCCAGGGACTAACCTCTCATCTCGAGTTGATTTTTGGCCCACGGAGCTCCTTTGTGTTGCTATAGTGACCTCAGGATCCCTCTAGCCTGAAACAGTGTTCTTGGGGTTTCTCTGGAGTGCCATCAAGCAAATCAAGGCTCCTTTCATGTGTGATGTGCAACACGGAATTGCTCTGCACACAATGCAGCGGAATCGGGCCTGATCTCGCGGCGAGGGGGAAGTCTCATTGTTTTTCTCGAGTTGGGGCGGGAACCTGGGGTATATTCTCGAGATACCACGGGGATGGCCCTTTCACACACGTGCTTGTTCTGCGACGTCAGGACTCCTGCCTAGTTGCGAGGGACAACTCGGAATTCTCCTCGAGGCTTGGCAGGGCAATTGGGACGCCTCTCCAGCTGAGGCGGGAGACCAAGGGTCCCTTTCCACGTGCCACAGGAATCCTGGGACTCCTATCAAGTTTCACGAGGAGTCAGGCATCGTCTCCTTTGGAGGCACTGATCTCCGCGTACCTCTGGAGGTTTCAAAGGATGTGAGGCCTCCGGTCGCGATGAGGTGGGGAACTAGGTCTTTCTCTGTGGTCTCTACAGGGGATTCAGACATACTTTCGTCTTCGGAGACGCAAGACGAACCTGCATTCTAGTCACGGTAGGGATATCCGGGCTTACTTCGAGTCAGGGCATCACGTTGTCCTTTCCACTTGAGGCCGCAAACTCAGGGTCCCTCTCACTTACCTAGAGCTGAGAGAAGCCTCCTCTTGAGGTGCTTGTGGTAAGGTGGAATTCCTCTGGAGTCGAAGCCAGGGACTAACCTCTCATCTCGAGTTGATTTTTGTCCATGGAGCTCTTTCGTGTTGCTACAGTGACCTCAGGATCCCTCTAGCCCTGAAACAGGGTTCTTGGGATTTCTCTGGAGTTCCATCAAGGAAATCAAGGCTCCTTTCATGTGTGATGTGCAACACGGAATTGCTCTGCACGCAGTGCAGGGGAATCGGGCCTAATCTCGCGGCGAGGGGGAAGTCTCATGGTTTCTCTCGAGTTGTAGCGGGAAACTGGGGTATATTCTCGAGTTACGACTGGGATGGCCCTTCCACTCACGTGTTTCTTCAGCCATGTCAGGACTTCTGCCTAGTTGCGAGGGACAACTCGGAATTCTCCTCGAGGCTTGGCAGGGCAATTGGGACGCCTCTCCAGCTGAGGCGGGAGACCAAGGGTCCCTTTCCACGTGCCACAGGAATCCTGGGACTCCTATCAAGTTTCACGAGGAGTCAGGCATCGTCTCCTTTGGAGGCACTGATCTCCGCGTACCTCTGGAGGTTTCAAAGGATGTGAGGCCTCCGGTCGCGATGAGGTGGGGAACTAGGTCTTTCTCTGTGGTCTCTACAGGGGATTCAGACATACTTTCGTCTTCGGAGACGCAAGACGAACCTGCATTCTAGTCACGGTAGGGATATCCGGGCTTACTTCGAGTCAGGGCATCGCGTTGTCCTTTCCACTTGAGGCCGCAAACTCAGGGTCCCTCTCACTTACCTAGAGCTGAGAGAAGCCTCCTCTTGAGGTGCTTGTGGTAAGGTGGAATTCCTCTGGAGTCGAAGCCAGGGACTAACCTCTCATCTCGAGTTGATTTTTGTCCATGGAGCTCTTTCGTGTTGCTACAGTGACCTCAGGATCCCTCTAGCCCTGAAACAGGGTTCTTGGGATTTCTCTGGAGTTCCATCAAGGAAATCAAGGCTCCTTTCATGTGTGATGTGCAACACGGAATTGCTCTGCACGCAGTGCAGGGGAATCGGGCCTAATCTCGCGGCGAGGGGGAAGTCTCATGGTTTCTCTCGAGTTGTAGCGGGAAACTGGGGTATATTCTCGAGTTACGACTGGGATGGCCCTTCCACTCACGTGTTTCTTCAGCCATGTCAGGACTTCTGCCTAGTTGCGAGGGACAACTCGGGATTCTCCTCGAGGATTGGCAGGCAATTGGGATGCCACTCCAGCTGGGGCGGGAGACCAAGGGTCCCTTTCCACGTGCCACAGGAATCCTGGGACTCCTATCAAGTTTCCCGAGGAGTCAGACATCGTCTCATTTGGAGGCACTGATCTCCGCGTACCTCTGGAGTTTTCAAAGGATATGAGGCCTCCGGTCGCGATGAGGTGGGGAACTAGGTCTTTCTCTGTGGTCTCCACAGGGGATTCAGACATCCTTTCGTTTTGGAAGATGCAAGACGAGACTGCATTCAAGTCACTGCAGGGATATCCGGCCTTAGTTTGAGTCAGCGCATCGCGGTGTCCATTCCACTTGAGGCCGCAAGCTCAGGGTCCCTCTCACATACCTAGAGCTGAGAGAAGCCTCCTCTTGAGGTGCTTGTGGTAAGGTGGTATTCCTCTGGAGTCGAAGCCAGGGACTAACCTCTCATCTCGAGTTGATTTTTGGTCCACGGAGCTCTTTCCTGTTGTTACAGTGACCTCAGGATCCCTCGAGCCTTGAAACAGTGTTCTTGGGGTTTCTCTGGAGTGCCATGAAGGAAATCAAGGCTCCTTTCATGTGTGATGTGCAACACGGAATTGCTCTGCATGCAGTGCAGGGTTCAGGCCTCATTTTCCGTCGAGGGGGAAGTCTCATAGTTTTTCTCGAGTTGCGGCAGGAACCTGGGGTATATTCTCGAGTTACAACGGGGAAAGCCCTTCCGCCCACGTATTTGTTCAGCGACGTTAGGACTCCTGCCTAGTTGCGAGGGACAACTCGGGATTCTCCTCGAGGCTTGGCAGGGCAATTGGAATGCCTCTACAGCTGAGGCGGGAGACCAAGGGTCCCTTTCCCCGTGCCACAGGAATCCTGGGACTCCTATCAAGTTTCACGAGGAGTCAGGCATCGTCTCCTTTGGAGGCACTGATCTCCGCGTTCCTCTGGAGTTTTCAAAGGATGTGAGGCCTCCGATCGCGATGAGGTGGGAGACTAGGTCTTTCTCTGTGGTCTCCACAGGGGATTCAGACATCCTTTCGTCTTGGGAGATGCAAGACGAGCCTGCATTTAAGTCACTGCAGGGATAACCGGCCTTATTTCGAGTCAGGGCATCGCGGTGTCCATTCCACTTGAGGCCGCAAACTCAGGGTCCCTCTCACATAGCTAGAGCTGAGAGAAGCCTCCTCTTGAGGTGCTTGTGGTAAGGTGGTATTCCTCTGGAGTCGAAGCCAGGGACTAACCTCTCATCTCGAGTTGATTTTTGGTCCCCGGAGCTCTTTCGTGTGGCTACAGTGACCTCAGGATCCCTCTAGCCTTGAAACAGTGTTCTTGGGGTTTATCTGGAGTGCCATCAAGGAAATCAAGGATCCTTTCATGTGTGATGTGCAGCACGGAATTGCTCTGCACGCAGTGCAGTTGAATCGGGCCTCATCGCGATGTGAGGGGGAAGTCTCATGGTTTTTCTCGAGTTGCGGCGGGAACCTGGGTTATATTCTCGAGTTACGACGGGGATGGCCCTTCCACTAAGTGTTTCTTCAGCGACGTCAGGACTCCTGCCTAGTTGCGAGGGACAACTCGGGATTCTACTCGAGGCTTGGCAGGGCAATTGGGACGCCTCTCCAGCTGAGGCGGAAGACCAAGGGTCGCTTTCCACGTGCCACAGGAATCCTGGGACTCCTATCAAGTTTCACGAGGAGTCAGGCATCATCTCCTTTGGAGGCACTGATGTCCGCGTACCTCTGGAGTTTTCAAAGGATGTGAGGCCTCCGGTCGCGATGAGGTGGGGAACTAGGTCTTTCTCTGTGGTCTCCACAGGGGATTCAGACATCCTTTCGTCTTGGGAGATGCAAGACAAGCCTGCATTCAAGTCACTGCAGGGATATCCGGCATTATTTCGAGTCAGGGCGTCGCGGTGTCCATTCCACTTGAGGCCGCAAACTCAGGGTCCCTCTCACATAGCTAGAGCTGAGAGAAGCCTCCTCTTGAGGTGCTTGTGGTAAGGTGGTATTCCTCTGGAGTCGAAGCCAGGGACTAACCTCTCATCTCGAGTTGATTTTTGGTCCACGGAGCTCTTTCGTGTTGCTACAGTGACCTCAGGATTCCTCTAGCCATGAAACAGTGTTCTTCGGGTTTCTCTGGAGTGCCATCAAGGAAATCAAGACTCCTTTCATGTGTGATGTGCAACACGGAATTGCTCTGCACGCAGTGCAGGGAAATCAGGCCTCATCTCGCGGCGAGAGGGAAGTCTCATGGTTTTTTTCGAGTTGCGGCGGGAACCTGTGGTATATTCTCGAGTTACGACGGGGATGGCCCTTCCACCCACATGTTTGTTCAGCGACGTCAGGACTCCTTCCTAGTTGCGAGGGACAATTCAGCATTCTCCTCGAGGCTTGGCAGGGCAGTTGGGACGCCTCTCCAGCTGAGGCGGGAGACCAAGGGTCCCTTTCCACGTGCAACAGGAATCCTGGGACTCCTATCATGTTTCACGTGGAGTCAGGCATCGTCTCCTTTGGAGGCACTGATCTCCGCGTACCTCTGGAGTTTTCAAAGGATGTGAGGCCTCCGGTCGCGATGAGGTGGGAAACTAGGTCTTTCTCTGTGGTCTCCACAGGGGATTCAGACATCCTTTCATCTTGGGAGATGCAAGACGAGCCTTCATTCAAGTCACTGCAGGCATATCCGGCCTTATTTCGAGTCAGGGCATCGCGGTGTCCATTCCACTTGAGGCCGCAAACTCAGGGTCCCTCTCACATAGCTAGAGCTGAGAGAAGCCTCCTCTTGAGGTGCTTGTGGTAAGGTGGTATTCCTCTGGAGTCGAAGCCAGGGACTAACCTCTCATCTCGAGTTGATTTTTGGTCCACGGAGCTCTTTCGTGTTGCTATAGTGACCTCATTATGACTCTAGCCTTGAAACAGTGTTCTTGGGGTTTCTCTGGAGTGCCATCAAGGAAATCAAGGCTTCTTTCATGTGTGATGTGCAAAACGAAATTGCTCTGCACGCAGTACAGGGTATCGGGCCTTATTTTCCAGCGGGGGGAAGTCTCATGGTTTTTCTCGAGTTGCGGTTGGAATCTGGGGTACATTCTCGAGTTACGACGGGGATGGCCCTTCAACCCACGTGTTGGTTCAGCGACGTCAGGACTTCTGCCTAGTTGCGAGGGACAACTCGGGATTCTCCTCGAGGCTTGGCAGGGCAATTGGGACGCCTCTCCAGCTGAGGCGGGAGACCAAGGGTCCCTTTCCACGTTCCACAGGAATCCTGGGACTCCTATCAAGATTCAAGAGGAGTCAGGCATCGTCCCTTTTGGAGGCACTGATCTCCGCGTACCTCTGGAGTTTTAAAAGGATTTGAGGCCTCCGGTCGCGATGAAGTGGGGAACGAGGTCTTTCTCTGTGGTCTCCACAGGGGATTCAGACATCCTTTCATCTTGGGAGATGCAAGACGAGCTGGTATTCAAGTCACTGCAGAGATATCTGGCCTTATTACGAGTCAGGGCATCGCGGTGTCCATTCCACTTGAGGCCGCAAACTCAGGGTCCCTCTCCCATACCTAGAGCTGAGAGAAGCCTCCTCTTGAGGTGCTTGTGGTAAGGTGGCAGTTCTCTGCAGTCGAAGCCAGGGACTAACCTCTCATCTCGAGTTGATTTTTGGTCCACGGAGCTCTTTCGTGTTGCTACAGTGACCTCAGGATCCCTCTAGCCTTGAAATAGTGTTCTTGGGGTTTCTCTGGAGTGCCATCAGGGAAATCAAAGCTTCTTTCATGCGTGATGTGCAACACGGAATTGCTTTGCATGCAGTGCAGGGGAATCGGGCCTCATCTCACGGCGAGGGGGAAGTCTCATGGTGTTTCTCGAGTTGCGGCGGGAATGGCCCTTCCACCCACGTGTTTGTTTAGCCTCGTCAGGACTCCAGCCTAGTTGCGAGGGACAACTCGGGATTCTCCTCGAGGCTTGGCAGGGCAATTGGGACGCCTCTCCAGCTGAGGCGGGAGACCAAGGGTCCCTTTCCACCTGCCATAGGAATCCTGGGACTCCTAAGAAGTTTCACGAGAAGTCAGGCATCGTCTCCTTTGGAGGCACTGATCTCCGCGTACCTCTGGAGTTTTCAAAGGATGTGAGGCCTCCGGTCGCGATGAGGTGGGGAACTAGGTCTTTCTCTGTGGTATCCACAGGGGATTCAGACATCCTTTCGTCTTGGGAGATGCAAGACGAGCCTGCATTCAAGTCACTGCAGGGATATCCGGCCTTATTTCGAGTCAGGGCATCGCGGTGTCCATTCCACTTGAGGCCGCAAACTCAGGGTCCCTCTCACATACCTAGAGCTGAGAGAAGCCTCCTCTTGAGGTGCTTGTGGTAAGGTGGTATTCCTCTGGAGTCGAAACCAGGGACTAACCACTCATCTCGAGTTGATTTTTGGTCCACGGAGCTCTTTCGTGTTGCTACAGTGACCTCAGGATCCCTCTAGCCTTGAAACAGTGTTCTTGGGGTTTCTCTGGAGTGCCATCAAGGAAATCAAGGCTTCTTTCATGTGTGATGTGCAACACGGAATTGCTCTGCACGCAGTGCAGGGGAATCGGGTCTCATCTCGCTGCGAGGGGAAAGTCTCATGGTTATTCTCAAGTTGCGGCGGGAACCTGGGGTATATTCTCGAGTTACGACGGCGATGGCCCTTCCACACACGTGTTTGTTCATTGAGGTCAGGATTCCTGCCTAGTTGCGAGGGACAACTCGGGATTCTTCTCGAGGCTTGGCAGGGCAATTGGGACGCCTCTCCAGCTGAGGCGGGAGACCAAGGGTCCCTTTCCTCGTGCCACAGGTATCCTGGGACTCCTATCAAGTTTCACGAGGAGTCAGGCATCGTCTCCTTTGGAGGCACCTATCTCCGCGTACCTCTGGAATTTTCAAAGAATGTGAGGCCTCCGGTCGCGATGAGGTGGGGAACTAGTTCTTTCTCTGTGGTCTCCACAGGGGATTCAGACATCCTTTCGTCTTGGGAGATGCAAGACGAGCCTGCATTCAAGTCACTGTAGGGATATCCGGCCTTATTTCAAGTCAGGGCATCGCGGTGTCCATTCCACTTGAGGCCGCAATCTCAGGGTCGCTCTCACATACCTAGAGCTGAGAGAAGCCTCCTCTTGAGGTGCTTGTGGTGAGGTGGTATTCCTCTGGAGTCAAAGCCAGGGACTAACCTCTCATCTCGAGATGATTTTTGGTCCACGGAGCTCTTTCCTGTTGCTACAGTAACCTCAGGATGCCTCTAGTCTTGAAACAGTGTTCTTGGGGTTTCTCTGGAGTGCCATCAAGGAAATCAAGGCTCCTTTCATGTGTGATGTGCAACACGGAATTGCTCTGCACGCAGTGCAGGGTTCGGGCCTCATTTTCCGTCGAGGGGGAAGTCTCATGGTTTTTCTCGAGTTGCGGCAGGAACCTGGGGTATATTCTCGAGTTACGACCGGGAAAGCCCTTCCACCCACGTGTTTGTTCAGCGACGTCAGGACTTCTGCCTAGTTGCGAGGGACAACTCGGGATTCTCCTCGAGGCTTGGCAGGGCAATTGGGACGCCTCTCCAGCTCAGGCGGGAGACCAAGTGTCCCTTTCCACGTGCCACAGGAATCCTGGGACTCCTATCAAGTTTGACGAGGAGTCAGGCATCGTTTCCTTTGGAGGCACTGATCTCCGCGTACCTCTGGAGTTTTCAAAGGATGTGAGGCCTCCGGTCGCGATGAGGTGGGGAACTAGGTCTTTCACTGTGGTCTCCACAGGGGATTCAGACATCCTTTCATCTTGGGAGATGCAAGACGAGCCTGCATTCAAGTCACTGCAGGGATATCCGGCAATATTTCGAGTCAGGGCATCGCGGTGTCCATTCCACTTGAGGCCGCAAACTCAGGGTCCCTCTCACATAGCTAGAGCTGAGAGAAGCCTCCTCTTGAGGTGCTTGTGGTAAGGTGGTATTCCTCTGGAGACGAAGCCAGGGACTAACCTCTCATCTCAAGTTGATTTTTGGTCCACGGAGCTCTTTTGTGTTGCTACAGTGACCTCAGGTTCACTCTAGCCTTGAAACAGTGTTCTTGGGTTTTCTCTGGAGTGCCATCAAGGAAATCAAGGCTCCTTTCATGTGTGATGTGCAACACGGAATTGCTCTGCACGCAGTGCAGGGTATCGGGCCTCATTTTCCGGCGAGGGGGAAGTCTCATGGTTTTTCTCGAGTTGTGGTGGGAACCTGGGTTATATTCTTGAGTTACGACGGGGATGGCCCTTCCACCCACGTGTTTGTTCAGCGACGTCAGGACTCCTGCCTAGTTGCGAGGGACAACTCGGGATTCTCCTCGAGGCTTGGCAGGGCAATTGGGACGCCTCTCCAGCTGAGGCGGGAGACCAAGGGTCCCTTTCCACGTGCCACAGGAATCCTGGGACTCCTATCAAGTTTCACGAGGAGTCAGGCATCGTCTCCTTTGGAGGCACGGATCTTTGCCTACCTCTGGAGTTATCAAAGGATGTGAGGCCTCCGGTCGCAATGAGGTGGGGAACTAGGTCTTTCTCTGTGGTCTCCAAAGGGGATTCAGACATCCTTTCATCTTGGGAGATGCAAGACGAGCCTGCATTCAAGTCACTACAGGGATATCCGGCCTTATTTCGAGCAGGGCATCGCGGTGTCCATTCCACTTGAGCCCGCAAGCTCAGGGTCCCTCTCACATACCTAGAGCTGAGAGAAGCCTCCTCTTGAGGTGCTTGTGGTAAGGTGGTATTCCCCGGGAGTCGAAGCCAGGGACTAACCCCTCATCTCGAGTTGATTTTTGGTCCACGGAACTCTTTCGTGTTGCCACAGTGACGTCAGGATCTCTCTAGCCTGGAAACAGTGTTCTTGGGGTTTCTCTGGAGTGCCATCAAGGAAATCAAGGCTCCTTTCATGTGTGATGTGCAACACGGAATTGCTCTGCACGCAGTTCAGGGGAATCGGGCCTCAACTCGTGGCGAGGGGGAAGTCTCATTGTTTTTAATCGAGTTGCGGCGGGAACCTGGGGTATATTCTCGAGGTAGGACGGGGATGGCCCTTCCACACACGTGTTTGTTCAGCGACGTCAGGACTCCTGCCTAGTTGCGAGGGACAACTCGGAATTCTCCTCGAGGCTTGGCAGGGCAATTGGGATGCCTCTCCAGCTGAGGCGGGAGACCAAGTTTCCCTTTCCACGTGCCACAGGAATCCTGGGGCTCCTATCAAGTTTCAGGAGGAGTCAGGCATCGTCTCCTTTGGTGGCACTGATCTCCGCGTACATCTGGAGTTATCAAAGGATGTGAGGCCTCCGGTCGCGATGAGGTGGGGAACTAGGTCTTTCTCTGTGGTCTCCACAGGTGATTCAGACAGCCTTTCATCTTGGGAAAATCAAGACGATCCTGCATTCAAGTCACTGCAGGGATATCCGGCCTTATTTCGAGTCAGGGCATCGCGGTTTCCATTCCACTTGAGGCCGCTTACTCAGGTTCCCTCTCACATACCTAGAGCTGAAAGAAGCCTCCTCTTGAGGTACTTGTGGGCAGGTGGTTTTCTTCTGGATTCGAAGCCAGGGACTAACCTCTCATCTCGAGTTGATTTTTGGCCCACGGAGCTCCTTTGTGTTGCTATAGTGACCTCAGGATCCCTCTAGCCTGAAACAGTGTTCTTGGGGTTTCTCTGGAGTGCCATCAAGCAAATCAAGGCTCCTTTCATGTGTGATGTGCAACACGGAATTGCTCTGCACACAATGCAGCGGAATCGGGCCTGATCTCGCGGCGAGGGGGAAGTCTCATTGTTTTTCTCGAGTTGGGGCGGGAACCTGGGGTATATTCTCGAGATACCACGGGGATGGCCCTTTCACACACGTGCTTGTTCTGCGACGTCAGGACTCCTGCCTAGTTGCGAGGGACAACTCGGGATTCTCCTCGAGGATTGGCAGGCAATTGGGATGCCACTCCAGCTGGGGCGGGAGACCAAGGGTCCCTTTCCACGTGCCACAGGAATCCTGGGACTCCTATCAAGTTTCCCGAGGAGTCAGACATCGTCTCATTTGGAGGCACTGATCTCCGCGTACCTCTGGAGTTTTCAAAGGATATGAGGCCTCCGGTCGCGATGAGGTGGGGAACTAGGTCTTTCTCTGTGGTCTCCACAGGGGATTCAGACATCCTTTCGTTTTGGAAGATGCAAGACGAGAGTGCATTCAAGTCACTGCAGGGATATCCGGCCTTAGTTTGAGTCAGCGCATCGCGGTGTCCATTCCACTTGAGGCCGCAAGCTCAGGGTCCCTCTCACATACCTAGAGCTGAGAGAAGCCTCCTCTTGAGGTGCTTGTGGTAAGGTGGTATTCCTCTGGAGTCGAAGCCAGGGACTAACCTCTCATCTCGAGTTGATTTTTGGTCCACGGAGCTCTTTCGTGTTGCTACAGTGACCTCAGGATCCCTCGAGCCTTGAAACAGTGTTCTTGGGGTTTCTCTGGAGTGCCATGAAGGAAATCAAGGCTCCTTTCATGTGTGATGTGCAACACGGAATTGCTCTGCATGCAGTGCAGGGTTCAGGCCTCATTTTCCGTCGAGGGGGAAGTCTCATAGTTTTTCTCGAGTTGCGGCAGGAACCTGGGGTATATTCTCGAGTTACAACGGGGAAAGCCCTTCCACCCACGTATTTGTTCAGCGACGTTAGGACTCCTGCCTAGTTGCGAGGGACAACTCGGGATTCTCCTCGAGGCTTGGCAGGGCAAGTGGAATGCCTCTACAGCTGAGGCGGGAGACCAAGGGTCCCTTTCCCCGTGCCACAGGAATCCTGGGACTCCTATCAAGTTTCACGAGGAGTCAGGCATCGTCTCCTTTGGAGGCACTGATCTCCGCGTACCTCTGGAGTTTTCAAAGGATGTGAGGCCTCCGATCGCGATGAGGTGGGAGACTAGGTCTTTCTCTGTGGTCTCCACAGGGGATTCAGACATCCTTTCGTCTTGGGAGATGCAAGACGAGCCTGCATTTAAGTCACTGCAGGGATAACCGGCCTTATTTCGAGTCAGGGCATCGCGGTGTCCATTCCACTTGAGGCCGCAAACTCAGGGTCCCTCTCACATACCTAGAGCTGAGAGAAGCCTCCTCTTTAGGTGCTTGTGGTAAGGTGGTATTCCTCTGGAGTCGAATCCAGGGACTAACCTCTCATCTCGAGTTGATTTTTGGTCCACGGAGCTCTTTCGTGTTGCTACAGTGACCTCAGGATCCCTCTAGCCTTGAAACAGTGTTCTTGGGGTTTCTCTGGAGTGCCATCAGGGAAATCAAAGCTCCTTTCATGCGTGATGTGCAACAGGAAATTGCTCTGCATGCAGTGCAGGGGAATCTGGCCTCATCTCACGGTGAGGGGGAAGTCTCATGGTTTTTCTCGAGTTGCGGCGGGAACCTGGGGTATATTCTCGAGTTACGACGGGGATGGCCCTTCCACCCACGTGTTTGTTCAGCCTCATCAGGACTCCAGCCTAGTTGCGGGGGACAACTCGGGATTCTCCTCGAGGCTTGGCAGGGCAATTGGGACGCCTCTTCAGCTGAGGCGGGAGACCAAGGGTCCCTTTCCCCGTGCCACAGGAATCCTGGGACTCCTATCAAGTTTCACGAGGAGTCACGAATCGTCTCCTTTGGAGGCACTGATCTCCGCGTACCTCTGGAGTTTTCAAAGGATGTGAGGCCTCCGATCGCGATGAGGTGGCAGACTAGGTATTTCTCTGTGGTCTCCACAGGGGATTCAGACATCCTTTCTTCTTTGGAGATGCAAGACAAGCCTGCATTCAAGTCACTGCGGGGATAACCGGCCTTATTTCGAGTCAGGGCATCGCGGTGTCCATTCCACTTGAGGCCGCAAACTCAGGGTCCCTCTCACATAGCTAGAGCTGAGAGAAGCCTCCTCTTGAGGTGCTTGTGGTAAGGTGGTATTCCTCTGGAGTCGAAGCCAGGGAGTAACCTGTCATCTCGAGTTGATTTTTGGTCCACGGAGCTCTTTCGTGTTGCTACAGTGACCTCAGGATCCCTCTAGCCTTGAAACAGTGTTCTTGGGGCTTCTCTGGAGTGCCATCAAGGAAATCAAGGCTCTTTTCATGTGTGATGTGCAACACGGAATTGCTCTGCACACAGTGCAGGGTTCGGGCCTCATTTTCCGTCGACTGGGAAGTCTCATGGTTTTTCTCGAGTTGCGGCAGGAACCTGGGGTATATTTTCGAGTTACGACGGGGAAAGCCCTTCCAACCACGTGTTTGTTCAGCGACGTCAGGACTCCTGCCTAGTTGCGAGGGACAATTCGGGATTCTCCTCGAGGCTTGGAAGGGCAATTGCGATGCTTCTCCAGCTGAGGCGGGAGACCAAGGGTCCCTTTCCAGGTGCCACAGGAATCCTGTTACTCCTATCAAGTTTCACGAGGAGTCAGGCATCGTCTCCTTTGGAGGCACGGATCTTTGCCTACCTCTGGAGTTATCAAAGGATGTGAGGCCTCCGGTCGCAATGAGGTGGGGAGCTAGGTCTTTCTCTGTGGTCTCCAAAGGGGATTCAGACATCCTTTCGTCTTGGGAGATGCAAGACGAGCCTGCATTCAAGTCACTGCAGGAATATCCGGCCTTATTTCGAGGCAGGGCATCGCGGTGTCCATTCCACTTGAGGCCGCAAGCTCAGGGTCCCTCTCACATACCTAGAGCTGAGAGAAGCCTCCTCTTGAGGTGCTTGTGGTAAGGTGGTATTCCCCGGGAGTCGAAGCCAGGGACTAACCTCTCATCTCGAGTTGATTTTTGGTCCACGGAGCTGTTTCGTGTTGCTACAGTGACGTAAGGATCCCTCTAGCCTGGAAACAGTGTTCTTGGGGTTTCTCTGGAGTGCCATCAAGGAAATCAAGGCTCCTTTCATGTGTGATGTGCAACACGGAATTGCTCTGCACGCAGTTCAGGGGAATCGGGCCTCAGCTCGTGGCGGGGGGGAAATCTCATGGTTTTTCTCGAGTTGCGGCAGGATCCTGGGGTATATTCTCGAGTTACAACGGGGAAAGCCCTTCCACCCACGTGTTTGTTCAGCGACGTCAGGACTCCTGCCTAGTTGCGAGGGACAACTCGGGATTCTCCTCGAGGCTTGGCAGGGCAATTGGGACGCCTCTCCAGCTGAGGCGGGAGACCAAGGGTCCCTTTCCACGTGCCACAGGAATCCTGGGACTCCTATCAAGATTCACGAGGAGTCAGGCATCGTCCCTTTTGGAGGCACTGATCTCCGCGTACTTCTGGAGTTTTCAAAGGTTTTGAGGCCTCCGGTCGCGATGAGGTGGGGAACAAGATCTTTCTCTGAGGTCTCTACACGGTTTTCAGGCAACCTTTCGTCTTGGGAGATGTAAGACGAGCCTGTATGAAAGTCACTGCAGGGATTTCCGGCCTTATTTCGCCTCAGGGCATCGCGGTGTCCATTCCACTTGAGTCCGCAAACTCAGGGTCCCTCTCACATACCTAGAGCTGAGAGAAGCCTCCTCTTGAGGTGCTTGTGGTAAGGTGGTATTCCTCTGGAGTCGAAGCCAGGGAGTAACCTGTCATCTCGAGTTGATTTTTGGTCCACGGAGCTCTTTCGTGTTGCCACACTGACCTCAGGTTCCCTCTAGCCTTGAAACAGTGTTCTTGGGGTTTCTCTGGAGTGCCATCAAGGAGATCAAGGCTCCTTTCATGTGTGATGTGCAACACGGAATTGCTCTGCACGCAGTGCAGGGGAATCGGGCCTCATCTCGCGGCGAGGGGAAGTCTCATGGTTTTACTCGAGTTGCGGCGGGAACCTGGGGTACATTCTCGAGTTACGACGGGGATGGCCCTTCGAGCCTCGTGTTTGTTCAGCGACGTCAGGACTCCTGCCTAGTTGCGAGGGACAACTCGGGATTCTCCTCGAGGCTTGGCAGGGCAATTGGGACGCCTCTCCAGCTGAGGCGGGAGACCAAGGGTCCCTTTCCACGTGCCACAGGAATCCTGGGACTCCTATCAAGTTTCCCGAGGAGTCAGTCGTCGTCTCCTTTGGAGGCACTGATCTCCGCGTACCTCTGAAGTTTTCAAAGGATGTGAGGCCTCCGGTCGCGATGAGGTGGGGAACTAGGTCTTTCTCTGTGGTCTCCACAGGGGATTCAGTCATCCTTTCATCTTGGGAGATGCAAGACGAGCCTGCATTCAAGTCACTGCAGGGATTTCCGGCCTTATTTCGCGTCAGGGCATCGCAGTGTCCATTCCACTTGAGTCCGCAAAATCAGGGTCCCTCTCACATACCTAGAGCTGAGAGAAGCCTCCTCTTGAGGTGCTTGTGGTAAGGTGGTATTCCTCTGGAGTCAAAGCCAGGGACTAACCTCTCATCTCGAGTTGATTTTTAGTCCCCGGACCTCTTTCCTGTTGCTACAGTAACCTCAGGATCCCTCTAGCCTTGAAACAGTGTTCTTGGGGTTTCTCTGCAGTGCCATCAAGGAAATCAAGGCTCCTTTCATGTTTGATGTGCAACACGGAATTGCTCTGCACGCAGTGCAGGAGAATCGAGCCTCATCTCACCGTGAGGGGGAATTCTCATGGTTTTTCTCGAGTTGCGGTGGGACCCTGGGGTGTATTCTCGAGTTATGACGGGGATGGCCCTTCCAGCCACGTGTTTGTTCAGCGACGTCAGGACTCCTGCCTAGTTGCGAGGGACAACTCGGGATTCTCCTCGAGGCTTGGCAGGGCAATTGGGACGCCTCTCCAGATGAGGCGGGAGACCAAGGGTCCCTTTCCACGTGCCACAGGAATCCTGGGACTCCTATCAAGTTTCACGAGGAGTCAGGCATCGTCTCCTTTGGAGGCACGGATCTTTGCCTACCACTGGAGTTATCAAAGGATGTGAGGCCTCCGGTCGCAATGAGGTGGGGAACTAGGTCTTTCTCTGTGGTCTCCAAAGGGGATTCAGACATCCTTTCATCTTGGGAGATGCAAGACGAGCCTGCATTCAAGTCACTACAGGGATATCCGGCCTTATTTCGAGTCAGGGCATCGCGTTGTCCATTCCACTTGAGCCCGCAAGCTCAGGGTCCCTCTCACATACCTAGAGCTGAGAGAAGCCTCCTCTTGAGGTGCTTGTGGTAAGGTGGTATTCCCCGGGAGTCGAAGCCAGGGACTAACTTCTCATCTCGAGTTGATTCTTGGTCCACGGAGCTCTTTCTTGTGGCTACAGTGACCTCAGGATCCCTCTAGCCTTGAAACAGTGTTCTTGGGGTTTCTCTGGAGTGCCATCAAGGAAATCAAGGCTCCTTTCATGTGTGATGTGCAACACGGAATTGCTCTGCACGCAGTTCAGGGGAATCGGGCCTCAGCTCGTGGCGAGGGGGAAGTCTCATTGTTTTTAATCGAGTTGCGGCGGGAACCTGGGGTATATTCTCGAGGTAGGACGGGGATGGCCCTTCCACACACGTGTTTGTTCAGCGACGTCAGGACTCCTGCCTAGTTGCGAGGGACAACTCGGGATTCTCCTCGAGGCTTGGCAGGGCAATTGGGATGCCTCTCCAGCTGAGGCGGGAGACCAAGTTTCCCTTTCCACGTGCCACAGGAATCCTGGGGCTCCTATCAAGTTTCACGAGGAGTCAGGCATCGTCTCCTTTGGAGGCACTGATCTCCGCGTACCTCTGGAGGTTTCAAAGGATGTGAGGCCTCCGGTCGCGATGAGGTGGGGAACTAGGTCTTTCTCTGTGGTCTCTACAGGGGATTCAGACATACTTTCGTCTTGGGAGACGCAAGACGAACCTGCATTCTAGTCACGGTAGGGATATCCGGGCTTACTTCGAGTCAGGGCATCGCGTTGTCCTTTCCACTTGAGGCCGCAAACTCAGGGTCCCTCTCACTTACCTAGAGCTGAGAGAAGCCTCCTCTTGAGGTGCTTGTGGTAAGGTGGAATTCCTCTGGAGTCGAAGCCAGGGACTAACCTCTCATCTCGAGTTGATTTTTGGTCCACGTAGATCTTTCGTGTTGCTACAGTGACCTCAGGATCCCTCTAGCCCTGAAACAGGGTTCTTGGGATTTCTCTGGAGTGCCATCAAGGAAATCAAGGCTCCTTTCATGTGTGATGTGCAACACGGAATTGCTCTGCACGCAGTGCAGGGGAATCGGGCCTAATCTCGCGGCGAGGGGGAAGTCTCATGGTTTCTCTCGAGTTGTAGCGGGAAACTGGGGTATATTCTCGAGTCACGACTGGGATGGCCCTTCCACCCACGTGTTTCTTCAGCCATGTCAGGACTTCTGCCTAGTTGCGAGGGACAACTCGGGATTCTCCTCGAGGATTGGCAGGCAATTGGGATGCCACTCCAGCTGGGGCGGGAGACCAAGGGTCCCTTTCCACGTGCCACAGGAATCCTGGGACTCCTATCAAGTTTCCCGAGGAGTCAGACATCGTCTCATTTGGAGGCACTGATCTCCGCGTACCTCTGGAGTTTTCAAAGGATATGAGGCCTCCGGTCGCGATGAGGTGGGGAACTAGGTCTTTCATTGTGGTCTCCACAGGGGATTCAGACATCCTTTCGTTTTGGAAGATGCAAGACGAGACTGCATTCAAGTCACAGCAGGAATATCCGGCCTTAGTTCGAGTCAGCGCATCGCGGTGTCCATTCCACTTGAGGCCGCAAGCTCAGGGTCTCTCTCACATACCTAGAGCTGAGAGAAGCCTCCTCTTGAGGTGCTTGTGGTAAGGTGGTATTCCTCTGGAGTCGAAGCCAGGGACTAACCTCTCATCTCGAGTTGATTTTTGGTCCACGGAGCTCTTTCCTGTTGTTACAGTGACCTCAGGATCCCTCGAGCCTTGAAACAGTGTTCTTGGGGTTTCTCTGGAGTGCCATGAAGGAAATCAAGGCTCCTTTCATGTGTGATGTGCAACACGGAATTGCTCTGCATGCAGTGCAGGGTTCAGGCCTCATTTTCCGTCGAGGGGGAAGTCTCATAGTTTTTCTCGAGTTGCGGCAGGAACCTGGGGTATATTCTCGAGTTACAACGGGGAAAGCCCTTCCACCCACGTATTTGTTCAGCGACGTTAGGACTCCTGCCTAGTTGCGAGGGACAATTCGGGATTCTCCTCGAGGCTTGGCAGCGCAATTGGAATGCCTCTACAGCTGAGGCGGGAGACCAAGGGTCCCTTTCCATGTGCCACAGGAATCCTGGGACTCCTATCAAGTTTCACGAGGAGTCAGGCATCGTCTCCTTTGGAGGCACTGATCTCCGCGTACCTCTGGAGTTTTCAAAGGATGTGAGGCCTCCGATCGCGATGAGGTGGGAGACTAGGTCTTTCTCTGTGGTCTCCACAGGGGATTCAGACATCCTTTCGTCTTGGGAGATGCAAGACGAGCCTGCATTTAAGTCACTGCAGGGATAACCGGCCTTATTTCGAGTCAGGGCATCGCGGTGTCCATTCCACTTGAGGCCGCAAACTCAGGGTCCCTCTCACATACCTAGAGCTGAGAGAAGCCTCCTTTTGAGGTGCTTGTGGTAAGGTGGTATTCCTCTGGAGTCGAAGCCAGGGACTAACCTCTCATCTCGAGTTGATTTTTGGTCCACGGAGCTCTTTCGTGTTGCTACAGTGACCTCAGGATCACTCTAGCCTTGAAACAGTGTTCTTGGGGTTTCTCTGGAGTGCCATCAGGGAAATCCAAAGCTCCTTTCATGCGTGATGTGCAACACGAAATTGCTCTGCATGCAGTGCAGGGGAATCTGGCCTCATCTCACGGCGAGGGGGAAGTCTCATGGTTTTTCTCGAGTTGCGGCGGGAACCTGGGGTACATTCTCGAGTTACGACGGGGATGGCCCTTCCACCCACGTGTTTGTTCAGCCTCGTCAGGATTCCAGCCTAGTTGCGAGGGACAACTCGGGATTCTCCTCGAGGCTTGGCAGGGCAATTGGGACGCCTCTCCACCTGAGGCGGGAGACCAAGGGTCCCTTTCCACGTGCCACAGGAATCCTGGGACTCCTATCAAGTTTCACGAGGAGTCACGAATCGTCTCCTTTGAAGGCACTGATTTCCGCGTACTTCTGGAGTTTTCAAAGGATGTGAGGCCTCCGATCGCGATGAGGTGGCAGACTAGGTCGTTCTCTGTGGTCTCCACAGGGGATTCAGACATCCTTTCGTCTTGGGAGATGCAAGACAAGCCTGCATTCAAGTCACTGCGGGGTAACCGGCCTTATTTCGAGTCAGGGCATCGCGGTGTCCATTCCACTTGACGCCGCAAACTCAGGGTACCTCTCACATAGCTAGAGCTGAGAGAAGCCTCCTCTTGAGGTGCTTGTGGTAAGGTGGTATTCCTCTGGAGTCGAAGCCAGGGACTAACCTCTCATCTCGAGTTGATTTTTGGTCCACGGAGCTCTTTCGTGTTGCTACAGTGACCTCAGGATCCCTCTAGCCTTGAAACAGTGTTCTTGGGGCTTCTCTGGAGTGCCATCAAGGAAATCAAGGCTCTTTTCATGTGTGATGTGCAACACGGAATTGCTCTGCACGCAGTGCAGGGGAATCGGGCCTCATCTCGCTGCGAGGGGGAAGTCTCATGGTTATTCTCAAGTTGCGGCGGTAACCTGGGGTATATTCTCGAGTTACGACGGCGATGGACCTTCCACACACGTGTTTGTTCATTGACGTTAGGACTCCTGCCTAGTTGGGAGGGACAACTCGGGATTCTACTCGAGGCTTGGCAGGGCAATTGGGACGCCTCTCCAGCTGAGGCGGGAGATCAAGGCTCCCTTTACACGTGCCACAGGAATCCTGGGACTCCTATCATGTTTGACGAGGAGTCAGGCATCGTCCCTTTTGGAGGCACTGATCTCCGCGTACCTCTGGAGTTTTCAAAGGATTTGAGGCCTCCGGTCGCGATGAGGTGGGGAACTAGGTCTTTCTCTGTGGTCTCCACAGGGGATTCAGACATCCTTTCGTCTTGGGAGATGCAAGACGAGCCTGCATTCAAGTCACTGCAGGGATATCCGGCCTTATTTCGAGTCAGGGCATCGCGGTGTCCATTCCACTTGAGGCCGCAATCTCAGGGTCCCTCTCACATACCTAGAGCTGAGAGAAGCCTCCTCTTGAGGTGCTTGTAGTAAGGTGGTATTCCTCTGGAGTTGAAGCCAGGGACTAACCTCTCATCTCGAGTTGATTTTTGGTCCACGGAGCTCTTTCGTGTTGCTACAGTGACCTCAGGATGCCTCTAGTCTTGAAACAGTGTTCTTGGGGTTTCTCTGGAATGCCATCAAGGAAATCAAGGCTCCTTTCATGTGTGATGTGTAACACGGAATTGCTCTGCACACAGTGCAGGGTTCGGGCCTCATTTTCCGTCGAGGGGGAAGTCTCATGGTTTTTCTCGAGTTGCGGCAGGAACCTGGGGTATATTCTCGAGTTACGACGGGGATGGCCCTTCCACACACGTGTTTGTTCAGCGACCTCAGGACTCCTGCCTAGTTGTGAGGGACAACTCGGGATTCTCCTCGAGGCATGGCAGGGCAATTGGGACGCCTCGCCAGCTGAGGCGGGAGACCAAGGGTCCCTTTCCACGTGCCACAGGAATCCTGGGACTCCTATCAAGTTTGACGAGGAGTCAGGCATCGTTTCCTTTGGAGGCACTGATCTCCGCGTACCTCTGGAGTTTTCAAAGGATGTGAGGCCTCCGGTCGCGATGAGGTGGGGAACTAGGTCTTTCTCTGTGGTCTCCACAGGGGATTCAGACATCCTTTCGTCTTGGGAGATGCAAGACGAGCCTGCATTCAAGTCACTGCAGGGATATCCGGCCTTATTTCGAGTCAGGGCATCGCGGTGTCCATTCCACTTGAGGCCGCAAACTCAGGGTCCCTCTCACATAGCTAAAGCTGAGAGAAGCCTCCTCTTGAGGTGCTTGTGGTAAGGTGGTATACCTCTGGAGACGAAGCCAGGGACTAACCTCTCATCTCGAGTTGATTTTTGGTCCACGGAGCTCTTTTGTGTTGCTACAGTGACCTCAGGTTCACTCTAGCCTTGAAACAGTGTTCTTGGGGTTTCTCTGGAGTGCCATCAAGGAAATCCAAAGCTCCTTTCATGCGTGATGTGCAACACGGAATTGCTCTGCAGGCAGTGCAGGGGAAACGGGCCTCATCTCGCGGCGAGGGGGAAGTCTCATGGTTTTTCTCGAGTTGCGGCGGGAACCTGGGGTATATTCTCGAGTTACGACGGGGATGGCCCTTCCACACACGTGTTTGTTCAGCGACGTCAGAACTTCTGCCTAGTTGCGAGGGACAACTCGGGATTCTCCTCGAGGCTTGGAAGGGCAATTGAGATGCCTCTCCTGCTGAGGCGGGAGACCAAGGGTCCCTTTTCACGTGCCACAGGAATCCTGGGACTCCTATCAAGTTTCACGAGGAGTCAGGCATCGTCTCCTTTGGAGGCACGGATCTCTTCCTACCTCTGGAGTTATCAAAGGATGTGAAGCCTCCGGTCGCGATGAGGTGGGGAACTAGGTCTTTCTCTGTGGTCTCCCCAGGGGATTCAAATATCCTTTCATCTTGCGAGATGCAAGACGAGCCTGCATTCAAGTCACTTCAGAGATATCTGGACTTATATCGTGTCAGGGCATCGCGGTGTCCATTCCACTTGAGGCTGCAAACTCAGGTTCCCTCTCACATACCTAGAGCTGAGAGAAGCCTCCTCTTGAGGTGCTTGTGGTAAGGTGGTAAACCTCTGGAGTCGAAGCCAGGGACTAACCTCTCATCTCGAGTTGATTCTTGGTCCACGGAGCTCTTTCGTGATGCCACACTGACCTCAGGTTCCCTCTAGCCTTGAAACAGTGTTCTTGGGGTTTCTCTGGAGTGCCATCAAGGAAATCAAGGCTCCTTTCATGTGTGATGTGCAACACGGAATTGCTCTGCACGCAGTGCAGGGGAATCGGGCCTCATCTCGCGGCGAGGGGAAGTCTCATGGTTTTTCTCGAGTTGCGCCGGGAACCTGGGGTATATTCTCGAGTTACGACGGGGATGGCCCTTCCACCCACTTGATGTTCAGCCACGTCAGGACTCCTGCCTAGTTGTGAGGGACAACTCGGGATTCTCCTCGAGGCTTGGCAGGGCAATTGGGACGCCTCTCCATCTGAGGCGGTAGACCAAGGCTCCCTTTACACGTGCCACAGGAATCCTGGGACTCCTATCATGTTTGACGAGGAGTCAGGCATCGTCCCTTTTGGAGGCACTGATCTCCGCGTACCTCTGGAGTTTTCAAAGGATTTGAGGCCTCCGGTCGCGATGAGGTGGGGAACTAGGTCTTTCTCTGTGGTCTCCACAGGGGATTCAGACATCCTTTCGTCTTGGGAGATGCAAGACGAGCCTGCATTCAAGTCACTGCAGGGATATCCCCCCTTATTTCGAGTCAGGGCATCGCGGTGTCCATTCCACTTGAGGCCGCAATCTCAGGGTCCCTCTCACATACCTAGAGCTGAGAGAAGCCTCCTCTTGAGGTGCTTGTAGTAAGGTGGTATTCCTCTGGAGTTGAAGCCAGGGACTAACCTCTCATCTCGAGTTGATTTTTGGTCCACGGAGCTCTTTCGTGTTGCTACAGTGACCTCAGGATGCCTCTAGTCTTGAAACAGTGTTCTTGGGGTTTCTCTGGAATGCCATCAAGGAAATCAAGGCTCCTTTCATGTGTGATGTGTAACACGGAATTGCTCTGCACACAGTGCAGGGTTCGGGCCTCATTTTCCGTCGAGGGGGAAGTCTCATGGTTTTTCTCGAGTTGCGGCAGAAACCTGGGGTATATTCTCGAGTTACGACGGGGATGGCCCTTCCACACACGTGTTTGTTCAGCGACCTCAGGACTCCTGCCTAGTTGTGAGGGACAACTCGGGATTCTCCTCGAGGCATGGCAGGGCAATTGGGACGCCTCGCCAGCTGAGGCGGGAGACCAAGGGTCCCTTTCCACGTGCCACAGGAATCCTGGGACTCCTATCAAGTTTGACGAGGAGTCAGGCATCGTTTCCTTTGGAGGCACTGATCTCCGCGTACCTCTGGAGTTTTCAAAGGATGTGAGGCCTCCGGTCGCGATGAGGTGGGGAACTAGGTCTTTCTCTGTGGTCTCCACAGGGGATTCAGACATCCTTTCGTCTTGGGAGATGCAAGACGAGCCTGCATTCAAGTCACTGCAGGGATATCCGGCCTTATTTCGAGTCAGGGCATCGCGGTGTCCATTCCACTTGAGGCCGCAAACTCAGGGTCCCTCTCACATAGCTAAAGCTGAGAGAAGCCTCCTCTGGAGGTGCTTGTGGTAAGGTGGTATACCTCTGGAGACGAAGCCAGGGACTAACCTCTCATCTCGAGTTGATTTTTGGTCCACGGAGCTCTTTTGTGTTGCTACAGTGACCTCAGGTTCACTCTAGCCTTGAAACAGTGTTCTTGGGGTTTCTCTGGAGTGCCATCAAGGAAATCCAAAGCTCCTTTCATGCGTGATGTGCAACACGGAATTGCTCTGCAGGCAGTGCAGGGGAAACGGGCCTCATCTCGCGGCGAGGGGGAAGTCTCATGGTTTTTCTCGAGTTGCGGCGGGAACCTGGGGTATATTCTCGAGTTACGACGGGGATGGCCCTTCCACACACGTGTTTGTTCAGCGACGTCAGAACTTCTGCCTAGTTGCGAGGGACAACTCGGGATTCTCCTCGAGGCTTGGAAGGGCAATTGAGATGCCTCTCCTGCTGAGGCGGGAGACCAAGGGTCCCTTTTCACGTGCCACAGGAATCCTGGGACTCCTATCAAGTTTCACGAGGAGTCAGGCATCGGCTCCTTTGGAGGCACGGATCTCTTCCTACCTCTGGAGTTATCAAAGGATGTGAAGCCTCCGGTCGCGATGAGGTGGGGAACTAGGTCTTTCTCTGTGGTCTCCCCAGGGGATTCAAATATCCTTTCATCTTGCGAGATGCAAGACGAGCCTGCATTCAAGTCACTTCAGAGATATCTGGACTTATATCGTGTCAGGGCATCGCGGTGTCCATTCCACTTGAGGCTGCAAACTCAGGTTCCCTCTCACATACCTAGAGCTGAGAGAAGCCTCCTCTTGAGGTGCTTGTGGTAAGGTGGTAAACCTCTGGAGTCGAAGCCAGGGACTAACCTCTCATCTCGAGTTGATTCTTGGTCCACGGAGCTCTTTCGTGATGCCACACTGACCTCAGGTTCCCTCTAGCCTTGAAACAGTGTTCTTGGGGTTTCTCTGGAGTGCCATCAAGGAAATCAAGGCTCCTTTCATGTGTGATGTGCAACACGGAATTGCTCTGCACGCAGTGCAGGGGAATCGGGCCTCATCTCGCGGCGAGGGGAAGTCTCATGGTTTTTCTCGAGTTGCGCCGGGAACCTGGGGTATATTCTCGAGTTACGACGGGGATGGCCCTTCCACCCACTTGATGTTCAGCCACGTCAGGACTCCTGCCTAGTTGTGAGGGACAACTTGGGATTCTCCTCGAGGCTTGGCAGGGCAATTGGGACGCCTCTCCATCTGAGGCGGTAGACCAAGGGTCCCTTTCCACGTGCCACAGGAATCCTGGGACTCCTTTCAAGTTTCACGAGGAGTCAGGCATCGTCTCCTTTGGAGGCACTGATCTCCGCGTACCTCTGGAGTTTTCAAAGGATGTAAGGCCTCCGGTCGCGATGAGGTGGGGAACTAGTTCTTTCTCTATGGTCTCCATAGGGGATTCAGACATCCTTTCATCTTGGGAGATGCAAGACGAGCCTGCATTCAAGTCACTGCAGGGATATCAGGCCTTATTTCGAGCCAGGGCATCGCGGTGTCCATTCCACTTGAAGCTGCAAACTCAGGGTCCCTCTCACATACCTAGAGCTGAGAGAAGCCTCCTCTTGAGGTGCTTGTGGTAAGGTGGTATTCCTCTGGAGTCGAAGCCAGGGACTAACCTCTCATCTAGAGTTGATTCTTGGTCCACGGAGCTCTTTCGTGTTGCTACAGTGACCTCAGGATCCCTCTAGCCTTGAAACAGTGTTCTTGGGGTTTCTCTGGAGTGCCATCAAGGAAATCAAGGCCCCTTTCATGTGTGATGTGCAACACGGAATTGCTCTGCACGCAGTGCAGGGGAATCAGGCCTCATCTCGCGGCGAGGGGGAAGTCTCATGGTTTTTCTCGAGTTGCGGCGGGAACCTGGGGTATATTCTCGAGATACGACGGGGATGGCCCTTCCAAGCACGTGTTTGTTCAGCGACGTCAGGACTCCTGCCTAGTTGTGAGGGACAACTCGGGATTCTCCTCGAGGCTTGGCAGGGCAATTGGGACGCCTCTCCAGCTGAGGCGGGAGACCAAGGGTCCCTTTCCACGTGCCACAGGAATCCTGGGACTCCTATCAAGTTTCACGAGGAGTCAGCCATCGTCTCCTTGGGAGGCACTGATCTCCGCGTACCTCTGGAGTTTTCAAAGGATGTGAGGCCTCTGGTCGCGATGAGGTGGGGAACTAGGTCTTTCTCTGTGGTCTCCACAGGGGATTCAGACATCCTTTCATCTTGGGAGATGCAAGACGAGCCTGCATTCTAGTCACTGCAGGGATATCCGGCCTTATTTCGAGTCAGGGCATCGCGGTGACCATTCCACTTGAGGCTGCAAACTCAGGGTCCCTCACACATACCTAGAGCTGAGAGAAGCCTCCTCTTGAGGTGCTTGTGGTAAGGTGGTATTCCTCTGGAGTCGAAGCCAAGGACTAACCTCTCATCTCGAGTTGATTTTTAGTCCACAGAGCTCTTTCGTGTTGCTACAGTGACCTCAGGATCCCTCTAGCCTTGAAACAGTGTTCTTGGGGTTTCTCTGGAGTGCCATCAAGGAAATCAAGGCTCCTTTCATGTGTCATGTGCAACACGGAATTGCTCTGCAAGCAGTGCAGGGGAATCGGGCCTCATCTCGCAGCGAGGGAGAAATCTCATGGTTTTTCTCGAGTTGCGGCGGGAACCTGGGGTATATTCTCGAGTTACGACTGGGATGGCCCTTCCACACACGTGTTTCTTCAGCGACGTCAGGACTCCTGCCTAGTTGCGAGGGACAACTCGGGATTCTCCTCGAGGCTTGGCAGGGCAATTGGGACGCCTTTCCAGCTGAGGCAGGAGACCAAGGGTAACTTTCCACGTGCCACAGGAATCCTGGAACTCCTATCAATTTTCACGAGGAGTCAGGCATCGTCTCCTTTGGAGGCACTGATCTCCGCGTTCCTCTGGAGTTTTCAAAGGATGTGAGGCCTCCGGTCGCGATGAGGTGGGGAACTAGGTCTTTCTCTGTGGTCTCCACAGGGGATTCAGACATCCTTTCGTCTTGGGAGATGCAAGACGAGCCTGCATTCAAGTCACTGCAGGAATATCCGGCCTTATTTCGAGTCAGGGCATCGCGGTGTCCATTCCACTTGAGGCTGCAAACTCAGGGTAACTCTCACATAGCTAGAGCTGAGAGAAGCCTCCTCTTGAGGTGCTTGTGGTAAGGTGGTATTCCTCTGGAGTCCAAGCCAGGGACTAACCTCTCATCTCGAGTTGATTTTTGGTCCACGGAGATCTTTCGTGTTGCAACAGTGACCTCAGGATCCCTCTAGCCTTGAAACAGTGTTCTTGGGGTTTCTCTGGAGTGCCAATAAGGAAATCAAGGCTCCTTTCATGTGTGATGTGCAACATGGAATTGCTCTGCACGCAGTGCAGGGGAATCGGGCCTTATCTCCCGGCTAGGGGGAAGTCTCATGGTATTTCTCGAGTTGCGGCGGGAACCTGGGGTATATTCTCGAGTTACGACGGGGATGGCCCTTGCACCCACGTGTTCTTCAGCCACGTCAGGACTTCTGCCTAGTTGCGAGGGACAACTCGGGATTCTCCTCGAGGCTTGGCAGGGCAATTGGGACGCCTCTCCAGCTGAGGCCGGAGACCAAGGGTCCCTTTCCACGTGCCACAGGAATCCTGGGACTCCTATCAAGTTTCACGAGGAGTCAGGCATCGTCTCTTTTGGAGGCACTGATCTCCGCGTACCTCTGGAGTTTTCAAAGGATGTGAGGCCTCCGGTCGCGATGAGGTGGGGAACTAGGTCTTTCTCTGTGGTCTCCACAGGGGATTCAGACATCCTTTCGTCTTGGGAGATGCAAGACGAGCCTGCATTCAAGTCACTGCAGGGATATCCGGCCTTATTTCGAGTCAGGGCATCGCGGTGTTCATTCCACTTGAGGCCGCAAACTCAGGGTCCCTCTCACATACCTAGAGCTGAGAGAAGCCTCCTCTTGAGGTGCTTGTGGTAAGGTGGTATTCCTCTGGAGTCGAAGCCAGGGACTAACCCCTCGTCTCGAGTTGATTTTTGGTCCACGGAGCTCTTTCGTGTTGCTACAGTGACCTCAGGATCCCTCTAGCCTTGAAACAGTGTTCTTGGGGTTTCTCTGGAGTGCCATCAAGGTAATCAAGGCTCCTTTCATGTGTGATGTGCAACACGGAATTACTCTGCACGCAGTGCAGGGGAATCGAACCTCTTTTTGCGACGAGGGGGAAGTCTCTTGGTTTTTCTCGAGTTGCGGCGGGAACCTGGGGTATATTCTCGAGTTACGACGGGGATGACCCTTCCACACCCGTGTTTGTTCAGGGACGTCAGGACTTCTGCCTAGTTGCGAGGGACAACTCGGGATTCTCCTCGAGGCTTGGCAGGGCAATTGGGATGCCTCTACAGCTGAGGCGGGATACCAAGGGTCACTTTCCACATGCCACAGGAATCCTGGGAACCCTATCACGTTTCACGAGGAGTCAGTCATCGTCTCCTTTGGAGGCACTGATCTCCGCATACCTCTGGAGTTATCAAAGGATGTGAGGCCTCCGGTCTCGATGAGGTGGGGAACTAGATCTTTCTCTGTGGTCTCCACAGGAGATTCAGACATCCTTTCATCTTGGGAAATGCAAGACGAGCCTACATTCAAGTCACTGCAGGGATAACCGGCCTTATTTCGAGTCAGGGCATCGCGGTGTCCATTCCACTTGAGGCCGCAAACTCAGGGTCCCTCTCACATACCTAGAGCTGAGAGAAGCCTCCTCTTGAGGTGCTTGTGGTAAGGTGGTATTCCTCTGGAGTCGAAGCCAGGGACTAACCTCTCATCTCGAGTTGATTTTTGGTCCACGGAGCACTTTTGTGTTGCTACAGTGACCTCAGAATCCCTCTAGCTTTGAAACAGTGTTCTTGGGGTTTCTCTGGAGTGCCATGAAGGAAATCAAGGCTTCTTTCATGTGTGATGTGCAACACGGAATTTCTCTGCACACAGTGCAGTGGAATCGGGCCTGATCACGCGGCGATGGGGAAGTCTCATGGTTTTTCTCGAGTTGCGGCGGGAACCTGGGGTATATTCTCGAGTTACCAAGGGGATGGCCCTTCCACCACGTGTTTGTTCACTGACGTCAGGACTCCTGCCTAGTTGCGAGGGACAACTCGGGATTCTCCTCGAGGATTGGCAGGGCAATTGGGACGCCTCTCCATCTGAGGCGGGAGACCAAGGGTCCCTTTCCACGTGCCACAGGAATCCTGGGACTTCTATCAAGTTTCACGAGGAGTCAGGCATCGTCTCCTTTGGAGGCACTGATCTCCGCGTACCTCTGGAGTTTTCAAAGGATGTGAGGCCTCCGGTCGCGATGAGGTGGGGAACTAGATCTTTCTTTGAGGTCTCCACAGGGCTTTCAGACATCCTTTCGTCTTGGGAGATGCAAGACGAGCCTGTATTCAAGTCACTGCAGGGATATCCGGCCTTATTTCGAGTCAGGGCATCGCGGTGTCCATTCCACTTGAGGCCGCAAACTCAGTGTCCCTCTCACATACCTAGAGCTGAGAGAAGCCTCCTCTTGAGGTGCTTGTGGTAAGGTGGTATTCCACTGGAGTCGAAGCCAGGGACTAACCTCTCATCTCGAGTTGATTTTTGGTCCACGGAGCTCTTTCGTGTTGCTACAGTGACCTCAGGATCCCTCTAGCCTTGAAACAGTGTTCTTGGGTTTTCTCTGGAGTGCCATCAAGGAAATCAAGGCTCCTTTCATGTGTGATGTGCAACACGGAATTACTCTGCACGCAGTGCAGGGGAATCGGGGCTCATCTCGCGGCGAGGGGGAAGTCTCATGGTTTTTCTCGAGGTTCGGCGGGAACCTGGGGTATATTCTCGAGTTATGACGGCAATGGCTTTTCCACACACGTGTTTATTCAGCGACGTGAGGACTCCTGCCTAGTTGCGAGGGACAACTCGGGATTCTCCTCGAGGCTTGGCAGGGCAATTGGGATGCCTCTCCAGCTGAGGCGGGAGACCAAGGGTCCCTTTCCATGTGCCACAGTAATCCTGGGACTCCTATCAAGTTTCACGAGGAGGCAGGCATCGACTGCTTTGGAGGCACTGATCTCCGCGTACCTCTGGAGTTTTCAAAGGATGTGAGGCCTCCGGTAGCCATGAGGTGGGGAACTAGGTCTTTCTCTGTGGTCTCCACAGGGGATTCAGACATACTTTCATCTTGGGAGATGCAAGACGAGCCTGCATTCAAGTAACTGCAGGGATATCTGGCCTTATTTCGAGCCAGGGCATCGCGGTGTCCATTCCACTTGAGGCCGCAAACTCAGGGTCCCTCTCACATACCTAGAGCTGAGAGAAGCCTTCTCTTGAGGTGCTTGTGGTAAGGTGGTATTCCTCTGGAGTCGAAGCCAGGGACTAACCTCTCATCTCGAGTTGATTTTTGGTCCACGGAGCTCTTTCGTGTTGCTACAGTGACCTCAGGATCCCTCTAGCCTTGAAACAGTGTTCTTGGGTTTTCTCTGGAGTGCCATCAAGGAAATCAAGGCTCCTTTCATGTGTGATGTGCAACACGGAATTGCTCTGCACGCAGTGCAGGGGAATCGGGCCTCATCTCGAGGCGAGGGGGAAGTCTCATGGTTTTTCTCGAGTTGCGGCGGGAACCTGGGGTATATTCTCGAGTTACAACGGGGATGGCCCTTCCACCCACGTGTTTGTTCAGCGACGTCAGGACTCCTGCCTAGTTGCGAGGGACAACTCGGGATTTGCCTCGAGGCTTGGCAGGGCAATTGGAATGCCTCTCCAGGTGAGGGGGGATACCAAGGGTCCCTTTCCACGTGCCACACGAATCCTGGGACTCCTATCAAGTTTCACGAGGAGTCAGGCATCGTCTCCTTTGGAGGCACTGATCTCCGCGTACCTCTGGAGTTTTCAAAGGATGTGAGGCCTCCGGTCGCGATGAGGTGGGGAACTAGGTCGTTCTCTGTGGTCTCCACAGGGGATACAGACATCCTTTCGTCTTGGGAGATGCAAGACGAGCCAGCATTCAAGTCCCTGCAGGGATATCCGGCCTTATTTCGAGTCAGGGCATCGCGGTGTCCATTCCACTTGAGGCCGCAAACTCAGGGTCCCTCTCACATAGCTAGAGCTGAGAGAAGCCTCCTCTTGAGGTGCTTGCAGTAAGGTGGTATTCCTCTGGAGTCGAAACCAGGGACTAACCTCTCATCTCGAGTTGATTGTTGGTCCACGTAGATCTTTCGTGTTGCTACAGTGACCTCAGGATCCCTCTAGCCTTGAAACAGTGTTCTTGGGGTTTCTCTGGAGTGCCATCAAGGAAATCAAGGCTCCTTTCATGTGTGATGTGCAACACGGAATTGCTCTGGACGCAGGGCAGGGGAATCAGGCCTCATCTCGCGGCGAGAGGGAAATCTCATGGTTTTTCTCGAGTTGCGGCGGGAAACTCGGGTATATTCTCGAGTTACGACGGGGATGGCCCTTCCAGCCACGTGTTTGTTCAGCGACGTCAGGACTCCTGCCTAGTTGCGAGGGACAACTCGGGATTCTCCTCGAGGCTTGGCAGGGCAATTGGGACGCCTCTCCAGCTGAGGCGGGAGACCAAGGGTCCCTTTCCACGTGCCACACGAATCCTGGGACTCCTATCAAGTTTCACGAGGAGTCAGGCATCGTCTTCTTTGGAGGCACTGATCTCCGCGTACCTCTGGAGTTTTCAAAGGATGTGAGGCCTCCGGTCGCGATGAGGTGGGGAACTAGGTCTTTTTCTGTGGTCTCCACAGGGGATTCAGACAAACTTTCGTCTTGGGAGATGCAAAACGAGCCTGTATTCAAGTCACTGCAGGGATATCCGGCCTTATTTCGAGTCAGGGCATCGCGGTGTCCATTCCACTTGAGGCCGCAAACTCAACACATACCTAGAGCTGAGACAAGCCTCCTCTTGAGGTGCTTGTGGTAAGGTGGTATTCCTCTGAGGTCGAAGCCAGGGACTAACCTCTCATCTCGAATTGATTTTTGGTCCACGGAGCTCTTTCGTGTTGCTACAGTGACCTCAGGATCCCTCTAGCCTTGAAACAGTGTTCTTGGGGTTTCTCTGGAGTGCCATCAAGGAAATCAAGGCTCCTTTCATGTGTGATGTGCAACACGGAATTGCTCTGCACTCAGTGCAGGGGAATCAGGCCTCATCTCGCGGCGAGGGGGAAGTCTCATGGTTTTTATCGAGTTGCGGCGGGAACGTGGGGTGTATTCTCGAGTTACGACTGGAATGGCCCTTCCACCCACGTGTTTTTTCAGCGACGGCAGGACTTCTGCCTAGTTGCGGGGGACAACTCGGGATTCTCCTCGAGGCTTGGCAGGGCAATTGGGACGCCTCTCCAGCTGAGGCGGGAGACCAAGGGTCCCTTTCCACGTGCCACAGGAATCCTGGGACTCCTATCAAGTTTCACGAGGAGTCAGGCATCGTCTCCTTTGGAGGCACTGATCTCCGCGTACCTCTGGAGTTTTCAAAGGATGTGAGGCCTCCGGTCGCGATGAGGTGGGCAACTAGGTCTTTTTCTGTGGTCTCCACAGGGGATTCAGACAACCTTTCGTCTTGGGAGATGCAAGACGAGCCTGTATTCAAGTCACTGCAGGGATATCCGGCCTTATTTCGAGTCAGGGCATCGCGGTGTCCATTGCACTTGAGGCCGCAAACTCAACACACACCTAGAGCTGAGAGAAGCCTCCTCTTGAGGTGCTTGTGGTAAGGTGGTATTCCTCTGGAGTCGAAGCCAGGGACTATCCTCTCATCTCGAGTTGATTTTTGGTCCACGGAGCTCTTTCGTGTTGCTACAGTGACCTCAGGATCCCTCTAGCCTTGAAACAGTGCTCTTGGGGTTTCTCTGGAGTGCCATCAAGGAAATCAAGGCTGCTTTCATGTGTGATGTGCAACACGGAATTGCTCTGCACGCAGTGCAGGGGAATCGGGCCTCATCTCGCGGCGAGGGGGAAGTCTCATGGTTTTTCTCGAGTTGCGGTGGGAACCTGGGGTATATTCTCGAGTTACGACGGGGATGGCCCTTCCACCCACGTGTTTGTTCAGCGACGTCAGGACTCCTGCCTAGTTGCGAGGGACAACTCGGGATTCTCCTCGAGGCTTGGCAGGGCAATTGGGACGCCTCTCCAGCTGAGGCGGGAGACCAAGGGTCCCTTTCCATGTGCCACAGGAATCCTGGGACTCCTATCAAGTTTCACGTGAAGTCAGGCATCGTCTCCTTTGGAGGCACTGATCTCCGCGTACCTCTGGAGTTTTCAAAGGATGTGAGGCCTCCGGTCGCGATGAGGTCGGGAACTAGGTCTTTCTCTGTGGTCTCCACAGGGGATTCAGACATCCTTTCAACTTGGGAGATGGAAGACGAGACTGCATTCAAGTCACTGCAGGGATATCCGGCCTTATTTGGAGTCAGGGCATCGCGGTGTCCATTCCACTTGAGGCCAGAAACTCAGGGTCCCTCTCACATACCTAGAGCTGAGAGAAGCCTCCTCTTGAGGTGCTTGTGGTTAGGTGGTATACTTCTGGAGTCGAAGCCAGGGACTAACCTCTCATCTCGAGTTGATTTTTGGTCCACGGAGCTCTTTCTTGTTGCTACAGTGAGGTCAGGATCCCTCTAGCCTTGAAACAGTGTTCTTGGGGTTTCTCTGGAGTGCCATCAAGGAAATCAAGGCTCCTTTCATGTGTGATGTGCAACACGGAATTGCTCTGCACGCAGTGCAGGGGAATCGGGGCTCATCTCGCGGCGAGGCGGAAGTCTCATGGTTTTTCTCGAGGTTCGGCGGGAACCTGGGGTATATTCTCGAGTTATGACGGCAATGGCTTTTCCACACACGTGTTTATTCAGCGACGTGAGGACTCCTGCCTAGTTGCGAGGGACAACTCGGGATTCTCCTCGAGGCTTGGCAGGGCAATTGGGATGCCTCTCCAGCTGAGGCGGGAGACCAAGGGTCCCTTTCCATGTGCCACAGTAATCCTGGGACTCCTATCAAGTTTCACGAGGAGGCAGGCATCGACTGCTTTGGAGGCACTGATCTCCGCGTACCTCTGGAGTTTTCAAAGGATGTGAGGCCTCCGGTAGCCATGAGGTGGGGAACTAGGTCTTTCTCTGTGGTCTCCACAGGGGATTCAGACATACTTTCATCTTGGGAGATGCAAGACGAGCCTGCATTCAAGTAACTGCAGGGATATCTGGCCTTATTTCGAGTCAGGGCATCGCGGTGTCCATTCCACTTGAGGCCGCAAACTCAGGGTCCCTCTCATATACCTAGAGCTGAGAGAAGCCTTCTCTTGAGGTGCTTGTGGTAAGGTGGTATTCCTCTGGAGTCGAAGCCAGGAACTAACCTCTCATCTCGAGTTGATTTTTGGTCCACGGAGCTCTTTCGTGTTGCTACAGTGACCTCAGGATCCCTCTAGCCTTGAAACAGTGTTCTTGGCGTTTCCCTGGAGTGCCACCAAGGAAATCAAGGCTCCTTTCACGTGTGATGTGCAACACGGAATTGCTCTGCACGCAGTGCAGGGGAATCGAGGCTCATCTCGCGGCGAGGGGGAAGTCTCATGGTTTTTCTCGAGGTGTGGCGGGAACCTGGGTTATATTCTCGAGTTACGACTGTGATGGCCCTTCCACACATGTGTTTCTTCAGCGACGTCAGGACTCCTGCCTAGTTGCGAGGGACAACTCGGGATTCTCCTCGAGGCTTGGCAGGGCAATTGGGACGCCTCTCCAGCTGAGGCGGGAGACCAAGGGTCCCTTTCCATGTGCCAGAGGAATCCTGGGACTCCTATCAAGTTTCACGTGGAGTCAGGCATCGTCTCCTTTGGAGGCACTGATCTCCGCGTACCTCTGGAGTTTTCAAAGGATGTGAGGCCTCCGGTCGCGATGAGGTGGGGAACTAGGTCTTTCTCTGTGGTCTCCACAGGGGATTCAGACATCCTTTCAACTTGGGAGCTGGAAGACAAGCTTGCATTCAAGTCACTTCAGGGATATCCGGCCTTATTTCCAGTCAGGGCATCGCGGTGTCCATTCCACTTGAGGCCGCAAACTCAGGGTCCCTCTCACATTCATAGAGCTGAGAGAAGCCTTCTCTTGAGGTGCTTGTGGTAAGGTGGTATTCCTCTGGAGTCGAAGCCAGGGACTAATCTCTCATCTCGAGTTGATTTTTGGTCAACGCAGCTCGTTCGTGTTGCTACAGTGACCTCAGGTTCCCTCTAGCCTTGAAACAGTGTTCTTGGGGTTTCTCTAGAGTGCCATCAAGGAAATCAAGGCTCCTTTCATCTGTGATGTGCAACATGGAATTGCTCTGCACGCAGTGCAGGATATCGGGCCTCATTTTGCGGCGAGTGGGAAGTCTCATGGTTTTTCTCGAGTTGCGGTGGGAACCTGGGGTATATTCTCGAGTTATGACGGGGATGGCCCTTCCACCCACGTGTATGTTCAGCCACGTCAGGACTCCTGCCTAGTTGCGAGGGACAACTCGGGATTCTCCTCGAGGCTTGGTAGGGCAATTGGGACGCCTCTCCATCTGAGGCGGTAGACCAAGTGTCCCTTTCCACGTGCCACAGGAATCCTGGGACTCCTATCAAGTTTCACGAGGAGTCAGGCATCGTCTCCTTTGGAGGCACTGATCTCCGCGTACCTCTGGAGTTTTCAAAGGATGTGAGGCCTCCGGTCGCGATGAGGTGGGGAACTAGGTCTTTCTCTGTGGTCTCCACAGGGGATTCAGACATCCTTTCGTCTTGGGAGATGCAAGGCGAGCCTACATTCAAGTCACTGCAGGGATATCCGGCCTTATTTCGAGTCAGGGCATCGCGGTGTCCATTCCACTTGAGGCCGCAAACTCAGGGTCCCTCTCACATACCTAGAGCTGAGAGAAGCCTCCTCTTGAGGTGCTTGTGGTAAGGTGGTATTCCTCTGAAGTTGAAGCCAGGGACTAACCTCTCATCTCGAGTTGATTTTTGGTCCACGGAGCTCTTTCGTGTAGCTACAGTGACCTCAGGATCCCTCTAGCCTTGAAACAGTGTTCTTGGGGATTCTCTGGAGTGCCATGAAGGAAATCAAGGCTCCTTTCATGTTTGATGTGCAACACGGAATTGCTCTGCATGCAGTGCAGGATATCGGGCCTCATTTTGCGGCGAGGGGGAAGTCTCATGGTTTTTTTCGAGTTGCGGTGGGAACCTGGGGTATATTCTCGAGTTATGACGGGGATGGCCCTTCCACCCACGTGTTTGTTCAGCCTCGTCAGGACTCCTGCCTAGTTGCGAGGGACAACTCGGGATTCTCCTCGAGGCTTGGCAGGGCAATTGGGAAGCCTCTCCATCTGAGGCGGTAGACCAAGTGTCCCTTTCCACGTGTCACAGGAATCCTGGGACTCCTATCAAGTTTCACGAGGAGTCAGGCATCGTCTCCTTTGGAGGCACTGATCTCCGCGTACCTCTGGAGTTTTCAAAGGACGTGTGGCCTCCGGTCGCCATGACGTGGGTAACTAGGTCTTTCTCTGTGGTCTCCACAGGGGATTCAGACATACTTTCATCTTGGGAGATGCAAGACGAGCCTGCATTCAAGTCACTGCAGGGATATCCGGTCTTATTTCGAGTCAGGGCATCGCGGTGTCCATTCCACTTGAGGCCGCAAACTCAGGGTCCCTCTCACATACCTAGAGCTGAGAGAAGCCTCCTCTTGAGGTGCTTGTGGTAAGGTGGTATTCCTCTGGAGTCGAAGCCAGGGACTAACCTCTCATCTCGAGTTGATTTTTGGTCCACGGAGCTCTTTCTTGTTGCTTCAGTGACCTCAGGATCACTCTAGCCTTGAAACAGTGTTCTTGGGGTTTCTCTGGATTGCCATCAAAGAAATCCAGGCTCCTTTCATGTGTGATGTGCAACACGGAATTGCGCTGCACGCAGTGCAGGGGAATCGGGCCTCATCTCGCGGCGAGGGGGAAGTCTCATGGTTTTTCTCGAGTTGCGGCGGGAACCTGGGGTATATTCTCGAGTTACTACGGGGATGGCCCTTCCAGCCACGTGTTTGTTCAGCGACGTCAGGACTCCTGCCTAGTTGCGAGGGACAACTCGGGATTCTCCTCGAGGCTTGGCAGGGCAATTGGGACGCCTCTCCAGCTGAGGCGGGAGACCAAGGGTCCCTTTCCACGTGCCACAGGAATCCTGGGACTCCTATCAAGTTTCACGAGGAGTCAAGCATTGGCTCCTTTGGAGGCACTGATCTCCGCGTACCTCTGGATTTTTCAAAGGATGTGAGGCCTCCGGTCGCGATGAGGTGGGGAACTAGGTCTTTCTCTGTGGTATCCACAGGGGATTCAAACATCCTTTCGTCTTGGGAGATGCAAGACGAGCCTGCATTCAAGTCACTGCAGGGATATCCGGCCTTATTTCGAGTCAGGGCATCGTGGTGTCTATTCGACTGGAGGCTGCAAACTCAGGGTCCCTCTCACATACCTAGAGCTGAGAGAAGCCTCCTCTTGAGGTGCTTGTGTAAGGTGGTATTCCTCTGGAGTCGAATCCAGGGACTAACCCCTCATCTCGAGTTGATTTTTGGTCCACGGAGCTCTTTCGTGTTGCTACAGTGACCTCAGGATCCCTCTAGCCTTGAAACAGTGTTCTTGGGGTTTCTCTGGAGTGCCATCAAGGAAATCAAGGCTCATTTCATGTGTGATGTGCAACACGGAATTGCTCTGCACGCAGTGCAGGGGAATCGGGCCTCATCTCGCGGCGAGGGGGAAGTCTCATGGTTTTTCTCGAGTTGAGGCGGGAACCTGGGTTATATTCTCGAGTTACGACGGGGATGGCCCTTCCACCCACGTGTTTGTTCAGCCACGTCAGGACTCCTGCCTAGTTGTGAGGGACAACTCGGGATTCTCCTCGAGGCTTGGCAGGGCAATTGGGACGCCTCTCCAGCTGAGGCGGGAGACCAAGGGTCCCTTTCCACGTGCCACAGGAATCCTGGGACTCTTATCAAGTTTCACGAGGAGTCAAGCATTGGCTCCTTTGGAGGCACTGATCTCCGCGTACCTCTGGAGTTTTCAAAGGATGTGAGGCCTCCGGTCGCGATGAGGTGGGGAACTAGGTCTTTCTCTGTGATATCCACAGGGGATTCAAACATCCTTTCGTCTTGGGAGATGCAAGACGAGCCTGCATTCAAGTCACTGCAGGGATATCCGGCCTTATTTCGAGTCAGGGCATCGTGGTGTCTATTCGACTGGAGGCTGCAAACTCAGGGTCCCTCTCACATACCTAGAGCTGAGAGAAGCCTCCTCTTGAGGTGCTTGTGGTAAGGTGGTATTCCTCTGGAGTCGAAGCCAGGGACTAACCCCTCATCTCGAGTTAATTTTTGGTCCACGGAGCTCTTTCGTGTTGCTACAGTGACCTCAGGATCCCTCTAGCCTTGAAACAGTGTTCTTGGGGTTTCTCTGGAGTGCCATCAAGGAAATCAAGGCTCATTTCATGTGTGATGTGCAACACGGAATTGCTCTGCACGCAGTGCAGGGGAATCGGGCCTCATCACGCGGCGAGGGGGAAGTCTCATGGTTTTTCTCGAGTTGAGGCGGGAACCTGGGTTATATTCTCGAGTTACGACGGGGATGGCCCTTCCACCCACGTGTTTGTTCAGCCACGTCAGGACTCCTGCCTAGTTGCGAGGGACAACTCGGGATTCTCCTCGAGGCTTGGCAGGGCAATTGGGACGCCTCTCCAGCTGAGGCGGTAGACTAAGTGTCCCTTTCCACGTGCCACAGGAATCGTCGGACTCCTATCAAGTTTCACGAGGAGTCAGGCATCGTCTCCTTTGGAGGCACTGATCTCCGTGTACCTCTGGAGTTTTCAAAGGATGTGAGGCCTCAGATCGCGATGAGGTGGGGAACTAGGTCTTTCTCTGTGGTCTCCACAGGGGATTAAGACATCCTTTCATCTTGGGAGATGCAAGACGAGCCTGCATTCAAGTCACTGCAGGGATATTCGGCCTTATTTCGAGCCAGGGCATCGCGGTGTCGATTCCACTTGAGGCCGCAAACTCAGGGTCCCTCTCACATACCTAGAGCTGAGAGAAGCCTCCTGTTGAGGTGCTTGTGGTAAGGTAGTATTCCTCTGGAGTCGAAGCCAGGGACTACCCTCTCATCTCGAGTTGATTTTTGGTCCACGGAGCACTTTCGTGTGGCTACAGTGACCTCAGGATCCCTCTAGCCTGGACACAGTGTTCTTGGGGTTTCTCTGGAGTGCCGTCAAGAAAATCAAGTCTCCTTTCATGTGTGATGTGCAACACGGAATTGCTCTGCACGCAGTGCAGGGGAATCGGGCCTCATCTCGCGGCGAGGGGAAAGTCTCATGGTTTTTCTCGAGTTGCGGCGGGAACCTGGGGTATATTCTCGAGTTACGACGGGGATGGCCCTTCCACCCACGTGTTTGTTCAGCGACGTCAGGACTTCTGCCTAGTTGCGAGGGACAACTCGGGATTCTCCTCGAGGCTTTTTCAGGGCAATTGGGACGCCTCTCCAGCTGAGGCGGGATACCAAGGGTCCCTTTCCACGTGCCACAGGAATCCTGGGACTCCTATCAAGTTTCCCGAGGAGTCAGGCATCGTCTCCTTTGGAGGCACTGATCTCCGCGTACCTCTGGAGTTGTCAAAGGATGTGACGCCTCCGGTCGCGATGAGGTGGGGAACTAGGTCTTTCTCTGTGGTCTCCACAGGGGATTCAGACATCCTTTCTTCTTGGGAGATGCAAGACAAGCCTGCATTCAAGTCACTGCGGGGATAACCGGCCTTATTTCGAGTCAGGGCATCGCAGTGTCCATTTCACTTGAGGCCGCAAACTCAGGGTCCCTCTCACATACCTAGAGCTGAGAGAAGCCTCCTCTTGAGGTGCTTGTGATAAGGTGGTATTCCTCTGGAGTCGAAGCCAGGGACTAACCTCTCATCTCAAGTTGATTTTTGGTCCACCGAGCTCTTTCGTGTTGCTACAGTGACCTCAGGATCCCTCTAGCCTTGAAACAGTGTTCTTGGGGTTTCTCTGGAGTGCCATCAAGGAAATCAAGGCTCCTTTCATGTGTGATGTGCAACACGGAATTGCTCTGCACGCAGTGCAGGGGAATCGGGCCTCATCTCGCTGCGAGGGGGAAGTCTCATGGTTTTTCTCGAGTTGCAGCGGGAACCTGGGGTATATTCTCGAGTTACGACGGGGATGGCCCTTCCACACACGTGTTTGTTCATTGAGGTCAGGACTCCAGCCTAGTTGCGAGGGACAACTCGGGATTCTCCTCGAGGCTTGGCAGGGCAATTGGGACGCCTCTCCAGATGAGGCGGGAGACCAAGGGTCCCTTTCCACGTGCCACAGGTATCCTGGGACTCCTATTAAGTTTCACGAGGAGTCAGGCATCGTCTCCTTTGGAGGCACTGATCTCCGCGTACCTCTGGAGTTTTCAAAGAATGTGAGGCCTCCGGTCGCGATGAGGTGGGGAACTAGGTCTTTCTCTGTGGTCTCCACAGGGGATTCAGACATCCTTTCGTCTTGGGAGATGCAAGACGAGCCTGCATTCAAGTCACTGTAGGGATATCCGGCCTTATTTCGAGTCAGGGCATCGCGGTGTCCATTCCACTTGAGGCCGCAAACTCAGGGTCCCTCTCACATACCTAGAGCTGAGAGAAGCCTCCTCTTAAGGTGCTTGTGGTAAGGTGGTATTCCTCTGGAGTTGAAGCCAGGGACTAACCTCTCATCTCGAGTTGATTTTTGGTCCACGGAGCTCTTTCGTGTTGCTACAGTGACCTCAGGATCCCTCTAGCCTTGAAACAGTGTTCTTGGGGTTTCTCTGGAGTGCCATCAAGGAAATCAAGGCTCCTTTCATGTGTGATGTGCAACACGGAATTGCTCTGCACGCAGTGCAGGGTTCGGGCCTCATTTTCCGTTGAGGTGGAAGTCTCATGGTTTTTCTCGAGTTGCGGCAGGAACCTGGGATATATTCTCGAGTTACGACGGGGAAGGCCCTTCCACCCACGTGTTTGTTCAGCGACGTCAGGACTCCTGCCTAGTTGCGAGGGACAACTCGGGATTCTCCTCGAGGCTTGGCAGGGCAATTGGAATGCCTCTCCAGCTGAGGCGGGAGACCAAGGGTCCCTTTTCACATGCCACAGGAATCCTGGGACTCCTATCAAGTTTCACGAGGAGTCAGGCATCGTCTCCTTTGAAGGCACTGATCTCCGCGTACCTCTGGAGTTTTCAAAGGATGTGAGGCCTCCGGTCGCGATGAGCTGGGGAACTAGATCTTTCTCTGTGGTCTCCACAGGGGATTCAGACATCCTTTCGTCTTGGGAGATGCAAGACGAGCCTGCATTCAAGTCACTGCAGGGATATCCGGCCTTATTTCGCGTCAGGGCATCGCGGTGTCCATTCCACTTGAGGCCGCAAACTCAGGGTCCCTCTCACATAGCTAGAGCTGAGAGAAGCCTCCTCTTGAGGTGCTTGTGGTAAGGTGGTATTCCTCTGGAGACGAAGCCAGGGACTAACCTCTCATCTCAAGTTGATTTTTGGTCCACGGAGCTCTTTTGTGTTGCTACAGTGACCTCAGGTTCACTCTAGCCTTGAAACAATGTTCTTGTGGTTTCTCTGGAGTGCCATCAAGGAAATCAAGGCTCCTTTCATGTGTGATGTGCAACACGGAATTGCTCTGCACGCAGTGCAGGGTATCGGGCTTCATTTTCCGGCGAGGGGTAAGTCTCATGGTTTTTCTCGATTTGTGGTGGGAACCTGGGGTATATTCTCGAGTTACGACGGGGACGGCCCTTCCCCCCACGTGTTTGTTCAGCGACGTCAGGACTCCTGCCTAGTTGCGAGGGACAACTCGGGATTCTCCTCGAGGCATGGCAGGGCAATTGGGACGCCTCTCCAGCTGAGGCGGGAGACCAAGGGTCCCTTTCCACGTGCCACAGGAATCCTGGGACTCCTATCAAGATTCACGAGGAGTCAGGCATCGTCCCTTTTGGAGGCAGTGATCTCCGCGTACCTCTGGAGGTTTCAAAGGATTTGAGGCCTCCGGTCGCGATGAGGTGGGGAACTAGGTCTTTTTCTGTGGTCTCCACAGGGGATTCAGACATCCTTTCATCTTGGGAGATGCAAGACGAGCTGGCATTCAAGTCACTGCAGAGATATCTGGCCTTATTTCGAGACAGGGCATTGCGGTGTCCATTCCACTTGAGGCCGCAAACTTAGGGTCCCGTACCCATACTTAGAGCTGAGAGAAGCCTCCTCTTGAGGTGCTTGTGGTAAGGTGGTAGTCCTCTGCAGTCGAAGCCGGGGACTAACCTCTCATCTTGAGTTGATTTTTGGTCCACGGAGCTCTTTCGTGTTGCTACAGTGACCTCAGGATCCCTCTAGCCTTGAAACAGTGTTCTTGGGGTTTCTCTGGAGTGCCATCAAGGAAATCAAAGCTCCTTTCATGCGTGATGTGCAACACGGAATTGCTCTGCACGCAGTGCAGGGGAATCGGGCCTCATCTCGCGGCGAGGGGGAAGTCTCATGGTTTTTCTCGAGTTGCGGCGGGAACCTGGGGTATATTCTCGAGTTACGACGGGGATGGCCCTTCCACACACGTGTTTGTTCAGCGACTTCAGAACTTCTGCCTAGTTGCGAGGGACAACTCGGGATTCTCCTCGAGGCTTGGAAGGGCAATTGGGATGCCTCTCCAGCTGAGGCGGGAGACCAAGGGTCCCTTTGCACGTGCCACAGAAATCCTGGGACTCCTATCAAGTTTCACGAGGAGTCAGGCATCGTCTCCTTTGGAGGCACAGATTTCTGCCTACCTCTGGAGTTATCAAAGGATGTGAGGCCTCCGGTAGTGATGAGGTGGGGAACTAGGTCTTTCTCTGTGGTCTCCACAGGGGATTCAGACATCCTTTCATCTTGGGTGATGCAAGACGAGCCTGCATTCAAGTCACTGCAGGGATATCCGGCCTTATTTCGAGGCAGGGCATCGCGGTGTCCATTCCACTTGAGGCCGCAAACTCAGGGTCCCTCTCACATACCTAGAGCTGAGAGAAGCCTCCTCTTAAGGTGCTTGTGGTAAGGTGGTATTCCTCTGGAGTTGAAGCCAGGGACTAACCTCTCATCTCGAGTTGATTTTTGGTCCACGGAGCTCTTTCGTGTTGCTACAGTGACCTCAGGATCCCTCTAGCCTTGAAATAGTGTTCTTGGGGTTTCTCTGGAGTGCCATCAGGGAAATCAAAGCTCCTTTCATGCGTGATGTGCAACACGGAATTGCTCTGCATGCAGTGCAGGGGAATCGGGCCTCATCTCACGGCGAGGGGGAAGTCTCATGGTTTTTCTCGAGTTGCGGCGGGAACATGGGATACATTCTCGAGTTACGACGGGGATGGCCCTTCCACCCACGTGTTTGTTCAGCCTCGTCAGGACTCCAGCCTAGAAGCGAGGGACAACTCGGGATTCTCCTCGAGGCTTGGCATGGCAATTGGGACACCTCTCCACCTGAGGCGGGAGATCAAGGGTCCCTTTCCACGTGCCACAGGAATCCTGAGACTCCTATCTAGTTTCACGAGGAGTCAGGCATCGTCTCCTTTGGAGGCACTGATCTCTGCGTACCTCTGGAGTTATCAAAGAATGTGAGGCATCCGGCCGCGAGGAGGTGGGGAAATAGATCATTCTCTCTGGTCTCCACAGGGGATTCAGACATCCTTTCGTCTTGGGAGATGCAAGACGAGCCTGCATTCAAGTCACTGTAGGGATATCCGGCCTTATTTCGAGTCAGGGCATCGCGGTGTCCATTCCACTTGAGGCCGCAAACTCAGGGTCCCTCTCACATACCTAGAGCTGAGAGAAGCCTCCTCTGGAGGTGCTTGTGGTAAGGTGGTATTCCTCTGGAGTCGAAGCCAGGGACTAACCCCTCATCTCGAGTTGATTCTTGGTCCACGGAGCACTTTCTTGTGGCTACAGTGACCTCAGGATCCCTCTAGCCTTGAAACAGTGTTCTTGGGGTTTCTCTGGAGTGCCATCAAGGAAATCAAGGCTCCTTTCATGTGTGATGTGCAACACGGAATTGCTCTGCACGCAGTGCAGGGGAATCGGGCCTCATCTCGCTGCGAGGGGGAAGTCTCATGGTTTTTCTCGAGTTGCGGCGGGAACCTGGGGTATATTCTCGAGTTACGACGGGGATGGCCCTTCCAGCCACGTGTTTGTTCAGCGACGTCAGGACTCCTGCCTAGTTGCGAGGGACAACTCGGGATTCTCCCCGAGGCTTGGCAGGGCCATTGGGATGCCTCTCCAGCTGAGGCGGGAGACCAAGGGTCCCTTTCCAAGTGCCACAGGAATCCTGGGACTCCTATCAAGTTTTACGAGGAGTCAGGCATCGTCTCCTTTGGAGGCACTGATCTCCGCGTACATCTGGAGTTGCCAAAGGATGTGAGGCCTCCGGTCGCGATGAGGTGGGGAACTAGGTCTTTCTCTGTGGTCTCCACAGGGGATTCAGACATCCTTTCTTTTTGGGAAATGCAAGACGAGCCTGCATTCAAGTCACTGCAGGGATATTTGGCTTTATTTCGCGTCAGGGCATCGCGGTGTCCATTCCACTTGAGGCCGCAAACTCAGGATCCCTCTCACATACCTAGAGCTGAGAGAAGCCTCCTCTTGAGGTGCTTGTGGTAAGGTGGTATTCCTCTGGAGTCGAAGCCAGGGACTAACCTCTCATCTCGAGTTGATTTGTGGTCCACGGATCTCTTTCATGTTGCTCCAGTGACCTCAGGATCCCTCTAGCCTGAAACAGTGTTCTTGGGGTTTCTCTGGATTGCCACTAAGGAAATCAAGGCTCCTTTCATGTGTGATGTGCAACAAGAAATTGCTCTGCACGCAGTGCAGGGGAATTGGTCCTCATCTCGCGGCGAGGGGGAAGTCTCATGGTTTTTCTCGAGGTGCGGCGGGAACCTGGGGTATATTCTCGAGTTAAGACTGGGATGGCCCTTCCACACACGTGTTTGTTCAGCGACGTCAGGACTCCTGCCTAGTTGCGAGGGACAACTCGGGATTCTCCTCGAGGCTTGGCAGGGCAGTTGGGACGCCTCTCCAGCTGAGGCGGGAGACCAAGGGTCCCTTTCCACGTGCCACAGGAATCCTGGGATTCCTATCAAGTTTCACGAGAAGTCAGGAATCGTCTCCTTTGGAGGCACTGATCTCTGCGTACCTTTGGAGTTTTCAAAGGATGTGAGGCCTCCGGTCGCGATGAGGTGGGGAACTAGGTCTTTCTCTGTGGTCTCCACAGGGGATTCAGACATCCTTTCGACTTGGGAGCTGCAAGACCAGCCTGCATTCAAGTCACTGCAGGGATATCCGGCCTTATTTCGAGTCAGGGCATCGCAGTGTCCATTCCACTTGAGGCCGCAAACTCAGGGTCCCTCTCACATACCTAGAGCTGAGAGAAGCCTCCTCTTGAGGTGCTTGTGGTAAGGTGGTATTCCTCTAGAGTCGAAGCCAGGGACGAACCTCTCATCTCGAGTTGATTCTTGGTCCACGGAGCTCTTTTGTGTTGCTACAGTGACCTCAGGATTCCTCTAGCCTTGAAACAGTGTTCCTGAGGTTTGTCTGGAGTGCCATCAAGGAAATCAAGACTCCTTTCATGTGTGATGTGCAACACGGAATTGCTCTGCTCGCAGTGCAGGGGAATCGGTCCTCATCTCGCGGCGAGGGGGAAGTCTCATGGTTTTTCTCGAGTTGCGGAGGGAACCTGGGGTATATTCTCGAGTTACGACGGGGATGGCCCTTCCACCCACGTGTTTGTTCAGCGACGTCAGGACTCCTGCCTAGTTGCGAGGGACAACTCGGGATTCTCCTCGAGGCTTGGCAGGGCAATTGGGACGCCTCTCCAGCTGAGGCGGGAGATCAAGGGTCCCTTTCCACGTGCCACAGGAATTCTGGGACTCCTATCAAGTTTCACGAGGAGTCAGGCATCGTCTCCTTTGGAGGCACTGATCTCCGCGTACCTCTGGAGTTTTCAAAGGATGTGAGGCCTCCGGTCGCGATGAGGTGGGGAACTAGGTCTTTCTCTGTGGTCTCCACAGGGGATTCAGACATCCTTTCGTATTGAGAGATGCAAGGCGAGCCTGCATTCAAGTCACTGCAGGGATATCTGGCCTTATTTCGCGTCAGGGCATCGCAGTGTCCATTCCACTTGAGGCCGCAAACTCAGGGTCCCTCTCAAATACCTAGAGCTGAGAGAAGCCTCACCTTGAGGTGCTTCTGGTAAGGTGGTGTTTCTCTGGAGTCGAAGCCAGGGACTAACCTCTCATCTCCAGTTGATTCTTGGTCCTCGGAGCTCTTTCATGTTGCTACAGTGACCTCAGGATCCCTCTAGCCTTGAAACAGTGTTCTTGGGGTTTCTCTGGAGTGCCATCAAGGAAATCAAGGCTCCTTTCATGTGTGATGTGCAACACGGAATTGCTCTGCACGCAGTGCAGGGGAATCGGGCCTCATCTCGCGGCGAGGGGGAAGTCTCATGGTTTTTCTCGAGTTGCGGCGGGAACCTGGGGTATATTCTCGAGTTACGACGGGGATGGCCCTTCCACCCTCATGTTTGTTTAGCCACGTCAGGACTCCTACCTAGTTGCGAGGGACAACTCGCGATTCTCCTCGAGGCTTGGCAGGGCAATTGGGATGCCTCTCCAGCTGAGGCGGGAGACCAAGGGTCCCTTTCCACATGCCACAGGAATCCTGGGACTCCTATCAAGTTTCACGAGGAGTTAGGCATAGTCTCCTTTGGAGGCACTGATCTCTGCGTACCTCTGGAGTTATCAAAGGATGTGAGGCGTCCGGTAGCGATGAGGTGGGGAACTAGGTCTTTCTCTGTGGTCTCCACAGGGCATTCAGACATCCTTTCGTATTGGGAGATGCAAGACGAGCCTGCATTCAAGTCACTGCAGGGATATCCGGCCTTATTTCGAGTCATGGCATCGCGGTGTCCATTCCACTTGAGGCCTCAAACTCAGGGTCCCTCTCGCATACCTAGAGCTGAGAGAAGCCTCCACTTGAGGTGCTTGTGGTAAGATGGTATTCCTCTGGAGTCGAAGCCAGGGACTAACCCCTCATCTCGAGTTGATTTTTGGTCCACGGAGCTCTTTCGTGTTGCTACAGTGACCTCAGGATCCCTCTAGCCTTGAAACAGTGTTCTTGGGGTTTCTCTGGAGTGCCATCAAGGAAATCAAGGCTCCTTTCATGTGTGATGTGCAACACGGAATTACTCTGCACGCAGTGCAGGGGAATCGAACCTCTTTTTGCGGCGAGGGGGAAGTCTCATGGTTTTTCTCGAGTTGCGGCGGGAACCTGGGGTATATTCTCGAGTTACGACGGGGATGACCCTTCCACACCCGTGTTTGTTCAGGGACGTCAGGACTTCTGCCTAGTTGCGAGGGACAACTCGGGATTCTCCTCGAGGCTTGGCAGGGCAATTGGGACGCCTCTCCAGCTGAGGCGGGAGACCAAGGGTCCCTTTCCACATGCCACAGGAATCCTGGGACTCCTATCAAGTTTCCCGAGGAGTCAGGCATCGTCTCCTTTGGAGGCACTGATCTCCGCGTACCTCTGGAGTTTTCAAAGGATGTGAGGCCTCTGGTCGCGATGAGGTGGGGAACTAGGTCTTTCTCTATGGTCTCCACAGGGGATTCAGACATCCTTTCATCGTGTGAGATGCAAGACGAGCCAGCATTCAAGTCACTGCAGGAATATCCGGCCTTATTTCGAGTCAGGGCATCGCGGTGTCCATTCCACTTGAGGCCGCAAACTCAGGTTCCCTCTCACATACCTAGAGCTGAGAGAAGCCTCCTCTTGAGGTGCTTGTGGTAAGGTGGAATTCCTCTGGAGTCGAAGCCAGGGACTAACCTCTCATCTCGAGTTGATTTTTGGTCCACGGAGCTCTTTCGTGTTGCCACAGTGACGTCAGGAACCCTCTAGCCTTGAAACAGTGTTCTTGGGGTTTCTCTGGAGTGCCATCAAGGAAATCAAGGCTCCTTTCATGCGTGATGTGCACACGGAATTGCTCTGCACGCAGGGCAGGGGAATCAGGCCTCATCTCGCGGTGAGAGGGAAGTCTCATGGTTTTTCTCGAGTTGCGATGTGACCCTGGGGTATATTATCGAGTTATGACGGGGATGGCCCTTCCAGCCACGTGTTTGTTCAGCGACGTCAGGACTCCTGCCTAGTTGCGAAGGACAACTCGGGATTCTCCTCGAGGCTTAGCAGGGCAATTGGGACGCCTCTCCAGCTGAGGCGGGAGACCAAGGGTCCCTTTCCACGTGCCACAGGAATCTTGGGACTCCTATAGTGTTTCATGAGGAGTCAGGCATCGTCTCTTTTGGAGGTACTGATCTCCGCGTACCTCTAGAGTTTTCAAAGGATGTGAGGCCTCCGGTCGCGATGAGGTGGGGAACTAGATCTTTCTCTGAGGTCTCCTAAGGGGATTCAGACATCCTTTCATCTTGGGAGATGCAAGACGAGCCTGCATTCAATTCACTGTAGGGATTTCCGGCTTTATTTCGCGTCAGGGCATCGCAGTGTCCATTCCACTTGATTCCGCAAACTCAGGGTCCCTTTCACATACCTAGAGCTGAGAGAAGCCTCCTCCTGAGGTGCTTGTGGTAAGGTGGTATTCCTCTGGAGTCGAAGCCAGGGACTAACCTCTCATCTCGAGTTGATTTTTGGTCCACGGACCTCTTTCCTGTTGCTACAGTAACCTCAGGATCCCTCTAGCCTTGAAACAGTGTTCTTGGGGTTTCTCTGGAGTGCCATCAAGGAAATCAAGGCTCCTTTCATGTGTGATGTGCAACACGAATTGCTCTGCACGCAGTGCAGGGGAATTGGGCCTCATCTCGAGGCGAGGGGGAAGTCTCATGGTTTTTCTCCAGTTGCGGCGGGAACCTGGGGTATATTCTCGAGTTACAACGGGGATGGCCCTTCCACCCACATGTTTGTTCAGCGACGTCAGGACTTCTTCCTAGTTGCGAGAGACAACTCGGGATTTGCCTCGAGGCTTGGCAGGGCAATTGGGATGCCTCTCCAGCTGAGGGGGGATACCAAGTGTCCCTTTCCATGTGCCACAGGAATCTTGGGACTCCTATCAAGTTTCACGAGGAGTCAGGCATCGTCTCCTTTGGAGGCACTGATCTCCGCGTACCTGTGGAGTTTTCAAAGGATGTGAGGCCTCCGGTCGCGACGAGGTGGGGAACTAGGTCTTTCTCTATGGTCTCCACAGGGGATTCAGACATCCTTTAATCGTGTGAGATGCAAGACGTGCCAGCATTCAAGTCACTGCAGGGATATCCGGCCTTATTTCGAGTCAGTGCATCGCGGTGTCCATTCCACTTGAGGCCGCAAACTCAGCACATAGCTAGAGCTGAGAGAAGCCTCCTCTTGAGGTGCTTGTGGTAAGGTGGTATTCCTCTGAGGTCGAAGCCAGGGACTAACCTCTCATCTCGAATTGATTTTTGGTCCACGGAGCTCTTTCGTGTTGCTACAGTCACCTCAGGATCCCTCTAGCCTTGAAACAGTGTTCTTGGGGTTTCTCTGGAGTGCCATCAAGGAAATCAAGGCTCCTTTCATCTGTGATGTGCAACACGGAATTGCTCTGCACGCAGGGCAGGGGAATCAGGCCTCATCTGGCGGCGAGGGGGAAGTCTCATGGTTTTTATCGAGTTGCGGCGGGAACCTGGGGTATATTCTCGAGTTACGACGGGGATGGCCCTTCCACACACGTGTTTGTTCAGCGACGGCAGGACTTCTGCCTAGTTGTGGGGGACAACTCGGGATTCTCCTCGAGGCTTGGCAGGGCAATTGGGACGCCTCTCCAGCTGAGGCGGGAGACCAAGGGTTCCTTTCCACGTGCCACAGGAATCCTGGGACTCCTATCAAGTTTCATGAGGAGTCAGGCATCGTCTCCTTTGGAGGCACTGATCTCCCCGTACCTCTGAAGTTTTCAAAGGATTTGAGGCCTCCGGTCGCGATGAGGTGGGGAACTAGGACTTTCTCTGTGGTCTCCACAGGGGATTCAGACATCCTTTCATCTTGGGAGATGCAAGACGAGCCTGCATTCAATTCACTGCAGGGATTTCCGGCCTTATTTCGCCTCAGGGCATCGCAGTGTCCATTCCACTTGAGGCCGCAAAATCAGGGTCCATCTCACATACTTAGAGCTGAGAGAAGCCTACTCTTGAGGTGCTTGTGGTAAGGTGGTATTCCTCTGGAGTCGAATCCAGGGACTAACCTCTCATCTCGAGTTGATTTTTGGTCCCCGGACCTCTTTCCTGTTGCTACAGTAACCTCAGGATCCCTCTAGCCTTGAAACAGTGTTCTTGGGGTTTCTCTGCAGTGCCAGTAAGGAAATCAAGGCTCCTTTCATGTTTGATGTGCAACACGGAATTGCTCTGCATGCAGTGCAGGAGAATCGAGCCTCATCTCGCCGTGAGGGGGAAGTCTCATGGTTTTTCTCGAGTTGCAGTGGGAACCTGGGGTATATTCTCGAGTTATGACGGGGATGGCCCTTCCAGCCACGTGTTTGTTCAGCGACGTCAGGACTCCTGCCTAGTTGCGAGGGACAACTCGGGATTCTCCTCGAGGCTTGGCAGGGCAATTGGGACGCCTCTCCAGCTGAGGCGGGAGACCAAGTGTCCCTTTCCATGTGCCACAGGAATCCTGGGACTCCTATCAAGTTTCACGAGGAGTCAGGCATCGTCCCTTTTGGAGGCAGTGATCTCCAGGTACCTCTGGAGGTTTCAAAGGATTTGAGGCCTCCGGTCGCGATGAGGTGGGGAACTAGGTCTTTCTCTGTGGTCTCCACAGGGGATTCAGACATCCTTTCATCTTGGGTGATGCAAGACGAGCCTGCATTCAAGTCACTGCAGGGATATCCGGCCTTATTTCGAGGCAGGGCATCGCGGTGTCCATTCCACTTGAGGCCGCAAACTCAGGGTCCCTCTCACATACCTAGAGCTGAGAGAAGCCTCCTCTTAAGGTGCTTGTGGTAAGGTGGTATTCCTCTGGAGTTGAAGCCAGGGACTAACCTCTCATCTCGAGTTGATTTTTGGTCCACGGAGCTCTTTCGTGTTGCTACAGTGACCTCAGGATCCCTCTAGCCTTGAAATAGTGTTCTTGGGGTTTCTCTGGAGTGCCATCAGGGAAATCAAAGCTCCTTTCATGCGTGATGTGCAACACGGAATTGCTCTGCATGCAGTGCAGGGGAATCGGGCCTCATCTCACGGCGAGGGGGAAGTCTCATGGTTTTTCTCGAGTTGCGGCGGGAACATGGGGTACATTCTCGAGTTACGACGGGGATGGCCCTTCCACCCACGTGTTTGTTCAGCCTCGTCAGGACTCCAGCCTAGTAGCGAGGGACAACTCTGGATTCTCCTCGAGGCTTGGCATGGCAATTGGGACACCTCTCCACCTGAGGCGGGAGATCAAGGGTCCCTTTCCACGTGCCACAGGAATCCTGAGACTCCTATCTAGTTTCACGAGGAGTCAGGCATCGTCTCCTTTGGAGGCACTGATCTCCGCGTACCTCTGGAGTTATCAAAGAATGTGAGGCATCCGGCCGCGAGGAGGTGGGGAAATAGATCATTCTCTCTGGTCTCCACAGGGGATTCAGACATCCTTTCGTCTTGGGAGATGCAAGACGAGCCTGCATTCAAGTCACTGTAGGGATATCCGGCCTTATTTCGAGTCAGGGCATCGCGGTGTCCATTCCACTTGAGGTCGCAAACTCAGGGTCCCTCTCACATATCTAGAGTTGAGAGAAGCCTCCCCTTGAGGTGCTTGTGGTAAGGTGGTATTCCTCTTGAGTCGAAGCCAGGGACTAACCTCTCATCTCGAGTTAATTTTTGGTCCACGGAGCTCTTTCTTGTTGCTACAGTGACCTCAGGATCCCTCTAGCCTTGAAGCAGTGTTCTTGGGGTTTCTCTGGAGTGCCATCAAGGAAATCAAGGCTCCTTTCATGTGTGATGTGCAACACGGAATTGCTCTGTCCGCAGTGCAGGGGAATCGGGCCTCATCTCGCGGCGAGGGGGAAGTCTCATGGTTTTTCTCGAGTTGCGGCGGGAACCTGGGGTATATTCTCGAGTTACGACGGGGATGGCCCTTCCACACACGTGTTTGTTCAGCGACGTCAGGACTCCTGCCTAGTTGCGAGGGAGAACACGGGATTCTCCTCGAGGCTTGGCAGGGCAATTGGGACGCCTCTCCAGCTGAGGCGGGAGACCAAGGGTCCCTTTCCACGTGCCACAGGAATCCTGGGACTCCTATCAAGTTTCACGAGGAGTCAGGCATCGTCTCCTGTGGAGGCACTGATCTCCGTTTACCTCTGGAGTTTTCAAAGGATGTGAGGCCTCCGGTCGCCATGAGGTAGGATACTAGGTCTTTCTCTGTGGTCTCCACAGGGGATTCAGACATTCTTTCATCTTGGGAAATGCAAGACGAGCCTGCATTCAAGTCCCTGCAGGGATATCCGGCCTTATTTCGCGTCAGGGCATCGCAGTGTCCATTCCACTTGAGGCCGCAAACTCAGGGTCCCTCTCACATACCTAGAGCTGAGAGAAGCCTCCTCTTGAGGTGCTTGTGGTAAGGTGGTATTCCTCTGGAGTCGAAGCCAGGGACTAACCCCTCATCTCGAGTTGATTCTTGGTCCACGGAGCACTTTCTTTTGGCTACAGTGACCTCAGGATCCCTCTAGCCTTGAAACAGTGTTCTTGGGGTTTCTCTGGAGTGCCATCAAGGAAATCAAGGCTCCTTTCATGTGTGATGTGCAACACGGAATTGCTCTGCACGCAGTGCAGGGGAATCGGGCCTCATCTCGCTGCGAGGGGGAAGTCTCATGGTTTTTCTCGAGTTGCGGCGGGAACCTGGGGTATATTCTCGAGTTACGACGGGGATGGCCCTTCCAGCCACGTGTTTGTTCAGCGACGTCAGGACTCCTGCCTAGTTGCGAGGGACAACTCGGGATTCTCCCCGAGGCTTGGCAGGGCCATTGGGATGCCTCTCCAGCTGAGGCGGGAGACCAAGGGTCCCTTTCCAAGTGCCACAGGAATCCTGGGACTCCTATCAAGTTTCACGAGGAGTCAGGCATCGTCTCCTTTGGAGGCACTGATCTCCGCGTACATCTGGAGTTGCCAAAGGATGTGAGGCCTCCGGTCGCGATGAGGTGGGGAACTAGGTCTTTCTCTGTGGTCTCCACAGGGGATTCAGACATCCTTTCTTCTTGGGAAATGCAAGACGAGCCTGCATTCAAGTCACTGCAGGGATATTTGGCTTTATTTCGCGTCAGGGCATCGCGGTGTCCATTCCACTTGAGGCCGCAAACTCAGGATCCCTCTCACATACCTAGAGCTGAGAGAAGCCTCCTCTTGAGGTGCTTGTGGTAAGGTGGTATTCCTCTGGAGTCGAAGCCAGGGACTAACCTCTCATCTCGAGTTGATTTGTGGTCCACGGATCTCTTTCATGTTGCTCCAGTGACCTCAGGATCCCTCTAGCCTGAAACAGTGTTCTTGGGGTTTCTCTGGATTGCCACTAAGGAAATCAAGGCTCCTTTCATGTGTGATGTGCAACAAGAAATTGCTCTGCACGCAGTGCAGGGGAATTGGTCCTCATCTCGCGGCGAGGGGGAAGTCTCATGGTTTTTCTCGAGTTGCGGCGGGAACCTGGGGTATATTCTCGAGTTACGACGGGGATGGCCCTTCCACCCACGTGTTTGTTCAGCGACGTCAGGACTCCTGCCTAGTTGCGAGGGACAACTCGGGATTCTCCTCGAGGCTTGGCAGGGCAATTGGGACGCCTCTCCAGCTGAGGCGGGAGACCAAGGGTCCCTTTCCACGTGCCACAGGAATCCTGGGATTCCTATCAAGTTTCACGAGGCGTCAGGCATCGTCTCCTTTGGAGGCACTGATCTCTGCGTACCTCTGGAGTTTTCAAAGGATGTGAGGCCTCCGGTCGCGATGAGGTGGGGAACTAGGTCTTTCTCTGTGGTCTCCACAGGGGATTCAGACATCCTTTCGACTTGGGAGCTGCAAGACCAGCCTGCATTCAAGTCACTGCAGGGATATCTGGCCTTATTTCGAGTCAGGGCATCGCAGTGTCCATTCCACTTGAGGCCGCAAACTCAGGGTCCCTCTCACATACCTAGAGCTGAGAGAAGCCTCCTCTTGAGGTGCTTGTGGTAAGGTGGTATTCCTCTGAGGTCGAAGCCAGGGACTAACCTCTCATCTCGAATTGATTTTTGGTCCACGGAGCTCTTTCGTGTTGCTACAGTCACCTCAGGATCCCTCTAGCCTTGAAACAGTGTTCTTGGGGTTTCTCTGGAGTGCCATCAAGGAAATCAAGGCTCCTTTCATCTGTGATGTGCAACACGGAATTGCTCTGCACGCAGGGCAGGGGAATCAGGCCTCATCTGGCGGCGAGGGGGAAGTATCATGGTTTCTCTCGAGTTGCGGCGGGAACCTGGGGTATATTCTCGAGTTACGACGGGGATGGCCCTTCCACACACGTGTTTGTTCAGCGACGGCAGGACTTCTGCCTAGTTGTGGGGGACAACTCGGGATTCTCCTCGAGGCTTGGCAGGGCAATTGGGACGCCTCTCCAGCTGAGGCGGGAGACCAAGGGTTCCTTTCCACGTGCCACAGGAATCCTGGGACTCCTATCAAGTTTCATGAGGAGTCAGGCATCGTCTCCTTTGGAGGCACTGATCTCCCCGTACCTCTGAAGTTTTCAAAGGATTTGAGGCCTCCGGTCGCGATGAGGTGGGGAACTAGGACTTTCTCTGTGGTCTCCACAGGGGATTCAGACATCCTTTCATCTTGGGAGATGCAAGACGAGCCTGCATTCAAGTCACTGCAGGGATTTCCGGCCTTATTTCGCCTCAGGGCATCGCAGTGTCCATTCCACTTGAGGCCGCAAAATCAGGGTCCATCTCACATACTTAGAGCTGAGAGAAGCCTACTCTTGAGGTGCTTGTGGTAAGGTGGTATTCCTCTGGAGTCGAATCCAGGGACTAACCTCTCATCTCGAGTTGATTTTTGGTCCCCGGACCTCTTTCCTGTTGCTACAGTAACCTCAGGATCCCTCTAGCCTTGAAACAGTGTTCTTGGGGTTTCTCTGCAGTGCCAGTAAGGAAATCAAGGCTCCTTTCATGTTTGATGTGCAACACGGAATTGCTCTGCATGCAGTGCAGGAGAATCGAGCCTCATCTCGCCGTGAGGGGGAAGTCTCATGGTTTTTCTCGAGTTGCAGTGGGAACCTGGGGTATATTCTCGAGTTATGACGGGGATGGCCCTTCCAGCCACGTGTTTGTTCAGCGACGTCAGGACTCCTGCCTAGTTGCGAGGGACAACTCGGGATTCTCCTCGAGGCTTGGCAGGGCAATTGGGACGCCTCTCCAGCTGAGGCGGGAGACCAAGTGTCCCTTTCCATGTGCCACAGGAATCCTGGGACTCCTATCAAGTTTCACGAGGAGTCAGGCATCGTCTCCTTTGGAGGCACTGATCTCCGCATACCTCTGGAGTTTTCAAAGTTTGTGAGGCCTCCGGTCGCGATGAGGTGGGGAACTAGATCTTTCTTTGAGGTCTCCACAGAGGTTTCAGACATCCTTTCGTCTTGGGAGATGCAAGACGAGCCTGTATTCAAGTCACTGCAGGGATATCTGGCCATATTTCGAGTCAGGGCATCGCGGTGTCCATTCCACTTGAGGCCGCAAACTCAGTGTCCCTCTCACATAGCTAGAGCTGAGAGAAGCCTCCTCTTGAGGTGCTTGTGGTAAGGTGGTATTCCTCTGGAGTCGAAGCCAGGGACTAACCTCTCATCTCGAGTTGATTTTTGGTCCCCGGACCTCTTTCCTGTTGCTACAGTAACCTCAGGATCCCTCTAGCCTTGAAACAGTGTTCTTGGGGTTTCTCTGCAGTGCCAGTAAGGAAATCAAGGCTCCTTTCATGTTTGATGTGCAACACGGAATTGCTCTGCATGCAGTGCAGGAGAATCGAGCCTCATCTCGCCGTGAGGGGGAAGTCTCATGGTTTTTCTCGAGTTGCAGTGGGAACCTGGGGTATATTCTCGAGTTACAACGGGGATGGCCCTTCCAGCCACGTGTTTGTTCAGCGACGGCAGGACTCCTGCCTAGTTGCGAGGGACAACTCGGGATTCTCCTCGAAGCTTGGCAGGGCAATTGGGACGCCTCTCCAGCTGAGGCGGGAGACCAAGGGTCCCTTTCCACGTGCCACAGGAATCCTGGGACTCCTATCAAGTTTCACGAGGAGTCAGGCATCGTCTCCTTCGGAGGCACTGATCTCCGCGTACTTCTGGAGTTTTCAAAGGATGTGAGGCCTCCGGTCGCGATGAGGTGGGGATCTAGGTCTTTTTCTGTGGTCTCCACAGGGGATTCAGACAACCTTTCGTCTTGGGAGATGCAAGACAAGCCTGTATTCAAGTCACTGCAGGGATATCTGGCCTTATTTCGAGTCAGGGCATCGCGGTGTCCATTCCACTTGAGGCCGCACACTCAGCACATAGCTAGAGCTGAGAGAAGCCTCCTCTTGAGGTGCTTGTGGTAAGGTGGTATTCCTCTGAGGTCGAAGCCAGGGAATAACCTCTCATCTCGAGTTGATTTTTGGTCCACGGAGCTCTTTCGTGTTGCTACAGTGACCTCATGATCCCTCTAGCCTTGAAACAGTGTTCTTGGGGTTTCTCTGGAGTGCCATCAAGGAAATCAAGTCTCCTTTCATGTGTGATGTGCAACACGGAATTGCTCTGCACGCAGGGCAGGGTAATCAGGCCTCATCTCGTGGCGAGGGGGAAGTCTCATGGTTTTTCTCGAGTTGCGGCGGGAACCTGGGGTATATTCTCGAGTTACGACGGGGATGGCCCTTCCACACACGTGTTTGTTCAGCGAAGGCAGGACTTCTGCCTAGTTTCGGGGGACAACTCGGGATTCTCCTCGAGGCTTGGCAGGGCAATTGGCACGCCTCTCCGGCTGAGGCGGGAGACCAAGGGTCCCTTTCCACGTGCCACAGGAATCCTGGGACTCCTTTCAAGTTTCATGAGGAGTCAGGCATCGTCTCCTTTGGAGGCACTGATCTCCCCGTACCTCTGAAGTTTTCAAAGGATGTGAGGCCTCCGGTCGCGATGAGGTGGGGAACTAGGTCTTTCTCTGTGGTCTCCACAGGAGATTCAGACATCCTTTCGTCTTGGGAGATGCAAGACAAGTCTGCATTCAAGTCAATTCAGGGATATCCGGCCTTATTTCGAGTCAGGGCGTCGCGGTGTCCATTCCACTTGAGGCCGCAAACTCAGGGTCCCTCTCACATACCTAGAGCTGAGAGAAGCCTTCTCTTGAGGTGCTTGTGGTAAGGTGGTATTCCTCTGGAGTCGAAGCCAGGAACTAACCTCTCATCTCGAGTTGATTTTTGGTCCATGGAACTCTTTCGTGTTGCTACAGTGACCTCAGTTTTCCTCTAGCCTTGAAACAGTGTTCTTGGTGTTTCTCTGGAGTGCCATCAAGGAAATCAAGGCTCCTTTCATGTGTGATGTGCAAAACGGAATTGCTCTGCACGCAGTGCAGGGGAATCGGGCCTCATCTCGCTGCGAGGGGGAAGTCTCATGGTTTTTCTCGAGTTGCGGAGGGAACCTGGGGTATATTCTCGAGTTACGACGGGGATGGCCCTTCCAGCCACGTGTTTGTTCAGCGACGTCAGGACTCCTGCCTAGTTGCGAGGGACAACTCGGGATTCTCCTCGAGGCTTGGCAGGGCCATTGGGATGCCTCTCCAGCTGAGGCGGGAGACCAAGGGTCCCTTTCCAAGTGCCACAGGAATCCTGGGACTCCTATCAAGTTTCACGAGGAGTCAGGCATCGTCTCCTTTGGAGGCACTGATCTCCGCGTACATCTGGAGTTGCCAAAGGATGTGAGGCCTCCGGTCGCGATGAGGTGGGGAACTAGGTCTTTCTCTGTGGTCTCCACAGGGGATTCAGACATCCTTTCTTCTTGGGATATGCAAGACGAGCCTGCATTCAAGTCACTGCAGGGATATTTGGCCTTATTTCGCGTCAGGGCATCGCAGTGTCCATTCCACTTGAGGCCGCAAACTCAGGATCCCTCTCACATACCTAGAGCTGAGAGAAGCCTCCTCTTGAGGTGCTTGTGGTAAGGTGGTATTCCTCTGGAGTCGAAGCCAGGGACTAACCTCTCATCTCGAGTAGATTTGTGGTCCACGGATCTCTTTCATGTTGCTCCAGTGACCTCAGGATCCCTCTAGCCTTGAAACAGTGTTCTTGGGGTTTCTCTGGATTGCCACCAAGGAAATCAAGGCTCCTTTCCTGTGTGATGTGCAACAAGAAATTGCTCTGCACGCAGTGCAGGGGAATCGGTCATCATCTCGCGGCGAGGGGGAAGTCTCATGGTTTTTCTCGAGTTGCGGCGGGAACCTGGGGTATATTCTCGAGTTAAGACTGGGATGGCCCTTCCACACACGTGTTTCTTCAGCGACGTCAGGACTCCTGCCTAGTTGCGAGGGACAACTCGGGATTCTCCTTGAGGCTTGGCAGGGCAATTGGGACGCCTCCCAGGTGAGGCGGGAGACCAAGGGTCCCTTTCCACGTGCCACAGGAATCCTGGGACTCCTATCAAGTTTCACGAGGAGTCAGGCATCGTCTCCTTTGGAGGCACTGATCTCTGCGTACCTCTGGAGTTTTCAAAGGATGTGAGGCCTCCGGTCGCGATGAGGTGGGGAACTAGTTCTTTCTCTGTGGTCTCCACAGGGGATTCAGACATCCTTTCGACTTAGAAGCTGCAAGACGAGCCTGCATTCAAGTCACTGCAGGGATATCCGGCCTTATTTCGAGTCAGGGCATCGCAGTGTCCATTCCACTTGAGGCCGCAAACTCAGGGTCCCTCTCACATACCTAGAGCTGAGAGAAGCCTCCTCTTGAGGTGCTTGTGGTAAGGTGGTATTCCTCTAGAGTCGAAGCCAGGGACTAACCTCTCATCTCGAGTTGATTCTTGGTCCACGGAGCTCTTTTGTGTTGCTACAGTGACCTCAGGATTCCTCTAGCCTTGAAACAGTGTTCTTGAGGTTTGTCTGGAGTGCCATCAAGGAAATCAAGACTCCTTTCATGTGTGATGTGCAACACGGAATTGCTCTGCTCGCAGTGCAGGGGAATCGGTCCTCATCTCGCGGCGAGGGGGAAGTCTCATGGTTTTTCTCGAGTTGCGGAGGGAACCTGTGGTATATTCTCGAGTTACGACGGGGATGGCCCTTCCACACACGTGTTTGTTCAGCGACGTCAGGACTCCTGCCTAGTTGCGAGGGACAACTCGGGATTCTCCTCGAGGCTTGGCAGGGCAATTGGGACGCCTCTCCAGCTGAGGCGGGAGACCAAGGGTCCCTTTCCACGTGCCACAGGAATTCTGGGACTCCTAACAAGTTTCACGAGGAGTCAGGCATCGTCTCCTTTGGAGGCACTGATCTCCGCGTACCTCTGGAATTTTCAAAGGATGTGAGGCCTCCGGTCGCGATGAGGTGGGGAACTAGGTCTTTCTCTGTGGTCTCCACAGGGGATTCAGACATCCTTTCGTATTGAGAGATGCAAGGCGAGCCTGCATTCAAGTCACTGCAGGGATATCTGGCCTTATTTCGTGTCAGGGCATCGCAGTGTCCATTCCACTTGAGGCCGCAAACTCAGGGTCCCTCTCAAATACCTAGAGCTGAGAGAAGCCTCATCTTGAGGTGCTTCTGGAAAGGTGGTATTCCTCTGGAGTCGAAGCCAGGGACTAACCTCTCATCTCCAGTTGATTCTTGGTCCTCGAAGCTCTTTCATGTTGCTACAGTGATCTCAGGATCCCTCTAGACTTGAAACAGTGTTCTTGGGGTTTCTCTGGAGTGCCATCAAGGAAATCAAGGCTCCTTTCATGTGTGATGTGCAACACGGAATTGCTCTGCACGCAGTGCAGGGGAATCAGGCCTCATGTCGCGGCGAGGGGGAAGTCTCATGGTTTTTCTCAAGTTGCGGCGGGAACCTGGGGTATATTCTCGAGTTAACACGGGGATGGCCCCTCCACCCACGTGTTTGTTCAGCGACGTCAGGACTCCTGCCTAGTTGCGAGGGACAACTCGGGATTCTCCTCGAGGCTTGGCAGGGCAATTGGGACGCCTCTCCATCTGAGACGGGAGACCAAGGGTCCCTTTCCACGTGCCACAGGAATCCTGGGACTCCTATCAAGTTTCACGAGGAGTCAGGCATCGTCTCCTTTGGAGGCACTGATCTCCGCGTACCTCTGGAGTTTTCAAAGGATGTGAGGCCTCCAGTCGCGATGAGGTGTGGAACTAGGTCTTTCTCTGTGGTCTCCACAGGGGATTCAGACATCCTTTCGTCTTGGGAGATGCAAGACGTGCCTGCATTCAAGTCACTGCAAGGATATCCGGCCTTATTTCGAGTCAGGGCATCGCGGTGTCCATTCCACTTGAGGCCGCAAACTCAGGGTCCCTCTCACATACCTAGAGCTGAGAGAAGCCTCCTCTTGAGGTGCTTGTGGTAAGGTGTTGTTTCTCTGGAGTCGAAGCCAGGGACTAACCTCTCATCTCCAGTTGATTCTTGGTCCTCGGAGCTCTTTCATGTTGCTACAGTGACCTCAGGATCCCTCTAGCCTTGAAACAGTGTTCTTGGGGTTTCTCTGGAGTGCCATCAAGGAAATCAAGGCTCCTTTCATGTGTGATGTGCAACACGGAATTGCTCTGAATGCAGTGCAGGGGAATCGGGCCTCATCTCGCGGCGAGGGGGAAGTCTCATGGTTTTTCTCAAGTTGCGGCGGGAACCTGGGGTATATTCTCGAGTTAAGACGGGGATGGCCCCTCCACCCACGTGTTTGTTCAGCGACGTCAGGACTCCTGCCTAGTTGCGAGGGACAACTCGGGATTCTCCTCGAGGCTTGGCAGGGCAATTGGGACGCCTCTCCAGCTGAGGCGGGAGACCAAGGGTCCCTTTCCACGTGCCACAGGAATCCTGGGACTCCTATCAAGTTTCACGAGGAGTCAGGCATCGTCTCCTTTGGAGGCACTGATCTCCGCGTACCTCTGGAGTTTTCAAAGGATGTGAGGCCTCCGGTCGCGATGAGGTGGGGAACTAGGTCTTTCTCTGTGGTCTCCACAGGGGATTCAGACATCCTTTCGTCTTGGGAGATGCAAGACGTGCCTGCATTCAAGTCACTGCAGGGATATCCGGCCTTATTTCGAGTCAGGGCATCGCAGTGTCCATTCCACTTGAGGCCTCACACTCAGGGTCCCTCAGACATACCTAGAGTTGAGAGAAGCCTCCTCTTGAGGTGCTTGTGGTAAGGTGGTATTCCTCTGGAGTCGAAGCCAGCGACTAACCTCTCATCTCGAGTTGATTCTTGGTCCACGGAGCTCTTTCGTGTTGCTACAGTGACCTCAGGATCCCTCTAGACTTGAAACAGGGTTCTTGGGGTTTCTCTGGAGTGCCATCAAGGAAATCAAGGCTCCTTTCATGTGTGATGTGCAACACGGAATTGCTCTGCACGCAGTGCAGGGAAATCGGGCCTCATCTCGCCGCGAGGGGGAAGTCTCATGGTTTTTCTCAAGTTGCGGCGGGACCCTGGGGTATATTCACGAGTTAAGACGGGGATGGCCCCTCCACCCACGTGTTTGTTCAGCGACGTCAGGACTCCTGCCTAGTTGCGAGGGACAACTCGGGATTCTCCTCGAGGCTTGGCAGGGCAATTGGGATGCCTCTCCAGCTGAGGCGGGAGACCAAGGGTCCCTTTCCACGTGCCACAGGAATCCTGGGACTCCTAAAAAGTTTCACGAGGAGTCAGGCATCGTCTCCTTTAGAGGCACTGATCTCTGCGTACCTCTGGAGTTTTCAAAGGATGTGAGGCCTCCGGTCGTAATGAGGTGGGGAACTAGGTCTTTCTCTGTGGTCTCCACAGGGGATTCAGACATCCTTTCGTCTTGGGAGATGCAAGAAGAGCCTGCATTCAAGTCACTGCAGGGATATCCGGCCTTATTTCGAGTCAGGGCATCGCGGTGTCCATTCCACTTGAGGCCGCAAACTCAGGGTCCCTCTCACATACCTAGAGCTGAGAGAAGCCTCCTCTTGAGGTGCTTGTGGTTAGGTGGTATTCCTCTGGAGTCGAAGCCAGGGACTAACCTCTCATCTCGAGTTGATTTGTGGTCCACGGCGCTCTTTCGTGTTGCTACAGTGACCTCAGGATCCCTCTAGCCTTGAAACAGTGTTCTTGGGGTTTCCCTGGAGTGCCACCAAGGAAATCAAGGATCCTTTCATGTGTGGTGTGCAACACGGAATTGCTCTGCATGCAGTGCAGGGGTATCGGGCCTCATCTCGCTGTGAGGGGGAAGTCTCATGGTTTTTCTCGAGGTGCGGCGGGTACCTGGGGTATATTCTCGAGTTACGACTGGGATGGCCCTTCCACACACGTGTTTGTTCAGCGACGTCAGGACTCCTGCCTAGTTGCGAGGGACAACTCGGGATTCTCCTCGAGGCTTGGCAGGGCAATTGGAACGCTTCTTCAGCTGAGGCGGGAGACCAAGGGTCCCTTTCCATGTGCCACAGGAATCCTGGGACTCCTATAAAGTTTCACGAGGAGTCAGGCATCGTCTCCTTTGGAGGCACTGATCTCCGCGTACCTCTGGAGTTTTCAAAGGATGTGAGGCCTCCGGTCGCCATGAGGTGAGGAACTAGGTCTTTCTCTGTGGTCTCCACAGGGGATTCAGACATCCTTTCATCTTGGGAGATGCAAGACGAGCCTGCATTCAAGTCACTGCAGGGATATCCGGCCTTATTTCGAGTCAGGGCATCGCGGTGTCCATTCCACTTGAGGCCGCAAACTCAGGGTCCCTCTCACATAGCTAGAGCTGAGAGAAGCCTCCTCTTGAGGTGCTTGTGGTAAGGTGGTATTCCTCTGGAGTCGAAGCCAGGGACTAACCTCTCATCTCGAGTTAATTTCTGGTCCACGGAGCTCTTTCGTGTTGCTACAGTGACCTCAGGATCCCTCTAGCCTTGAAACAGTGTTCTTGGCGTTTCCCTGGAGTGCCACCAAGGAAATCAAGGCTCCTTTCATGTGTGATGTGCAACACGGAATTGCTCTGCACGCAGTGCAGGGGAATCGGGCCTCATCTCGCGGCGAGGGGGAAGTCTCATGGTTTTTCTCGAGTTGCCGTGGGAACCTGGGGTATATTCTCGAGTTACGACGGGGATGGCTTTTCCACACACGTGTTTATTCAGCGACGTCAGGACTCCTGCCTAGTTGCGAGGGACAATTCGGGATTCTCCTCGAGGCTTGGCAGGGCAATTGGGACGCCTCTCCAGCTGAGGCGGGAGACCAAGGGTCCCTTTCCATGTGCCACCGGAATCCTGGGACTCCTATAAAGTTTCACGAGGAGTCAGGCATCGTATCCTTTGGAGGCACTGATCTCCGCGTACCTCTGGAGTTTTCAAAGGATGTGAGGCCTCCGGTCGCCATGAGGTGAGGAACTAGGTCTTTCTCTGTGGTCTCCACAGGGGATTCAGACATCCTTTCATCTTGGGAGCTGCAAGACGAGCCTGCATTCAAGTCACTGCAGGGATATCCGGCCTTATTTCGAGTCAGGGCATCGCGGTGTCCATTCCACTTGAGGCCGCAAACTCAGGGTCCCTCTCACATAGCTAGAGCTGAGAGAAGCCTCCTCTTGAGGTGCTTGTGGTAAGGTGGTATTCCTCTGGAGTCGAAGCCAGGGACTAACCTCTCATCTCGAGTTGATTTTTGATCCACGGAGCTCTTTCGTGTTGCTACAGTGACCTCAGGATCCCTCTAGCCTTGAAACAGTGTTCTTGGCGTTTCCCTGGAGTGCCACCAAGGAAATCAAGGCTCCTTTCATGTGTGATGTGCAACACGGAATTGCTCTGCACGCAGTGCAGGGGAATCGGGCCTCATCTCGCGGCGAGGGGGAAGTCTCATGGTTTTTCTCGAGTTGCGGCGGGAACCTGGGGTATATTCTCGAGTTACAACTGGGATGGCCCTTCCACACACGTGTTTCTTCAGCGACGTCAGGACTCCTGCCTAGTTGCGAGGGACAACTCGGGATTCTCCTCGAGGCTTGGCAGGGCAATTGGGACGCCTCTCCAGCTGAGGCGGGAGACCAAGGGTCCCTTTCCACGTGCCACAGGAATCCTGGGACTCCTATCAAGTTTCACGAGGAATCAGGAATCGTCTCCTTTGGAGGCACTGATCTCCGCGTAACTCTGGAGTTTTTAAAGGATGTGAGGCCTCCGGTCGCGATGAGGTGGGGAACTAGGTCTTTCTCTGTGGTCTCCACAGGGGATTCAGACATCCTTTCGTCTTGGGAGATGCAAGACGTGCCTGCATTCAAGTCACTGCAGGGATATCCGGCCTTATTTTGAGTCAGGGCATCGCAGTGTCCATTCCACTTGAGGCCTCACACTCAGGGTCCCTCAGACATACCTAGAGTTGAGAGAAGCCTCCTCTTGAGGTGCTTGTGGTAAGGTGGTATTCCTCTGGAGTCGAAGCCAGGGACTAACCTCTCATCTCGAGTTGATTCTTGGTCCACGGAGCTCTTTCGTGTTGCTACAGTGACCTCAGGATCCCTCTAGACTTGAAACAGGGTTCTTGGGGTTTCTCTGGAGTGCCATCAAGGAAATCAAGGCTCCTTTCATGTGTGATGTGCAACACGGAATTGCTCTGCACGCAGTGCAGGGGAATCGGGACTCATCTCGCCGCGAGGGGGAAGTCTCATGGTTTTTCTCAAGTTGCGGCGGGACCCTGGGGTACATTCTCGAGTTAAGACGGGGATGGCCCCTCCACCCACGTGTTTGTTCAGCGACGTCAGGACTCCTGCCTAGTTGCGAGGGACAACTCGGGATTCTCCTCGAGGCTTGGCAGGGCAATTGGGATGCCTCTAAAGCTGAGGCGGGAGACCAAGGGTCCCTTTCCACGTGCCACAGGAATCCTGGGACTCCTATCAAGTTTCACGAGGAGTCAGGCATCGTCTCCTTTGGAGGCACTGATCTCCGGGTTCCTCTGGAGTTTTCAAAGGATGTGAGGCCTCCGGTCGCGATGAGGTGGGGAACTACGTCTTTCTCTGTGGTCTCCACAGGGGATTTAGACATCCTTTCATCTTGGGAGATGCAAGGCGAGCCTGCATTCAAGTCACTGCAGGGATATCCGGCCTTATTTCGCGTCAGGGCATCGCAGTGTCCATTCCACTTGAGGCCGCAAACTCAGGGACCCTCTGACATACGTAGAGCTGAGAGAAGCCTCCTCTTGAGGTGCTTGTGGTAAGATGGTATTCCTCTGGAGTTGAAGCCAGGGACTAACCTCTCATCTCGAGTTGATTTTTGGTCCACGGAGCTCTTTCATGTTGATACAGTGACCTCAGGATCCCTCTAGCCTTGAAACAGTGTTCTTGGGGTTTCTCTGGAATGCCATCAAGGAAATCAATGCTCCTTTCATGTGTGATGTGCAACACGGAATTGCTCTGCACGCAGGGCAGGGGAATCGGGCCTCATCTCGCGGCAAGGGGGAAGTCTCATGGTTTTTCTCGAGTTGCGGCGGGAACCTGGGGTATATTCTCGAGTTACGACGGGGATGGCCCTTCCACACACGTGTTTGTTCAGCGACGTCAGGACTCCTGCCTAGTTGCGAGGGACAACTCGGGATTCTCCTCGAGGCTTGGCAGGGCAATTGGGACGCCTCTCCAGCTGAGGCTGTAGACCAAGGGTGCCTTTCCACGTGCCACAGGAATCCTGGGACTCCTAAAAAGTTTCACGAGGAGTCAGGCATCGTCTCCTTTAGAGGCACTGATCTCTGCGTACCTCTGGAGTTTTCAAAGGATGTGAGGCCTCCGGTCGCAATGAGGTGGGGAACTAGGTCTTTCTCTGTGGTCTCCACAGGGGATTCAGACATCCTTTCGTCTTGGGAGATGCAAGAAGAGCCTGCATTCAAGTCACTGCAGGGATATCCGGCCTTATTTCGAGTCAGGGCATCGCGGTGTCCATTCCACTTGAGGCCGCAAACTCAGGGTCCCTCTCACATACCTAGAGCTGAGAGAAGCCTCCTCTTGAGGTGCTTGTGGTTAGGTGGTATTCCTCTGGAGTCGAAGCCAGGGACTAACCTCTCATCTCGAGTTGATTTGTGGTCTACGGCGCTCTTTCGTGTTGCTACAGTGACCTCAGGATCCCTCTAGCCTTGAAACAGTGTTCTTGGGGTTTCCCTGGAGTGCCACCAAGGAAATCAAGGATCCTTTCATGTGTGGTGTGCAACACGGAATTGCTCTGCATGCAGTGCAGGGGTATCGGGCCTCATCTCGCTGTGAGGGGGAAGTCTCATGGTTTCTCTCGAGGTGCGGCGGGTACCTGGGGTATATTCTCGAGTTACGACTGGGATGGCCCTTCCACACACGTGTTTGTTCAGCGACGTCAGGACTCCTGCCTAGTTGCGAGGGACAACTCGGGATTCTCCTCGAGGCTTGGCAGGGCAATTGGGACGCCTCTCCAGCTGAGGCGGGAGACCAAGGGTCCCTTTCCATGTGCCACAGGAATCCTGGGACTCCTATAAAGTTTCACGAGGAGTCAGGCATCGTATCCTTTGGAGGCACTGATCTCCGCGTACCTCTGGAGTTTTCAAAGGATGTGAGGCCTCCGGTCGCCATGAGGTGAGGAACTAGGTCTTTCTCTGTGGTCTCCACAGGGGATTCAGACATCCTTTCATCTTGGGAGCTGCAAGACGAGCCTGCATTCAAGTCACTGCAGGGATATCCGGCCTTATTTCGAGTCAGGGCATCGCGGTGTCCATTCCACTTGAGGCCGCAAACTCAGGGTCCCTCTCACATAGCTAGAGCTGAGAGAAGCCTCCTCTTGAGGTGCTTGTGGTAAGGTGGTATTCCTCTGGAGTCGAAGCCAGGGACTAACCTCTCATCTCGAGTTGATTTTTGATCCACGGAGCTCTTTCGTGTTGCTACAGTGACCTCAGGATCCCTCTAGCCTTGAAACAGTGTTCTTGGCGTTTCCCTGGAGTGCCACCAAGGAAATCAACGCTCCTTTCATGTGTGATGTGCAACACGGAATTGCTCTGCACGCAGTGCAGGGGAATCGGGCCTCATCTCGCGGCGAGGGGGAAGTCTCATGATTTCTCTCGAGTTGCGGCGGGAACCGGGGGTATATTCTCGAGTTACAACTGGGATGGCCCTTCCACACACGTGTTTCTTCAGCGACGTCAGGACTCCTGCCTAGTTGCGAGGGACAACTCGGGATTCTCCTCGAGGCTTGGCAGGGCAATTGGGACGCCTCTCCAGCTGAGGCGGGAGACCAAGTGTCCCTTTCCATGTGCCACAGGAATCCTGGGACTCCTATAAAGTTTCACGAGGAGTCAGGCATCGTCTCCTTTGGAGGCACTTATCTCCGCGTACCTCTGGAGTTTTCAAAGGATGTGAGGCCTCCGGTCGCCATGAGGTGGGGAACTAGGTCTTTCTCTGTTGTCTCCACAGGGGATTCAGACATCCTTTCACCTTGGGGGATGCAAGACGAGCCTGCATTCAAGTCACTGCAGGGATATCCGGCCTTATTTTGAGTCAGGGCATCGCGGTGTCCATTCCACTTGAGGCTGCAAACTCAGGGTCCCTCCCACATACCTAGAGCTGAAAGAAGCCTCCTCTTGAGGTGCTTGTGGTAAGGTGGTATGCCTTTGTAGTTGAAGCCAGTGACTAACCTCTCATCTCGAGTTGATTTTTGGTCCACGGAGCTCTTTCGTGTTGCTACAGTGACCTCAGGATCCCTCTAGCCTTGAAACAGTGTTCTTGGGCTTTCCCTGGAGTGCCACCAAGGAAATCAAGTCTCCTTTCATGTGTGATGTGCAAGACGGAATTGCTCTGCACGCAGTGCAGGGGAATCGGGCCTCATCTCGCGGCGAGGGGGAAGTCTCATGGTTTTTCTCGAGGTGCGGCGGGAACCTGGGGTATATTCTACACTTACGACGGGGATGGCCCTTCCACACATGTGTTTGTTCAGCGACGTCAGGACTCCTGCCTAGTTGCGAGGGACAACTCGGGATTCTCCTCGAGGCTTGGCAGGGCAATTGGGACGCCTCTCCAGCTGAGGCAGGAGACCAAGGGTCCCTTTCCATGTGCCACAGGAATCCTGGGACTCCTATAAAGTTTCACGAGGAGTCAGGCATCGTCTCCTTTGGAGGCACTGATCTCCGCATACCTCTGGAGTTTTCAAAGGATGTGAGTCCTCCGGTCGCCATGAGGTGAGGAACTAGGTCTTTCTCTGTGGTCTCCACAGGGGATTCAGACATCCTTTCATCTTGGGAGATGCAAGACGAGCCTGCATTCAAGTCACTGCAGGGATATCCGGCCTTATTTCGAGTCAGGGCATCGCGGTGTCCATTCCACTTGAGGCCGCAAACTCAGGGTCCCTCTCACATAGCTAGAGCTGAGAGAAGCCTCCTCTTGAGGTGCTTGTGGTAAGGTGGTATTCCTCTGAAGTCGAAGCCAGGGACTAACCTCTCATCTCGAGTTGATTTCTGGTCCAAGGAGTTCTTTCGTGTTGCTACAGTGACCTCAGGATCCCTCTAGCCTTGTAACAGTGTTCTTGGCGTTTCCCTGGAGTGCCACCAAGGAAATCAAGGCTCCTTTCATGTGTGATGTGCAACACGGAATTGCTCTGCACGCAGTGCAGGGGAATCGGGCCTCATCTCGCGGCGAGGGGGAAGTCTCATGGTTTTTCTCGAGTTGCGGCGGGAACCTGGGGTATATTCTCGAGTTACGACTGGGATGGCCCTTCCACCCACGTGTTTGTTCAGCGACGTCAGGACTCCTGCCTAGTTGCGAGGGACAACTCGGGATTCTCCTCGAGGCTTAGCAGGGCAATTGGGACGCCTCTCCAGCTGAGGCTGTAGACCAAGGGTGCCTTTCCACGTGCCACAGGAATCCTGGGACTCCTAAAAAGTTTCACGAGGAGTCAGGCATCGTCTCCTTTAGAGGCACTGATCTCTGCGTACCTCTGGAGTTTTCAAAGGATGTGAGGCCTCCGGTCGCGATGAGGTGGGGAACTAGGTCTTTCTCTGTGGTCTCCACAGGGGATTCAGACATCCTTTCGTCTTGGGAGATGCAAGAAGAGCCTGCATTCAAGTCACTGCAGGGATATCCGGCCTTCTTTCGAGTCAGGGCATCGCGGTGTCCATTCCACTTGAGGCCGCAAACTCAGGGTCCCACCCACATACCTAGAGCTGAGAGATGCCTCCTCTTGAGGTGCTTGTGGTAAGGTGGTATTCCTTTGGAGTTGAAGCCAGGGACTAACCTCTCATCTCGAGTTGATTTTTGGTCCACGGAGCTTTTTCGTGTTGCTACAGTGACCTCAGGATCCCTCTAGCCTTGAAACAGTGTTCTTGGGGTTTCCCTGGAGTGCCACCAAGGAAATCAAGTCTCCTTTCATGTCTGATGTGCAGGACGGAATTGCTCTGCACGCAGTGCAGGGGAATCGGGCCTCATCTCGCGGCGAGGGGGAAGTCTCATGGTTTTTCTCGAGGTGCGGCGGGAACCTGGGGTATATTCTCCAGTTACGATGGGGATGGCCCTTCCACACATGTGTTTCTTCAGCGACGTCAGGACTCCTGCCTAGTTGCGAGGGACAACTCGGGATTCTCCTCGAGGCTTGGCAGGGCAATTGGGACGCCTCTCCAGCTGAGGCGGGAGACCAAGGGTCCCTTTCCATGTGCCACAGGAATCCTGGGACTCCTGTCAAGTTTCACGAGGAATCAGGCATTGTCTCCTTTGGAGGCACTGATCTCCGCGTACCTCTGGAGTTTTCAAAGGATGTGAGGCCTCCGGTCGCCATGAGGTGGGGAACTAGGTCTTTCTCTGTGGTCTCCACAGGTGATTCAGACATCCTTTCATCTTGGGAGATGCAAGACGAGCCTGCATTCAAGTCACTGCAGGGATATCCGGCCTTATTTGGAGTCAGGGCATCGAGGTGTCCATTCCACTTGAGGCCGCAAACTCAGGGTCCCTCTCACATAGCTAGAGCTGAGAAAAGCCTCCTCTTGAGGTGCTTGTGGTTAGGTCGTATTCGTCTGCAGTCGAAGCCAGGAACTAACCTCTCATCTCGAGTTGATTTTTGGTCCCCAGAGCTCTTTCGTGTTGCTACAGTGACGTCAGGATCCCTCTAGCCTTGAAACAGTGTTCTTGGGGATTCTCTGGAGTGCCATCAAGGAAATCAAGGCTCCTTTCATGTGTGATGTGCAAAACGGAATTGCTCTGCACGCAGTGCAGGGAAATCGGGCCTCATCTCGCGGCGAGGGGGGAAGTCTCATGGTTTTTCTCGAGTTGCGGTGGGAACCTGGGGTATATTCTCGAGTTACGACGGGGATGGCTTTTCCACACACGTGTTTATTCAGCGACTTCAGGACTCCTGCCTAGTTGCGAGGGACAACTCGGGATTCTCCTCGAGGCTTGGCAGGGCAATTGGGATGCCTCTCCAGCTGAGGCGGGAGACCAAGGTTCCCTTTCCATGTGCCACAGTAATCCTGGGACTCCTATAAAGTTTCACGAGGAGTCAGGCATCGTCTCCTTTGGAGGCACTGATCTCCGCGTACCTCTGGAGTTTTCAAAGGATGTGAGGCCTCCGGTCGCCATGAGGTGGGGAACTAGGTCTTTCTCTGTGGTCTCCACAGGGGATTCAGACATCCTTTCATCTTGGGAGATGCAAGCCGAGCCTGCATTCAAGTCACTGCAGGGATATCCGGCCTTATTTCGAGTCAGGGCATCGCGGTGTCCATTCCACTTGAGGCCTCAAACTCAGGGTCCCTCTCACATAGCTAGAGCTGAGAGAAGCCTCCTCTTGAGGTGCTTGTGGTAAGGTGGTATTCCTCTGGAGACGAAGCCAGGGACTAACCTCTCATCTCGAGTTGATTTTTGGTCCACGGAGCTCTTTCGTGTTCCTACAGTGACCTCAGGATCCCTCTAGCCTTGAAACAGTGTTCTTGGCGTTTCCCTGGAGTGCCACCAAGGAAATCAAGGCTCCTTTCACGTGTGATGTGCACCACGGAATTGCTCTGCACGCAGTGCAGAGGAATTGGGCCTCATCTCGCAGCGAGGGGGAAGTCTCATGGTTTTTCTCGAGTTGCGGCGGGAACCTGGGGTATATTCTCGAGTTACGACGGGGATGGCCCTTCCACACACGTGTTTGTTCAGCGACGTCAGGACTCCTGCCTAGTTGCAAAGGACAACTCGGGATTCTCCTCGAATCTTGACAGGGCAATTGGGATGCCTCTCCAGCTGAGGCGGGAGACCAAGTGTCCCTTTCCACGTGCCACAGGAATCCTGGGACTCCTATCAAGTTTCCCGAGGAGTCAGGCATCCTCTCCTTTGGAGGCACTGATCTCCGCGTACCTCTGGAGTTTTCAAAGGATGTGAGGCCTCCGGTCGCGATGAGGTGGGGAACTAGGTCTTTCTCTGTGGTCTCCACAGGGGATTCAGACATCCTTTCGTCTTGGGGGATGCAAGACGAGCCTGCATTCAAGTCAGGGCAGGGATATCCGGCCTTATTTCGAGTCAGGGCATCGCGGTGTCCATTCCACTTGAGGCCGCAAACTCAGGGTCCTTCTCACATACTTAGAGCTGAGAGAAGCCTCCTCTTGAGGTGCTTGTGGTAAGGTGGTATTCCTCTGGAGACGAAGCCAGGGACTAACCTCTCATCTCGAGTTGATTTTTGGTCCATGGAGCTCTTTCGTGTTCCTACAGTGACCTCAGGATCCCTCTAGCCTTGAAAGAGTGTTCTTGGGGTTTCCCTGGAGTGCCACCAAGGAAATCAAGGATCCTTTCATGTGTGGTGTGCAACACGGAATTGCTCTGCATGCAGTGCAGGGGTATCGGGCCTCATCTCGCTGTGAGGGAGAAGTCTCATGGTTTTTCTCGAGGTGCGGCGGGTACCTGGGGTATATTCTCGAGTTACGACTGGGATGGCCCTTCCACACACGTGTTTCTTCAGCGACGTCAGGACTCCTGCCTAGTTGCGAGGGACAACTCGGGATTCTCCTCGAGGCTTGGCAGGGCAATTGGGACGCTTCTTCAGCTGAGGCGGGAGACCAAGGGTCCCTTTCCATGTGCCACAGGAATCCTGGGACTCCTATAAAGTTTCACGAGGAGTCAGGAATCGTCTCCTTTGGAGGCACTGATCTCCGCATACCTCTGGAGTTTTCAAAGGATGTGAGGCCTCCGGTCGCCATGAGGTGAGGAACTAGGTCTTTCTCTGTGGTCTCCACAGGGGATTCAGACATCCTTTCATCTTGGGAGATGCAAGACGAGCCTGCATTCAAGTCACTGCAGGGATATCCGGCCTTATTTCGAGTCAGGGCATCGCGGTGTCCATTCCACTTGAGGCCGCAAACTCAGGGTCCCTCTCACATAGCTAGAGCTGAGAGAAGCCTCCTCTTGAGGTGCTTGTGGTAAGGTGGTATTCCTCTGGAGTCGAAGCCAGGGACTAACCTCTCATCTCGAGTTGATTTCTGGTCCAAGGAGTTCTTTCGTGTTGCTACAGTGACCTCAGGATCCCTTTAGCCTTGAAACAGTGTTCTTGGCGTTTCCCTTTAGTGCCACCAAGGAAATCAAGGCTCCTTTCATGTGTGATGTGCAACACGGAATTGCTCTGCACGCAGTGCAGGGGAATCGGGCCTCATCTCGCGGCGAGGGGGAAGTCTCATGGTTTTTCTCGAGTTGCGGCGGGAACCTGGGGTATATTCTCGAGTTACGACTGGGATGGCCCTTCCACACACGTGTTTCTTCAGCGACGTCAGGACTCCTGCCTAGTTGCGAGGGACAACTCGGGATTCTCCTCGCGGCTTGGCAGGGCAATTGGGACGCCTCTCCAGCTGAGGCGGGAGACCAAGGGTCCCTTTCCATGTGCCACAGGAATCCTGGGACTCATATAAAGTTTCACGAGGAGTCAGGCATCGTCTCCTTTGGAGGCAGTGATCTCCGCGCACCTCTGGAGTTTTCAAAGGATGTGAGGCCTCCGGTCGCCATGAGGTGGGGAACTAGGTCTTTCTCTGTGGTCTCCACAGGGGATTCAGACATCCTTTCACCTTGGGGGATGCAAGACGAGCCTGCATTCAAGTCACTGCAGGGATATCCGGCCTTATTTTGAGTCAGGTCATCGCGGTGTCCATTCCATTTGAGGCTGCAAACTCAGGGTCCCACCCACATACCTAGAGCTGAGAGATGCCTCCTCTTGAGGTGCTTGTGGTAAGGTGGTATTCCTTTGGAGTTGAAGCCAGGGACTAACCTCTCATCTCGAGTTGATTTTTGGTCCACGGAGCTTTTTCGTGTTGCTACAGTGACCTCAGGATCCCTCTAGCCTTGAAACAGTGTTCTTGGGGATTCCCTGGAGTGCCACCAAGGAAATCAAGTCTCCTTTCATGTCTGATGTGCAGGACGGAATTGCTCTGCACGCAGTGCAGGGGAATCGGGCCTCATCTCGCGGCGAGGGGGAAGTCTCATGGTTTTTCTCGAGGTGCGGCGGGAACCTGGGGTATATTCTCCAGTTACGATGGGGATGGCCCTTCCACACATGTGTTTCTTCAGCGACGTCAGGACTCCTGCCTAGTTGCGAGGGACAACTCGGGATTCTCCTCGAGGCTTGGCAGGGCAATTGGGACGCCTCTCCAGCTGAGGCGGGAGACCAAGGGTCCCTTTCCATGTGCCACAGGAATCCTGGGACTCCTGTCAAGTTTCACGAGGAATCAGGCATTGTCTCCTTTGGAGGCACTGATCTCCGCGTACCTCTGGAGTTTTCAAAGGATGTGAGGCCTCCGGTCGCCATGAGGTGGGGAACTAGGTCTTTCTCTGTGGTCTCCACAGGTGATTCAGACATCCTTTCATCTTGGGAGATGCAAGACGAGCCTGCATTCAAGTCACTGCAGGGATATCCGGCCTTATTTGGAGTCAGGGCATCGAGGTGTCCATTCCACTTGAGGCCGCAAACTCAGGGTCCCTCTCACATAGCTAGAGCTGAGAAAAGCCTCCTCTTGAGGTGCTTGTGGTTAGGTCGTATTCGTCTGCAGTCGAAGCCAGAAACTAACCTCTCATCTCGAGTTGATTTTTGGTCCCCAGAGCTCTTTCGTGTTGCTACAGTGACGTCAGGATCCCTCTAGCCTTGAAACAGTGTTCTTGGGGATTCTCTGGAGTGCCATCAAGGAAATCAAGGCTCCTTTCATGTGTGATGTGCAAAACGGAATTGCTCTGCACGCAGTGCAGGGAAATCGGGCCTCATCTCGCGGCGAGGGGGGAAGTCTCATGGTTTTTCTCGAGTTGCGGTGGGAACCTGGGGTATATTCTCGAGTTACGACGGGGATGGCTTTTCCACACACGTGTTTATTCAGCGACTTCAGGACTCCTGCCTAGTTGCGAGGGACAACTCGGGATTCTCCTCGAGGCTTGGCAGGGCAATTGGGATGCCTCTCCAGCTGAGGCGGGAGACCAAGGTTCCCTTTCCATGTGCCACAGTAATCCTGGGACTCCTATAAAGTTTCACGAGGAGTCAGGCATCGTCTCCTTTGGAGGCACTGATCTCCGCGTACCTCTGGAGTTTTCAAAGGATGTGAGGCCTCCGGTCGCCATGAGGTGGGGAACTAGGTCTTTCTCTGTGGTCTCCACAGGGGATTCAGACATCCTTTCATCTTGGGAGATGCAAGCCGAGCCTGCATTCAAGTCACTGCAGGGATATCCGGCCTTATTTCGAGTCAGGGCATCGCGGTGTCCATTCCACTTGAGGCCTCAAACTCAGGGTCCCTCTCACATAGCTAGAGCTGAGAGAAGCCTCCTCTTGAGGTTCTTGTGGTAAGGTGGTATTCCTCTGGAGACGAAGCCAGGGACTAACCTCTCATCTCGAGTTGATTTTTGGTCCACGGAGCTCTTTCGTGTTCCTACAGTGACCTCAGGATCCCTCTAGCCTTGAAACAGTGTTCTTGGCGTTTCCCTGGAGTGCCACCAAGGAAATCAAGGCTTCTTTCACGTGTGATGTGCACCACGGAATTGCTCTGCACGCAGTGCAGAGGAATTGGGCCTCATCTCGCAGCGAGGGGGAAGTCTCATGGTTTTTCTCGAGTTGCGGCGGGAACCTGGGGTATATTCTCGAGTTACGACGGGGATGGCCCTTCCACACACGTGTTTGTTCAGCGACGTCAGGACTCCTGCCTAGGTGCAAAGGACAACTCGGGATTCTCCTCGAATCTTCACAGGGCAATTGGGATGCCTCTCCAGCTGAGGCGGGAGACCAAGTGTCCCTTTCCACGTGCCACAGGAATCCTGGGACTCCTATCAAGTTTCCCGAGGAGTCAGGCATCCTCTCCTTTGGAGGCACTGATCTCCGCGTACCTCTGGAGTTTTCAAAGGATGTGAGGCCTCCGGTCGCGATGAGGTGGGGAACTAGGTCTTTCTCTGTGGTCTCCACAGGGGATTCAGACATCCTTTCGTCTTGGGGGATGCAAGACGAGCCTGCATTCAAGTCAGGGCAGGGATATCCGGCCTTATTTCGAGTCAGGGCATCGCGGTGTCCATTCCACTTGAGGCCGCAAACTCAGGGTCCTTCTCACATACTTAGAGCTGAGAGAAGCCTCCTGTTGAGGTGCTTGTGGTAAGGTGGTAGTCCTCTGGAGTCGAAGCCAAGGACTAACCTCTCATATCGAGTTGATTCTTGGTCCACGGAGCTATTTCGTGTTGCTACAGTGACCTCAGGATCCCTTTAGCCTTGAAACAGTGTTCTTGGGGTTTCTCTGGAGTGCCATCAAGGAAATCAAGGCTCCTTTCATGTGTGATGTGCAACACGGTATTGCTCTGCACGCAGTGCAGGGGAATCGGGCCTCATCTCGCGGTGAGGGGGAAGTCTCAGGGTTTTTCTCGAGTTGCGGCGGGAACCTGGGGTATATTCTCCAGTTACGACGGGGTTGGCCCTTCCACCCACGTGTTTGTTCAGCGACGGCAGAACTCCTGCCTAGTTGCGAGGGACAACTCGGGATTCTCCTCGAGGCTTGGCAGGGCAATTGGGACGCCTCTCCAGCTGAGGCGGGAGACCAAGTGTCCCTTTCCACATGCCACAGGAATCCTGGGACTCCTATCAAAGTTCACGAGTAGTCAGGCATCGTCTCCTTTGGAGACACTGATCTCTGTGTACCTCTGGAGTTTTCAAAGTATGTGAGGCCTCCGGTCGCGATGAGGTGGGGAACTAGGTCTTTCTCTGTGGTCTCCACAGGGGATTCAGACATCCTTTCGTCTTGGGAGATGCAAGACGAGCCTGCATTCGAGTCACTGCAGGGATATCCGGCCTTATTTCGAGTCAGGGCATCGCGGTGTCCATTCCACCTGAGGCCGCAAAATCAGGGTCCCTCTCACATACCTAGAGCTGAGAGAAGCCTCCTCTTGAGGTGCTTGTGGTAAGGTGGCATTCCTCTGGAGTCAAAGCCAGGGACTAACCTCTCATCTCGAGTTGATTCTTGGTCCACGGAGCTCTTTCATGTTGCTACAGTGACCTCAGGATCCCTCTAGCCTTGAAACAGTGTTCTTGGGGTTTCTCTGGAGTGCCATCAAGGAAATCAAGGCTCCTTTCATGTGTGATGTGCAACACGGAATTGCTCTGCACGCTGTGCAGGGAAATCGGGCCTCATCTCACGGCGAGGGGGAAGTCTCATGGTTTTTCTCGAGTTGCGGCGGGAACCTGGAGTATAATTTCGAGTTACGACGGGGATGGCCCTTCCACCCACGTGTTTGTTCAGCGACATCAGGACTCCTGCCTAGTTGCGAGGGACAACTCGGGATTCTCCTCGAGGCTTGGCAGGGCAATTGGGACGCCTCTCCAGCTGAGGCGGGAGACCAAGGGTCCCTTTCCACGTGCCACAGGAATCCTGGGACTCCTATCAAGTTTGACGAGGAGTCAGGCATTGGCTCCTTAGGAGGCACTGATCTCCGCGTGCCTCTGGAGTTTTCAAAGGATGTGAGGCCTCCGGTCGCGATGAGTTGGGGAACTAGGTCTTTCTCTGTGGTCTCCACAGGGGATTCAGACATCCTTTCGTCTTGGGAGATGCAAGACGTACCTGCATTCAAGTCACTGCAGGGATATCCGGCCTTATTTCGAGTCAGGGCATCGTGGTGTCCATCCCACTTGAGGCTGCAAACTCAGGGTCCCTCTCACATACCTAGAGCTGAGAGAAGCCTCCTCTTGAGGTGCTTGTGGTAAGGTGGTATTCCTCTGGAGTCGAAGCCAGGGACTAACCTCTCATCTCGAGTTGATTTTTGGTCCACGGAGCTCTTTCGTGTTGCTACAGTGACCTCAGGATCCCTCTAGCCTTGAAACAGTGTTCTTGGGGTTTCTCTGGAGTGCCATGAAGGAAATCAAGGCTCCTTTCTTGTGTGATGTGCATCACGGAATTTCTCTGCCCGCAGTGTAGGGGAATCGGGCCTCATCTCGCAGCGAGGGGGAAGTCTCATGGTTTTTCTCGAGTTGCGGCGGGAACCTGGGGTATATTCTCGAGTTACGACGGGGATGGCCCTTCCACCCACGTGTTTGTTCAGCGACGTCAGGACTCCTGCCTAGTTGCGAGGGACAACTCGGGATTCTCCTCGAGGCTTGGCAGGGCAATTGGAACGCCTCTCCAGCTGAGGCGGGAGAACAAGGGTCCCTTTCCACGTGCCACAGGAATCCTGGGACTCCTATCAAGTTTCACGAGGAGTCAGGCATCGTCTCCTTTGGCGGCACTGATCTCCGGGTACCTATGGAGTTTTCAAAGGATGTGAGGCCTCCGGTCGCGATGAGGTGGGGAACTAGGTCTTTCTCTGTGTTCTCCACAGGGGATTCAGACATCCTTTCGTCTTGGGAGATGCAAGACGAGCCTGCATTCTATGCACTGCATGGATATCCGGCCTTATTTCGAGTCAGGGCATAGCGGTGTCGATTCCACTTGAGGCCGCAAACTCAGGGTCCCTCTCACATACCTAGAGCTGAGAGAAGCCTCCTCTTGAGGTGCTTGTGGTAAGGTGGTATTCCTCTGGAGTCGAAGCCAGGGACTAACTTCTCATCTCGAGTTGATTCTTGGTCCACGGAGCTCTTTCTTGTGGCTACAGTGACCTCAGGATCCCTCTAGCCTTGAAACAGTGTTCTTGGGGTTTCTCTGGAGTGCCATGAAGGAAATCAAGGCTCCTTTCATGTGTGATGTGCAACACGGAATTTCTCTGCCCGCAGTGTAGGGGAATCGGGCCTCATCTCGCGGCGAGGGGGAAGTTTCATGGTTTATCTCGAGTTGCGGCGGGAACCTGGGCTATATTATCGAGTTACGACAGGGATGGCCCTTCCACCCACGTGTTTGTTCAGCGACGTCAGGACTCCTGCCTAGTTGCGAGGGACAACTCGGGATTCTCCTCGAGGCTTGGCAGGGCAATTGGGACGCCTCTCCAGCTGAGGCGGGAGACCAAGGGTCCCTTTCCACGTGCCACAGGAATCCTGGGACACCTATCAAGTTTCACGAGGAGTCAGGCATCGTCTCCTTTGGAGGCACTGATCTCCCCATACCTCTGAAGTTTTCAAAGGATGGGAGGCCTCCCGTCGCCATGAGGTGGAGAACTAGGTCTTTCTCTGTTGTCTCCACAGGGGATTCAGACATCCTTTCGTCTTGGGAGATGCAAGACGAGCCTGCATTCAAGTCACTGCAGGGATATCCGGCCTTACTTCGAGTCAGGGCATCACAGTGTCCATTCCACTTGAGGCCACAAACTCAGGGTCCCTCTCACATACCTAGAGCTGAGAGAAGCCTCCTCTTGAGGTGCTTGTGGTAAGGTGGTATTCCTCTGGAGTCGAAGCCAGGGACTAACCTTTCATCTCGAGTTGATTCTTGGTCCACGGAGTTCTTTCATGTTGCTACAGTGACCTCAGGATCCCTCTAGCCTTGAAACAGTGTTCTTGGGGTTTCTCTGGAGTGCCATCAAGGAAATCAAGGCTCCTTTCATGTGTGATGTGCAACACGGAATTGCTCTGCACGCTGTGCAGGGAAATCGGGCCTCATCTCACGGCGAGGGGGAAGTCTCATGGTTTTTCTCGAGTTGCGGCGGGAACCTGGAGTATATTTTCGAGTTACGACGGGGATGGCCCTTCCACCCACCTGTTTGTTCAGCGACGGCAGGACTCCTGCCTAGTTGCGAGGGACAACTCGGGATTCTCCTCGAGGCTTGGCAGGGCAATTGGGACGCCTCTCCAGCTGAGGCGGGAGACCAAGGGTCCCTTTTCACGTGCCACAGGAATCCTGGGACTCCTATCAAGTTTCACGAGGAGTCAGGCATCGTCTCCTTTGGCGGCACTGATCTCCGCGTACCTCTGGAGTTTTCAAAGGATGTGAGGCCTCCGGTCGCGATGAGTTGGGGAACTAGGTCTTTCTCTGTGGTCTCCACAGGGGATTCAGACATCCTTTCGTCTTGGGAGATGCAAGGCGAGCCTGCATTCAAGTCACTGCAGGGATATCCCGCCTTATTTCGAGTCAGGGCATCGCGGTGTCCATTCCAAGTGAGGCCGCAAACTCAGGGTCCCTCTCACATACTTAGAGCTGAGAGAAGCCTCCTGTTGAGGTGCTTGTGGTAAGGTGGTAGTCCTCTGGAGTCGAAGCCAGGGACTAACCTCTCATCTCGAGTTGATTCTTGGTCCCCGGAGCTCTTTCGTGTGGCTACAGTGACCTCAGGATCCCTCTAGCCTTGAAACAGTGTTCTTGGGGTTTCTCTGGAGTGCCATCAAGGAAATCAAGGCTCCTTTCATGTGTGATGTGCAACACGGAATTGCTCTGCACGCAGTGTAGGGGAATCGGGCCTCATCTCGCGGCGAGGGGGAAGTCTCATGGTTTTTCTCGAGTTGCGGCGGGAACCTGGGGTATATTCTCGAGTTACGACGGGGATGGCCCTTCCACCCACGTGTTTGTTCAGCGACGTCAGGACTACTGCCTAGTTGCGAGGGACAACTCGGGATTCTCCTCGAGGCTTGGCAGGGCAATTGGGACGCCTCTCCAGCTGAGGCGGGAGAACAAGGGTCCCTTTCCCCGTGCCACAGGAATCCTGGGACTCCTATCAAGTTTGACGAGGAGTCAGGCATCGTCTCCTTTGGCGGCACTGATCTCCGGGTACCTCTGGAGTTTTCAAAGGATGTGAGGCCTCCGGTCGCGATGAGGTGGGGAACTAGGTCTTTCTCTGTGGTCTCCACAGGGGATTCAGACATCCTTTCGTCTTGGGAGATGCAAGACGAGCCTGCATTCTATGCACTGCAGGGATATCCGGCCTTATTTCGAGTCAGGGCATAGCGGTGTCGATTCCACTTGAGGCCGCAAACTCAGGGTCCCTCTCACATACCTAGAGCTGAGAGAAGCCTCCTCTTGAGGTGCTTGTGGTAAGGTGGTATTCCTCTGGAGTCGAAGCCAGGGACTAACCTCTCATCTCGAGTTGATTTTTGGTCCACGGAGCTCGTTCCTGTTGCTACAGTGACCTCAGCATCCCTCTAGCCTTGAAACAGTGTTCTTGGGTTTTCTCTGGAGTGCCATCAAGGAAATCAAGGCTTCTTTCATGTGTGATGTGCAACACGGAATTGCTCTGCATGCAGTGCAGGGTATCGGGCGTCATTTTCCGGCGAGGGGGAAGTCTCATGGTTTTTCTCGAGTTGTGGTGGGAACCTGGGGTATATTCTCGAGTTACGACGGGGATGGCCCTTCCACCCAAGTGTTTGTTCAGCGACGTCAGGACTCCTGCCTAGTTGCGAGGGACAACTCGGGATTCTCCTCGAGGCTTGGCAGGGCAATTGGGACGCCTCTCCAGCTGAGGCGGGAGACCAAGGGTCCCTTTCCACGTGCCACAGGAATCCTGGGACTCCTATCAAGATTCACGAGGAGTCAGGCATCGTCCCTTTTGGAGGCACTGATCTCCGCGTACTTCTGGAGTTTTCAAAGGATTTGAGGCCTCCGGTCGCGATGAGGTGGGGAACTAGGTCTTTCTCTGTGGTCTCCACAGGGGATTCAGACATCCTTTCTTCTTGGGAGATGCAAGACAAGCATGCATTCAAGTCACTGCGGGGATAACCGGCCTTATTTCGAGTCAGGGCATCGCGGTGTCCATTCCACTTGAGGCCGCAAACTCAGGGTCCCTCTCACATACCTAGAGCTGAGAGAAGCCTCCTCTTGAGGTGCTTGTGGTAAGGTGGTATTCCTCTGGAGTCGAAGCCAGTGACTAACCTCTCATCTCGAGTTGATTTTTGGCCCACGGAGCTCTTTCGTGTTGCTACAGTGACCTCAGGATCCCTCTAGCCTTGAAACAGTGTTCTTGGGGTTTCTCTGGAGTGCCATCAAGGAAATCAAGGCTCCTTTCATGTGTGATGTGCAACACGGAATTGCTCTGCACGCAGTGCAGGGGAATCGGGCCTCATCTCGAGGCGAGGGGGAAGTCTCATGGTTTTTCTCGAGTTGCGGTGGGAACCTGGGGTATATTCTCGAGTTACGACGGCGATGGCCCTTCCACACACGTGTTTGTTCATTCAGGTCAGGACTCCTGCCTAGTTGCGAGGGACAACTCGGGATTCTACTCGAGGCTTGGCAGGACAATTGGGACGCCTCTCCAGCTGAGGCGGGAGACCAAGGGTCCCTTTCCACGTGCCACAGGTATCCTGGGACTCCTATCAAGTTTGACGAGGAGTCAGGCATCGTCTCCTTTGGAGGCACTGATCTCCGCATGACTCTGGAGTTTTCAAAGGATGTGAGGCCTCTGGTCGCGATGAGGTGGGGAACTAGGTCTTTCTCTGTGGTCTCCACAGGGGATTCAGACATCCTTTCATCTTGGGAGATGCAAGACGAGCCTGCATTCAAGTCACTGTAGGGATATCCGGCCTTATTTCGAGTCAGGGCATCGCGGTGTCCATTCCACTTGAGGCCGCAAACTCAGGGTCCCTCTCACATACCTAGAGCTGAGAGAAGCCTCCTCTTGAGGTGCTTGTGGTAAGGTGGTATTCCTCTGGAGTTGAAGCCAGGGACTAACCTCTCATTTCGAGTTGATTTTTGGTCCACGGAGCTCTTTCGTGTTGCTACAGTGACCTCAGGATCCCTCTAGCCTTGAAACAGTGTTCTTGGGGTTTCTCTGGAGTGCCATCAAGGAAATCAAGGCTCCTTTCATGTGTGATGTGCAACACGGAATTGCTCTGCACGCAGTGCAGGGTTCGGGCCTCATTTTCCGTCGAGGGGGAAGTCTCATGGTTTTTCTCGAGTTGCGGCAGGAACTTGGGGTATATTCTCGAGTTACGACGGGGAAAGCCCGTCCACCCACGTGTTTGTTCAGCGACGTCAGGACTCCTGCCTAGTTGCGAGGGACAACTCGGGATTCTCCTGGGGGCTTGGCAGGGCAATTGGGACGCCTCTCCAGCTGAGGCGGGAGACCAAGGGTCCCTTTCCACTTGCCACAGGAATCCTGGGACTCCTATCAAGTTTCACGAGGAGTCAGGCATCGTCCCCTTTGGAGGCACTGATCTCCGCGTACCTCAGGAGTTTTCAAAGGATGTGAAGCCTCCGGTCGCGATGAGGTGGGGAACTAGGTCTTTCTCTGTGGTCTCCACAGGGGATTCAAACATATTTTCGTCTTGGGAGATGCAAGACGAGCCTGCATTCAAGTCACTTCAGAGATATCTGGACTTATATCGTGTCAGGGCATCGCGGTGTCCATTCCACTTGAGGCTGCAAACTCAGGTTCCCACTCACATACCTAGAGCTGAGAGAAGCCTCCTCTTGAGGTGCTTGTGGTAAGGTGGTATTCCTCTGGAGTCGAAGCCAGGGACTAACCTCTCATCTCGAGTTGATTCTTGGTCCACGGAGCTCTTTCGTGATGCCACACTGACCTCAGGTTCCCTCTAGCCTTGAAACAGTGTTCTTGGGGTTTCTCTGGAGTGCCATCAAGGAAATCAAGGCTCCTTTCATGTGTGATGTGCAACACGGAATTGCTCTGCACGCAGTGCAGGGTAATCGGGCCTCATCTCGCGGCGAGGGGGAAGTCTCATGGTTTTTCTCGAGTTGCGCCGGGAACCTGGGGTATATTCTCGAGTTACGACGGGGATGGCCCTTCCACCCACTTGATGTTCAGCCACGTCAGGACTCCTGCCTAGTTGTGAGGGACAACTTGGGATTCTCCTCGAGGCGTGGCAGGGCAATTGGGACGCCTCTCCATCTGAGGTGGTAGACCAAGAGTCCCTTTCCACGTGCCACAGGAATCCTGGGACTCCTATCAAGTTTCACGAGGAGTCAGGCATCGTCTCCTTTGGAGGCACTGATCTCCGCGTACCTCTGGAGTTTTCAAAGGATGTGAGGCCTCCGGTCGCGATGAGGTGGGGAACTAGGTCTTTCTCTGTGGTCTCCACAGGGGATTCAGACATCCTTTCGTCTTGGGAGATACAAGACGAGCCTGCATTCAAGTCACTGCAGGGATATTCGGCCTTATTTCGAGTCAGGGCATCGCGGTGTCCATTCCACTTGAGGCCGCAAACTCAGGGTCCCTCTCACATACCTAGAGCTGAGAGAAGCCTCCTCTTGAGGTGCTTGTGGTAAGGTGGTATTCCTCTTGAGTCGAAGCCAGGGACTAACTTCTCATCTCGAGTTGATTCTTGGTCCACGGAGCTCTTTCTTGTGGCTACAGTGACCTCAGGATCCCTCTAGCCTTGAAACAGTGTTCTTGGGGTTTCTCTGGAGTGCCATCAAGGAAATCAAGGCTCTTTTAATGTGTGATGTGCAACACGGAATTGCTGTGCACGCAGTGCAGGGGAATCGGGCCTCATCTCGCGGCGACGGGGAAGTCTCATGGTTTTTCTCGAGTTGCGGCGGGAACCTTGGGTATATTCTCGAGTTACGACGGGGATGGCCCTTCCACCCACGTGTTTGTTCAGCGACGTCAGGACTCCTGCCTAGTTGCGAGGGACAACTCGGGATTCTCCTCGAGGCTTGGCAGGGCAATTGGGACGCCTCTCCAGCTGAGGCGGGAGACCAAGGGTCCCTTTCCACGTGCCATAGGAATCCTGGGACTCCTATCAAGTTTCACGAGGAGTCAGGCATCGTCTCCTTTGAAGGTACTGATCTCCGCGTGCCTCTGGAATTTTCAAAGGATGTGAGGCCTCCGGTCGTGATGAGGTGGGGAACTAGGTCTTTCTCTGTGGTTTCCACAGGGGATTCAGACATCTTTTCGTCTTGGCAGATGCAAGACGAGCCTGCATTCAAGTCACTGCATGGATATCCGGCCTTATTTCGCGTCAGGGCATCGCAGTGTCCATTCCACTTGAGGCCGCAAATTCAAGGTCCCTCTCACATACCTAGAGCTGAGAGAAGCCTCCTCTTGAGGTGCTTGTGGTAAGGTGGTATTCCTCTGGAGTCGAAGCCAGGGACTAACCTCTCATCTCGAGTTGATTTATGGTCCACGGAGCTCTTTCGTGTGGCTACAGTGACCTCAGGATCCCTCTAGCCTTGAAACAGTGTTCTTGGGGTTTCTCTGGAGTGCCATCAAGGAAATCAAGGCTCCTTTCATGTGTGATGTGCAACACGGAATTGCTCTGCACGCAGTGTAGGGGAATCGGGCCTCATCTCGCGGCGAGGGGGAAGTCTCATGATTCTTCTCGAGTTGCGATGGGAACCTGGGCTATATTATCGAGTTACGATGGGGATGGCCCTTCCACCCACGTGTTTGTTCAGCGACGTCAGGACTCCTGCCTAGTTGCGAGGGACAACTCCGGATTCTCCTCGAGGCTTGGCAGGGCAATTGGGACGCCTCTCCAGCTGAGGCGGGAGACCAAGGGTCCCTTTCCACGTGCCACAGGAATCCTGGGACTCCTATCAAGTTTGACGAGGAGTCAGGCATTGGCTCCTTAGGAGGCACTGATCTCTGCGTGCCTCTGGAGTTTTCAAAGGATGTGAGGCCTCCGGTCGCGATGAGGTGGGGAACTAGGTCTTTCTCTGTGGTCTCCACAGGGGATTCAGACATCCTTTCGTCTTGGGAGATGCAAGACGTACCTGCATTCAAGTCACTGCAGGGATATCCGGCCTTATTTCGAGTCAGGGCATCGCGGTGTCCATTCCACTTGAGGCCACAAACTCAGGGTCCCTCTCACATACCTAGAGGTTAGAGAAGCCTCCTCTTGAGGTGTTTGTGTTAAGGTGGTATTCCTCTGGAGTCGAAGCCAGGGACTAACCTCTCATCTCGAGTTGATTTTTGGTCCACGGAGCTCTTTCGTGTTGCCACAGTGACCTCAGGATCCCTCTAGCCTGGAAGCAGTGTTCTTGGGGTTTCTCTGGAGTGCCATGAAGGAAATCAAGGCTCCTTTCTTGTGTGATGTGCAACATGGAATTTCTCTGCCCGCAGTGTAGGGGAATCGGGCCTCATCTCGCAGCGAGGGGGAAGTCTCATGGTTTTTCTCGAGTTGCGGCGGAAACCTGGGGTATATTCTCGAGTTACCACGGGGATGGCCCTTCCACCCACGTGTTTGTTCAGCGACGTCAGGACTCCTGCCTAGTTGCGAGGGACAACTCGGGATTCTCCTCGAGGCTTGGCAGGGCAATTGGGACGCCTCTCCAGCTGAGGCGGGAGACCAAGGGTCCCTTTCCACGTGCCACAGGAATCCTGGGACTCCTATCAAGTTTGACGAGGAGTCAGGCATCGTCTCCTTTGGAGGCACTGATCTCCGGGTACCTCTGGAGTTTTCAAAGGATGTGAGGCCTCCGGTCGCGATGAGGTGGGGAACTAGGTCATTCTCTGTGGTCTCCACAGGGGATTCAGACATCCTTTCGTCTTGGGAGATGCAAGACGAGCCTGCATTCTATGCACTGCAGGGATATCCGGCCTTATTTCGAGTCAGGGCATAGCGGTGTCGATTCCACTTGAGGCCGCAAACTCAGGGTCCCTCTCACATACCTAGAGCTGAGAGAAGCCTCCTCTTGAGGTGCTTATGGTAAGGTGGTATTCCTCTGGAGTCGAAGCCAGGGAGTAACCTTTCATCTCGAGTTGATTTTTGGTCCACGGAGCTCTTTCGTGTTGCTACACTGACCTCAGGATCTCTCTAGCCTTGAAAGAGTGTTCTTGGGGTTTCTCTGGAGTGCCATCAAGGAAATCAAGGCTCCTTTCATGTGTGATGTGCAACACGGAATTGCTCTGCACGCAGTGCAGGGGAATCGGGCCTCATCTCGCGGCGACGGGGAAGTCTCATGGTTTTTCTCGAATTGCGGCGGAAACCTGGGGTATATTCTCGAGTTACCACGGGGATGGCCCTTCCACCCACGTGTTTGTTCAGCGACGTCAGGACTCCTGCCTAGTTGCGAGGGACAACTCGGGATTCTCCTCGAGGCTTGGCAGGGCAATTGGGACGCCTCTCCAGCTGAGGCGGGAGACCAAGGGTCCCTTTCCACGTGCCATAGGAATCCTGGGACTCCTATCAAGTTTCACGAGGAGTCAGGCATCGTCTCCTTTGGAGGCACTGATCTCCGCGTGCCTCTGGAATTTTCAAAGGATGTGAGGCCTCCGGTCGTGATGAGGTGGGGAACTAGGTCTTTCTCTGTGGTTTCCACAGGGGATTCAGACATCTTTTCGTCTTGGCAGATGCAAGACGAGCCTGCATTCAAGTCACTGCAGGGATATCCGGCCTTATTTCGCGTCAGGGCATCGCAGTGTCCATTCCACTTGAGGCCGCAAATTCAGGGTCCCTCTCACATACCTAGAGCTGAGACAAGCCTCCTCTTGAGGTGCTTGTGGTAAGGTGGTATTCCTCTGGAGTCGAAGCCAGGGACTAACCTCTCATCTCGAGTTGATTTATGGTCCACGGAGCTCTTTCGTGTGGCTACAGTGACCTCAGGATCCCTCTAGCCTTGAAACAGTGTTCTTGGGGTTTCTCTGGAGTGCCATCAAGGAAATCAAGGCTCCTTTCATGTGTGATGTGCAACACGGAATTGCTCTGCACGCAGTGTAGGGGAATCGGGCCTCATCTCGCGGCGAGGGGGAAGTCTCATGATTTTTCTCGAGTTGCGATGGGAACCTGGGCTACATTATCGAGTTACGACTGGGATGGCCCTTCCACCCACGTGTTTCTTCAGCCATGTCAGGACTTCTGCCTAGTTGCGAGGGACAACTCGGGATTCTCCTCGAAGATTGGCAGGCAATTGGGATGCCACTCCAGCTGGGGCGGGAGACCAAGGGTCCCTTTCCACGTGCAACAGGAATCCTGGGACTCCTATCAAGTTTCACGAGGAGTCAGGCATCGTCTCATTTGGAGGCACTGATCTCCGCGTACCTCTGGAGTTTTCAAAGGATATGAGGCCTCCGGTCGCGATGAGGTGGGGAACTAGGTCTTTCTCTGTGGTCTCCACAGGGGATTCAGACATCCTTTCGTCTTGGGAGATACAAGACGAGCCTGCATTCAAGTCACTGCAGGGATATTCGGCCTTATTTCGAGTCAGGGCATCGCGGTGTCCATTCCACTTGAGGCCGCAAACTCAGGGTCCCTCTCACATACCTAGAGCTGAGAGAAGCCTCCTCTTGAGGTGCTTGTGGTAAGGTGGTATTCCTCTTGAGTCGAAGCCAGGGACTAACTTCTCATCTCGAGTTGATTCTTGGTCCACGGAGCTCTTTCTTGTGGCTACAGTGACCTCAGGATCCCTCTAGCCTTGAAACAGTGTTCTTGGGGTTTCTCTGGAGTGCCATCAAGGAAATCAAGGCTCCTTTCATGTGTGATGTGCAACACGGAATTGCTCTGCACGCAGTGCAGGGTAATCGGGCCTCATCTCGCGGCGAGGGGAAGTCTCATGGTTTTTCTCGAGTTGCGCCGGGAACCTGGGGTATATTCTCGAGTTACGACGGGGATGGCCCTTCCACCCACTTGATGTTCAGCCACGTCAGGACTCCTGCCTAGTTGTGAGGGACAACTTGGGATTCTCCTCGAGGCGTGGCAGGGCAATTGGGACGCCTCTCCATCTGAGGTGGTAGACCAAGAGTCCCTTTCCACGTGCCACAGGAATCCTGGGACTCCTATCAAGTTTCACGAGGAGTCAGGCATCGTCTCCTTTGGAGGCACTGATCTCCGCGTACCTCTGGAGTTTTCAAAGGATGTGAGGCCTCCGGTCGCGATGAGGTGGGGAACTAGGTCTTTCTCTGTGGTCTCCACAGGGGATTCAGACATCCTTTCGTCTTGGGAGATACAAGACGAGCCTGCATTCAAGTCACTGCAGGGATATTCGGCCTTATTTCGAGTCAGGGCATCGCGGTGTCCATTCCACTTGAGGCCGCAAACTCAGGGTCCCTCTCACATACCTAGAGCTGAGAGAAGCCTCCTCTTGAGGTGCTTGTGGTAAGGTGGTATTCCTCTTGAGTCGAACCCAGGGACTAACTTCTCATCTCGAGTTGATTCTTGGTCCACGGAGCTCTTTCTTGTGGCTACAGTGACCTCAGGATCCCTCTAGCCTTGAAACAGTGTTCTTGGGGTTTCTCTGGAGTGCCATCAAGGAAATCAAGGCTCTTTTAATGTGTGATGTGCAACACGGAATTGCTGTGCACGCAGTGCAGGGGAATCGGGCCTCATCTCGCGGCGACGGGGAAGTCTCATGGTTTTTCTCGAGTTGCGGCGGGAACCTTGGGTATATTCTCGAGTTACGACGGGGATGGCCCTTCCACCCACGTGTTTGTTCAGCGACGTCAGGACTCCTGCCTAGTTGCGAGGGACAACTCGGGATTCTCCTCGAGGCTTGGCAGGGCAATTGGGACGCCTCTCCAGCTGAGGCGGGAGACCAAGGGTCCCTTTCCACGTGCCATAGGAATCCTGGGACTCCTATCAAGTTTCACGAGGAGTCAGGCATCGTCTCCTTTGAAGGTACTGATCTCCGCGTGCCTCTGGAATTTTCAAAGGATGTGAGGCCTCCGGTCGTGATGAGGTGGGGAACTAGGTCTTTCTCTGTGGTTTCCACAGGGGATTCAGACATCTTTTCGTCTTGGCAGATGCAAGACGAGCCTGCATTCAAGTCACTGCATGGATATCCGGCCTTATTTCGCGTCAGGGCATCGCAGTGTCCATTCCACTTGAGGCCGCAAATTCAAGGTCCCTCTCACATACCTAGAGCTGAGAGAAGCCTCCTCTTGAGGTGCTTGTGGTAAGGTGGTATTCCTCTGGAGTCGAAGCCAGGGACTAACCTCTCATCTCGAGTTGATTTATGGTCCACGGAGCTCTTTCGTGTGGCTACAGTGACCTCAGGATCCCTCTAGCCTTGAAACAGTGTTCTTGGGGTTTCTCTGGAGTGCCATCAAGGAAATCAAGGCTCCTTTCATGTGTGATGTGCAACACGGAATTGCTCTGCACGCAGTGTAGGGGAATCGGGCCTCATCTCGCGGCGAGGGGGAAGTCTCATGATTCTTCTCGAGTTGCGATGGGAACCTGGGCTATATTATCGAGTTACGATGGGGATGGCCCTTCCACCCACGTGTTTGTTCAGCGACGTCAGGACTCCTGCCTAGTTGCGAGGGACAACTCCGGATTCTCCTCGAGGCTTGGCAGGGCAATTGGGACGCCTCTCCAGCTGAGGCGGGAGACCAAGGGTCCCTTTCCACGTGCCACAGGAATCCTGGGACTCCTATCAAGTTTGACGAGGAGTCAGGCATTGGCTCCTTAGGAGGCACTGATCTCTGCGTGCCTCTGGAGTTTTCAAAGGATGTGAGGCCTCCGGTCGCGATGAGGTGGGGAACTAGGTCTTTCTCTGTGGTCTCCACAGGGGATTCAGACATCCTTTCGTCTTGGGAGATGCAAGACGTACCTGCATTCAAGTCACTGCAGGGATATCCGGCCTTATTTCGAGTCAGGGCATCGCGGTGTCCATTCCACTTGAGGCCACAAACTCAGGGTCCCTCTCACATACCTAGAGGTTAGAGAAGCCTCCTCTTGAGGTGTTTGTGTTAAGGTGGTATTCCTCTGGAGTCGAAGCCAGGGACTAACCTCTCATCTCGAGTTGATTTTTGGTCCACGGAGCTCTTTCGTGTTGCCACAGTGACCTCAGGATCCCTCTAGCCTGGAAGCAGTGTTCTTGGGGTTTCTCTGGAGTGCCATGAAGGAAATCAAGGCTCCTTTCTTGTGTGATGTGCAACATGGAATTTCTCTGCCCGCAGTGTAGGGGAATCGGGCCTCATCTCGCAGCGAGGGGGAAGTCTCATGGTTTTTCTCGAGTTGCGGCGGAAACCTGGGGTATATTCTCGAGTTACCACGGGGATGGCCCTTCCACCCACGTGTTTGTTCAGCGACGTCAGGACTCCTGCCTAGTTGCGAGGGACAACTCGGGATTCTCCTCGAGGCTTGGCAGGGCAATTGGGACGCCTCTCCAGCTGAGGCGGGAGACCAAGGGTCCCTTTCCACGTGCCACAGGAATCCTGGGACTCCTATCAAGTTTGACGAGGAGTCAGGCATCGTCTCCTTTGGAGGCACTGATCTCCGGGTACCTCTGGAGTTTTCAAAGGATGTGAGGCCTCCGGTCGCGATGAGGTGGGGAACTAGGTCATTCTCTGTGGTCTCCACAGGGGATTCAGACATCCTTTCGTCTTGGGAGATGCAAGACGAGCCTGCATTCTATGCACTGCAGGGATATCCGGCCTTATTTCGAGTCAGGGCATAGCGGTGTCGATTCCACTTGAGGCCGCAAACTCAGGGTCCCTCTCACATACCTAGAGCTGAGAGAAGCCTCCTCTTGAGGTGCTTATGGTAAGGTGGTATTCCTCTGGAGTCGAAGCCAGGGAGTAACCTTTCATCTCGAGTTGATTTTTGGTCCACGGAGCTCTTTCGTGTTGCTACACTGACCTCAGGATCTCTCTAGCCTTGAAAGAGTGTTCTTGGGGTTTCTCTGGAGTGCCATCAAGGAAATCAAGGCTCCTTTCATGTGTGATGTGCAACACGGAATTGCTCTGCACGCAGTGCAGGGGAATCGGGCCTCATCTCGCGGCGACGGGGAAGTCTCATGGTTTTTCTCGAATTGCGGCGGAAACCTGGGGTATATTCTCGAGTTACCACGGGGATGGCCCTTCCACCCACGTGTTTGTTCAGCGACGTCAGGACTCCTGCCTAGTTGCGAGGGACAACTCGGGATTCTCCTCGAGGCTTGGCAGGGCAATTGGGACGCCTCTCCAGCTGAGGCGGGAGACCAAGGGTCCCTTTCCACGTGCCATAGGAATCCTGGGACTCCTATCAAGTTTCACGAGGAGTCAGGCATCGTCTCCTTTGGAGGCACTGATCTCCGCGTGCCTCTGGAATTTTCAAAGGATGTGAGGCCTCCGGTCGTGATGAGGTGGGGAACTAGGTCTTTCTCTGTGGTTTCCACAGGGGATTCAGACATCTTTTCGTCTTGGCAGATGCAAGACGAGCCTGCATTCAAGTCACTGCAGGGATATCCGGCCTTATTTCGCGTCAGGGCATCGCAGTGTCCATTCCACTTGAGGCCGCAAATTCAGGGTCCCTCTCACATACCTAGAGCTGAGACAAGCCTCCTCTTGAGGTGATTGTGGTAAGGTGGTATTCCTCTGGAGTCGAAGCCAGGGACTAACCTCTCATCTCGAGTTGATTTATGGTCCACGGAGCTCTTTCGTGTGGCTACAGTGACCTCAGGATCCCTCTAGCCTTGAAACAGTGTTCTTGGGGTTTCTCTGGAGTGCCATCAAGGAAATCAAGGCTCCTTTCATGTGTGATGTGCAACACGGAATTGCTCTGCACGCAGTGTAGGGGAATCGGGCCTCATCTCGCGGCGAGGGGGAAGTCTCATGATTTTTCTCGAGTTGCGATGGGAACCTGGGCTACATTATCGAGTTACGACTGGGATGGCCCTTCCACCCACGTGTTTCTTCAGCCATGTCAGGACTTCTGCCTAGTTGCGAGGGACAACTCGGGATTCTCCTCGAAGATTGGCAGGCAATTGGGATGCCACTCCAGCTGGGGCGGGAGACCAAGGGTCCCTTTCCACGTGCAACAGGAATCCTGGGACTCCTATCAAGTTTCACGAGGAGTCAGGCATCGTCTCATTTGGAGGCACTGATCTCCGCGTACCTCTGGAGTTTTCAAAGGATATGAGGCCTCCGGTCGCGATGAGGTGGGGAACTAGGTCTTTCTCTGTGGTCTCCACAGGGGATTCAGACATCCTTTCGTCTTGGGAGATACAAGACGAGCCTGCATTCAAGTCACTGCAGGGATATTCGGCCTTATTTCGAGTCAGGGCATCGCGGTGTCCATTCCACTTGAGGCCGCAAACTCAGGGTCCCTCTCACATACCTAGAGCTGAGAGAAGCCTCCTCTTGAGGTGCTTGTGGTAAGGTGGTATTCCTCTTGAGTCGAAGCCAGGGACTAACTTCTCATCTCGAGTTGATTCTTGGTCCACGGAGCTCTTTCTTGTGGCTACAGTGACCTCAGGATCCCTCTAGCCTTGAAACAGTGTTCTTGGGGTTTCTCTGGAGTGCCATCAAGGAAATCAAGGCTCCTTTCATGTGTGATGTGCAACACGGAATTGCTCTGCACGCAGTGCAGGGTAATCGGGCCTCATCTCGCGGCGAGGGGAAGTCTCATGGTTTTTCTCGAGTTGCGCCGGGAACCTGGGGTATATTCTCGAGTTACGACGGGGATGGCCCTTCCACCCACTTGATGTTCAGCCACGTCAGGACTCCTGCCTAGTTGTGAGGGACAACTTGGGATTCTCCTCGAGGCGTGGCAGGGCAATTGGGACGCCTCTCCATCTGAGGTGGTAGACCAAGAGTCCCTTTCCACGTGCCACAGGAATCCTGGGACTCCTATCAAGTTTCACGAGGAGTCAGGCATCGTCTCCTTTGGAGGCACTGATCTCCGCGTACCTCTGGAGTTTTCAAAGGATGTGAGGCCTCCGGTCGCGATGAGGTGGGGAACTAGGTCTTTCTCTGTGGTCTCCACAGGGGATTCAGACATCCTTTCGTCTTGGGAGATACAAGACGAGCCTGCATTCAAGTCACTGCAGGGATATTCGGCCTTATTTCGAGTCAGGGCATCGCGGTGTCCATTCCACTTGAGGCCGCAAACTCAGGGTCCCTCTCACATACCTAGAGCTGAGAGAAGCCTCCTCTTGAGGTGCTTGTGGTAAGGTGGTATTCCTCTTGAGTCGAAGCCAGGGACTAACTTCTCATCTCGAGTTGATTCTTGGTCCACGGAGCTCTTTCTTGTGGCTACAGTGACCTCAGGATCCCTCTAGCCTTGAAACAGTGTTCTTGGGGTTTCTCTGGAGTGCCATCAAGGAAATCAAGGCTCTTTTAATGTGTGATGTGCAACACGGAATTGCTGTGCACGCAGTGCAGGGGAATCGGGCCTCATCTCGCGGCGACGGGGAAGTCTCATGGTTTTTCTCGAGTTGCGGCGGGAACCTTGGGTATATTCTCGAGTTACGACGGGGGTGGCCCTTCCACCCACGTGTTTGTTCAGCGACGTCAGGACTCCTGCCTAGTTGCGAGGGACAACTCGGGATTCTCCTCGAGGCTTGGCAGGGCAATTGGGACGCCTCTCCAGCTGAGGCGGGAGACCAAGGGTCCCTTTCCACGTGCCATAGGAATCCTGGGACTCCTATCAAGTTTCACGAGGAGTCAGGCATCGTCTCCTTTGAAGGTACTGATCTCCGCGTGCCTCTGGAATTTTCAAAGGATGTGAGGCCTCCGGTCGTGATGAGGTGGGGAACTAGGTCTTTCTCTGTGGTTTCCACAGGGGATTCAGACATCTTTTCGTCTTGGCAGATGCAAGACGAGCCTGCATTCAAGTCACTGCATGGATATCCGGCCTTATTTCGCGTCAGGGCATCGCAGTGTCCATTCCACTTGAGGCCGCAAATTCAAGGTCCCTCTCACATACCTAGAGCTGAGAGAAGCCTCCTCTTGAGGTGCTTGTGGTAAGGTGGTATTCCTCTGGAGTCGAAGCCAGGGACTAACCTCTCATCTCGAGTTGATTTATGGTCCACGGAGCTCTTTCGTGTGGCTACAGTGACCTCAGGATCCCTCTAGCCTTGAAACAGTGTTCTTGGGGTTTCTCTGGAGTGCCATCAAGGAAATCAAGGCTCCTTTCATGTGTGATGTGCAACACGGAATTGCTCTGCACGCAGTGTAGGGGAATCGGGCCTCATCTCGCGGCGAGGGGGAAGTCTCATGATTCTTCTCGAGTTGCGATGGGAACCTGGGCTATATTATCGAGTTACGATGGGGATGGCCCTTCCACCCACGTGTTTGTTCAGCGACGTCAGGACTCCTGCCTAGTTGCGAGGGACAACTCCGGATTCTCCTCGAGGCTTGGCAGGGCAATTGGGACGCCTCTCCAGCTGAGGCGGGAGACCAAGGGTCCCTTTCCACGTGCCACAGGAATCCTGGGACTCCTATCAAGTTTGACGAGGAGTCAGGCATTGGCTCCTTAGGAGGCACTGATCTCTGCGTGCCTCTGGAGTTTTCAAAGGATGTGAGGCCTCCGGTCGCGATGAGGTGGGGAACTAGGTCTTTCTCTGTGGTCTCCACAGGGGATTCAGACATCCTTTCGTCTTGGGAGATGCAAGACGTACCTGCATTCAAGTCACTGCAGGGATATCCGGCCTTATTTCGAGTCAGGGCATCGCGGTGTCCATTCCACTTGAGGCCACAAACTCAGGGTCCCTCTCACATACCTAGAGGTTAGAGAAGCCTCCTCTTGAGGTGTTTGTGTTAAGGTGGTATTCCTCTGGAGTCGAAGCCAGGGACTAACCTCTCATCTCGAGTTGATTTTTGGTCCACGGAGCTCTTTCGTGTTGCCACAGTGACCTCAGGATCCCTCTAGCCTGGAAGCAGTGTTCTTGGGGTTTCTCTGGAGTGCCATGAAGGAAATCAAGGCTCCTTTCTTGTGTGATGTGCAACATGGAATTTCTCTGCCCGCAGTGTAGGGGAATCGGGCCTCATCTCGCAGCGAGGGGGAAGTCTCATGGTTTTTCTCGAGTTGCGGCGGAAACCTGGGGTATATTCTCGAGTTACCACGGGGATGGCCCTTCCACCCACGTGTTTGTTCAGCGACGTCAGGACTCCTGCCTAGTTGCGAGGGACAACTCGGGATTCTCCTCGAGGCTTGGCAGGGCAATTGGGACGCCTCTCCAGCTGAGGCGGGAGACCAAGGGTCCCTTTCCACGTGCCACAGGAATCCTGGGACTCCTATCAAGTTTGACGAGGAGTCAGGCATCGTCTCCTTTGGAGGCACTGATCTCCGGGTACCTCTGGAGTTTTCAAAGGATGTGAGGCCTCCGGTCGCGATGAGGTGGGGAACTAGGTCATTCTCTGTGGTCTCCACAGGGGATTCAGACATCCTTTCGTCTTGGGAGATGCAAGACGAGCCTGCATTCTATGCACTGCAGGGATATCCGGCCTTATTTCGAGTCAGGGCATAGCGGTGTCGATTCCACTTGAGGCCGCAAACTCAGGGTCCCTCTCACATACCTAGAGCTGAGAGAAGCCTCCTCTTGAGGTGCTTATGGTAAGGTGGTATTCCTCTGGAGTCGAAGCCAGGGAGTAACCTTTCATCTCGAGTTGATTTTTGGTCCACGGAGCTCTTTCGTGTTGCTACACTGACCTCAGGATCTCTCTAGCCTTGAAAGAGTGTTCTTGGGGTTTCTCTGGAGTGCCATCAAGGAAATCAAGGCTCCTTTCATGTGTGATGTGCAACACGGAATTGCTCTGCACGCAGTGCAGGGGAATCGGGCCTCATCTCGCGGCGACGGGGAAGTCTCATGGTTTTTCTCGAATTGCGGCGGAAACCTGGGGTATATTCTCGAGTTACCACGGGGATGGCCCTTCCACCCACGTGTTTGTTCAGCGACGTCAGGACTCCTGCCTAGTTGCGAGGGACAACTCGGGATTCTCCTCGAGGCTTGGCAGGGCAATTGGGACGCCTCTCCAGCTGAGGCGGGAGACCAAGGGTCCCTTTCCACGTGCCATAGGAATCCTGGGACTCCTATCAAGTTTCACGAGGAGTCAGGCATCGTCTCCTTTGGAGGCACTGATCTCCGCGTGCCTCTGGAATTTTCAAAGGATGTGAGGCCTCCGGTCGTGATGAGGTGGGGAACTAGGTCTTTCTCTGTGGTTTCCACAGGGGATTCAGACATCTTTTCGTCTTGGCAGATGCAAGACGAGCCTGCATTCAAGTCACTGCAGGGATATCCGGCCTTATTTCGCGTCAGGGCATCGCAGTGTCCATTCCACTTGAGGCCGCAAATTCAGGGTCCCTCTCACATACCTAGAGCTGAGACAAGCCTCCTCTTGAGGTGCTTGTGGTAAGGTGGTATTCCTCTGGAGTCGAAGCCAGGGACTAACCTCTCATCTCGAGTTGATTTATGGTCCACGGAGCTCTTTCGTGTGGCTACAGTGACCTCAGGATCCCTCTAGCCTTGAAACAGTGTTCTTGGGGTTTCTCTGGAGTGCCATCAAGGAAATCAAGGCTCCTTTCATGTGTGATGTGCAACACGGAATTGCTCTGCACGCAGTGTAGGGGAATCGGGCCTCATCTCGCGGCGAGGGGGAAGTCTCATGATTTTTCTCGAGTTGCGATGGGAACCTGGGCTACATTATCGAGTTACGACTGGGATGGCCCTTCCACCCACGTGTTTCTTCAGCCATGTCAGGACTTCTGCCTAGTTGCGAGGGACAACTCGGGATTCTCCTCGAAGATTGGCAGGCAATTGGGATGCCACTCCAGCTGGGGCGGGAGACCAAGGGTCCCTTTCCACGTGCAACAGGAATCCTGGGACTCCTATCAAGTTTCACGAGGAGTCAGGCATCGTCTCATTTGGAGGCACTGATCTCCGCGTACCTCTGGAGTTTTCAAAGGATATGAGGCCTCCGGTCGCGATGAGGTGGGGAACTAGGTCTTTCTCTGTGGTCTCCACAGGGGATTCAGACATCCTTTCGTCTTGGAAGATGCAAGACGAGCCTGCATTCAAGTCACTGCAGGGATATCCGGCCTTAGTTCGAGTCAGCGCATCGCGGTGTCCATTCCACTTGAGGCCGCAAACTCAGGGTCCCTCTCACATACCTAGAGCTGGGAGAAGCCTCCTCTTGAGGTGCTTGTGGTAAGGTGGTATTCCTCTGGAGTCGAAGCCAGGGACTAACCTCTCATCTCGAGTTGATTTTTGGTCAACGGAGCTCGTTTCTGCTGCTACAGTGACCTCAGCATCCCTCTAGCCTTGAAACAGTGTTCTTGGGTTTTCTCTGGAGTGCCATCAAGGAAATCAAGGCTTCTTTCATGTGTGATGTGCAACACGGAATTGCTCTGCACGCAGTGCAGGGTATCGGGCGTCATTTTCCGGCGAGGGGGAAGTCTCATGGTTTTTCTCGAGTTGTGGTGGGAACCTGGGGTATATTCTCGAGTTACGACGGGGTTGGCCCTTCCACCCAAGTGCTTGTTCAGCGACGTCAGGACTCCTGCCTAGTTGCGAGGGACAACTCGGGATTCTCCTCGAGGCTTGGCAGGGCAATTGGGACGCCTCTCCAGCTGAGGCGGGAGACCAAGGGTCCCTTTCCACGTGCCACAGGAATGCTGGGACTCCTATCAAGATTCACGAGGAGTCAGGCATCGTCTCCTTTAGAGGCACTGATCTCTGTGTACCTCTGGAGTTTTCAAAGGATGTGAGGCCTCCGGTCGCGATGAGGTGGGCAACTAGGTCTTTCTCTGTCGTCTCCACAGGGGATTCAGACTTCCTTTCGTCTTGGGAGATGCAAGACGAGCCTGCATTCAAGTCACTGCAGGGATATCCGGCCTTATTTCGAGTCAGGGCATCGCGGTGTCCATTCCACTTGAGGCCGCAAACTCAGGGTCCCTCTCACATACCTAGAGCTGAGAGAAGCCTCCTCTTGAGGTGCTTGTGGTAAGGTGGTATTCCTCTTGAGTCGAAGCCAGGGACTAACTTCTCATCTCGAGTTGATTCTTGGTCCACGGAGCTCTTTCTTGTGGCTACAGTGACCTCAGGATCCCTCTAGCCTTGAAACAGTGTTCTTGGGGTTTCTCTGGAGTGCCATCAAGGAAATCAAGGCTCTTTTAATGTGTGATGTGCAACACAGAATTGCTCTGCACGCAGTGCAGGGGAATCGGGCCTCATCTCGCGGCGACGGGGAAGTCTCATGGTTTTTCTCGAGTTGCGGCGGGAACCTGGGGTATATTCTCGAGTTACGACGGGGATGGCCCTTCCACCCACGTGTTTGTTCAGCGACGTCAGGACTCCTGCCTAGTTGCGAGGGACAACTCGGGATTCTCCTCGAGGATTGGCAGGGCAATTGGGACGCCTCTCCAGCTGAGGCGGGAGACCAAGGGTCCCTTTCCACGTGCCATAGGAATCCTGGGACTCCTATCAAGTTTCACGAGGAGTCAGGCATCGTCTCCTTTGAAGGCACTGATCTCCGCGTGCCTCTGGAATTTTCAAAGGATGTGAGGCCTCCGGTCGTGATGAGGTGGGGAACTAGGTCTTTCTCTGTGGTTTCCACAGGGGATTCAGACATCTTTTCGTCTTGGCAGATGCAAGACGAGCCTGCATTCAAGTCACTGCAGGGATATCCGGCCTTATTTCGCGTCAGGGCATCGCAGTGTCCATTCCACTTGAGGCCGCAAATTCAAGGTCCCTCTCACATACCTAGAGCTGAGAGAAGCCTCCTCTTGAGGTGCTTGTGGTAAGGTGGTATTCCTCTGGAGTCGAAGCCAGGGACTAACCTCTCATCTCGAGTTGATTTATGGTCCACGGAGCTCTTTCGTGTGGCTACAGTGACCTCAGGATCCCTCTAGCCTTGAAACAGTGTTCTTGGGGTTTCTCTGGAGTGCCATCAAGGAAATCAAGGCTCCTTTCATGTGTGATGTGCAACACGGAATTGCTCTGCACGCAGTGTAGGGGAATCGGGCCTCATCTCGCGGCGAGGGGGAAGTCTCATGATTCTTCTCGAGTTGCGATGGGAACCTGGGCTATATTATCGAGTTACGATGGGGATGGCCCTTCCACCCACGTGTTTGTTCAGCGACGTCAGGACTCCTGCCTAGTTGCGAGGGACAACTCCGGATTCTCCTCGAGGCTTGGCAGGGCAATTGGGACGCCTCTCCAGCTGAGGCGGGAGACCAAGGGTCCCTTTCCACGTGCCACAGGAATCCTGGGACTCCTATCAAGTTTGACGAGGAGTCAGGCATTGGCTCCTTAGGAGGCACTGATCTCCGCGTGCCTCTGGAGTTTTCAAAGGATGTGAGGCCTCCGGTCGCGATGAGGTGGGGAACTAGGTCTTTCTCTGTGGTCTCCACAGGGGATTCAGACATCCTTTCGTCTTGGGAGATGCAAGACGTACCTGCATTCAAGTCACTGCAGGGATATCCGGCCTTATTTCGAGTCAGGGCATCGTGGTGTCCATCCCACTTGAGGCCGCAAACTCAGGGTCCCTCTCAAATACCTAGAGCTGTGAGAAGCCTCCTCTTGAGGTGCTTGTGGTAAGGTGGTATTCCTCTGGAGTCGAAGCCAGGGACTAACCTCTCATCTCGAGTTGATTTTTGGTCCACGGAGCTCTTTCGTGTTGCTACAGTGACCTCAGGATCCCTCTAGCCTGGAAGCAGTGTTCTTGGGGTTTCTCTGGAGTGCCATGAAGGAAATCAAGGCTCCTTTCTTGTGTGATGTGCAACACGGAATTTCTCTGCCCGCAGTGTAGGGGAATCGGGCCTCATCTCGCAGCGAGGGGGAAGTCTCATGGTTTTTCTCGAGTTGCGGCGGGAACCTGGTTTATATTCTCGAGTTACCACGGGGATGGCCCTTCCACCCACGTGTTTGTTCAGCGACGTCAGGACTCCTGCCTAGTTGCGAGGGACAACTCGGGATTCTCCTCGAGGCTTGGCAGGGCAATTGGGACACCTCTCCAGCTGAGGCGGGAGACCAAGGATCCCTTTCCACGTGCCACAGGAATCCTGGGACTCCTATCAAGTTTCACGAGGAGTCAGGCATCGTCTCCTTTGGAGGCACTGATCTCCGGGTACCTCTGGAGTTTTCAAAGGATGTGAGGCCTCCGGTCGCGATGAGGTGGGGAACTAGGTCATTCTCTGTGGTCTCCACAGGGGATTCAGACATCCTTTCGTCTTGGGAGATGCAAGACGAGCCTGCATTCTATGCACTGCAGGGATATCCGGCCTTATTTCGAGTCAGGGCATAGCGGTGTCGATTCCACTTGAGGCCGCAAACTCAGGGTCCCTCTCACATACCTAGAGCTGAGAGAAGCCTCCTCTTGAGGTGCTTGTGGTAAGGTGGTATTCCTCTGGAGTCGAAGCCAGGGAGTAACCTTTCATCTCGAGTTGATTTTTGGTCCACGGAGCTCTTTCGTGTTGGTACACTGACCTCAGGATCTCTCTAGCCTTGAAAGAGTGTTCTTGGGGTTTCTCTGGAGTGCCATCAAGGAAATCAAGGCTCCTTTCATGTGTGATGTGCAACACGGAATTGCTCTGCACGCAGTGCAGGGGAATCGGGCCTCATCTCGCGGCGACGGGGAAGTCTCATGGTTTTTCTCGAGTTGCGGCGGGAACCTGGGGTATATTCTCGAGTTACGACGGGGATGGCCCTTCCACCCACGTGTTTGTTCAGCGACGTCAGGACTCCTGCCTAGTTGCGAGGGACAACTCGGGATTCTCCTCGAGGCTTGGCAGGGCAATTGGGACGCCTCTCCAGCTGAGGCGGGAGACCAAGGGTCCCTTTCCCGTGCCATAGGAATCCTGGGACTCCTATCAAGTTTCACGAGGAGTCAGGCATCGTCTCCTTTGGAGGCACTGATCTCCGCGTGCCTCTGGAATTTTCAAAGGATGTGAGGCCTCCGGTCCTGATGAGGTGGGGAACTAGGTCTTTCTCTGTGGTTTCCACAGGGGATTCAGACATCTTTTCGTCTTGGCAGATGCAAGACGAGCCTGCATTCAAGTCACTGCAGGGATATCCGGCCTTATTTCGCGTCAGGGCATCGCATTGTCCATTCCACTTGAGGCCGCAAATTCAGGGTCCCTCTCACATACCTAGAGCTGAGACAAGCCTCCTCTTGAGGTGCTTGTGGTAAGGTGGTATTCCTCTGGAGTCGAAGCCAGGGACTAACCTCTTATCTCGAGTTGATTTATGGTCCACGGAGCTCTTTCGTGTGGCTACAGTGACCTCAGGATCCCTCTAGCCTTGAAACAGTGTTCTTGGGGTTTCTCTGGAGTGCCATCAAGGAAATCAAGGCTCCTTTCATGTGTGATGTGCAACACGGAATTGCTCTGCACGCAGTGTAGGGGAATCGGGCCTCATCTCGCGGCGAGGGGGAAGTATCATGATTTTTCTCGAGTTGCGATGGGAACCTGGGCTATATTATCGAGTTACGACTGGGATGGCCCTTCCACCCACGTGTTTCTTCAGCCATGTCAGGACTTCTGCCTAGTTGCGAGGGACAACTCGGGATTCTCCTCGAAGATTGGCAGGCAATTGGGATGCCACTCCAGCTGGGGCGGGAGACCAAGGGTCCCTTTCCACGTGCAACAGGAATCCTGGGACTCCTATCAAGTTTCACGAGGAGTCAGGCATCGTCTCATTTGGAGGCACTGATCTCCGCGTACCTCTGGAGTTTTCAAAGGATGTGAGGTCTTTGTTAGCGATGAGGTGGGGAAGTAGGTCTTTCTCTGTGGTCTCCACAGGGGATTCAGACATCCTTTCGTCTTGGGAGATGCAAGACGAGCCTGCATTCTATGCACTGCAGGGATATCCGGCCTTATTTCGAGTCAGGGCATAGCGGTGTCGATTCCACTTGAGGCCGCAAACTCAGGGTCCCTCTCACATACCTAGAGCTGAGAGAAGCCTCCTCTTGAGGTGCTTGTGGTAAGGTGGTATTCCTCTGGAGTCGAAGCCAGGGACTAACCTCTCATCTCGAGTTGATTTTTGGTCCACGGAGCTCGTTCCTGTTGCTACAGTGACCTCAGCATCCCTCTAGCCTTGAAACAGTGTTCTTGGGTTTTCTCTGGAGTGCCATCAAGGAAATCAAGGCTTCTTTCATGTGTGATGTGCAACACGGAATTGCTCTGCACGCAGTGCAGGGTATCGGGCGTCATTTTCCGGCGAGGGGGAAGTCTCATGGTTTTTCTCGAGTTGTGGTGGGAACCTGGGGTATATTCTCGAGTTACGACGGGGATGGCCCTTCCACCCAAGTGTTTGTTCAGCGACGTCAGGACTCCTGCCTAGTTGCGAGGGACAACTCGGGATTCTCCTCGAAGATTGGCAGGCAATTGGGATGCCACTCCAGCTGGGGCGGGAGACCAAGGGTCCCTTTCCACTTGCCACAGGAATCCTGGGACTCCTATCAAGTTTCACGAGGAGTCAGGCATCGTCCCCTTTGGAGGCACTGATCTCCGCGTACCTCAGGAGTTTTCAAAGGATGTGAAGCCTCCGGTCGCGATGAGGTGGGGAACTAGGTCTTTCTCTGTGGTCTCCACAGGGGATTCAAACATATTTTCGTCTTGGGAGATGCAAGACGAGCCTGCATTCAAGTCACTTCAGAGATATCTGGACTTATATCGTGTCAGGGCATCGCGGTGTCCATTCCACTTGAGGCTGCAAACTCAGGTTCCCACTCACATACCTAGAGCTGAGAGAAGCCTCCTCTTGAGGTGCTTGTGGTAAGGTGGTATTCCTCTGGAGTCGAAGCCAGGGACTAACCTCTCATCTCGAGTTGATTCTTGGTCCACGGAGCTCTTTCGTGATGCCACACTGACCTCAGGTTCCCTCTAGCCTTGAAACAGTGTTCTTGGGTTTTCTCTGGAGTGCCATCAAGGAAATCAAGGCTCCTTTCATGTGTGATGTGCAACACGGAATTGCTCTGCACGCAGTGCAGGGTAATCGGGCCTCATCTCGCGGTGAGGGGAAGTCTCATGGTTTTTCTCGAGTTGCGCCGGGAACCTGGGGTATATTCTCGAGTTACGACGGGGATGGCCCTTCCACCCACTTGATGTTCAGCCACGTCAGGACTCCTGCCTAGTTGTGAGGGACAACTTGGGATTCTCCTCGAGGCGTGGCAGGGCAATTGGGACGCCTCTCCATCTGAGGTGGTAGACCAAGAGTCCCTTTCCACGTGCCACAGGAATCCTGGGACTCCTTTCAAGTTTCACGAGGAGTCAGGCATCGTCTCCTTTGGAGGCACTGATCTCCGCGTACCTCTGGAGTTTTCAAAGGATGTGAGGCCTCCGGTCGCGATGAGGTGGGGAACTAGGTCTTTCTCTGTGGTCTCCACAGGGGATTCAGACATCCTTTCGTCTTGGGAGATACAAGACGAGCCTGCATTCAAGTCACTGCAGGGATATTCGGCCTTATTTCGAGTCAGGGCATCGCGGTGTCCATTCCACTTGAGGCCGCAAACTCAGGGTCCCTCTCACATACCTAGAGCTGAGAGAAGCCTCCTCTTGAGGTGCTTGTGGTAAGGTGGTATTCCTCTTGAGTCTAAGCCAGGGACTAACTTCTCATCTCGAGTTGATTCTTGGTCCACGGAGCTCTTTCTTATGGCTACAGTGACCTCAGGATCCCTCTAGCCTTGAAACAGTGTTCTTGGGGTTTCTCTGGAGTGCCATCAAGGAAATCAAGGCTCTTTTAATGTGTGATGTGCAACACGGAATTGCTCTGCACGCAGTGCAGGGGAATCGGGCCTCATCTCGCGGCGACGGGGAAGTCTCATGGTTTTTCTCGAGTTGCGGCGGGAACCTGGGGTATATTCTCGAGTTACGACGGGGATGGCCCTTCCACCCACGTGTTTGTTCAGCGACGTCAGGACTCCTGCCTAGTTGCGAGGGACAACTCGGGATTCTCCTCGAGGCTTGGCAGGGCAATTGGGACGCCTCTCCAGCTGAGGCGGGAGACCAAGGGTCCCTTTCCACGTGCCACAGGAATCCTGGGACTCCTATCAAGTTTGACGAGGAGTCAGGCATTGGCTCTTTAGGAGGCACTGATCTCCGCGTGCCTCTGGAGTTTTCAAAGGATGTGAGGCCTCCGGTCGCGATGAGGTGGGGAACTAGGTCTTTCTCTGTGGTCTCCACAGGGGATTCAGACATCCTTTCGTCTTGGGAGATGCAAGACGTACCTGCATTCAAGTCACTGCAGGGATATCCGGCCTTATTTCGAGTCAGGGCATAGCGGTGTCGATTCCACTTGAGGCCGCAAACTCAGGGTCCCTCTCACATACCTAGAGCTGAGAGAAGCCTCCTCTTGAGGTGCTTGTGGTAAGGTGGTATTCCTCTGGAGTCGAAGCCAGGGAGTAACCTTTCATCTCGAGTTGATTTTTGGTCCACGGAGCTCTTTCGTGTTGCTACACTGACCTCAGGATCTCTCTAGCCTTGAAAGAGTGTTCTTGGGGTTTCTCTGGAGTGCCATCAAGGAAATCAAGGCTCCTTTCATGTGTGATGTGCAACACGGAATTGCTCTGCACGCAGTGCAGGGGAATCGGGCCTCATCTCGCGGCGACGGGGAAGTCTCATGGTTTTTCTCGAGTTGCGGCGGGAACCTGGGGTATATTCTCGAGTTACGACGGGGATGGCCCTTCCACCCACGTGTTTGTTCAGCGACGTCAGGACTCCTGCCTAGTTGCGAGGGACAACTCGGGATTCTCCTCGAGGCTTGGCAGGGCAATTGGGACGCCTCTCCAGCTGAGGCGGGAGACCAAGGGTCCCTTTCCACGTGCCATAGGAATCCTGGGACTCCTATCAAGTTTCACGAGGAGTCAGGCATCGTCTCCTTTGGAGGCACTGATCTTCGCGTGCCTCTGGAATTTTCAAAGGATGTGAGGCCTCCGGTCGTGATGAGGTGGGGAACTAGGTCTTTCTCTGTGGTTTCCACAGGGGATTCAGACATCTTTTCGTCTTGGCAGATGCAAGACGAGCCTGCATTCAAGTCACTGCAGGGATATCCGGCCTTATTTCGCGTCAGGGCATCGCAGTGTCCATTCCACTTGAGGCCGCAAATTCAGGGTCCCTCTCACATACCTAGAGCTGAGACAAGCCTCCTCTTGAGGTGCTTGTGGTAAGGTGGTATTCCTCTGGAGTCGAAGCCAGGGACTAACCTCTCATCTCGAGTTGATTTATGGTCCACGGAGCTCTTTCGTGTGGCTACAGTGACCTCAGGATCCCTCTAGCCTTGAAACAGTGTTCTTGGGGTTTCTCTGGAGTGCCATCAAGGAAATCAAGGCTCCTTTCATGTGTGATGTGCAACACGGAATTGCTCTGCACGCAGTGTAGGGGAATCGGGCCTCATCTCGCGGCGAGGGGGAAGTCTCATGATTTTTCTCGAGTTGCGATGGGAACCTGGGCTATATTATCGAGTTACGACTGGGATGGCCCTTCCACCCACGTGTTTCTTCAGCCATGTCAGGACTTCTGCCTAGTTGCGAGGGACAACTCGGGATTCTCCTCGAAGATTGGCAGGCAATTGGGATGCCACTCCAGCTGGGGCGGGAGACCAAGGGTCCCTTTCCACGTGCAACAGGAATCCTGGGACTCCTATCAAGTTTCACGAGGAGTCAGGCATCGTCTCATTTGGAGGCACTGATCTCCGCGTACCTCTGGAGTTTTCAAAGGATATGAGGCCTCCGGTCGCGATGAGGTGGGGAACTAGGTCTTTCTCTGTGGTCTCCACAGGGGATTCAGACATCCTTTCGTCTTGGAAGATGCAAGACGAGCCTGCATTCAAGTCACTGCAGGGATATCCGGCCTTATTTCGAGTCAGGGCATCGCGGTGTCCATTCCACTTGAGGCCGCAAACTCAGGGTCCCTCTCACATACCTAGAGCTGAGAGAAGCCTCCTCTTGAGGTGCTTGTGGTAAGGTGGTATTCCTCTGGAGTCGAAGCCAGGGACTAACCTCTCATCTCCAGTTGATTCTTGGTCCTCGGAGCTCTTTCATGTTGCTACAGTGACCTCAGGATCCCTCTAGCCTTGAAACAGTGTTCTTGGGGTTTCTCTGGAGTGCCATCAAGGAAATCAAGGCTTCTTTCATGTGTGATGTGCAACACGGAATTGCTCTGCACGCAGGGCAGGGGAATCAGGCCTCATCTCGCGGCGAGGGGGAAGTCTCATGGTTTTTCTCGAGTTGCGGCGGGAACCTGGGGTATATTCTCGAGTTACGACTGGGATGGCCCTTCCACACACGTGTTTGTTCAGCGAAGGCAGGACTCCTGCCTAGTTGCGAGGGACAACTCGGGTTTCTCCTCGAGGCTTGGCAGGGCAATTGGGACGCCTCTCCAGCTGAGGCGGGAGACCAAGGGTCCCTTTCCATGTGCCACAGGAATCCTGGGACTCCTATCAAGTTTCACGAGGAGTCAGGCATCGTCTCCTTTGGAGGCACTTATCTCCGCGTACCTCTGGAGTTTTCAAAGGATGTGAGGCCTCCGGTCGCGATGAGGTGGGGAACTAGATCTTTCTCTGAGGTCTCTACAGGGTTTTCAGGCATCCTTTCTTCTTGGGAGATGCAAGACGAGCCTGTATTCAAGTCACTGCAGGGATATCTGGCCTTATTTCGAGTCAGGGCATCGCGGTGTCCATTCCACTTGAGGCCGCAAACTCAGGGTCCCTCTCAAATACCTAGAGCTGAGAGAAGCCTCATCTTGAGGTGCTTCTGGTAAGGTGGTGTTTCTCTGGAGTCGAAGCCAGGGACTAACCTCTCATCTCCAGTTGATTCTTGGTCCTCGGAGCTCTTTCATGTTGCTACAGTGACCTCAGGATCCCTCTAGCCTTGAAACAGTGTTCTTGGGGTTTCTCTGGAGTGCCATCAAGGAAATCAAGGCTCCTTTCATGTGTGATGTGCAACACGGAATTGCTCTGCACGCAGTGCAGGGGAATCGGGCCTCATCTCGCGGCGAGGGGAAGTCTCATGGTTTTTCTCGAGTTGCGGCGGGAACCTGGGGTATATTCTCGAGTTACGACGGGGATGGCCCTTCCACACACGTGTTTGTTCAGCGACGTCAGGACTCCTGCCTAGTTGCGAGGGACAACTCGGGATTCTACTCGAGGCTTGGCAGGGCAATTGGGATGCCTCTCCAGCTGAGGCGGGAGACCAAGGGTCCCTTTCCACTTGCCACAGGAATCCTGGGACTCCTATCAAGTTTCACGAGGAGTCAGACATCGTCTCCTTTGGAGGCACTGAACTCCGCGTACCTCTGGAGTTTTCCAAGGATTTGAAGCCTCCGGTCGCGATGAGGTGGGGAACTAGGTCTTTCTCTGTGGTCTCCACAGGGGATTCAAACATCCTTTCGTCTTGGGAGATGCAAGACGAGCCTGCATTCAAGTCACTGCAGGGATATCAGGCCTTATTTCGAGTCAGGGCATCGCGGTGTCCATTCCACTTGAGGCCGCAAACTCAGGTTCCCTCTCACATACCTAGAGCTGAGAGAAGCCTCCTCTTGAGGTGCTTGTGGTAAGGTGGTATTCCTCTGGAGTCGAAGCCCGGGACTAACCTCTCATCTCGAGTTGTTTTTTGGTCCACGGAGCTTTTTCGTGTTGCCACAGTGACCTCAGGTTCCCTCTAGCCTTGAAACAGTGTTCTTGGGGTTTCTCTGGAGTGCCATGAAGGAAATCAAGGCTCCTTTCATGTGTGATGTGCAACACGGAATTGCTCTGCACGCAGTGCAGGGGAATCGGGCCTCATCTCGCGGCAAGGGGGAAGTCTCATGGTTTTACTCGAGTTGCGGTGGGAACCTGGGGTATAATCTCGAGTTACGACGGGGATGGCCCTTCGAGCCACGTGTTTGTTCAGCGACGTCAGGACTCCTGCCTAGTTGCGAGGGACAACTCGGGATTCTCCTTGAGGCTTGGCAGGGCAATTGGGACGCCTCTCCATCTGAGGCGGGAGACCAAGGGTCCCTTTCCACGTGCCACAGGAATCCTAGGACTCCTATCAAGTTTCCCGAGGAGTCAGTCGTCGTCTCCTTTGGAGGCACTGATCTCCCCGTACCTCTGAAGTTTTCAAAGGATGTGAGGCCTCCGGTCGCGATGAGGTGGGGAATAAGGTCTTTCTCTGTGGTCTCCACAGGGGATTCAGTCATCCTTTCGTCTTGGGAGATGCAAGACGAGCCTGCATTCAATTCACTGCAGGGATTTCCGGCCTTATTTCGCGTCAGGGCATCGCGGTGTCCATTCCACTTGAGTCCGCAAAATCAGGGTCCCTCTCAAATACCTAGAGCTGAGAGAAGCCTACTCTTGAGGTGCTTGTGGTAAGGTGGTATTCCTCTGGAGTCGAAGCCAGGGACTAACCTCTCATCTCGAGTTGATTTTTGGTCCCCGGACCTCTTTCCTGTTTCTACAGTAACCTCAGGATCCCTCTAGCCTGAAACAGTGTTCTTGGGGTTTCTCTGCAGTGCCATCAAGGAAATCAAGGCTCCTTTCATGTTTGATGTGCAACACGGAATTGCTCTGCACGCAGTGCAGGAGAATCGAGCCTCATCTCGCCGTGAGGGGGAATTCTCATGGTTTTTCTCGAGTTGCGGTGGGACCCTGGGGTGTATTCTCGAGTTATGACGGGGATGGCCCTTCCACCAACGTGTTTGTTCAGCGACGTCAGGACTCCTGCCTAGTTGCGAGGGACAACTCGGGATTCTCCTCGAGGCTTGGCAGGGCAATTGGGACGCCTCTCCAGCTGAGGCGGGAGACCAAGGGTCCCTTTCCATGTGCCACAGGAATCCTGGGACTCCTATCAAGTTTCACGAGGAGTTAGGCATCGTCTCCTTTGGAGGCACTGATCTCCGCGTACCTCTGGAGTTTTCAAAGGATGTGAGGCCTCCGGTCGGGATGAGGTGGGGAACTAGATCTTTCTTTGAGGTTCCACAGGGGTTTCAGACATCCTTTCGGCTTGGGAGATGCAAGACGAGCCTGTATTCAAGTCACTGCAGGGATATCTGGCCTTATTTCGAGTCAGGGCATCGCGGTGTCCATTCCACTTGAGGCCGCAAACTCAGTGTCGCTCTCACATACCTAGAGCTGAGAGAAGCCTCCTCTTGAGGTGCTTATGGTAAGGTGGTATTCCTCTGGAGTCGAAGCCAGGGACTAACCTCTCATCTCGAGTTGATTTTTGGGCCACGGAGCTCTTTCGTGTGGCTACAGTGACCTCAGGATCCCTCTAGCCTTGAAACAGTGTTCTTGGGGTTTCTCTGGAGTGCCATCAAGGAAATCAAGGCTCTTTTCATGTGTGATGTGCAACACGGAATTGCTCTGCACGCAGTGCATGGGGAATCGGGCCTCATCTCGCGGCGAGGGGGAAGTCTCATGGTTTTTCTCGAGTTGCGGTGGGAACCTGGGGTATATTCTCGATTTACGACGCGGATGGCCCTTCCAAGCACGTGTTTGTTCAGCGACGTCAGGACTCCTGCCTAGTTGCGAGGGACAACTCGGGATTCTCCTCGTGGCTTGGCAGGGCAATTGGAACGCCTCTTCAGCTGAGGCGGAAGACGAAGGGTCCCTTTCCACGTGCACAGGAATCCTGGGACTCCTATCAAGTTTCACGAGGAGTCAGGCATCGTCTCCTTTGGAGGCACTGATCTCCGCGTACCTCTGGAGTTTTCAAAGGATGTGAGGCCTCCGGTCGGGATGAGGTGGGGAACTAGATCTTTCTTTGAGGTCTCCACAGGGGTTTCAGACATCCTTTCATCTTGGGAAATGCAAGACGAGCCTGTATTCAAGTCACTGCAGGGATATCTGGTCTTATTTCGAGTCAGGGCATGGCGGTGTCCATTCCACTTGAGGCCGCAAACTCAGCACATAGCTAGAGCTGAGAGAAGCCTCCTCTTGAGGTTCTTGTGGTTAGGTGGTATTCTTCTGGAGTCGAAGCCAGGGACTATCCTCTCATCTCTACTTGATTTTTGGTCCACGGAGCTCTTTCGTGTTGCTACAGTGAGTCAGGATCCCTCTAGCCTTGAAACAGTGTTCTTGCGGTTTCTCTGGAGTGCCATCAAGGAAATCAAGGCTCCTTTCATGTGTGATGTGCAACACGGAATTGCTCTGCACGCAGTGCAGGGGAATCGGGCCTCATCTCGCGGCGAGGGGGAAGTCTCTTGGTTTTCTGGAGTTGCAGTGGGAACCTGGGGTATATTCTCGAGTTACGACGGGGATAGCCCTTCCACCCACGTGTTTGTTCAGCGACATCAGGACTCCTGCCTAGTTGCGAGGGACAACTCGGGATTCTCCTCGAGGCTTGGCAGGGCAATTGGGACGCCTCTCCAGCTGAGGTGGGAGACCAAGGGTCCCTTTCCATGTGCCACAGGAATCCTGGGACTCCTATCCAATTTCACGAGGAGTCAGGCATCGTCTCCTTTGGAGGCACTGATCTCCGCGTACCTCTGGAGTTTTCAAAGGATGTGAGGCCTCCAGTCGCGATGAGGTGGGGAACTAGGTCTCTCTCTGTGGTCTCCACATGGAATTCAGACAACCTTTCGTCTTGGGAGATGCAAGACTAGCCTGCATTCAAGTCACTGCAGGGATATCTGGCCTTATTTTGAGTCAGGGCATCGCGGTGTCCATTCCACTTGAGGCCGCAAACTCAGGGTCCCTCTCACATACCTAGAGCTGAGAGAAGCCTCCTCTTGAGGTGCTTGTGGTAAGGTGGTATTCCTCTGGAATCGAAGCCAGGGACTAACCTCTCATCTCAAGTTGATTTTTGGTCCACGGAGCTCTTTCGTGTTGCTACAGTGAATTCAGGATCCCTCTAGCCTTGAAACAGTGTTCTTGGGGTTTCTCTGGAGTGCCACCAAGGAAATAAAGGCTACTTTCATGTGTGATGTGCAACACGGAATTGCTCTGCACGCAGTGCAGGGGAATCGGGCCTCATCTCGCGGCGAGGGGGAAGTCTCATGGTTTTTCTCGAGTTGCGGCGGGAACCTGGGCTATATTCTCGAGTTACGACGGGGATGGCCCTTCCACCCACGTTTTTGTTCAGCGATGTCAGGACTCCTGCCTAGTTGCGAGGGACAACTCGGGATTCTCCTCGAGGCTTGGCAGGGCAATTGGGACGCCTCTCCAGCTGAGGCGAGAGACCAAGGGTCCCTTTCCACGTGCCACAGGAATCCTGGGACTCCTATCAAGTTTCACGAGGAGTCAGGCATCGTCTCCTTTGGAGGCACTGATCTCCGCGTACCTCTGGAGTTTTCAAAGGATGTGAGGCCTCCGGTCGCGATGAGGTGGGGAACTAGGTCTTTCTCTGTGGTCTCCACAGGGAATTCAGACAACCTTTCGTCTTGGGAGATGCGAGACGAGCCTGCATTCAAGTCACTGCAGGGATGTCTGGCCTTATTTCGAGTCAGGGCATCGCAGTGTCCATTCCACTTGAGGCCGCAAACTCAGGGTCCCTCTCAAATACCTAGAGCTGTGAGAAGCCTCCTCTTGAGGTGCTTGTGGTAAGGTGGTATTCCTCTGGAGTCGAAGCCAGGGACTAACCTCTCATCTCAAGTTGATTTTTGGTCCACGGAGCTCTTTGTTGTTGGTACAGTGACCTCAGGATCCCTCTAGCCTTGAAACAGTGTTCTTGGGGTTTCTCTGGAGTGCCACCAAGGAAATCAAGGCTATTTTCATGTTTGATGTGCAACACGGAATTGCTCTGCACGCAGTGCAGGGGAATCGGGCCTCATCTCGCGGCAAGCGGGAAGTCTCATGGTTTTTCTCGAGTTGCGGCGGGAACCTGGGCTATATTCTCGAGTTACGACGGGGATGGCCCTTCCACACACGTGTTTGTTCAGCGACGTCAGGACTCCTGCCTAGTTGCAAGGAACAACTCGGGATTCTCCTCGAGGCTTGGCAGGGCAATTGGGACGACTCTCCAGCTGAGGCGGGAGACCAAGGGTCCCTTTCCACGTGCCACAGGAATCCTGGGACTCCTATCAAGTTTCACGAGGAGTCAGGCATCGTCTCCTTTGGAGGCACTGATCTCCGCGTACCTCTGGAGTTTTCAAAGGATGTAAGGCCTCCGGTCGCGATAAGGTGGGGAACTAGGTCTTTCTCTATGGTCCCCATAGGGGATTCAGACATCCTTTCATCTTGGGAGATGCAAGACGAGCCTGCATTCAAGTCACTGCAGGGATATCCGGCCTTATTTCGAGCCAGGGCATCGCGGTGTCCATTCCACTTGAAGCTGCAAACTCAGGGTCCCTCTCACATACCTAGAGCTGAGAGAAGCCTCCTCTTGAGGTGCTTGTGGTAAGGTGGTATTCCTCTGGAGTCGAAGCCAGGGACTAACCTCTCATCTCGAGTTGATTTTTGGTCCACGGAGCTCTTTCGTGTTGCTACAGTGACCTCAGGATCCCTCTAGCCTTGAAACAGTGTTCTTGGGGTTTCTCTGGAGTGCCATCAAGGAAATCAAGGCTCCTTTCATGTGTGATGTGCCACACGGAATTGCTCTGCACGCAGTGCAGGGGAATCAGGCCTCATCTCGCGGCGAGGGGGAAGTCTCATGGTTTTTCTCGAGTTGCGGCGGGAACCTGGGGTATATTCTCGAGTTACGACGGGGATGGCCCTTCCACACACGTGTTTGTTCAGCGACGTCAGGACTCCTGCCTAGTTGTGAGGGACAACTCGGGATTCTCCTTGAGGCTTGGCAGGGCAATTGGGACGCCTCTCCAGCTGAAGCGGGAGACCAAGGGTCCCTTTCCACGTGCCAAGGGAATCCTGGGACTCCTATCAAGTTTCACGAGGAGTCAGCCATCGTCTCCTTGGGAGGCACTGATCTCCGCGTACCTCTGGAGTTTTCAAAGGATGTGAGGCCTCTGGTCGCGATGAGGTGGGGAACTAGGTCTTTCTCTGTGGTCTCCACAGGGGATTCAGACATCCTTTCATCTTGGGAGATGCAAGACGAGCCTGCATTCTAGTCACTGCAGGGATATCCGGCCTTATTTCGAGTCAGGGCATCGCGGTGACCATTCCACTTGAGGCTGCAAACTCAGGGTCCCTTACACATACCTAGAGCTGAGAGAAGCCTCCTCTTGAGGTGCTTGTGGTAAGGTGGTATTCCTCTGGAGTCGAAGCCAAGGACTAACCTCTCATCTCGAGTTGATTTTTGGTCCACAGAGCTTTTCGTGTTGCTACAGTGACCTCAGGATCCCTCTAGCCTTGAAACAGTGTTCTTGGGGTTTCTCTGGAGTGCCATCAAGGAAATCAAGGCTCCTTTCATGTGTGATGTGCAACACGGAATTGCTCTGCACGCAGTGCAGGGGAATCGGGCCTCATCTCGCAGCGAGGGAGAAATCTCATGGTTTTTCTCGAGTTGCGGTGGGAACCTGGGATATATTCTCGAGTTACGACTGGGATTGCCCTTCCACACACGTGTTTCTTCAGCGACGTCAGGACTCCTGCCTAGTTGTGAGGGACAACTCGGGATTCTCCTCGAGGCTAGGCAGGGCAATTGGGACGCCTCTCCAGCTGAGGCAGGAGACCAAGGGTAACTTTCCACGTGCCACAGGAATCCTGGGACTCCTATCAATTTTCACGAGGAGTCAGGCATCGTCTCCTTTGGAGGCACTGATCTCCGCGTTCCTCTGGAGTTTTCAAAGGATGTGAGGCCTCCGGTCGCGATGAGGTGGGGAACTAGATCTTTCTCTGTTGTCTCCACAGGGGATTCAGACATCCTTTCGTCTTGGGAGATGCAAGACGAGCCTGCATTCAAGTCACTGCAGGAATATCCGGCCTTATTTCGAGTCAGGGCATCGCGATGTCCATTCCACTTGAGGCCGCAAACTCAGGGTACCTCTCAATTACCTAGAGCTGAGAGAAGCCTCCTCCTGAGGTGCTTGTGGTAAGGTGGTATTCCTCTGGAGTCGAATCCAGGGACTAACCTCTCATCTCGAGTTGATTCTTGGTCCACAGAGCTCTTTCGTGTTGCTACAGTGACCTCAGGATCCCTCTAGCCTTGAAGCAGTGTTCTTGGGGTTTCTCTGGAGTGCCATCAAGGAAATCAAGGCTCCTTTCATGTGTGATGTGCCACACGGAATTGCTCTGCACGCAGTGCAGGGGAATGGGGCCTCATCTCGCGGCGAGGGGGAAGTCTCATGGTTTTTCTCGAGTTGCGGCGGGAACCTGGGTTATATTCTCGAGTTACGACTGGGATGGCCCTTCCACTCTCGTGTTTCTTCAGCGACGTCAGGACTCCTGCCTAGTTGCGAGGGACAACTCGGGATTCTCCTCGAGGCTTGGCAGGGCAATTGGGACGCCTCTCCAGCTGAGGCGGGAGACCAAGGGTCCCTTTCCACGTGCCACAGGAATCCTGGGACTCCTATCAAGTTTCACGAGGAGTCAGGCATCGTCTCCTTTGGAGGCACTGATCTCCGCGTACCTCTGGAGTTTTCAAAGGATGTGAGGCCTCCGGTCGCGATGAGGTGGGGAACTAGGTCTTTCTCTGTGGTCTCCACAGGGGATTCAGACATCCTTTCGTCTTGAGAGATGCAAGACGAGCCTGCATTCAAGTCATTGCAGGGATATCCGGCCTTATTTCGAGTCAGGGCATCGCCGTTTCCATTCCACTTGAGGCCGCAAACTCAGGGTCCCTCTCACATAGCTAGAGCTGAGAGAAGCCTCCTCTTGAGGTGCTTGTGGTAAGGTGGTATTCCTCTGGAGTCGAAACCAGGGACTAACCTCTAATCTCCAGTTGATTTGTGGTCCACGGAGCTCTTTCGTGTTGCTACAGTGACCTCAGGATCCCTCTAGCCTTGAAACACTGTTCTTGGGGTTTCTCTGGGGTGACATCAGGGAAATCAAGGCTCCTTTCATGTGTGATGTGCAACACGGAATTGCTCTGCACGCAGTGTAGGGGAATCAGGCCTCATCTCGCGGCGAGTGTGAAGTCTCATGGTTTTTCTCGAGTTGCGGCGGGAACCTGGGGTATATTCTCGAGTTACGACGGGGATGGCCCTTCCACCCACGTGTTTGTTCAGCGACGGCAGGACTCCTGCCTACTTGCGAGGGACAACTCGGGATTCTCCTCGAGGCTTGGCAGGGCAATTGGGACGCCTCTCCAGCTGAGGCGGGAGACCAAGGGTCCCTTTCCACGTGCCAAGGGAATCCTGGGACTCCTATCAAGTTTCACGAGGAGTCAGCCATCGTCTCCTTGGGAGGCACTGATCTCCGCGTACCTCTGGAGTTTTCAAAGGATGTGAGGCCTCTGGTCGCGATGAGGTGGGGAACTAGGTCTTTCTCTGTGGTCTCCACAGGGGATTCAGACATCCTTTCATCTTGGGAGATGCAAGACGAGCCTGCATTCTAGTCACTGCAGGGATATCCGGCCTTATTTCGAGTCAGGGCATCGCGGTGACCATTCCACTTGAGGCTGCAAACTCAGGGTCCCTCACACATACCTAGAGCTGAGAGAAGCCTCCTCTTGAGGTGCTTGTGGTAAGGTGGTATTCCTCTGGAGTCGAAGCCAAGGACTAACCTCTCATCTCGAGTTGATTTTTGGTCCACAGAGCTCTTTCGTGTTGCTACAGTGACCTCAGGATCCCTCTAGCCTTGAAACAGTGTTCTTGGGGTTTCTCTGGAGTGCCATCAAGGAAATCAAGGCTCCTTTCATGTGTGATGTGCAACACGGAATTGCTCTGCACGCAGTGCAGGGGAATCGGGCCTCATCTCGCAGCGAGGGAGAAATCTCATGGTTTTTCTCGAGTTGCGGTGGGAACCTGGGGTATATTCTCGAGTTACGACTGGGATGGCCCTTCCACACACGTGTTTCTTCAGCGACGTCAGGACTCCTGCCTAGTTGTGAGGGACAACTCGGGATTCTCCTCGAGGCTTGGCAGGGCAATTGGGACGCCTCTCCAGCTGAGGCAGGAGACCAAGGGTAACTTTCCACGTGCCACAGGAATCCTGGGACTCCTATCAATTTTCACGAGGAGTCAGGCATCGTCTCCTTTGGAGTCACTGATCTCCGCGTTCCTCTGGAGTTTTCAAAGGATGTGAGGCCTCCGGTCGCGATGAGGTGGGGAACTAGGTCTTTCTCTGTTGTCTCCACAGGGGATTCAGACATCCTTTCGTCTTGGGAGATGCAAGACGAGCCTGCATTCAAGTCACTGCAGGGATATCCGGCCTTATTTCGAGTCAGGGCATCGCGGTGTCCATTCCACTTGAGGCCGCAAACTCAGGGTCCCTCTCACATACCTAGAGCTGAGAGAAGCCTCCTCTTGAGGTGCTTTTGGTAAGGTGGTATTCCTCTGGAGTCGAAGCCAGGGACTAACCTCTCATCTCGAGTTGATTCTTGGTCCACGGAGCTCTTTCGTGTTGCTACAGTGACCTCAGGATCCCTCTAGCCTTGAAGCAGTGTTCTTGGGGTTTCTCTGGAGTGCCATCAAGGAAATCAAGGCTCCTTTCATGTGTGATGTGCCACACGGAATTGCTCTGCACGCACTGCAGGGGAATCAGGCCTCATCTCGCGGCGAGGGGGAAGTCTCATGGTTTTTCTCGAGTTGCGGCGGGAACCTGGGTTATATTCTCGAGTTACGACTGGGATGGCCCTTCCACACACGTGTTTCTTCAGCGACGGCAGGACTCGTGCCTAGTTGCGAGGGACAACTCGGGATTCTCCTCGAGGCTTGGCAGGGCAATTGGGACGCCTCTCCAGCTGAGGCGGGAGACCAAGGGTCCCTTTCCACATGCCACAGGAATCCAGGGACTCCTATCAAGTTTCACGAGGAGTCAGGCATCGGCTCCTTTGGAGGCACTGATCTCCACGTACCTCTGGAGTTTTCAAAGGATGTGAGGCCTCCGATCGCGATGAGGTGGGAGACTAGGTCTTTCTCTGTGGTCTCCACAGGGGATTCAGACATACTTTCGTCTTGGGAGATGCAAGACGAGCCTGCATTCAAGTCACTGCACTGATATCCGACCTTATTTCGAGTCAGGGCATCGCGGTGTCCATTCCACTTGAGGCCGCAAACTCAGGGTCCCTCTCACATACCTAGAGCTGAGAGAAGCCTCCTCTTGAGGTGCTTGTGGTAAGGTGGTATTCCTCTGGAGACGAAGCCAGGGACTAACCTCTCATCTCAAGTTGATTTTTGGTCCACGGAGCTCTTTTGTGTTGCTACAGTGACCTCAGGTTCACTCTAGCCTTGAAACAATGTTCTTGGGGTTTCTCTGGAGTGCCATCAAGGAAATCAAGGCTCCTTTCATGTGTGATGTGCAACACGGAATTGCTCTGCACGCAGTGCAGGGTATGGGGCCTCATTTTCCGGCGAGGGGGAAGTCTAATGGTTTTTCTCGAGTTGTGGTGGGAACCTGGGGTATATTCTCGAGTTACGACGGGGATGGCCCTTCCAGCCACGTGTTTGTTCAGCGACGTCAGGACTCCTGCCTAGTTGCGAGGGACAACTCGGGATTCTCCTCGAGGCTTGGCAGGGCAATTGGGACGCCTCTCCAGCTGAGGCGGGAGACCAAGGGTCCCTTTCCACGTGCCACAGGAATCCTGGGACTCCTATCAAGTTTCACGAGGAGTCAGGCACTCTCCCTTTTGGAGGCACTGATCTCCGCGTACCTCTGGAGGTTTCAACGGATTTGAGGCCTCCGGTCGCGATGAGGTGGGGAACTAGGTCTTTCTCTGTGGTTTCCACAGGGGATTCAGACATCCTTTCGTCTTGGGAGATGCAAGACGAGCCTGCATTCAAGTCACTGCAGGAATATCCGGCCTTATTTCGCGTCAGGGCATCGTGGTGTCTATTCCACTTGAGGCCGCAAACTCAGGGTTCCTCTCACATACCTAGAGCTGAGAGAAGCCTCCTCTTGAGGTGCTTGTGGTAAGGTGGTATTCCTCTGGAGTTGAAGCCAGGGACTAACCTCTCATCTCGAGTTGATTCTTGGTCCAAGGAGCTCTTTCATGTTGCTACAGTGACCTCAGGATCCCTCTAGCCTTGAAACAGTGTTCTTGGGGTTTCTCTGGAGTGCCATCAAGGAAATCAAGGCTCCTTTCATGTGTGATGTGCAACACGGAATTGCTCTGCACGCATTGCAGGGGAATCGGGCCTCATCTCGCGGCGAGGTGAAAGTCTCATGGTTTTTCTCGAGTTGCGGCGGGAACCTGGGGTATATTCTCGAGTTACGACGGGGATGGCCCTTCCACCCACGTGTTTGTTCAGCGACGTCAGGACTTCTGCCTAGTTGCGAGGGACAACTCGGGATTCTCCTCGAGGCTTGGCAGGGCAATTGGGACGCCTCTCCAGCTGAGGCGGGAGACCAAGGGTCCCTTTCCACGTGCCACAGGAATCCTGGGACTCCTATCAAGTTTCCCGAGGAGTCAGGCATCGTCTCCTTTGGAGGCACTGATCTCCGCATACCTCTGGAGTTGTCAAAGGATGTGAGGCCTCCGGTCGCGATGAGGTGGGAAACTAGGTCTTTCTCTGTGGTCTCCACAGGGGATTCAGACATCCTTTCGTCTTGGGAGATGCAAGACGAGCCTGCATTCAAGTCACTGCAGGAATATCCGGCCTTATTTAGAGTCAGGGCATCGCGGTGTCCATTCCACTTGAGGCCGCAAACTCAGGTTCCCTCTCACATACCTAGAGCTGAGAGAAGCCTCCTCTTGAGGTGCTTGTGGTAAGGGCTTATTCCTCTGGAGTCGAAGCCAGGGACTAACCTCTCTTCTCGAGTGGAATTTTGGTCCACGGAGCTCTTTCGTGTTGCTACATTTACCTCAGGATCCCTCTAGCCTTGAAACAGTGTTCTTTGGGTTTCTCTCGAGTGCCATCAAGGAAATCAAGGCTCCTTTCATGTGTGATGTGCAACACACAATTGCTCTGCACGCAGTGCAGGGGAATCGGGCCTCTTCTCGCGGCGAGGGGGAAGTCTCATTGTTTTTCTCGAGTTGCGGCGGGAACCTGGGGTGTATTCTCGAGTTATGACGGGGATGGCCCTTCCACCCACGTGTTTGTTCAGCAACGTCAGGACTCCTGCCTAGTTGCGATGGACAATTCGGGATTCTCCTCGAGGCTTGGAAGGGCAATTGGAATGCCTCTACAGCTGAGGCGGGAGACCAAGGGTCCCTTTCTCCGTGCCACAGGAATCCTGGGACTCCTATCAAGTTTCACGAGGAGTCAGCCATCGTCTCCTTTGGAGGAACTGATCTCCGCGTACCTCTGGAATTTTCAAAGGATGTGAGGCCTCCGATCGCGATGAGGTGGGAGACTAGGTCTTTCTCTGTGGTCCCCACAGGGGATTCAGACATCCTTTCGTCTTGGGAGATGCAAGACGAGCTGGCATTCAAGTCACTGCAGAGATATCTGGCCTTATTTCGAGTCAGGGCATCGTGATGTCCATTCCACTTGAGGCCGCAAACTCAGGGTGCCTCTCCCATACCTAGAGCTGAGAGAAGCCTCCTCTTGAGGTGCTTGTGGTAAGGTGGTAGTTCTCTGCAGTCGAAGCCAGGGACTAACCTCTCATCTCGAGTTGATTTTTGGTCCACGGAGCTCTTTCGTGTGGCTACAGTGACCTCAGGATCCCTCTAGCCTTGAAACAGTGTTCTTGGGGTTTCTCTGGAGTGCCATCAGGGAAATCAAAGCTCCTTTCATGCGTGATGTGCAACACGGAATTGCTCTGCATGCAGTGCAGGGGAATCGGGCCTCATCTCACGGCGAGGGGGAAGTCTCATGGTTTTTCTCGAGTTGCGGCAGGAACCTGGGGTACATTCTCGAGTTACGACGGGGATGGCCCTTCCACCCACGTGTTTGTTCAGCCTCGTCAGGACTCCAGCCTAGTTGCGAGGGACAACTCGGGATTCTCCTCGAGGCTTGGCAGGGCAATTGGGACGCCTCTCCAGCTGAGGCGGGAGACCAAGGGTCCCTTTCCACGTGCCATAGGTATCCTGGGACTCCTATCAAGTTTCACGAGGAGTCAGGCATCGTCTCCTTTGAAGGCACTGATCTCCGCGTACCTCTGGAGTTTTCAAAGAATGTGAGGCCTCCGGTCGCGATGAGGTGGGGAACTAGGTCTTTCTCTGTGGTCTCCACAGGGGATTCAGACATCCTTTCATTTTGGGTGATGCAAGACGAGCCTGCATTCAAGTCACTGCAGGGATATCCGGCCTTATTTCGAGGCAGGGCATCGCGGGGTCCATTCCACTTGAGGCCGCAAACTCAGGGTCCCTCTCACATACCTAGAGCTGAGAGAAGCCTCCTCTTGAGGTGCTTGTGGTAAGGTGGCATTCCCCTGGAGTCGAAGCCAGGGACTAACCCCTCATCTCGAGTTGATTTTTGGTCTACGGAGCTCTTTCGTGTTGCTACAGTGACGTCAGGATCCCTCTAGCCTTGAAACAGTGTTCTTGGGGTTTCTCTGGAGTGCCATCAAGGAAATCAAGGCTCCTTTCATGTGTGATGTGCAACACGGAATTGCTCTGCACGCAGTGCAGGGGAATCGGGCCTCATCTCGCGGCGAGGGGGAAGTGTGACGGTTTTTCTCGTGTTGCGGCGGGAACCTGGGGTATATTCTCGAGTTACGACGGGGATGGCCCTTCCACCCTCATGTTTGTTTAGCCACGTCAGGACTCCTGCCTAGTTGCGAGGGACAACTCGGGATTCTCCTCGAGGCTTGGCAGGGCAATTGGGATGCCTCTCCAGCTGAGGCGGGAGACCAAGGGTCCCTTTCCACATGCCACAGGAATCCTGGGACTCCTATCAAGTTTCACGAGGAGTTAGGCATCGTCTCCTTTGGAGGCACTGATCTCTGCGTACCTCTGGAGTTATCAAAGGATGTGAGGCGTCCGGTAGCGATGAGGTGGGGAACTAGGTCTTTCTCTGTGGTCTCCACAGGGTATTCAGACATCCTTTCGTCTTGGGAGATGCAAGACGAGCCTGCATTCAAGTCACTGCAGGGATATTCGGCCTTATTTCGAGTCAGGGCATAGCGGTGTCCATTCCACTTGAGGCCTCAAACTCAGGTTCCCTCTCGCACACCTAGAGCTGAGAGAAGCCTCCACTTGAGGTGCTTGTGGTAAGACGGTATTCCTCTGGAGTCGAAGCCAGGGACTAACCCCTCATCTCGAGTTGATTTTTGGTCCACGGAGCTCTTTCGTGTTGCTACAGTGACCTCAGGATCCCTCTAGCCTTAAAACAGTGTTCTTGGGGTTTCTCTGGAGTGCCATCAAGGAAATCAAGGCTCCTTTCATGTGTGATGTGCAACACGGAATTACTCTGCACGCAGTGCAGGGGAATCGGGCCTCATCTCGCGGCGAGGGGGAAGTCTCATGGTTTTTCTCGAGTTGCGGCGGGAACCTGGGGTATATTCTCGAGTTACGACGGGGATGCCCCTTCGAGCCACGTGTTTGTTCAGCGACGTCAGGACTCCTGCCTAGTTGCGAGGGACAACTCGGGATTCTCCTCGAGGCTTGGCAGGGCAATTGGGACGCCTCTCCAGCTGAGGCGGGAGACCAAGGGTCCCTTTCCACGTGCCACAGGAATCCTGGGACTCCTATCAAGTTTCCCGAGGAGTCAGGCGTCGTCTCCTTTGGAGGCACTGATCTCCGCGTTCCTCTGAAATTTTCAAAAGATGTGAGGCCTCCGGTCGCGATGAGGTGGGGAACTAGGTCTTTCTCTGTGGTCTCCACAGGGGATTCAGACATCCTTTCATCTTGGGAGATGCAAGACAAGCCTGCATTCAATTCTTTGCAGAGATATCGGGCCTTATTTCGCGTCAGGACATCGCAGTGTCCATTCCATTTGAGTCCGCAAAATCAGGGTCCCTCTCACATACCTAGAGCTGTGAGAAGCCTCCTCTTGAGATGCTTGTGGTAAGGTGGTATTCCTCTGGAGTCGAAGCCAGGGACTAACCTCTCATCTCGAGTTGATTTTTGGTCCATGGAGCTCTTTCGTGTTGCTACAGTAATCTCAGGATCCCTCTAGCCTTGAAACAGTGTTCTTGGGGTTTCTCTGGAGTGCCATCAAGGAAATCAAGGCTCCTTTCATGTTTGATGTGCAACACGGAATTGCTCTGCATACAGTGCAGGAGAATCGAGCCTCATCTCGCGGCGAGGGGGAAGTCTCATGGTTTTTCTCGAGTTGCGGCGGGACCCTGGGGTATATTCTCGAGTTATGACGGGGATGGCCCTTCCAGCCACGTGTTTTTTCAGCGACGTCAGGACTCCTGCCTAGTTGCGAGGGACAACTCGGGATTCTCCTCGAGGCTTGGCAGGGCAATTGGGACGCCTCTCCATCTGAGGCGGGAGACCAAGGGTCCCTTTCCATGTGCCACAGGAATCCTGGGACTCCTATCAAGTTTCACGAGGAGTCAGGCATCGTCTCCTTTGGAGGCACTGATCTCCGCATACCTCTGGAGTTTTCAAAGGATGTGAGGCCTCCGGTCGCGATGAGGTGGGAAACTAGATCTTTCTCTGAAGTCTCCACAGGGGATTCAGACATCCTTTCCTCTTGGGAGATGCAAGACGAGCCTGCATTCAAGTCACTGCAGGAATATCCGGCCTTATTTCGAGTCAGAGCATCGCGGTGTCCATTCCACTTGAGGCCGCAAAATCAGGGTCCCTCACACATACCTAGAGCTGAGAGAAGCCTCCTCTTGAGGTGCTTGTGGTAAGGTGGTATTCCTCTGGAGTCGAAGCCAGGGACTAACCTCTCATCTCGAGTTAATTTTTGGTCCACGAAGCTCTTTCGTGTTGCTACAGTGACCTCAGGATCCCTCTAGCCTTGAAACAGTGTTCATGGGGTTTCCCTGGAGTGCCATCAAGGAAATCAAGCCTCCTTTCATGTGTGATGTGCAACACGGAATTGCTCTGCACGCAGTGCAGGGGAATCGGGCCTCATCTCGAGGCGAGAGGGAAGTCTCATGGTTTTTCTCGAGGTGCGGCGGGAACCTGGGGTATATTCGCGAGTTACAACGGGGATGGCCCTTCCACCCACGTGTTTGTTCAGCGACGTCAGGACTCCTGCCTAGTTGCGAGGGACAACTCGGGATTCGCCTTGAGGCTTGGCAGGGCAATTGGAATGCCTCTCGAGATGAGGGGGGATACCAAGGGTCCCTTTCCACGTGCCACAGGAATCCTGGGACTCCTATCAAGTTTCCCGAGGAGTCAGGCATCGTCTCCTTTGGAGGCACTGATCTCCGCGTACCTCTGGAGTTTTCAAAGGATGTGAGGCCTCCGGTCGCGATGAGGTGGGGAATTAGGTCTTTCTCTATGGTCTCCACAGGGGATTCAGACATCCTTTCATCGTGTGAGATGCAAGACGAGCCAGCATTCAAGTCACTGCAGGGATATCCGGCCTTATTTCGAGTCAGCGCATCGCGGTGTCCATTCCACTTGAGGCCGCAAACTCAGGTTCCCTCTCACATACCTAGAGCTGAGAGAAGCCTCCTCTTGAGGTGCTTGTGGTAAGGTGGTATTCCTCTGGAGTCGAAGCCAGGGACTAACCTCTCATCTCGTGTTGATTTTTGGTCCACGGAGCTCTTTCCTGTTGCCACAGTGACCTCAGGAACCCTCTAGCCTTGAAACAGTGTTCTTGGGGTTTCTCTGGAGTGCCATCAAGGAAATCAAGGCTCCTTTCAAGTGTGATGTGCAACACGGAATTGCTCTGCACGCAGGGCAGGGGAATCAGGCCTCATCTTGCGGTGAGGGGGAAGTCTCATGGTTTTTCTCGAGTTGCGGTGTGACCCTGGGGTATATTATCGAGTTATGACGGGGATGGCCCTTCCAGCCACGTGTTTGTTCAGCGACGTCAGGACTCCTGCCTAGTTGCGAGGGACAACTCGGGATTCTCCTCGAGGCTTGGCAGGGCAATTGGGACGCCTCTCCAGCTGAGGCGGGAGACCAAGGGTCCCTTTCCACGTTCCGCAGGAATCTTGGGACTCCTATAGTGTTTCATGAGGAGTCAGGCATCGTCTCTTTTGGAGGCACTGATCTCCGCGTACCTCTGGAGTTTTCAAAGGATGTGAGGCCTCCGGTCGCGATGAGGTGGGGAACTAGATCTTTCTCTGAGGTCTCCGAAGGGGATTCAGACATCCTTTCGTCTTGGGAGATGCAAGACGAGCCTGCATTCAAGTCACTGCAGGGATTTCCGGCTTTATTTCAGGTCAGGGCATCGCAGTGTCCATTCCACTTGATTCCGCAAACTCAGGGTCCCTCTCACATACCTAGAGCTGAGAGAAGCCTTTTCCTGAGGTGCTTGTGGTAAGGTGGTATTCCTCTGGAGTCGAAGCCAGGGACTAACCTCTCATCTCGAGTTGATTTTTGGTCCACGGACCTCTTTCCTGTTGCTACAGTAACCTCAGGATCCCTCTAGCCTTGAAACAGTGTTCTTGGGGTTTCTCTGGAGTGCCATCAAGGAAATCAAGGCTCCTTTCATGTGTGATGTGCAACACGAATTGCTCTGCACGCAGTGCAGGGGAATCGGGCCTCATCTCGAGGCGAGGGGGAAGTCTCATGGTTTTTCTCGAGTTGCGGCGGGAACCTGGGGTATATTCTCGAGTTACGACGGGGATGGCCCTTCCACCCACGTGTTTGTTCAGCGACGTCAGGACTCCTGCCTAGTTGCGAGGGACAACTCGGGATTCTCCTCGAGGCTTGGCAGGGCAATTGGGACGCCTCTCCAGCTGAGGCGGGAGACCAAGGGTCCCTTTCCACGTGCCACAGGAATCCTGGGACTCCTATCAAGTTTCACGAGGAGTCAGGCATCGTCTCCTTTGGAGGCACTGATCTCCACGTACCTCTGGAGTTTTCAAAGGATGTGAGGCCTCCGGTCGCGATGAGGTGGGGAACTAGGTCTTTTTCTGTGGTCTCCACAGAGGATTCAGACAACCTTTCGTCTTGGGAGATGCAAGACGAGCCTGTATTCAAGTCACTGCAGGGATATCCGGCCTTATTTCGAGTCAGGGCATCGCGGTGTCCATTCCACTTGAGGCCGCAAACTCAGCACATAGCTAGAGCTGAGAGAAGCCTCCTCTTGAGGTGCTTGTGGTAAGGTGGTATTCCTCTGAGGTCGAAGCCAGGGACTAACCTCTCATCTCGAATTGATTTTTGGTCCACGGAGCTCTTTCGTGTTGCTACAGTGACCTCAGGATCCCTCTAGCCTTGAAACAGTGTTCTTGGGGATTCTCTGGAGTGCCATCAAGGAAATCAAGGCTCCTTTCATGTGTGATGTGCAACACGGAATTGCTCTGTCCGCAGTGCAGGGGAATCGGGCCTCATCTCGCGGCGAGGGGGAATTCTCATGGTTTTTATCGAGTTGCGGCGGGAACCTGGGGTATATTCTCGAGTTACGACGGGGATGGCCCTTCCACACACGTGTTTGTTCAGCGACGGCAGGACTTCTGCCTAGTTGTGGGGGACAACTCGGGATTCTCCTCGAGGCTTGGCAGGGCAATTGGGACGCCTCTCCAGCTGAGGCGGGAGACCAAGGGTTCCTTTCCACGTGCCACAGGAATCCTGGGACTCCTATCAAGTTTCATGAGGAGTCAGGCATCGTCTCCTTTGGAGGCACTGATCTCCCCGTACCTCTGAAGTTTTCAAAGGATGTGAGGCCTCCGATCGCGATGAGGTGGGGAACGAGGTCTTTCTCTGTCGTCTCCACAGGGGTTCAGACATCCTTTCGTCTTGGGAGATGCAAGACAAGCCTGCATTCAAGTAACTTCAGGGATATCCGGCCTTATTTCGAGTCAGGGCATCGCGGTGTCCATTCCACTTGAGGCCAAAAACTCAGGGTTCCTCTCACATAAATAGAGCTGAGAGAAGCCTCCTCTTGAGGTGCTTGTGGTAAGGTGGTATTCCTCTGGAGTCGATGCCAGGGACTAACCTCTCATCTCGAGTTGATTTTTGGTCAATGCAGCTCTTTCGTGTTGCTACAGTGACCTCAGGTTCCCCCAGCCTTGAAACAGTGTTCTTGGCGTTTCTCTAGAGTGCCATCAAGGAAATCAAGGCTCCTTTCATGTGTGATGTGCAACACGGAATTGCTCTGCACGCAGTGCAGGATATCGGGCCTCATTTTGCGGCGAGGGGGAAGTGTCATGGTTTTTTTCGAGTTGCGGTGGGAACCTGGGGTATATTCCCGAGTTACGACGGGGATGGCCCTTCCACACACGTGTTTGTTCATCCACGTCAGGACTCCTGCCTAGTTGCGAGGGACAACTCGGGATTCTCCTCGAGGCTTGGCAGGGCAATTCGGACGCCTCTCCAGCTGAGGCGGGAGACCAAGTGTCCCTTTCCACGTGCGACAGGAATCCTGGGACTCCTATCAAGTTTCACGAGGAGTCAGGCATCGTCTCCTTTGGAGGCACTGATCTCCGCGTACCTCTGGAGTTTTCAAAGGACGTGAGTCCTCCGGTCGCCATGACGTGGGGAACTAGGTCTTTCTCTGTGGTCTTCACAGGGGATCCAGACATACTTTCATCTTGGGAGATGCAAGACGAGCCTGCATTCAAGTCACTGCAGGGATATCCGGCCTTATTTCGAGTCAGGGCATCGCGGTGTCCATTCCACTTGAGGCCGCAAACTCAGGGTCCCTCTCACATACCTAGAGCTGAGAGAAGCCTCCTCTTGAGGTGCTTGTGGTAAGGTAGTATTCCTCTGGAGTCGAAGCCAGGGACTAACCTCTCATCTCGAGTTGATTTTTGGTTCACGGAGCTCTTTCGTGTTGCTACAGTGACCTCAGGATCCCTCTAGCCTTGAAACAGTGTTCTTGGCGTTTCCCTGGAGTGCCACCAGGGAAATCAAGGCTCCTTTCATGTGTGATGTGCAACACGGAATTGCTCTCCCCACAGTGCAGGGGAATCGGGCCTCATCTCGCGGCGAGGGGGAAGTCTCATGGTTTTTCTCGAGTTGCGGCGGGAACCTGTGGTATATTCTCTAGTTACGACGGGGATGGCCCTTCCACACACGTGTTTGTTCAGCGACGTCAGGACTCCTGCCTAGTTGCGAGGGACAACTCGGGATTCTCCTCGAGGCTTGGCAGGGCAATTGGGACGCCTCTCCAGCTGAGGCGGGAGACCAAGGGTCCCTTTCCACGTGCCACAGGAATCCTGGGACTCCTATCAAGTTTCACGAGGAGTCAGGCATCGTCTCCTTTGGAGGCACTGATCTTCGCTTACCTCTGGAGTTTTCAAAGGATGTGAGGCCTACGGTCGCCATGAGGTAGGAAACTAGGTCTTTCTCTGTGGTCTCCACAGGGGATTCAGACATTCTTTCATCTTGGGAAATGCAAGACGAGCCTGCATTCAAGTCCCTGCAGGGATATCCGGCCTTATTTCGCGTCAGGGCATCGCAGTGTCCATTCCACTTGAGGCCGCAAACTCAGGGTCCCTCTCACATACCTAGAGCTGAGAGAAGCCTCCTCTGGAGGTGCTTGTGGTAAGGTGGTATTCCTCTGGAGTCGAAGCCAGGGACTAACCCCTCATCTCGAGTTGATTCTTGGTCCACGGAGCTCTTTCGTGTTGCTACAGTGACCTCAGGATCCCTCTAGCCTTGAAACAGTGTTCTTGGTGTTTCTCTGGAGTGCCATCAAGGAAATCAAGGCTCCTTTCATGTGTGATGTGCAACACGGAATTGCTCTGCACGCAGTGCAGGGGAATCGGGCCTCATCTCGCGGTGAGGGGGAAGTCTCATGGTTTTTCTCGAGTTGCGGCGGGAACCTGGGGTATATTCTCGAGTTACGACGGGGATGGCCCTTCCAGCCACGTGTTTGTTCAGCGACGTCAGGACTCCTGCCTAGTTGCGAGGGACAACTCGGGATTCTCCTCGATGGTTGGCAGGGCAATTGTGACGCCTCTCCATCTGAGGCGGTAGACGAAGAGTCCCTTTCCAAGTGCCACAGGAATCCTGGGACTCCTATCAAGTTTCACGAGGAGTCAGGCATCGTCTCCTTTGGAGGCACTGATCTCCGCGTACCTCTGGAGTTTTCAAAGTATGTGAGGCCTCCGGTCACGATGAGGTGGGGAACTAGGTCTTTCTCTGTGGTCTCCACAGGGGATTCAGACATCATTTCGACTTGGGAGCTGCAAGACGAGCCTGCATTCAAGTCACTGCAGGGATATCCGGCCTTATTTCGAGTCAGGGCATCGCAGTGTCCATTCCACTTGAGGCCGCAAACTCAGGGTCCCTCTCACATACCGAGAGCTGAGAGAAGCCTCCTCTTGAGGTGCTTGTGGTAAGGTGGTATTCCTCTAGAATCAAAGCCAGGGACTAACCTCTCATCTCGAGTTGATTCTTGGTCCACGGAGCTCTTTTGTGTTGCTACAGTGACCTCAGGATTCCTCTAGCCTTGAAACAGTGTTCTTGAGGTTTGTCTGGAGTGCCATCAAGGAAATCAAGACTCCTTTCATGTGTGATGTGCAACACGGAATTGCTCTGTCCGCAGTGCAGGGGAATCGGGCCTCATCTCGCGGCGAGGGGGAAGTCTCATGGTTTTTCTCGAGTTGCGGCGGGAACCTGGGGTATATTCTCGAGTTACGACGGGGATGGCCCTTCCACACACGTGTTTGTTCAGCGACGTCAGGACTCCTGCCTAGTTGCGAGGGACAACTCGGGATTCTCCTCGAGGCTTGGCAGGGCAATTGGGACGCCTCTCCAGCTGAGGCGGGAGACCAAGGGTCCCTTTCCACGTGCCACAGGAATTCTGGGACTCCTATCAAGTTTCACGAGGAGTCAGGCATCGTCTCCTTTGGAGGCACTGATCTCCGAGTACCTCTGGAGTTTTCAACGGATGTGAGGCCTCCGGTCGCGATGAGGTGGGGAACTAGGTCTTTCTCTGTGGTCTCCACAGGGGATTCAGACATCCTTGCGTATTGAGAGATGCAAGGCGAGCCTGCATTCAAGTCACTGCAGGGATATCCGGCCTTATTTCGAGTCAGGGCATCGCAGTGTCCATTCCACTTGAGGCCTCACACTCAGGGTCCCTCAGACATACCTAGAGTTGAGAGAAGCCTCCTCTTGAGGTGCTTGTGGTAAGGTGGTATTCCTCTGGAGTCGAAGCCAGGGACTAACCTCTCATCTCGAGTTGATTCTTGGTCCACGGAGCTCTTTCGTGTTGCTACAGTGACCTCAGGATTCCTCTAGACTTGAAACAGGGTTCTTGGGTGTTCTCTGGAGTGCCATCAAGGAAATCAAGGCTCCTTTCATGTGTGATGTGCAACACGGAATTTCTCTGCACGCAGTGCAGGGGAATCGGGCCTCATCTCGCGGCGAGGGGGAAGTCTCATGGTTTTTCTCAAGTTGCGGCGGGACCCTGGGGTATATTCTCGAGTTAAGACGGGGATGGCCCCTCCACCCACGTGTTTGTTCAGCGACGTCAGGACTCCTGCCTAGTTGCGAGGGACAACTCGGGATTCTCCTCGAGGCTTGGCAGGGCAATTGAGATGACTCTCCAGCTGAGGCGGGACACCAAGGGTCCCTTTCCACGAGCCACAGGAATCCTGGGACTCCTATCAAGTTTCACGAGGAGTCAGGCATCGTCTCCTTTGGAGGCACTGATCTCCGCGTTCCTCTGGAGTTTTCAAAGGATGTGAGGCCTCCGGTCGCGATCAGGTGGGGAACTACGTCTTTCTCTGTGGTCACCACAGGGGATTCAGACATCCTTTCATCTTGGGAGATGCAAGACGAGCCTGCATTCAAGTCACTGCAGGGATATCCGGCCTTATTTCCCGTCAGGGCATCGCAGTGTCCATTCCACTTGAGGCCGCAAACTCAGGGTCCCTCTCTCATAGCTAGAGCTGAGAGAAGCCTCCTCTTGAGGTGCTTGTGGTAAGGTGGTATTCCTCTGGAGTCGAAGCCAGGGACTAACCTCTCATCTCGAGTTGATTTCTGGTCCACGGAGCTCTTTCGTGTTGCTACAGTGACCTCAGGATCCCTCTAGCCTTGAAACAGTGTTCTTGGCGTTTCCCTGGAGTGCCACCAAGGAAATCAAGGCTCCTTTCATGTGTGATGTGCAACACGGAATTGCTCTGCACGCAGTGCAGGGGAATCGGGCCTCATCTCGCGGCGAGGGGGAAGTCTCATGGTTTTTCTCGAGTTGCGGCGGGAACCTGGGGTATATTCTCGAGTTACGACTGGGATGGCCCTTCCACACATGTGTTTCTTCAGCGACGTCAGGACTCCTGCCTAGTTGCGAGGGACAACTCGGGATTCTCCTCGAGGCTTGGCAGGGCAATTGGGATGCCTCTCCAGCTGAGGCGGGAGACCAAGGGTCCCTTTCCATGTGCCACAGGAATCCTGGGACTCCTATAAAGTTTCACGAGGAGTCAGGCATCGTCTCCTTTGGAGGCACTGATCTCCGCGTACCTCTGGAGTTTTCAAAGGATGTGAGGCCTCCGGTCGCGATGAGGTGGGGAACTAGGTCTTTCTCTGTGGTCTCCACAGGGGATTCAGACATCCTTTCATCTTGGGAGATGCAAGACGAGCCTGCATTCAAGGCACTGCAGGGATATCCGGCCTTATTTGGAGTCAGGGCATCGCGGTGTCCATTCCACTTGAGGCCGCAAACTCAGGGTCCCTCTCACATACCTAGAGCTGAGAAAAACTCCTCTTGAGGTGCTTGTGGTTAGGTGGTATTCGTCTGGAGTCGAAGCCAGGGACTAACCTCTCATCTCGAGTTGATTTTTGGTCCACGGAGCTCTTTCGTGTTGCTACAGTGACGTCAGGATCCCTCTAGCCTTGAAACAGTGTTCTTGGGGATTCTCTGGAGTGCCATCAAGGAAATCAAGGCTCCTTTCATGTGTGATGTGCAAAACGGAATTGCTCTGCACGCAGTGCAGGGAAATCGGGCCTCATCTCGCGGCGAGGGGGGAAGTCTCATGGTTTTTCTCGAGTTGCGGTGGGAACCTGGGGTATATTCTCGAGTTACGACGGGGATGGCCCGTCCACCCACGTGTTTGTTCAGCGACGTCAGGACTCCTGCCTAGTTGCGAGGGACAACTCGGGATTCTCCTCGAGGCTTGGCAGGGCAATTGGGACGCCTCTCCAGCTGAGGCGGGAGACCAAGGGTCCCTTTCCACGTGCCACAGGAATCCTGGACTCCTATCAAGTTTCACGAGGACTCAGGCATCGTCTCCTTTGGAGGCGCTGATCTCCGCGTACCTATGGAGTTTTCAAAGGATGTGAGGCCTCCGGTCGCGATGAGCTGGGGAACTAGGTCTTTCTCTGTGTTCTCCACAGGGGATTCAGACATCCTTTCGTCTTGGGAGATGCAAGACGAGCCTGTATTCAAGTCACTGCAGGGATATCCGGTCTTATTTCGAGTCAGGGCATCGCGGTGTCCATTCCACTTGAGGCCGCAAACTCAGGGTCCCTCTCACATACCTAGAGCTGAAAGAAGCCTCCTCTTGAGGTGCTTGTTGTAAGGTGGTATGCCTCTGGATTCGAAGCCAGGGACTAACCTCTCATCTCGAGTTGATTTTTGGTCCACGGAGCTCTTTCGTGTTGCTACAGTTACCTCAGTTTCCCTCTAGCCTTGAAACAGTGTTCATGGGGTTTCTCTGGAGTGCCATCAAGGAAATCAAGGCTTCTTTCATGTGTGATGTGCAACACGGAATTGCTCTGCAGGCAGTGCAGGGGAATCGGGCCTCATCTCGCGGCGAGGGGGAAGTCTCATGGTTTTTCTCGAGTTGCGGCGGGAACCTGGGATATATTCTCGAGTTACGACGGGGATGGCCCGTCCACCCACGTGTTTCTTCAGCGACGTCAGGACTCCTACATAGTTGCGACGGAAAACTCGGGATTCTCCTCGAGGCTTGGCAGGGCAATTGGGACGCCTCTCCAGCTGAGGCGGGAGACCAAGGGTCCCTTTCCACGTGCCACAGGAATCCTGAGACTCCTATCAAGTTTTACGAGAAGTCAGGCATCGTCTCCTTTGGAGACACTGATCTCCGCGTACCTCTGGAGTTTTCAAAGGATGTGAGGCCTTCGGTCGCGATGAGGTGGGGAACTAGGTCTTTCTCTTTGGTCTCCACAGCGGATTCAGACATCCTTTCGTCTTGGGAGATGCAAGACGAGCCTGCATTCAAGTCACTGCAGGGATATCCAGGCTTATTTCGAGTCACGGCATCGCGGTGTCCATTCCACTTGAGGCTGCAAACTCAGGGTCCCTCTCACATAGCTAGAGCTGAGAGAAGCCTCCTCTTAAGGTGCTTGTGGTAAGGTGGTATTCCTCTGGAGTCGAAGCCAGGGACTAACCTCTCATCTCGAGTTGATTTTTGGTCCACGGAGCTCTTTCGTGTTGCTACAGTGACCTCAGGATCCCTCTAGCCTTGAAACAGTGTTCTTGGGGTTTCTCTGGAGTGCCATCAAGGAAATTAAGGCTCCTTTCATGTGTGATGTGCAACACGGAATTGCTCTGCATGCAGTGCAGGGGAATCGGGCATCATCTTGCGGCGAGGGGGAAGTCTCATGGTTTTTCTCGAGTTGCGGCGAGAACCTGGGGTATATTCTCGAGTTATGACGGGGATGGCCCTTCCACCCAAGTGTTTATTCAGCGACGTCAGGACTCCTGCCTAGTTGCGAGGGACAACTCGGGATTCTCCTCGAGGCTTGGCAGGGAAATTGGAACGCCTCTCCAGCTGAGGAGGGAGACCAAGGTTCCCGTTCCACGTGCCACAGGAATCCTGGGACTCCTATCAAGTTTCACGAGGAGTCAGGCATCGTCCCCTTTGGAGGCACTGATCTCCGCGTACCTCTGGAGTTTTCAAAGGATGTGAGGCCTCCGATCGCGATGAGGTGGGGAACTAGGTCTTTCTCTGTGGTCTCCACAGGGGATTCAGACATCCTTTCATCTTGAGAGATGCAAGACGAGCCTGCATTCAAGTCACTGCAGGGATATCCGGCCTTATTTCGAGTCAGGGCATCACGGTGTCCATTCCACTTGAGGCCGCAAACTCAGTGTCCCTCTCACATACCTAGAGCTGAGAGAAGCCTCCTCTTGAGGTGCTTGTGGTAAGGTGGTATTCCTCTGGAGTCGAAGCCAGGGACTAACCTCTCATCTCGAGTTGATTTTTGGTCCACGGAGCTCTTTCGTGTTGCTACAGTGACCTCAGGATCCCTCTAGCCTGAAGCACTGTTCTTGGGGTTTCTCTGGAGTGCCATCAAGGAAATCAAGGCTCCTTTCATGTGTGATATGTAACACGGAATTGTTCTGCACGCAGTGCAGGGGAATCGGGCCTCATATCGCCGCGAGGGGAAATCTCATGGTTTTTCTCGAGTTGCGGCGGGAACCTGGGGTATATTCTCGAGTTACGACGGGGATGGACCTTCCACCCACGTGTTTCTTCAGCGACATCAGGACTCCTGCCTAGTTGCGAGGGACAACTCGGGATTCTCCTCGAGGCTTGGCAGGGCAATTGGGACACCTTTCCAGCTGAGGCGGGAGACCAAGGGTCCCTTTCCACGTGCCACAGGAATCCTGGGACTCCTATGAAGTTTCACGAGGAGTCAGGCATCCTCTCCTTTGGAGGAACTGATCTCCGCGTACCTCTGGAGTTTTCAAAGGATGTGAGGCCTCCGGTCGCGATGAGGTGGGGAACTAGGTCTTTCTCTGTGGTCTCCACAGGGGATTCAGACATCCTTTCGTCTTGGGAGATGCAAGACGAGCCTGCATTCAAGTCACTGCAGGGATATCCGGCCTTATTTCGAGTCAGGGCATCGCGGTGTCCATTCCACTTGAGGCCGCAAACTCAGGGTCCCTCTCACATACCTAGAGCTGAGAGAAGCCTCCTCTTGAGGTGCTTGTGGTAAGGTGGTTTCCTCTGGAGTCGAAGCCAGGGACTAACCTCTCATCTCGAGTTGATTTTTGGTCCACGGACCTCTTTCCTGTTGCTACAGTAACCTCAGGATCCCTCTAGCCTTGAAAGAGTGTTCTTTTGGTTTCTCTGGAGTGCCATCAAGGAAATCAAGGCTCCTTTTATGTGTGATGTGCAACACGGAATTGCTCTGCACGCAGTGCAGGGGAATCGGGCCTCATCTCGCGGCGAGGGGGAACTCTCATGGTTTTTCTCGAGTTGCGGCGGGAACCTGGGGTATATTCTCGAGTTACGACGGGGATGGCCTTCCTCACACGTGTTTGTTCAGCGACGTCAGGACTCCTGCCTAGTTGCGAGGGACAACTCGGGATTCTCCTCGAGGCTTGGCAGGGCAATTGGGACGCCTCTCCAGCTGAGGCGGGAGACCAAGGGTCCCTTTCCACGTGCCACAGGAATCCTGGGACTCCTATCAAGTTTCACGAGGAGTCAGGCATCGTCTCCTTTGGAGGCACTGATCTCCGCGTACCTCTGGAGTTTTCAAAGGATGTGAGGTCTCCGGTCGCGATGAGCTCGGGAACTAGGTCTTTCTCTGTGGTCTCCACAGGGGATTCAGACATCCTTTCGTCTTGGGAGATGCAAGACGAGCCTGCATTCAAGTCACTGCAGGGATATCCGGCCTTATTTCGAGTCAGGGCATCGCGGTGTCCATTCCACTTGAGGCCGCAAACTCAGGGTCCCTCTCACATAGCTAGAGCTGAGAGAAGCCTCCTCTTGAGGTGCTTGTGGTAAGGTGGTATTCCTCTAGAGTCGAAGCCAGGGACTAACCTCTCATCTCCAGTTGATTTTTGGTCCACGGAGCTCTTTCGTGTTGCTACAATGACCTCAGGATCCCTCTAACCTTGAAACAGTGTTGTTGGGGATTCTCTGGAGTGCCATCAAGGAAATCAAGGCTCCATTCATGTGTGATGTGCAACACGGAATTGCTCTGCACGCAGTGCAGGGGAATCGGGCCTCATCTCGCGGCGAGGGGGAAGTCTCATGGTTTTTCTCGAGTTGCGGCGGGAACCTGGGGTATATTCTCGAGTTACGACGGGGATGGCCCTTCCACCCACGTGTTTGTTCAGCGACGGCAGAACTCGTGCCTAGTTGCGAGGAACAACTCGGGATTCTCCTCGAGGCTTGGCAGGGCAATTGGGACGCCTCTCCAGCTGAGGCGGGAGACCAAGGGACCCTTTCCACGTGCCACAGGAATCCTGGTACTCCTATCAAGTTTTACCAGGAGTCAGGCATCGTCTCCTTTGGAGGCACTGATCTCCGCGTACCTCTGGCGTTTTCAAAGGATGTGAGGCCTCCGGTCGCGATGAGGTGGGGAACTAGGTCTTTCTCTGTGGTCTCCACAGCGGATTCAGACATCCTTTCGTCTTGGGCGATGCAAGACGAGCCTGCATTCAAGTCACTGCAGGGATATCCAGCCTTATTTCGAGTCACGGCATCGCGATGTCCATTCCACTTGAGGCTGCAAAATCAGGGTCCCTCTCACATACCTAGAGCTGAGAGAAGCCTCCTCTTGAGGTGCTTGTGGTAAGGTGGTATTCCTCTGGAGTCGAAGCCAGGGACTAACCTCTCATCTCGAGTTGATTTTTTGGTCCACGGAGCTCTTTCCTGTTACTACAGTGACCTCAGGATCCCTCTAGCCTTGAAACAGTGTTCTTGGGGTTTCTCTGGAGTGCCATCAAGGAAATCAAGTCTCATTTCATGTGTGATGTGCAACACGGAATTGCTCTGCATGCAGTGCAGGGGAATCGGGCCTCATCTTGCGGCGAGTGGGATGTCTCATGGTTTTTCTCGAGTTGCGGCGGGAACCTGGGGTATATTCTCGAGTTACGACGGGGATGGCCCTTCCACCCACGTGTTTATTCAGCGACGTCAGGACTCCTGCCTAGTTGCGAGGGACAACTCGGGATTCTCCTCGAGGCTTGGCAGGGCAATTGGGACGCCTCTCCAGCTGAGGCGGGAGACCAAGGGTCCCTTTCCGCGTGCCAAAGGAATCCTGGGACTCCTATGAAGTTTCACGAGGAGTCAGGATTCCTCTCCTTTGGAGGAACTGATCTCCGCGTACCTCTGGAGTTTTCAAAGGATGTGAGGCCTCCGGTCGCGATGAGGTGGGGAACTAGGTCTTTCTCTGTGGTCTCCACAGGGGATTCAGACATCCTTTCGTCTTGGGAGATGCAAGACGAGCCTGCATTCAAGTCACTGCAGGGATATCCGGCCTTATTTCGAGTCAGGGCATCGCGGTGTCCATTCCACTTGAGGCCGCAAACTCAGGGTCCCTCTCACATACCTAGAGCTGAGAGAAGCCTCCTCTTGAGGTGCTTGTGGTAAGGTGGTTTCCTCTGGAGTCGAAGCCAGGGACTAACCTCTCATCTCGAGTTGATTTTTGGTCCACGGACCTCTTTCCTGTTGCTACAGTAACCTCAGGATCCCTCTAGCCTTGAAAGAGTGTTCTTTTGGTTTCTCTGGAATGCCATCAAGGAAATCAAGGCTCCTTTCATGTGTGATGTGCAACACGGAATTGCTCTGCACGCAGTGCAGGGGAATCGGGCCTCATCTCGCGGCGAGGGGGAACTCTCATGGTTTTTCTCGAGTTGCGGCGGGAACCTGGGGTATATTCTCGAGTTACGACGGGGATGGCCTTCCTCACACGTGTTTGTTCAGCGACGTCAGGACTCCTGCCTAGTTGCGAGGGACAACTCGGGATTCTCCTCGAGGCTTGGCAGGGCAATTGGGACGCCTCTCCAGCTGAGGCGGGAGACCAAGGGTCCCTTTCCACGTGCCACAGGAATCCTGGGACTCCTATCAAGTTTCACGAGGAGTCAGGCATCGTCTCCTTTGGAGGCACTGATCTCCGCGTACCTCTGGAGTTTTCAAAGGATGTGAGGCCTCCGGTCGCGATGAGGTGGGGAACTAGGTATTTCTCTGTGGTCTCCACAGGGGATTCAGACATCCTTTCGTCTTGGGAGATGCAAGACGAGCCTGCATTCAAGTCACTGCAGGGATATCCGGCCTTATTTCGAGTCAGGGTATCGCGGTGTCCATTCCACTTGAGGCCGCAAACTCAGGGTCCCTCTCACATACCTAGAGCTGAGAGAAGCCTCCTCTTGAGGTGCTTGTGGTAAGGTGGTATTCCTCTGGAGTCGAAGCCAGGGACTAACCTCTCATCTCGAGTTGATTTTTGGTACACGGAGCTCTTTCGTGTTGCTACAGTGACCTCAATTTCCCTCTAGCCTTGAAACAGTGTTCATGGGGTTTCTCTGGAGTGCCATCAAGGAAATCAAGGCTCCTTTCATGTGTGATGTGCAACACGGAATTGCTCTGCACGCAGTGCAGGGGAATCGGGCCTCATCTCGCGGCGAGGGGGAAGTCTCATGGTTTTTCTCGAGTTGCGGCGGGAACCTGGGATATATTCTCGAGTTACGACGGGGATGGCCCGTCCACCCACGTGTTTCTTCAGCGACGTCAGGACTCCTGCCTAGTTGCGACGGACAACTCGGGATTCTCCTCGAGGCTTGGCAGGGCAATTAGGACGCCTCTCCAGCTGAGGCGGGAGACCAAGGGTCCCTTTCCACGTGCCACAGGAATCCTGGGACTTCTAAGAAGTTTCACGAGGAGTCAGGCATCGTCTCCTTTGGAGGCACTGATCTCCGCGTACCTCTGGAGTTTTCAAAGGATGTGAGGCCTCCGGTCGCGATGAGCTGGGGAACTAGGTCTTTCTCTGTGGTCTCCACAGGGGATTCAGACATCCGTTCGTCTTGGGAGATGCAAGACGAGCCTGCATTCAAGTCACTGCAGGGATATCCGGCCTTATTTCGAGTCAGGGCATCGCGCTGTCCAATCCACTTGAGGCCGCAAACTCAGGGTCCCTCTCACATACCTAGAGCTGAGAGAAGCCTCCTCTTGAGGTGCTTGTGGTAAGGTGGTATTCCTCTGGATTCGAAGCCAGGGACTAACCTCTCATCTCGAGTTGATTTTTGGTCCACGGAGCTCTTTCGTGCTGCTACAGTGACCTCAGGATCCCTCTGGCCTGGAAACAGTGTTCTTGGGGTTTCTCTGGAGTGCCATCAAGGAAATCAAGGCTCCTTTCATGTGTGATGTGCAACACGGAATTGCTCTGCACGCAGTGCAGGGGAATCGGGCCTCATCTTGCGGCAAGGGGGATGTCTCATGGTTTTTCTCGAGTTGCGGCGGGAACCTGGGGTATATTCTCGAGTTACGACGGGGATGGCCCGTCCACCGACGTGTTTGTTCAGCGACGTCAGGACTCCTGCCTAGTTGCGAGGGACAACTCGGGATTCTCCTCGAGGCTTGGCAGGGCAATTGGGACGCCTCTCCACCTGAGGCGGGAGACCAAGGGTCCCTTTCCACGTGCCACAGGAATCCTGGGACTCCTATCAAGTTTCACGAGGAGTCAGGCATCGTCTCCTTTGGAGGCTCTGAACTCCGCGTACCTCTGGAGTTTTCAAAGGATGTGAGGCCTCCGGTCGCGATGAGCTGGGGAACTAGGTCTTTCTCTGTGTTCTCCACAGGGGATTCAGACATCCTTTCGTCTTGGGAGATGCAAGACGAGCCTGTATTCAAGTCACTGCAGGGATATCCGGTCTTATTTCGAGTCAGGGCATCGCGGTGTCCATTCCACTTGAGGCCGCAAACTCAGGGTCCCTCTCACATACCTAGAGCTGAGAGAAGCCTCCTCTTGAGGTGCTTGTTGTAAGGTGGTATGCCTCTGGAGTCGAAGTCAAGGACTAACCTCTCATCTCGAGTTGATTTTTGGTCCACGGAGCTCTTTCGTGTTGCTACAGTGACCTCAGTTTCCCTCTAGCCTTGAAACAGTGTTCATGGGGTTTCTCTGGAGTGCCATCAAGGAAATCAAGGCTTCTTTCATGTGTGATGTGCAACACGGAATTGCTCTGCACGCAGTGCAGGGGAATCGGGCCTCATCTCGCGGCGAGGGGGAAGTCTCATGGTTTTTCTCGAGTTGCGGCGGGAACCTGGGATATATTCTCGAGTTACGACGGGGATGGCCCGTCCACCCACGTGTTTCTTCAGCGACGTCAGGACTCCTACATAGTTGCGACGGAAAACTCGGGATTCTCCTCGAGGCTTGGCAGGGCAATTGGGACGCCTCTCCAGCTGAGGCGGGAGACCAAGGGTCCCTTTCCACGTGCCACAGGAATCCTGGGACTCCTATCAAGTTTTACGAGAAGTCAGGCATCGTCTCCTTTGGAGACACTGATCTCCGCGTACCTCTGAAGTTTTCAAAGGATGTGAGGCCTCCGGTCTCGATGAGGTGGGGAACTAGGTGTTTCTCTGTGGTCTCCACAGGGGATTCAGACATCCTTTCGTCTTGGGAGATGCAAGACGAGCCTGCATTCAAGTCACTGCAGGGATATCCAGGCTTATTTCGAGTCACGGCATCGCGGTGTCCATTCCACTTGAGGCTGCAAACTCAGGGTCCCTCTCACATAGCTAGAGCTGAGAGAAGCCTCCTCTTGAGGTGCTTGTGGTAAGGTGGTATTCCTCTGGAGTCGAAGCCAGGGACTAACCTCTCATCTCGAGTTGATTTTTGGTCCACGGAGCTCTTTCGTGTTGCTACAGTGACCTCAGGATCCCTCTAGCCTTGAAACAGTGTTCTTGGGGTTTCTCTGGAGTGCCATCAAGGAAATCAAGGCTCCTTTCATGTGTGATGTGCAACACGGAATTGCTCTGCATGCAGTGCAGGGGAATCGGGCATCATCTTGCGGCGAGGGGGAAGTCTCATGGTTTTTCTCGAGTTGCGGCGAGAACCTGGGGTATATTCTCGAGTTATGACGGGGATGGCCCTTCCACCCAAGTGTTTATTCAGCGACGTCAGGACTCCTGCCTAGTTGCGAGGGACAACTCGGGATTCTCCTCGAGGCTTGGCAGGGCAATTGGAACGCCTCTCCAGCTGAGGAGGGAGACCAAGGTTCCCGTTCCACGTGCCACAGGAATCCTGGGACTCCTATCAAGTTTCACGAGGAGTCAGGCATCGTCCCCTTTGGAGGCACTGATCTCCGCGTACCTCTGGAGTTTTCAAAGGATGTGAGGCCTCCGATCGCGATGAGGTGGGGAACTAGGTCTTTCTCTGTGGTCTCCACAGGGGATTCAGACATCCTTTCATCTTGGGAGATGCAAGACGAGCCTGCATTCAAGTCACTGCAGGGATATCCGGCCTTATTTCGAGTCAGGGCATCACGGTGTCCATTCCACTTGAGGCCGGAAACTCAGTGTCCCTCTCACATACCTAGAGCTGAGAGAAGCCTCCTCTTGAGGTGCTTGTGGTAAGGTGGTATTCCTCTGGAGTCGAAGCCAGGGACTAACCTCTCATCTCGAGTTGATTTTTGGTCCACGGAGCTCTTTCGTGTTGCTACAGTGACCTCAGGATCCCTCTAGCCTGAAGCACTGTTCTTGGGGTTTCTCTGGAGTGCCATCAAGGAAATCAAGGCTCCTTTCATGTGTGATATGTAACACGGAATTGCTCTGCACGCAGTGCAGGGGAATCGGGCCTCATATCGCCGCGAGGGGAAATCTCATGGTTTTTCTCGAGTTGCGGCGGGAACCTGGGGTATATTCTCGAGTTACGACGGGGATGGACCTTCCACCCACGTGTTTCTTCAGCGACATCAGGACTCCTGCCTAGTTGCGAGGGACAACTCGGGATTCTCCTCGAGGCTTGGCAGGGCAATTGGGACACCTCTCCAGCTGAGGCGGGAGACCAAGGGTCCCTTTCCACGTGCCACAGGAATCCTGGGACTCCTATGAAGTTTCACGAGGAGTCAGGCATCCTCACCTTTGGAGGAACTGATCTCCGCGTACCTCTGGAGTTTTCAAAGGATGTGAGGCCTCCGGTCGCGATGAGGTGGGGAACTAGGTCTTTCTCTGTGGTCTCCACAGGGGATTCAGACATCCTTTCGTCTTGGGAGATGCAAGACGAGCCTGCATTCAAGTCACTGCAGGGATATTCGGCCTAATTTCGAGTCAGGGCATCGCGGTGTCCATTACACGTGAGGCCGCAAACTCAGGGTCCCTCGCACATACCTAGAGCTGAGAGAAGCCTCCTCTTGAGGTGCTTGTGGTAAGGTGGTTTCCTCTGGAGTCGAAGCCAGGGACTAACCTCTCATCTCGAGTTGATTTTTGGTCCACGGAGCTCTTTTGTGTTGCTACAGTAACCTCAGGATCCCTCTAGCCTTGAAAGAGTGTTCTTTTGGTTTCTCAGGAGTGCCATCAAGGAAATCAAGGCTCCTTTCATGTGTGATGTGCAACACGGAATTGCTCTGCACGCAGTGCAGGGGAATCGGGCCTCATCTCGCGGCGAGGGGGAACTCTCATGGTTTTTCTCGAGTTGCGGCGGGAACCTGGGGTATATTCTCGAGTTACGACGGGGATGGCCTTCCTCACACGTGTTTGTTCAGCGACGTCAGGACTCCTGCCTAGTTGCGAGGGACAACTCGGGATTCTCCTCGAGGCTTGGCAGGGCAATTGGGACGCCTCTCCAGCTGAGGCGGGAGACCAAGGGTCCCTTTCCACGTGCCACAGGGATCCTGGGACTCCTATCAAGTTTCACGAGGAGTCAGGCATCGTCTCCTTTGAAGGCACTGATCTCCGCGTACCTCTGGAGTTTTCAAAGCATGTGAGGCTTCAGGTCGCGAAGAGGTGCGGAACTAGGTCTTTCTCTGTGGTCTCCACAGGGGATTCAGACATCCTTTCGTCTTGGGAGATGCAAGACGAGCCTGCATTCAAGTCACTGCAGGGATATCCGGCCTTATTTCGAGTCAGGGCATCGCGGTGTCCATTCCACTTGAGGCCGCAAACTCAGGGTCCCTCTCACATACCTAGAGCTGAGAGAAGCCTCCTCTTGAGGTGCTTGTGGTAAGGTGGTATTCCTCTGGAGTCGAAGCCAGGGACTAACCTCTCATCTCGAGTTGATTTTTGGTCCACGGAGCTCTTTCCTCTTGCTGCAGTGACCTCAGGATCCCTCTAGCCTTGAAACAGAGTTCTTCGGGTTTCTCTGAAGTGCCATCAAGGAAATCAAGGCTCCTTTCATGTGTGATGTGCAACACGGAATTGCTCTGCACGCCGTGCAGGGGAATCGGGCCTCATCTCGCGGCGAGGGGGAAGTCTCATGGTTTTTCTCGAGTTGCGGCGGGAACCTGTTGTATATTCTCGAGTTACGACGGGGATGGCCCTTCCACACACGTGTTTGTTCAGCAACGGCAGGACTCCTGCCTAGTTGCGAGGGACAACTCGGGATTCTCCTCGAGGCTTGGCAGGGCAATTGGGACGCCTCTCCAGCTGAGGCGGGAGACCAAGGGTCCCTTTCCACGTGCCACAGGAATCCTGGGACTCCTATAAAGTTTCACGAGGAGTCAGGTATCGTCTCCTTTGGAGGCACTGATCTCAGTGTACCTGTGGAGTTTTCAAAGGATGTGAGGCCTCCGGTCGCCATGAGGTGGGGAACTAGGTCTTTCTCTGTGGTCTCCACAGGGGATTCAGACATCCTTTCGTCTTCGGAGATGCAAGACGAGCCTGCATTCAAGTCACTGCTGGGATATCCGGCCTTATTTCGCGTCAGGGCATCGCGGAGTTCATTCCAGTTGAGGCCGAAAACTCAGGGTCCCTCTCACATACCTAGAGCTGAGAGAAGCCTCCTCTAGAGGTGCTTGTGGTAAGGTGGTATTCCTCTGGAGTCGAAGCCAGGGACTAACCTCTCATCTCGAGTTGATTTTTGGTCCACGGAGCTCTTTCGTGTTGCTACAGTGACCTCAGGATCCCTCTAGCCTTGAAACAGTGTTCTTGGGGTTTCTCTGCAGTGCCATCAAGGAAATCAAGGCTCCTTTCATGGGTGATGTGCAACACGTAATTGCTCTGCACGCAGTGCAGGGGAATCGGGCCTCATCTCGCGGCGAGGGGGAAGTCTCATGGTTTTTCTCGAGTTGCGGCGGAAACCGGGGTATATTCTCGAGTTACGACGGGGATGGCCCTTCCACACACGTGTTTGTTCAGCCACGTCAGGACTCCTGCCTAGTTGCGAGGGACAACTCTGGATTCTCCTCGAGGCATTGCAGGGCAATTGGGACGCCTCTCCAGCTGAGGCGGGAGACCAAGGGTCCTTTCCACGTGCCACAGGAATCCTGGGACTCCTAAGAAGTTTCACGAGGAGTCAGGCATCGTCTCCTTTGGAGGTACTGATCTCCGCGTACCTCTGGAGTTTTCAAACGATGTGAGGCTTCAGGTCGCGAAGAGGTGCGGAACTAGGTCTTTCTCTGTGGTCTCCACAGGGGATTCAGACATCCTTTCGTCTTGGGAGATGCAAGACGAGCCTGCATTCAAGTCACTGCAGGGATATCCGGCCTTATTTCGAGTCAGGGCATCGCGGTGTCCATTCCACTTGAGGCCGCAAACTCAGGGTCCCTCTCACATACCTAGAGCTGAGAGAAGCCTCCTCTTGAGGTGCTTGTGGTAAGGTGGTATTCCTCTGGAGTCGAAGCCAGGGACTAACCTCTCATCTCGAGTTGATTTTTGGTCCACGGAGCTCTTTCCTCTTGCTGCAGTGACCTCAGGATCCCTCTAGCCTTGAAACAGAGTTCTTCGGGTTTCTCTGAAGTGCCATCAAGGAAATCAAGGCTCCTTTCATGTGTGATGTGCAACACGGAATTGCTCTGCACGCCGTGCAGGGGAATCGGGCCTCATCTCGCGGCGAGGGGGAAGTCTCATGGTTTTTCTCGAGTTGCGGCGGGAACCTGTTGTATATTCTCGAGTTACGACGGGGATGGCCCTTCCACACACGTGTTTGTTCAGCAACGGCAGGACTCCTGCCTAGTTGCGAGGGACAACTCGGGATTCTCCTCGAGGCTTGGCAGGGCAATTGGGACGCCTCTCCAGCTGAGGCGGGAGACCAAGGGTCCCTTTCCACGTGCCACAGGAATCCTGGGACTCCTATAAAGTTTCACGAGGAGTCAGGTATCGTCTCCTTTGGAGGCACTGATCTCAGTGTACCTGTGGAGTTTTCAAAGGATGTGAGGTCTCCGGTCGCCATGAGGTGGGGAACTAGGTCTTTCTCTGTGGTCTCCACAGGGGATTCAGACATCCTTTCGTCTTGGGAGATGCAAGACGAGCCTGCATTCAAGTCACTGCAGGGATATCCGGCCTTATTTCGCGTCAGGGCATCGCGGTGTTCATTCCAGTTGAGGCCGAAAACTCAGGGTCCCTCTCACATACCTAGAGCTGAGAGAAGCCTCCTCTAGAGGTGCTTGTGGTAAGGTGGTATTCCTCTGGAGTCGAAGCCAGGGACTAACCTCTCATCTCGAGTTGATTTTTGGTCCACGGAGCTCTTTCCTCTTGCTACAGTGACCTCAGGATCCCTCTAGCCTTGAAACAGTGTTCTTGGGGTTTCTCTGCAGTGCCATCAAGGAAATCAAGGCTCCTTTCATGTGTGATGTGCAACACGGTATTGCTCTGCACGCAGTGCAGGGGAATCGGGCCTCATCTCACGGTGAGGGGGAAGTCTCATGGTTTTTCTCGAGTTGCGGCGGGAACCGGGGTATATTCTCGAGTTACGACAGGGATGGCCCTTCCACCCACGTGTTTGTTCAGCCACGTCAGGACTCCTGCCTAGTTGCGAGGGACAACTCTGGATTCTCCTCGAGGCATGGCAGGGCAATTGGGACGCCTCTCCAGCTGAGGCGGGAGACCAAGGGTCCCTTTCCACGTGCCACAGGAATCCTGGGACTCCTAAGAAGTTTCACGAGGAGTCAGGCATCGTCTCCTTTGGAGGTACTGATCTCCGCGTACCTCTGGAGTTTTCAAACGATGTGAGGCCACCGGTCGCGAAGAGGTGGGGAACTAGGACTTTCTCTGTGGCCTCCACAGGGGATTCAGACATCCTTTCGTCTTGGGAGATGCAAGACGAGCCTGCATTCAAGTCACTGCAGGGATATCCGGCCTTATTTCGAGTCAGGGCATCGCGGTGTCCATTCCACTTGAGGCCGCAAACTCAGGGTCCCTCTCACATACCTAGAGCTGAGAGAAGCCTCCTCTTGAGGTGCTTGTGGTAAGGTGGTATTCCTCTGGAGTCGAAGCCAAGGACTACCCTCTCATCTCGAGTTGATTTTTGTCCACGGAGCTCTTTTGTGTTGCTACAGTGACCTCAGTATCCCTCTAGCCTTGAAACAGTGTTCTTGGGGTTTCTCTGGAGTGCCATCCAGGAAATCAAGGCTCCTTTCATGTGTGATGTGCAACACGGAATTGCACTGCATGCAGTGCAGGGGAATCGGGCCTCATCTCGCTGCGAGGGGGAAGTCTCATGGTTTTTCTCGAGTTGCGGCGGGAACCTGGGGTATATTCTCGAGTTACGACGGGGATGGCCCTTCCACCCACGTGTTTGTTCAGCGACGTCAGGACTCCTGCCTAGTTGCGAGGGACAACTCGGGATTCTCCTCGAGGCTTGGCAGGGCAATTGGGACGCCTCTCCAGCTGAGGCGGGAGACCAAGGGTCCCTTTCCACGTGCCACAGGAATCCTGGGGCTCCTATCAAGTTTCACGAGGAGTCAGGCATCGTCTCCTTTGGAGGCACTGATCTCCGCGTACCTCTGGAGTTTTGAAAGGATGTGAGGCCTCCGGTCGCCATGAGGTGGGGAGCTAGGTCTTTCTCTGTGGTATCCACAGGGGATTCAGACATCCTTTCATCTTGGGAGATGCAAGACGAGCCTGCATTCAAGTCACTGCAGGGATATCCGGCCTTATTTCGCGTCAGAGCATCGCAGTGTCCATTCCACTTGAGGCCGCAAAATCAGGGTCCCTCTCACATACCAAGAACTGAGAGAAGCCTCCTCTTGAGGTGCTTGTGGTAAGGTGGTATTCCTCTGGAGTCGAAGCCAGCGACTAACCTCTCATTTCGAGTTGATTTTTCGTCCACGGAGCTCTTTCTTGTTGCTACAGTGACCTCAGGATCCCTCTAGCCTTGAAACAGTGTTCTTGGGGTTTCTCTGGAGTGCCATGAAGGAAATCAAGGCTCCTTTCATGTTTGAGGTGCAACACTGAATTGCTCTGCATGCAGTGCAGGGGAATCGGGCCTCATCTCACGCCGAGGGGGAAGTCTCATGGTTTTTCTCGAGTTGCGGCGGGAACCTGGGGTATATTCTCGAGTTACCACGGGAATGGCCCTTCCACCCACGTGTTTGTTCAGCGACGTCAGGACTCCTGCCTAGTTGCGAGGGACAACTCTGGATTCTCCTCGAGGCTTGGCAGGGCAATTGGGACGCCTCTCCAGCTGAGGTGGGAGACCAAGGGTCCCTTTCCACGTGCCACAGGAATCCTGGTACTCCTAAGAAGTTTCACGAGGAGTCAGGCATCATTTCCTTTGGAGGCACTGATCTCCGTGTAGCTCTGGAGTTTTCAAAGGATGTGAGGTCTCCGGTCGCGATGAGGTGGGGAACTAGGTCTTTCTCTGTGGTCTCCACAGGGGATTCAGACATCCTTTCATCTTGGGAGATGCAAGACGAGCCTGCATTCAAGTCACTGCAGGGATATCCGGCCTTATTTCGAGTCAGGGCATCGCGGTGTCCATTCCACTCGAGGCCGCAAACTCAGGGTCCCTCTCACATAGCTAGAGCATAGAGAAGCCTCCTCTTGAGGTGCTTTTGTTAAGGTGGTATTCCCCTGGAGTCGAAGCCAGGGACTAACCTCTCATCTCGAGTTGATTTTTGGTCCACGGAGCTCTTTCGTGTTGCTACAGTGACCTCAGGATCCCTCTAGCCTTGAAACAGTGTTCTTGGGGTTTCTCTGGAGTGCCATCAAGGAAATCAAGGCTCCTTTCATGTGTGATGTGCAACACGGAATTGCTCTGCACGCAGTGCAGGGGAATCGGGACTCATCTCGTGGCGAGGGGAAAGTCTCATGGTTTTTCTCGAGTTGCGGCGGGAACCTGGGGTATTTTGTCGAGTTACGACGGGGATGGCCCTTCCACCCACGTGTTTGTTCAACAACGTCAGGACTCCTGCCTAGTTGCGAGGGACAACTCTGGATTCTCCTCGAGGCATGGCAGGGCAAATGGGACGCCTCTCCAGCTGAGGCGGGAGACCAAGGGTCCCTTTCCACGTGCCACAGGAATCCTGGGTCTCCTAAGAAGTTTCACGAGGAGTCAGGCATCGTCTCCTATGGAGGTACTGATCTCCGCGTACCTCTGGAGTTTTCAAACGATGTGAGGCTTCAGGTCGCGAAGAGGTGCGGAACTAGGTCTTTCTCTGTGGTCTCCACAGGGGATTCAGACATCCTTTCGTCTTGGGAGATGCAAGACGAGCCTGCATTCAAGTCACTGCAGGGATATCCGGCCTTATTTCGAGTCAGGGCATCGCGGTGTCCATTCCACTTGAGGCCGCAAACTCAGGGTCCCTCTCACATACCTAGAGCTGAGAGAAGCCTCCTCTTGAGGTGCTTGTGGTAAGGTGGTATTCCTCTGGAGTCGAAGCCAGGGACTAACCTCTCATCTCGAGTTGATTTTTGGTCCACGGAGCTCTTTCCTCTTGCTGCAGTGACCTCAGGATCCCTCTAGCCTTGAAACAGAGTTCTTCGGGTTTCTCTGAAGTGCCATCAAGGAAATCAAGGCTCCTTTCATGTGTGATGTGCAACACGGAATTGCTCTGCACGCCGTGCAGGGGAATCGGGCCTCATCTCGCGGCGAGGGGGAAGTCTCATGGTTTTTCTCGAGTTGCGGCGGGAACCTGTTGTATATTCTCGAGTTACGACGGGGATGGCCCTTCCACACACGTGTTTGTTCAGCAACGGCAGGACTCCTGCCTAGTTGCGAGGGACAACTCGGGATTCTCCTCGAGGCTTGGCAGGGCAATTGGGACGCCTCTCCAGCTGAGGCGGGAGACCAAGGGTCCCTTTCCACGTGCCACAGGAATCCTGGGACTCCTATAAAGTTTCACGAGGAGTCAGGTATCGTCTCCTTTGGAGGCACTGATCTCAGTGTACCTGTGGAGTTTTCAAAGGGTGTGAGGCCTCCGGTCGCCATGAGGTGGGGAACTAGGTCTTTCTCTGTGGTCTCCACAGGGGATTCAGACATCCTTTCGTCTTCGGAGATGCAAGACGAGCCTGCATTCAAGTCACTGCTGGGATATCCGGCCTTATTTCGCGTCAGGGCATCGCGGAGTTCATTCCAGTTGAGGCCGAAAACTCAGGGTCCCTCTCACATACCTAGAGCTGAGAGAAGCCTCCTCTAGAGGTGCTTGTGGTAAGGTGGTATTCCTCTGGAGTCGAAGCCAGGGACTAACCTCTCATCTCGAGTTGATTTTTGGTCCACGGAGCTCTTTCGTGTTGCTACAGTGACCTCAGGATCCCTCTAGCCTTGAAACAGTGTTCTTGGGGTTTCTCTGCAGTGCCATCAAGGAAATCAAGGCTCCTTTCATGGGTGATGTGCAACACGTAATTGCTCTGCACGCAGTGCAGGGGAATCGGGCCTCATCTCGCGGCGAGGGGGAAGTCTCATGGTTTTTCTCGAGTTGCGGCGGAAACCGGGGTATATTCTCGAGTTACGACGGGGATGGCCCTTCCACACACGTGTTTGTTCAGCCACGTCAGGACTCCTGCCTAGTTGCGAGGGACAACTCTGGATTCTCCTCGAGGCATTGCAGGGCAATTGGGACGCCTCTCCAGCTGAGGCGGGAGACCAAGGGTCCTTTCCACGTGCCACAGGAATCCTGGGACTCCTAAGAAGTTTCACGAGGAGTCAGGCATCGTCTCCTTTGGAGGTACTGATCTCCGCGTACCTCTGGAGTTTTCAAACGATGTGAGGCTTCAGGTCGCGAAGAGGTGCGGAACTAGGTCTTTCTCTGTGGTCTCCACAGGGGATTCAGACATCCTTTCGTCTTGGGAGATGCAAGACCAGCCTGCATTCAAGTCACTGCAGGGATATCCGGCCTTATTTCGAGTCAGGGCATCGCGGTGTCCATTCCACTTGAGGCCGCAAACTCAGGGTCCCTCTCACATACCTAGAGCTGAGAGAAGCCTCCTCTTGAGGTGCTTGTGGTAAGGTGGTATTCCTCTGGAGTCGAAGCCAGGGACTAACCTCTCATCTCGAGTTGATTTTTGGTCCACGGAGCTCTTTCCTCTTGCTGCAGTGACCTCAGGATCCCTCTAGCCTTGAAACAGAGTTCTTCGGGTTTCTCTGAAGTGCCATCAAGGAAATCAAGGCTCCTTTCATGTGTGATGTGCAACACGGAATTGCTCTGCACGCCGTGCAGGGGAATCGGGCCTCATCTCGCGGCGAGGGGGAAGTCTCATGGTTTTTCTCGAGTTGCGGCGGGAACCTGTTGTATATTCTCGAGTTACGACGGGGATGGCCCTTCCACACACGTGTTTGTTCAGCAACGGCAGGACTCCTGCCTAGTTGCGAGGGACAACTCGGGATTCTCCTCGAGGCTTGGCAGGGCAATTGGGACGCCTCTCCAGCTGAGGCGGGAGACCAAGGGTCCCTTTCCACGTGCCACAGGAATCCTGGGACTCCTATAAAGTTTCACGAGGAGTCAGGTATCGTCTCCTTTGGAGGCACTGATCTCAGTGTACCTGTGGAGTTTTCAAAGGATGTGAGGTCTCCGGTCGCCATGAGGTGGGGAACTAGGTCTTTCTCTGTGGTCTCCACAGGGGATTCAGACATCCTTTCTTCTTCGGAGATGCAAGACGAGCCTGCATTCAAGTCACTGCAGGGATATCCGGCCTTATTTCGCGTCAGGGCATCGCGGTGTTCATTCCAGTTGAGGCCGAAAACTCAGGGTCCCTCTCACATACCTAGAGCTGAGAGAAGCCTCCTCTAGAGGTGCTTGTGGTAAGGTGGTATTCCTCTGGAGTCGAAGCCAGGGACTAACCTCTCATCTCGAGTTGATTTTTGGTCCACGGAGCTCTTTCCTCTTGCTACAGTGACCTCAGGATCCCTCTAGCCTTGAAACAGTGTTCTTGGGGTTTCTCTGCAGTGCCATCAAGGAAATCAAGGCTCCTTTCATGTGTGATGTGCAACACGGTATTGCTCTGCACGCAGTGCAGGGGAATCGGGCCTCATCTCACGGTGAGGGGGAAGTCTCATGGTTTTTCTCGAGTTGCGGCGGGAACCGGGGTATATTCTCGAGTTACGACAGGGATGGCCCTTCCACCCACGTGTTTGTTCAGCCACGTCAGGACTCCTGCCTAGTTGCGAGGGACAACTCTGGATTCTCCTCGAGGCATGGCAGGGCAATTGGGACGCCTCTCCAGCTGAGGCGGGAGACCAAGGGTCCCTTTCCACGTGCCACAGGAATCCTGGGACTCCTAAGAAGTTTCACGAGGAGTCAGGCATCGTCTCCTTTGGAGGTACTGATCTCCGCGTACCTCTGGAGTTTTCAAACGATGTGAGGCCACCGGTCGCGAAGAGGTGGGGAACTAGGACTTTCTCTGTGGCCTCCACAGGGGATTCAGACATCCTTTCGTCTTGGGAGATGCAAGACGAGCCTGCATTCAAGTCACTGCAGGGATATCCGGCCTTATTTCGAGTCAGGGCATCGCGGTGTCCATTCCACTTGAGGCCGCAAACTCAGGGTCCCTCTCACATACCTAGAGCTGAGAGAAGCCTCCTCTTGAGGTGCTTGTGGTAAGGTGGTATTCCTCTGGAGTCGAAGCCAAGGACTACCCTCTCATCTCGAGTTGATTTTTGTCCACGGAGCTCTTTTGTGTTGCTACAGTGACCTCAGTATCCCTCTAGCCTTGAAACAGTGTTCTTGGGGTTTCTCTGGAGTGCCATCCAGGAAATCAAGGCTCCTTTCATGTGTGATGTGCAACACGGAATTGCACTGCATGCAGTGCAGGGGAATCGGGCCTCATCTCGCTGCGAGGGGGAAGTCTCATGGTTTTTCTCGAGTTGCGGCGGGAACCTGGGGTATATTCTCGAGTTACGACGGGGATGGCCCTTCCACCCACGTTTTTGTTCAGCGACGTCAGGACTCCTGCCTAGTTGCGAGGGACAACTCGGGATTCTCCTCGAGGCTTGGCAGGGCAATTGGGACGCCTCTCCAGCTGAGGCGGGAGACCAAGGGTCCCTTTCCACGTGCCACAGGAATCCTGGGGCTCCTATCAAGTTTCACGAGGAGTCAGGCATCGTCTCCTTTGGAGGCACTGATCTCCGCGTACCTCTGGAGTTTTGAAAGGATGTGAGGCATCCGGTCGCCATGAGGTGGGGAGCTAGGTCTTTCTCTGTGGTATCCACAGGGGATTCAGACATCCTTTCATCTTGGGAGATGCAAGACGAGCCTGCATTCAAGTCACTGCAGGGATATCCGGCCTTATTTCGCGTCAGAGCATCGCAGTGTCCATTCCACTTGAGGCCGCAAAATCAGGGTCCCTCTCACATACCAAGAACTGAGAGAAGCCTCCTCTTGAGGTGCTTGTGGTAAGGTGGTATTCCTCTGGAGTCGAAGCCAGCGACTAACCTCTCATTTCGAGTTGATTTTTCGTCCACGGAGCTCTTTCTTGTTGCTACAGTGACCTCAGGATCCCTCTAGCCTTGAAACAGTGTTCTTGGGGTTTCTCTGGAGTGCCATGAAGGAAATCAAGGCTCCTTTCATGTTTGAGGTGCAACACTGAATTGCTCTGCATGCAGTGCAGGGGAATCGGGCCTCATCTCACGCCGAGGGGGAAGTCTCATGGTTTTTCTCGAGTTGCGGCGGGAACCTGGGGTGTATTCTCGAGTTACCACGGGAATGGCCCTTCCACCCACGTGTTTGTTCAGCGACGTCAGGACTCCTGCCTAGTTGCGAGGGACAACTCTGGATTCTCCTCGAGGCTTGGCAGGGCAATTGGGACGCCTCTCCAGCTGAGGTGGGAGACCAAGGGTCCCTTTCCACGTGCCACAGGAATCCTGGTACTCCTAAGAAGTTTCACGAGGAGTCAGGCATCATTTCCTTTGGAGGCACTGATCTCCGTGTAGCTCTGGAGTTTTCAAAGGATGTGAGGTCTCCGGTCGCGATGAGGTGGGGAACTAGGTCTTTCTCTGTGGTCTCCACAGGGGATTCAGACATCCTTTCATCTTGGGAGATGCAAGACGAGCCTGCATTCAAGTCACTGCAGGGATATCCGGCCTTATTTCGAGTCAGGGCATCGCGGTGTCCATTCCACTCGAGGCCGCAAACTCAGGGTCCCTCTCACATAGCTAGAGCATAGAGAAGCCTCCTCTTGAGGTGCTTTTGTTAAGGTGGTATTCCCCTGGAGTCGAAGCCAGGGACTAACCTCTCATCTCGAGTTGATTTTTGGTCCACGGAGCTCTTTCGTGTTGCTACAGTGACCTCAGGATCCCTCTAGCCTTGAAACAGTGTTCTTGGGGTTTCTCTGGAGTGCCATCAAGGAAATCAAGGCTCCTTTCATGTGTGATGTGCAACACGGAATTGCTCTGCACGCAGTGCAGGGGAATCGGGACTCATCTCGCGGCGAGGGGAAAGTCTCATGGTTTTTCTCGAGTTGCGGCGGGAACCTGGGGTATTTTGTCGAGTTACGACGGGGATGGCCCTTCCACCCACGTGTTTGTTCAACAACGTCAGGACTCCTGCCTAGTTGCGAGGGACAACTCTGGATTCTCCTCGAGGCATGGCAGGGCAAATGGGACGCCTCTCCAGCTGAGGCGGGAGACCAAGGGTCCCTTTCCACGTGCCACAGGAATCCTGGGTCTCCTAAGAAGTTTCACGAGGAGTCAGGCATCGTCTCCTATGGAGGTACTGATCTCCGCGTACCTCTGGAGTTTTCAAACGATGTGAGGCCTCCGGTCGCGAAGAGGTGGGGAACTTGGTCTTTCTCTGTGGCCTCCACAGGGGATTCAGACATCCTTTCGTCTTGGGAGATGCAAGACGAGCCTGCATTCAAGTCACTGCAGGGATATCCGGCCTTATTTCGAGTCAGGGCATCGCGGTGTCCATTCCACTCGAGGCCGCAAACTCAGGGTCCCTCTCACATAGCTAGAGCTGAGAGAAGCCTCCTCTTGAGGTGCTTGTGGTAAGGTGGTATTCCTCTGGAGTCGAAGCCAAGGACTACCCCCTCATCTCGAGTTGATTTTTGGTCCACGGAGCTCTTTTGTGATTCTACAGTGACCTCAGGATCCCTCTAGCCTTTAAACAGTGTTCTTGGGGTTTCTCTGGAGTGCCATGATGGATATCAAGGCTCCTTTCATGTGTGATGTGCAACACGGAATTGCTCTGCACGCAGTGCAGGGGAATCGGGCCTCATCTCGCGGCGAGGGGGAAGTCTCATGGTTTTTCTCGAGTTGCGGCGGGAACCTGGGGTATATTCTCGAGTTACGATGGGGATGGCCTTTCCACACACGTGTTTGTTCAGCTATGGCAGGACGCCTGCCTAGTTGCGAGGGCCAACTCGGGATTCTCCTCGAGGCTTGGCAGGGCAATTGGGACGCCTCTCCAGCTGAGGCGGGAGACCAAGGGTCCCTTTCCACGTGCCACAGGAATCCTGGGACTCCTATAAAGTTTCACGAGGAGTCAGGTATCGTCTCCTTTGGAGGCACTGATCTCAGTGTACCTGTGGAGTTTTCAAAGGATGTGAGGCCTCCGGTCGCCATGAGGTGGGGAACTAGGTCTTTCACTGTGGTCTCCACAGGGGATTCAGACATCCTTTCTTCTTCGGAGATGCAAGACGAGCCTGCATTCAAGTCACTGCAGGGATATCCGGCCTTATTTCGCGTCAGGGCATCGCGGTGTTCATTCCAGTTGAGGCCGAAAACTCAGGGTCCCTCTCATATACCTAGAGCTGAGAGAAGCCTCCTCTTGAGGTGCTTGTGGTAAGGTGGTATTCCTCTGGAGTCGAAGCCAGGGACTAACCTCTCATCTCGAGTTGATTTTTGGTCCACGGAGATCTTTCGTGTTGCTGCAGTGACCTCAGGATCCCTCTAGCCTTGAAACAGTGTTCTTGGGGTTTCTCTGGAGTGCCATCAAGGAAATCAAGGCTCCTTTCATGTGTGATGTGCAACACGGAATTGCTCTGCACGCAGTGCAGGGGAATCGGGCCTCATCTCACGGCGAAGGGGAAGTCTCATGGTTTTTCTCGAGTTGCGGCGGGAACCGGGGTATATTCTCGAGTTACGACGGGGATGGCCCTTCCACACACGTGTTTGTTCAGCCACGTCAGGACTCCTGCCTAGTTGCGAGGGACAACTCTGGATTCTCCTCGAGGCATGGCAGGGCAATTGGGACGCCTCTCCAGCTGAGGCGGGAGACCAAGGGTCCCTTTCCACGTGCCACAGGAATCCTGGGACTCCTAAGAAGTTTCACGAGGAGTCAGGCATCGTCTCCTTTGGAGGTACTGATCTCCGAGTACCTCTGGAGTTTTCAAACGATGTGAGGCCACCGGTCGCGAAGAGGTGGGGAACTAGGACTTTCTCTGTGGCCTCCACAGGGGATTCAGACATCCTTTCGTCTTGGGAGATGCAAGACGAGCCTGCATTCAAGTCACTGCAGGGATATCCGGCCTTATTTCGAGTCAGGGCATCGCGGTGTCCATTCCACTTGAGGCCGCAAACTCAGGGTCCCTCTCACATACCTAGAGCTGAGAGAAGCCTCCTCTTGAGGTGCTTGTGGTAAGGTGGTATTCCTCTGGAGTCGAAGCCAAGGACTACCCTCTCATCTCGAGTTGATTTTTGGTCCACGGAGCTCTTTTGTGTTGCTACAGTGACCTCAGTATCCCTCTAGCCTTGAAACAGTGTTCTTGGGGTTTCTCTGGAGTGCCATCAAGGAAATCAAGGCTCCTTTCATGTGTGATGTGCAGCACGGAATTGCACTGCATGCAGTGCAGGGGAATCGGGCCTCATCTCGCTGCGAGGGGGAAGTCTCATGGTTTTTCTCGAGTTGCGGCGGGAACCTGGGGTATATTCTCGAGTTACGACGGGGATGGCCCTTCCACCCACGTGTTTGTTCAGCGACGTTAGGACTCCTGCCTAGTTGCGAGGGACAACTCGGGATTCTCCTCGCCGCTTGGCAGGGCAATTGGGACGCCTCTCCAGCTGAGGCGGGAGACCAAGTGTCCCTTTCTACGTGCCACAGGAATCCTGGGGCTCCTATCAAGTTTCACGAGGAGTCAGGCATCGTCTCCTTTGGAGGCACTGATCTCCGCGTACCTCTGGAGTTTTGAAAGAATGTGAGGCCTCCGGTCGCCATGAGGTGGGGAGCTAGGTCTTTCTCTGTGGTATCCACAGGGGATTCAGACATCCTTTCATCTTGGGAGATGCAAGACGAGCCTGCATTCAAGTCACTGCAGGGATATCCGGCCTTATTTCGCGTCAGAGCATCGCAGTGTCCATTCCACTTGAGGCCGCAAAATCAGGGTCCCTCTCACATACCAAGAACTGAGAGAAGCCTCCTCTTGAGGTGCTTGTGGTAAGGTGGTATTCCTCTGGAGTCGAAGCCAGCGACTAACCTCTCATTTCGAGTTGATTTTTCGTCCACGGAGCTCTTTCTTGTTGCTACAGTGACCTCAGGATCCCTCTAGCCTTGAAACACTGTTCTTGGGGTTTCTCTGGAGTGCCATGAAGGAAATCAAGGCTCCTTTCATGTTTGATGTGCAACACTGAATTGCTCTGCATGCAGTGCAGGGGAATCGGGCCTCATCTCACGCCGAGGGGGAAGTCTCATGGTTTTTCTCGAGTTGCGGCGGGAACCTGGGGTATATTCTCGAGTTACCACGGGGATGGCCCTTCCACCCACGTGTTTGTTCAGCGACGTGAGGACTCCTGCCTATTTGCGAGGGACAACTCGGGATTCTCCTCGAGGCATGTCAGGGCAATTGGAACGCCTCTCCAGCTGAGGCGGGAGACCAAGGGTCCCTTTCCACGTGCCACAGGAATCCTGGGACTCCTATAAAGTTTCACGAGGAGTCACGCATCGTCGCCTTTGGAGGCACTGATCTCCGCGTACCTCTGGAGTTTTCAAAGGATGTGAGGCCTCCGGTCGTGATGAGGTGGGGAACTAGGTCTTTCTCTGTGGTCTCCACAGGGGATTCAGATATCCTTTCGTCTTGGGAGATGCAAGACGAGCCTGCATTCAAGTCACTGCAGGGATATCCGGCCTTATTTCGAGTCAGGGCATCGCGGTGTCCATTCCACTTGAGGCCGCAAACTCAGGGTCCCTCTCACATACCTAGAGCTGAGAGAAGCCTCCTCTTGAGGTGCTAGTGGTAAGGTGGTATTCCTCTGGAGTCGAAGCCAGGGACTAACCTCTCATCTCGAGTTGATTTTTGGTCCACGGAGCTCTTTCGTGTTGCTACAGTGACCTTAGGATCCCTCTAGCCTTGAAACAGTGTTCTTGGGGTTTCTCTGGAGTGCCATGAAGGAAATCAAGGCTACTTTCATGTTTGATGTGCAACACTGAATTGCTCTGCATGCATTGCAGGGGAATCGGGCCTCATCTCGCGGCGAGTGGAAAGTCTCATGGTTTTTCTCGAGTTGCGGCGGGAACCTGGGGTATATTCTCGAGTTACGACGGGGATGGCCCTTCCACCCACGTGTTTGTTCAGCGTCGTCAGGACTCCTGCCTAGTTGCGAGGGACAACTCTGGATTCTCCTCGAGGCTTGGCAGGGCAATTGGGACGCCTCTCCAGCTGAGGTGGGAGACCAAGGGTCCCTTTCCGCGTGCCACAGGAATCCTGGTACTCCTAAGAAGTTTCACGAGGAGTCAGGCATCATTTCCTTTGGAGGCACTGATCTCCGTGTAGCTCTGGAGTTTTCAAAGGATGTGAGGTCTCCGGTCGCGATGAGGTGGGGAACTAGGTCTTTCTCTGTGGTCTCCACAGGGGATTCAGACATCCTTTCGTCTTCGGAGATGCAAGACGAGCCTGCATTCAAGTCACTGCAGGGATATCCAGCCTTATTTCACGTCAGGGCATCGCGGTGGCCATTCCACTTGAAGCCGCAAACTCAGGGTCCCTCTCACATACCTAGAGCTGAGAGAAGCCTCCTCTTGAGGTCCTTGTGGTAAGGTAGTATTCCTTTGGAGTCGAAGCCAGGGACTACCCTCTCACTTCGAGTTGATTTTTGGTCCACGGAGCTCTTTCGTGTTGCTACAGTGACCTCAGGATCCCTCTAGCCTTGAAACAGTGTTCTTGGGGTTTCTCTGGAGTGCCATGAAGGAAATCAAGGCTCCTTTCATGTGTGATGTGCAACACGGAGTTGCTCTGCACGCAGTGCAGGGGAATCGGGCCTCATCTCGCGGCGAGTGGGAAGTCTCATGGTTTTTCTCGAGTTGCGGCGGGAACCTGGGGTATATTCTCGAGTTTCGACGGGGATGGCCCTTCCACCCACGTGTTTGTTCAGCCTCGTCAGGACTCCAGCCTAGTTGCGAGGGACAACTCTGGATTCTCCTCGAGGCTTGGCAGGGCAATTGGGACGCATCTCCAGCTGAGGCGGGAGACCAAGGTTCCCTTTCCACGTGCCACAGGAATCCTGGGACTCCTATCAAATTTCACGAGGAGTCAGGCATCGTCTCCTTTGGAGGCACTGATCTCCGTGTACCTCTGGAGTTTTCAAAGGATGTGAGGCCTCCGGTCGCGATGAGGTGGGGAACTAAGTCTTTCTCTGTGGTCTCCAAAGGGGATTCAGACATCCTTTCGTCTTGGGAGATGCAAGACGAGCCTGCATTCAAGTCACTGCAGGGATTTTCAGCCTTATTTTGAGTCATGGCATCGCGGTGTCCATTCCACTAGAGGCCGCAAACCCAGGGTCCCTCTCACATACCTAAAGCTGAGAGAAGCCTCCTCTTGAGGTGCTTTGGGTAAGGTGGTATTCCTCTGGAGTCGAAGCCAGGGACTAACCTCTCATCTCGAGTTGATTCTTGGTCGACAGAGCTCTTTCGCTTTGTTACAGTGACCTCAGGATCCCTCTAGCCTTGAAACAGTGTTCTTGGGGTTTCTCTGGAGTGCCATCAAGGAAATCAAGGCTCCTTTCATCTGTGATGTGCAACACGGAATTGCTCTGCACGCAGTGCAGGGGAATCGGGCCTCATCTCGCGGCGAGGGGGAAGTCTCATGGTTTTTCTCGAGTTGCGAGGGAACCTGGGGTATATTCTCAAGTTACGACGGGGATGGCCCTTCCACACACGTGTTTGTTCAGCGACATCAGGACTCCTGCCTAGTTGCGAGGGACAACTCTGGATTCTCCTCGAGGCTTGGGAGGGCAATTGGGACGCCTCTCCAGCTGAGGCGGGAGACCAAGTGTCCCTTTCCACGTGCCACAGGAATCCTGGGACTCCTAAGAAGTTTCACGAGGAGTCAGGCATCATCTCCTTTGGAGGCACTGATCTCCGCGTAGCTCTGGAGTTTTCAAAGGATGTGAGGCCTCCGGTCGCGATGAGGTGGGGAACTAGGTCTTTCTCTGTGGTCTCCACAGGGGATTCAGACATCCTTTCATCTTGGGAGATGCAAGACGAGCCTGCATTCAAGTCACTGCAGGGATATCCGGCCTTATTTCGAGTCAGGGCATCGCACTGTCCATTCCACTTGAGGCCGCAAACTCAGGGTCCCTCTCACATACCTATAGCTGAGAGAAGCCTCCTCTTGAGGTGCTTGTGGTAAGGTGGTATTCCTCTGGAGTCGAAGCCCGGGACTACCCTCTCATCTCGAGTTGATTTTTGGTCCATGGAGCTCTTTCGTGTTGGTACAGTGACCTCAGGATACCTCTAGCCTTGAAACAGTGTTCTTGGGGTTTCTCTGGAGTGCCATCAAGGAAATCAAGGCTCCTTTCATGTGTGATGTGCAACACGGAATTGCTGTGCACGCAGTGCAGGGGAATCGGGCCTCATCTCTCGGCGAGGGGGAAGTCTCATGGTTTATCTCGAGTTGAGGCGGGAACCTGGGGTACATTCTCGAGTTACGACTTGGATGGCCCTTCCACCCACGTGTTTGTTCAGCGACGTCAGGACGCCTGCCTAGTTGCGAGGGAGAACTCGGGACTCTCCTCGAGGCCTGGCAGGGCAATTGGGACGCCTCTCCAGCTGATGCGGGAGACCAAGGGTCCCTTTCCATGTGCCACAGGAATCCTGGGACTCCTAAGAAGTTTCACGAGGAGTCAGGCATCATCTCCTTTGGAGGCACTGATCTCCGCGTACCTCTGGAGTTTTCAAAGGATGTGAGGCCTCCGGTCGCGTTTAGGTGGGGAACTAGGTCTTTCTCTGTGGTCTCCACAGGGGATTCAGACATCCTTTCATCTTGGGAGATGCAAGACGAGCCTGCATTCAAGTCACTGCATGGATATCCGGCCTTATTTCGAGTCAGTGCATCGCGGTGTCCATTCCACTTGAGGCCGCAAACTCAGGGTCCCTCTCACATACCTAGAGCTGAGAGAAGCCTCCTCTTGAGGTGCTTGTGGTAAGGTGGTATTCCTCTGGAGTCGAAGCCACGGACTAACCTCTCATCTCGAGTTGATTTTTCGTCCACGGAGCTCTTTCGTGTTGCCACAGTGACCTCAGGATCCCTCTAGCCTTGAAACAGTGTTCTTGGGGTTTCTCTGGAGTGCCATCGGGGAAATCAAGGCTCCTTTCATGTGTGATGTGCAACACGGAATGGCTCTGCACGCAGTGCAGGGGAATCGGGCCTCATCTCGCGTCGAGGGGTAAGTCTCATGGTTTTTCTCGAGTTGCGGCGGGAACCTGGGGTATATTCTCGAGTTACGACGGGAATGGCCCTTCCACCCACGTGTTTGTTCAGCCACGTCAGGACTCCTTCCTAGTTGCTAGGGACAACTTGGGATTCTCCTCGAGGCTTGGCAGGGCAATTGGGACGCCTCTCCAGCTGAGGTGGGAGACCAAGGGTCCCTTTCCACGTGCCACAGGAATCCTGGGACGCCTATCAAGTTTCACGAGGAGTCAGGCATCGTCTCCTATGGAGGCACTGATCTCCACGTATCTCTGGAGTTTTCAAGGGATGTGAGGCCTCCGGTCGCGATGAGGTGGTGTACTAGGTCTTTCTCTGTGGTCTCCACAGGGGATTCAGTCATCCTTTCATCTTGGGAGATGCAAGACGAGCCTGCATTCAAGTCACTGCAGGGATATCCGGCCTTATTTCGTGTCAGGGCATCGCAGTGTCCATTCCACTTGAGTCCGCAAAATCAGGGTCCCTCTCACATACCTAGAGCTGAGAGAAGCCTCCTCTTGAGGAGCTTGTGGTAAGGTGGTATTCCTATGGTGTCGAATCCAGGGACTAACCTCTCATCTCGAGTTGATTTTTGGTCCATGGAGCTCTTTCGTGTTGCTACAGAGACCTCAGGATCCCTCTAGCCTTGAAACAGTGATCTTGGGGTTTCTCTGGAGTGCCATCAAGGAAATCAAGCCTCCTTTCATGTGTGATTTGCAACACTGAATTGCTCTGCATGCAGTGCAGGGGAATCGGGCCTCATCTCGCGGCGAGGGGGAAGTCTCATGGTTTTTCTCGAGTTGCGGCGGGAACCTGGGTTATATTCTCGAGTTACGACGGGGATGGCCCTTCGACACACGTGTTTGTTCAGCGACGGCAGGACTCCTGCCTACTTGCGAGGGACAACTCGGGATTCTCCTCGAGGCTTGGCAGGGCAATTGGGACGCCTCTCCAGCTGAGGCGGGCGACCAAGGGTCCCTTTCCACGCGTACCTCTGGAGTTTTCAAAGGATGTGAGGCCTCCGGTCGCGATGAGGTGGGGAACTAGGTCTTTCTCTGTGGTCACCACAGGGGATTCAGACATCCTTTCGCCTTGGGAGATGCAAGACGAGCCTGCATTCAACTCACTGCAGGGATATCCGGCCTTATTTCGAGTCAGGGCATCGCGGTGTCCATTCCACTTGAGGCCGCAAACTCAGGGTCCGTCTCACAAACCTAGAGCTGAGAGAAACCTCCTCTTGAGGTGCTTGTCGTAAGGTGGTATTCCTCTGGAGTCGAAGCCAGGGACTAACCTCTCATCTCGAGTTGATTCTTGGTCCACGGAGGTCTTTCGTGTTGCTACAGTGACCTCAGGATCCCTCTAGCCTTGAAACAGTGTTCTTGGGGTTTCTCTGGAGTGCCATCAAGGAAATCAAGGCTCCTTTCATGTGTGATGTGCAACACGGAATTGCTCTGCATGCAGTGTAGGGGAATCGGGCCTCATCTCGCGGCGAGGGGGAAGTCTCATGGTTCTTCTCGAGTTGCGGCGGGAACCTGTTGTATATTCTCGAGTTACGACGGGGATGGCCCTTCGACACAAGTGTTTGTTCAGCGACGGCAGGACTCCTGCCTAGTTGCGAGGGACAACTCTGGATTCTCCTCGAGGCTTGGCAGGGCAATTGGGACGCCTCTCCAGCTGAGGCGGGAGACCAAGAGTCCCTTTCCACGTCCCACAGGAATCCTTGGGCTCCTATCAAGTTTCACGAGGAGTCAGGCATCGTCTCCTTTTGAGGCACTCATCTCCGCGTACCTCTGGAGTTTTCCAAGGATGTGACGCCTCCGGTCGCGATGAGGTGGGGAACTAGGTCTTTCTCTGTGGTCTCCACAGGGGATTCAAACATCCTTTCGTCTCTGGAGATGCAAGACGAGCCTGCATTCAAGTCACTGCAGGGACACCCGGCCTTATTTCGAGTCAGGGCATCGCTATGTCCATTCCACTTGAGGCCGCAAACTCAGGGTCCCTGTCACATACTTAGAGCTGAGAGAAGCCTCCTCTTGAGGTGCTTGTGGTAAGGTGGTATTCCTCTGGAGTCGAAGCCAGGGACTACCCACTCATCTCGACTTGATTTTTGGTCCGCGGAGCTCTTTCGTGTTGCTACAGTGACCTCGGGATTCCTCTAGCCTTGAAACAGTGTTCTTGGGGTTTCTCTGGAGTGCCACCAAGGAAATCAATGATCCTTTCATGTGTGATGTGCAACACGGAATTGCTCTGCACGCAGTGCAGGGGAATCGGGCCTCACCTCGCGGCGAGGGGGATGTCTCATGGTTTTTCTCGAGTTGCGGCGGGTACCTGGTGTATATTCTCGAGTTACGATGGTGATGGCCCTTCCACACACGTGTCTGTTCAGCGACGTCAGGACTCCTGCCTAGTTGCGAGGGACAACTCGGGATACTCCTCGAGGCTTGGCAGGGCAATTGGGATGCCTCTCCAGCTGAGGTGGGAGACCAAGGGTCCCTTTCCACGTGCCACAGGAATCCTGGGATTCCTATCAAGTTTCACGAGGAGTCAGGCATCGTCTCCTTTGGAGGCACTGATCTCCGCGTACCTCTGGAGTTTTCAAAGGATGTGAGGCCTCCGGTCGCGATGAGTTGGGGAACTAGGTCTTTCTCTGTGGTCTCCACAGGGGATGCAGACATCCTTTCGTCCTGGGAGATGCAAGACGAGCCTGCATTCAAGTCACTGCAGCGATATCCGGCCTTATTTCGAGTCAGGGCATCGCGGTGTCCATTCCACTTGATGCCGCAAACTCAGCGTCCCTCTCACATACCTAGAGCTTTGAGAAGCCTCCTCTTGAGGTGCTTGTGGTAAGGTGGTATTCCTCTGGAGTCGAAGCCAGGGACTACCCTCTCATCTCGAGTTGATTTTGGTCCACGGAGCTCTTTCGTGTTGCTACAGTGACCTCAGAATCCCTCTAGCCTTGAAACAGTGTTCTTGGGGTTTCTCTGCAGTGCCATCAAGGAAATCAAGGCTCCTTTCATGTGTGATGTGCAACACGGAATTGCTCTGCACGCAGTGCATGGGAATCGGGCCTCATCTGGCGGCGAGGGGGAAGTCTCATGGTTTCTCTCGAGTTGCCGCGAAAACCTGGGGTATATTTTCGAGTTACGACGGGGATGGCCCTTCCACACACTTGTCTTTTCAGCGAAGTCAGGATTCCTGCCTAGTTGCGAGGGAGAACTCGGGATTCTCCTCGAGGCTTGGCAGGGCAATTGGGACGCCTCTCGAGCTGAGGCGGGAGACCAAGGTTCCCTTTCCACGTGCCACAGGTATCCTGGGACTCCTATCAAGTTTCTCGAGGAGTCAGGCATCGTCTCCTTTGGAGGCACTGATCTCCTCATACCTCTGGAGTTTTCAAAGGATGTGAGGCCTCCGGTCGCGATGAGGTGGGAAACTAGGACTTTCTCTGTGGTCTCCACAGGGGATTTAGACATCCTTTCGTCTTGGGAGATGCAAGACGAGCCTGCATTCAAGTCTCTGCAGGGATATCCGGGGTTATTTCGAGTCAGGGCATCGCGGTGTCCATTCCACTTGAGGCCGCAAACTCAGGGTCCCTCTCACATACCTAGTGCTGAGAGAAGCCTCCTCTTGAGTTGCTTGTGGTAAGGTGGTATTCCTCTGGAGTCGAAGCCAGGGACTTACCTCTCATCTCGAGATGATTTTTGATCCACTGAGCTGTTTCGTGTTGCTATAGTGACCTCAGGATCCCTCTAGCCTTGAAACAGTGTTCTTGGGGTTTCTCTGGAGTGACATCAAGGAAGTCAAGTCTCATTTCATGTGTGATGTGCAGCACGGAATTGCTCTGCACGCAGTGCGGGGGAATCAGGCCTCATCTCGCGGCGAGGGGGAAGTCTCATGGTTTTTCTTGAGTTGCAGCGGGACCTGGGGTATAATCTCGAGTTACGACGGGGATGGCCCTGCCACCCACGTGTTTGTTCAGCGACGTCAGGACTCCTGCCTAGATGCGAGGGACATCTCGGGATTCTCCTTACGGCTTGGCATGGCAATTGGAATGCCTCTCCAGCTGAGGCGGGAGACCAAGGTTCCCTTTCCACGTACCACAGGAATCCTGGAACTCCTAGCAAGTTTCACGAGGAGTCAGACAACGTCTCCTTTGGAGGCACTGATCTCCGCGTACCTCTGGAGTTTTCAAACGATGTGAGGCCTCCGGTCGCAATGAGCTGGGGAACTCGGCCTTTTTCTCTGATCTCCACAGGGGATTCAGACATCCTTTCGACTTGGGAGATGCAAGACGAGCCTGCATTCAAGTCACTGCAGGGATATCCGGCCTTAGTTCGAGTCAGGGCATCGCGGTGTCCATTCCAGTTGAGGCCACAAACTCAGGGTACCTCTCACATACCTAGAGCTGAGAGAAGCCTCCTGTTGAGGTGCTTGTGGTAAGGTGGTATTCCTCTGTAGTCGAAGCTAGTGACTAACCTCTCATCTCGAGTTTATTTTTGGTCCACGGACCTCTTTCGTGTTGCTACAGTGACCTCAGGAACCCTCTAACCTTGAAACAGTGTTCTTGGGGTTTCTCTGGAGTGCCATCAAGAAATCAAGGCTCCTTTCATGTGTGATGTGCAACACGGAATTGCTCTGCACGCAGTGCAGGGGAATCAGGCCTCATCTCGCGGCGAGAGGGAAATGTTATGGTTTTTCTCGAGTTGAGGCGGAAACCTTGGGTATATTCTCCAGTTACGACGGGGATGGCCCATCCACACACGTGTTTGTTCAGCGACGTCAGGACTCCTGCCTAGTTGCGAGGGACAACTCGGGATTCTCCTCGAGGCTTGGCAGCGCAATTGGGACGCCTCTCCAGCTGAGGCAGGAGCACAAAGGTCCCTTTCCACGTGCCACAGGAATCCTGGGACTCCTATCAAGTTTCACGAGGAGTCAGGCATCATTTCCTTTGGAGGCACTGATCTCCGCGTACCCCTGGAGTTTTTAAAGGATGTGAGGCCTCCAGTCGCGAAGAGGTGGGGAACTAGGTCTTTCTCTGTGGTCTCCACAGGGGATTCAGACATCCTTTCGTCTTGGGAGATGCAAGACGAGCCTGCATTCAAGTCTCTGCAGGGATATCCGGGCTTATTTCGAGTCAGGGCATCGCTATGTCCATTCCACTTGAGGCCACAAACTCAGGGTCCCTCTCACATACCTAGAGCTGAGAGAAGCCTCCTCTTGAGGTGCTTGTGGTAAGGTAGTATTTCTCTGGAGTCGAAGCCAGGGACTAACCTGTGATCTCGAGATGATTTTTGGTCCCCGGAGCTCTTTCGTCTTGCTACAGTGACCTCAGGTTCCCTCTAGCCTTTAAACAGTGTTCTTGGGGTTTCTCTGGAGTGCCATCAAGGAAATCAAGGCTCCTTCCATGTGTGATGTGCAACACGGAATTGCTCTGCACGCAGCGCAGGGGAATCGGGCCTCATCTCGCGGCGAGGGGGAAGTCTCATGGTTTTTCTCGTGTTGCGGCGGGAACCTGGGGTATATTCTCGAGTTACGACGGGGATGGCCCTTCCACCCACGTGTTTGTTCAGCGACGTCAGGACTCCTGCCTATTTGTGAGGGAAAACTCGTGATTCTCCTCGAGGCTTGGCAGGACAATTGGGACGCCTCTCCAGCTGAGGCGGGAGACCAAGGGTCCCTTTCCACGTGCCACAGGAATCCTGGGACTCCTATCAAGTTTCACGAGGAGTCAGGCATCGTCTCCTTTGGAGGCACTGATCTGCGCATACCTCTGGAGTTGTCAAAGGATGTGAGGCCTCCGGTCGCAATGAGGTGGGGAACTAGGTCTTACTCTGTTGTCTCAAAAGGGGATGCAGTCATCCTTTCATCTTGGGAGGTGCAAGACGAGCTGGCATTCAAGTCACTGCAGGGATATCCGGCCTTATTTCGAGTCAGGGCATCGCGGTGTCCATTCCACTTGATGACGCAAACTCAGGGTCCCTCTCACCTACCTGGAGCTGAAAGAAGCCTCCTCTTGAGGTGCTTGTGGTAAGGTGGTATTCCTCTGGAGTCGAAGCCAGGGACTAACCTCTCATCTCGAGTTGATTTTTGGTCCACGGAGCTCTTTCGTGTTGCTACAGTGACCTCAGGATCCCTCTAGCCTTGAAACAGTGTTCTTGGGGTTTCTCTGGAGTGCCATCTAGTAAATCAAGGCACCTTTCATTTGTGATGTGCAACACAGAATTGCTCTGCACGCAGAGCAAGGGAATCGGGCCACATCTCGCGGCGAGGGGGAAGTCTCATGGTTTTTCTCGAGTTGCGGCGGGAACCTGGGGTATATTCTCGAGTTAAGACAGGGATGGCCCTTCCACACACGTGTTTGTTCAGCGACGTCAGGACTCCTGCCTAGTTGCAAGGGACAACTCGGGATTTTCCTTGAGGCTTCGCAGTGCAATTGGAACGCCTCTCCAGCTCAGGCGGGAGATGAAGGATCCCTTTCCCAGTGCGACAAGAATCCTGGGACTCCTATCAAGTTTCACGAGGAGTCAGGCATCGTCTGCTTTGGAGGCCCTGATCTCCGCGTACCTCTGGAGTTTTCAAAGGATGTGAGGCCTCCAGTCGCAATGAAGTGGGGAACTAGGTCTTGGTCTGGGGTCTCCACAGGGGATTTAGACATCCTTTCGTCTTGGGAGATTCAAGATGAGCCTGGATTCAAGTCACTGCAGGGATATCCGGCCTTATTTCGAGTCAGAGCATCGCGGTGTCCATTCCACTTGAGGCCACAAACTCAGGGTCCCTCTCCCTTACCTGGAGCTGAGAGAAGACTCCTCTTGAGATGCTTGTGGTAAGGTGGTGTTTCTCTGGAGTCGAAGCCAGGGACTAACCTCTGATCTCAAGTTGATTTTTGGTTCACGGAGCTCTTTCGTGTTGCTACAGTGACCTCAGGATCCCTCTATCCTTGAAACAGTGTTCTTGGGGTTTCTCTGGAGTGCCATCAAGGAAATCAAGGCTCCTTCCATGTTTGATGTGCAAAACGGAATAGCTCTGCACGCAGTGCAGGGGAATCGGGCCTCATCTCGCGGCGAGGGGGAAGTCTCATGGTTTTTCTCGTGTTGCGGCGGGAACCTGGGGTATATTCTCGAGTTACGACTGGGATGACCCTTCCACACACGTGTTTGTTCAGTGACGTCAGGACCCCTACCTAGTTGGGAGGGACAACTCGGGATTCTCCTCGAGGCTTGGCAGGGCAATTGGGACGCTTTTCCAGCTGAGGCGGGAGACCAAGGATCCCTTTCCACGTGCCACAGGAATCCTAGGAGTCCTATCAAGTTTCACGAGGAGTCAGGCATCATCTCCTTTGGAGGCACTGATCTCCGCGTACCTCTGGAGTTTTCAAAGGATGTGAGGCCTCCGGTCGCGATGAGGTGGTGAACTAGGTCTTTCTCTGTGGTCTCCACAGGGGATTCAGACATCCTTTCATCTTGGGAGATGCAAGACGAGCCTGGATTCAAGTCACTGCAGGGATATCCGGCCTTATTTCCGTCAGGGCATCGGTTTGTCCATTCCACTTGAGGCCCCAAACTCAGGGTCCCTCTCACATACCTAGAGCTGAGAGAAGCCTCCTCTTGAAGTGCTTGTGGTAAGGTGGTATTCCTCTTGAGTCGAAGCCAGGGACTAACCTCTCATCTCGAGTTGATTTTTGGTCCTCGGAGCTCTTTCGTCTTGGTACAGTGACCTCAGGATCCCTCTAGCCTTGAAACAGTGTTCTTGGGGTTTCTCTGGAGTGCCATTAAGGAAATCAAGGCTCCTTTCATGTGTGATGTGCAACACGGAATTGCTCTGCACGCAGTGCAGGGGAATCAGGCCTCATCTCGCGGCGAGGGGGAAGTCTCATGGATTTTCGCGAGTTGCGGCGGGAACCTGGGGTATATTCTCGAGTTACGACGGGGATGGCCCTTCCACCCACGTGTTTGTTCAGCGACGTCAGGACTCCTGCCTAGCTGCGAGGGACAACTCGGGATTCTCCTCGAGGCTTGGCAGGACAATTGGGACGCCTCTCCAGCTGAGGTGGGAGACCAAGGGTCCCTTTCCATGTGCCACAGGATTCGTGGGACTCCTATCAAGTTTCATGAGGAGTCAGGCATCGTCTCCTTTGGAGGCACTGATCTCCGCGTACCTCTGGAGTTTTCAAAGGATGTGAGGCCTCCGGTCGTGATGAGATGGGGAACTAGGTCTTTTTCTGTGGTCTACACAGGGGATTCAGACATCCTTTCGTCTAGGGAGATGCAAGACGAGCCTGCATTCAAGTCACTACAGGGATATCCGGCCTTATTTCGAGTCAGGGCATCGCGGTGTCCATTCCACTTGAGGCCGCATACTCAGGGTCCCTCTCACATACCTAGAGCTGAGAGAAGCCTCCTCTTGAGGTGCTTGTGGTAAGGTGGTATTCCTCTGGAGTCGAAGCCAGGGACTAACCTCTCATCTCCAGTTGATTTTTGGTCCACGGAGCTCTTTCCTGTGGCTACAGTGACCTCAGGATCCCTCTAGCCTTGAAACAGTGTTCTTGGGGTTTCTCTGGAGTGCCATCAAGGAAATCAAGGCTCCTTTCATGTGTGATGTGCAACACGGAATTGCTCTGCACACAGTGCAGGGTATCGGGCCTCATTTTGCGGCGAGGGGGAAGTCTCATGGTTTTCTGGAATTGCGGTGGGAACCTGGGGTATATTCTCGAGTTACGACGGGAATAGCCCTTCCACACACGTGTTTGTTCAGTGACGTCAGGACTCCTGCCTAGTTACGAGGGACAACTCGGGATTCTCCTCCAGGCTTGGCAGGGCAATTGGGATGCCTCTCCAGCTGAGGCGGGAGACCAAGGGTCCCTTTGCACGTGCGACAGGAATCCTGGAACTCCTATCAAGGTTCACGAGGAGTCAGGCATCGTCTCCTTTGGAGGCACTGATCTCCTCATACCTCTGGAGTTTTCAAAGGATGTGAGGCCTCCGGTCGCCATGAGGTGGGAAACTAGGACTTTCTCTGTGGTCTCCACAGGGGATTTAGACATCCTTTCGTCTTGGGAGATGCAAGACGAGCCTGCATTCAAGTCTCTGCAGGGATATCCGGCCTTATTTCGAGTCAGGGCATCGCGGTGTCCATTCCACTTGAGGCCGCAAACTCAGGGTCCCTCTCACATACCTAGTGCTGAGAGAAGCCTCCTCTTGAGTTGCTTGTGGTAAGGTGGTATTCCTCTGGAGTCGAAGCCAGGGACTTACCTCTCATCTCGAGGTGATTTTTGATCCACTGAGCTGTTTCGTGTTGCTATAGTGAACTCAGGATCCCTCTAGCCTTGAAACAGTGTTCTTGGGGTTTCTCTGGAGTGACATCAAGGAAGTCAAGTCTCATTTCATGTGTGATGTGCAGCACGGAATTGCTCTGCACGCAGTGCGGGGGAATCAGGCCTCATCTCGCGGCGAGGGGGAAGTCTCATGGTTTTTCTTGAGTTGCAGCGGGAACATGGGGTATAATCTCGAGTTACGACGGGGATGGCCCTGCCACCCACGTGTTTGTTCAGCGACGTCAGGACTCCTGCCTAGTTGCGAGGGACATCTCGGGATTCTCCTTGCGGCTTGGCATGGCAATTGGTATACCTCTCCAGCTGAGGCGGGAGACCAAGTTTCCCTTTCCACGTGCCACAGGAATCCTGGAACTCCTATCAAGTTTCACGAGGAGTCAGACAACGTCTCCTTTGGAGGCACTGATCTCCGCGTACCTCTGGAGTTTTCAAAGGATGTGAGGCCTCCAGTCGCAATGAGCTGGGGAACTCGGCCTTTTTCTCTGATCTCCACAGGGGATTCAGACATCCTTTCGACTTGGGAGATGCAAGACGAGCCTGCATTCAAGTCACTGCAGGGATATCCGGCCTTAGTTCGAGTCAGGGCATCGCGGTGTCCATTCCACTTGAGGCCACAAACTCAGGGTACCTCTCACATACCTAGAGCTGAGAGAAGCCTCCTGTTGAGGTGCTTGTGGTAAAGTGGTATTCCTCTGGAGTCGAAGCTAGTGACTAACCTCTCATCTCGAGTTTATTTTTGGTCCACGGAGCTCTTTCATGTTGCTACAGTGACCTCAGGAACCCTCTAAACTTGAAACAGTGTTCTTGGGGTTTCTCTGGAGTGCCATCAAGAAATCAAGGCTCCTTTCATGTGTGATGTGCAACACGGAATTGCTCTGCACGCAGTGCAGGGGAATCGGGCCTCATCTCGCGGCGAGAGGGAAATGTTATGGTTTTTCTCGAGTTGAGGCGGAAACCTTGGGTATATTCTCCAGTTACGACGGGGATGGCCCGTCCACACACGTGTTTGTTCAGCGACATCAGGACTCCTGCCTAGTTGCGAGGGACAACTCGGGATTCTCCTCGAGGCTTGGCAGCGCAATTGGGACGCCTCTCCAGCTGAGGCAGGAGCCCAAAAGTCCCTTTCCACGTGCCACAGGAATCCTGGGACTCCTATCAAGTTTCACGAGGAGTCAGGCATCATCTCCTTTGGAGGCACTGATCTCCGCGTACCCCTGGAGTTTTTAAAGGATGTGAGGCCTCCAGTCGCGAAGAGGTAGGGAACTAGGTCTTTCTCTGTGGTCTCCACAGGGGATTCAGACATCCCTTCGTCTTGGGAGATGCAAGACGAGCCTGCATTCAAGTCTCTGCAGGGATATCCGGCCTTATTTCGAGTCAGGGCATCGCTATGTCCATTCCACTTGAGGCCACAAACTCAGGGTCCCTCTCACATACCTAGAGCTGAGAGAAGCCTCCTCTTGAGGTGCTTGTGGTAAGGTGGTATTCCTGTGGAGTCGAAGCCAGGGACTAACCTCTCATCTCGAGTTGATTTTTGGTCCACGGAGCTCTTTCCTGTGGCTACAGTGACCTCAGGATCCCTCTAGCCTTGAAACAGTGTTCTTGGGGTTTCTCTGGAGTGCCATCAAGGAAATCAAGGCTCCTTTCATGTGTGATGTGCAACACGGAATTGCTCTGCACACAGTGCAGGGTATCGGGCCTCATTTTGCGGCGAGGGGGAAGTCTCATGGTTTTCTGGAATTGCGGTGGGAACCTGGGGTATATTCTCGAGTTACGACGGGAATAGCCCTTCCACACACGTGTTTGTTCAGTGACGTCAGGACTCCTGCCTAGTTACGAGGGACAACTCGGGATTCTCCTCGAGGCTTGGCAGGGCAATTGGGATGCCTCTCCAGCTGAGGCGGGAGACCAAGGGTCCCTTTGCACGTGCGACAGGAATCCTGGAACTCCTATCAAGGTTCACGAGGAGTCAGGCATCGTCTCCTTTGGAGGCACTGATCTCCTCATACCTCTGGAGTTTTCAAAGGATGTGAGGCCTCCGGTCGCCATGAGGTGGGAAACTAGGACTTTCTCTGTGGTCTCCACAGGGGATTTAGACATCCTTTCGTCTTGGGAGATGCAAGACGAGCCTGCATTCAAGTCTCTGCAGGGATATCCGGCCTTATTTCGAGTCAGGGCATCGCGGTGTCCATTCCACTTGAGGCCGCAAACTCAGGGTCCCTCTCACATACCTAGTGCTGAGAGAAGCCTCCTCTTGAGTTGCTTGTGGTAAGGTGGTATTCCTCTGGAGTCGAAGCCAGGGACTTACCTCTCATCTCGAGATGATTTTTGATCCACTGAGCTGTTTCGTGTTGCTATAGTGAACTCAGGATCCCTCTAGCCTTGAAACAGTGTTCTTGGGGTTTCTCTGGAGTGACATCAAGGAAGTCAAGTCTCATTTCATGTGTGATGTGCAGCACGGAATTGCTCTGCACGCAGTGTGGGGGAATCAGGCCTCATCTCGCGGCGAGGGGGAAGTCTCATGGTTTTTCTTGAGTTGCAGCGGGAACATGGGGTATAATCTCGAGTTACGACGGGGATGGCCCTGCCACCCACGTGTTTGTTCAGCGACGTCAGGACTCCTGCCTAGTTGCGAGGGACATCTCGGGATTCTCCTTGCGGCTTGGCATGGCAATTGGAATACCTCTCCAGCTGAGGCGGGAGACCAAGGTTCCCTTTCCACGTGCCACAGGAATCCTGGAACTCCTATCAAGTTTCACGAGGAGTCAGACAACGTCTCCTTTGGAGGCACTGATCTCCGCGTACCTCTGGAGTTTTCAAACGATGTGAGGCCTCCGGTCGCAATGAGCTGGGGAACTCGGCCTTTTTCTCTGATCTCCACAGGGGATTCAGACATCCTTTCGACTTGGGAGATGCAAGACGAGCCTGCATTCAAGTCACTGCAGGGATATCCGGCCTTAGTTCGAGTCAGGGCATCGCGGTGTCCATTCCACTTGAGGCCACAAACTCAGGGTACCTCTCACATACCTAGAGCTGAGAGAAGCCTCCTGTTGAGGTGCTTGTGGTAAAGTGGTATTCCTCTGGAGTCGAAGCTAGTGACTAACCTCTCATCTCGAGTTTATTTTTGGTCCACGGAGCTCCTTCATGTTGCTACAGTGACCTCAGGAACCCTCTAAACTTGAAACAGTGTTCTTGGGGTTTCTCTGGAGTGCCATCAAGAAATCAAGGCTCCTTTCATGTGTGATGTGCAACACGGAATTGCTCTGCACGCAGTGCAGGGGAATCGGGCCTCATCTCGCGGCGAGAGGGAAATGTTATGGTTTTTCTCGAGTTGCGGCGGAAACCTTGGGTATATTCTCCAGTTACGACGGGGATGGCCCGTCCACACACGTGTTTGTTCAGCGACATCAGGACTCCTGCCTAGTTGCGAGGGACAACTCGGAATTCTCCTCGAGGCTTGGCAGCGCAATTGGGACGCCTCTCCAGCTGAGGCAGGAGCCCAAAGGTCCCTTTCCACGTGCCACAGGAATCCTGGGACTCCTATCAAGTTTCCCGAGGAGTCAGGCATCATCTCCTTTGGAGGCACTGATCTCCGCGTACCTCTGGAGTTTTCAAAAAATGTGAGGCCTCCGGTCGCGATGAGGTGGGGAACTAGGTCTTTCTCTGTGGTCTCCACAGGGGATTCACAAATCCTTTCATCTTGGGAGATGCAAGACGAGCCTGCATTCAAGTCACTGCAAGGACATCCGGCCTTATTTCCCGTCAGGGCATCGCAGTGTCCATTCCACTTGAGGCCGCACACTCAGGGTCCCTCTCACATACCTAGAGCTGAGAGAAGCCTCCTTTTGAGGTGCTTGTGGTAAGGTGGTATTCCTCTGGATTCGAAGCCAGGGACAAACCTCTTATCTCGAGTTGATTTTGGTCCACGGAGCTCTTTCGTGTTGCTACAGTGACCTCAGGATCCCTCTAGCCTTGAAACAGTCTTCTTGGGGTTTCTCTGGAGTGCCATCAAGGAAATCAAGGCTCCTTTCATGTGTGATGTGCAACACGGAATTGCTCTGCACGCAGTGCAGGGGAATCGGGCCTCATCTGGGGGCGAGGGGAAAATCTCGTGGTTTTTCTCGAGTTGCCGCGAAAACCTGGGGTATATTTTCGAGTTACGACGGGGATGGCCCTTCCACACACTTGTCTGTTCAGGGAAGTCAGGACTCCTGCCTAGTTGGTGGGGATAACTCGGGATTCTCCTCGAGGCTTGGCAGGGCAATTGGGACGCCTCTCCAGCTGAGGCGGGAGACCAAGTTTCCCTTTCCACGTGCCACAGGTATCCTGGGACTCCTATCATGTTTCACGAGGAGTCAGGCATCGTCTCCTTTGGAGGCATTGATCTCCGCATACCTCTGGAATTTTCAAAGGATGTGAGGCCTCCGGTCGCGATGAGGTGGGGAACTAGGACTTTCTCTGTGGTCTCCACAGGGGATTCAGAGATCCTTTCGTCTTGGGAGATGCAAGACGAGCCTGCATTCAAGTCACTGCAGGGATATCTGGCCTTATTTCGAGTCAGGGCATCGCGGTGTCCATTCCACTTGAGGCCGCAAACTCAGGGTCCCTCTCACATAGCTAGAGCTGAGAGAAGCCTCCTCTTGAGGTGCTTGTGGTAAGGTGGTATTCCTCTGGAGTCGAAGCCAGGGACTATCCTCTCATCTCGAGTTGATTTTTGGTCCACGGAGCACTTTCATTTTGCTACAGTGATACTAGGATCCCTCTAGCCTTGAAACAGTATTCTTGGGGTTTCTCTGGATTGCCATCAAAAATCAAAGTTCCTTTCATGTGTGATGTGCAACACGGAATTGCTCTGCACGCAGTGCAGGAGAATCGGACCTCATCTCGCGGCGAGGGGGAAGTCTCATGGTTTTTCTTGAGTTGCGGCGGGAAGCTGGGGTATATTCTCGAGTTACGACGGGGATGGCCCTTCCACACATGTGTTTGTTCAGCGACGTGAGTACTCCTGCCTAGTTGCGAGGGACAACTCGAGATTCTCCTCGAGGCTTGGCAGGGCAATTGGGATGCCTCTCCAGCTGAGGCGGGAGACCAAGAGTCCCTTTCCACGTGCCACAGTAATCCTGGGACTCCTATCAAGTTTCACGAGGTGTCAGGCATCGTCTCCTTTGGAGGCACTGATCGATGCGTACCTCTATATGTTTCAAATGATGTGAGGCCTCCGGTCTCGAGGAGGTGGGGAACTAGGTCTTTCTCTGTGGTCTCCACAGGGGATTCAGACATCCTTTCGTCTTGGGAGATGCAAGACGAGCCTGCATTCAAGTCACTGCAGGGACATCCGGCCTTATTTCGAGTCAGGGCATCGCCGTGTCCATTCCACTTGAGGCCGCAAACTCAGGGTCCCTCTCACATACCTAGAGCTGAGAGAAGCCTCCTCTTGAGGTGCTTGTGGTAAGGTGGTATTCCTCTGTAGTCGAAGCCAGGGACTACCCACTCATCTCGAATTGATTTTTGGTCCGCGGAGCTCTTTCGTGTTGCTACAGTGACCTTAGGATCCCTCTAGCCTTGAAACAGTGTTCTGGGGTTTCTTTGGAGTGCCATCAAGGAAATCAAGGCTCCTTTCACGTGTGATGGGCAACACGGAATTGCTCTGCACGCAGTGCAGGGGAATCGGGCCTCATTTTGCGGTGAGGGGGAAGTCTCATGGTTTTTCTCGAGTTGCGGCGGGAACCTGGGGTATATTCTCGAGTTACGACGGGGATGGCCCTTCCACCCACGTTTTTGTTCAGCGACGTCAGGACGCCTGCCTAGTTGTGAGGGACAATTCGGGATTCTCCTCGAGGCTTGGCAGGACAATTGGGACGCCTCTCCAGCTGAGGCGGGAGACCAAGGGTCCCTTTCCAAGTGCCACAGGAATCCTGGGACTCCTATCAAGTTTCACGAGGAGTCAGGCATCGTCTCCTTTGGAGGCACTGATTTCTGAATACCTCTGGACTTTTCAAAGGATGTGAGGCCTCCGGTCGCGAAGAGGTGGGGAACTAGGTCTTTCTCTGTGGTCTCCACAGGGGATTCAGACATCCTTTCGTCTTGGGAGATGCAAGACGAGCCTGCATTCAAGTCACTGCAGGGATATCCGGCCTTATTTCGAGTTAGGGCATCGCGGTGTCCATTCCACTTGAGGCCGCAAACTCAGGGTCCCTCTCACATACCTAGAGCTGAGAGAAGCCTCCTCTTGAGGTGCTTGTGGTAAGGTGGTATTCCTCTGGAGTCGAAGCCAGGGACTAACCTCTCATCTCGAGTTGATTTTTGGTCCTCGGAGCTCTTTCGTGTTGCTACAGTGACCTCAGGATCCCTCTAGCCTTGAAACAGTGTTCTTGGGGTTTCTCTGGAGTGCCATCAAGGAAATCAAGGCTCTTTTCATGTGTGATGTGCAACACGGAATTGCTCTGCATGCAGTGCAAGGGAATCGGGCCTCATCTCGCGGCGAGGGGGAAGTCCCATGGTTTTTTTCGAGTTGCGGTGGAAACCTGGGGTACATTCTCGAGTTACGAAGGGGATGGCCCTTCCACACACGTGTTTGTTCAGCAACGTCAGGACTCCTGCCTAGTTGCGAGGGACAACTCGGGATTCTCCTCGAGGCTTGGCAGGGCAATTGGGACGCCTCTCCAGCTGAGGCGGGAGACCAAGGGTCCCTTTCCACGTGCCACAGGAATCCTGGGACTCCTATCAAGTTTCACGAAGAGTCAGGCATCGTCTCCTTTGGAGGCACTGATCTCTGCATACCTCTGGAGTTTTCAAAGGATGTGAGGCCCCCTGTCGCGATGAGGTGGGGAACTAGGTCTTTCTCTGTGGTCTCCACAGGGGATTCAGACATCCTTTCGTCTTGGGAGATGCAAGACGAGCCTGCATTCAAGTCACTGCAGGGATATCCGGCCTTATTTCGAGTCAGGGCATCGCGGTGTCCATTCCACTTGAGGCCGCAAACTCAGGGTCCCTCTCACATACCTAGAGCTGAGAGAAGCCTCCTCTTGAGGTGCTTGTGGTAAGGTGGTATTCCTCTGGAGTCGAAGCCAGGGACTAACCTCTCATCTCGAGTTGATTTTTGGTCCACGGAGCTCTTTCGTATGGCTACAGTGACCTCAGGATCCCTCTAGCCTTGAAACAGTGATCTTGGGGTTTCTCTGGAGTGCCATCAAGGAAATCAAGACTCCTTTCATGTGTGATGTGCAACACGGAATTGCTCTTCACGCAGTGCAGGGGAATCGGGCCTCATCTCGCGGCGATTGTGAAGTCTCATGGTTTTTCTCGAGTTGCGGCGTGAACCTGGGGTATATTCTCAAGTTACAACGGGGATGGCCCTTACAGCCACGTGTTTGTTCTGCGACGTCAGGACTCCTGCCTAGTTGCGAGGGACAACTCGGGATTCTCCTCGAGGCTTGGCAGGGCAATTGGGACGCCTCTCCAGCTGAGGCGGGAGACCAAGGGTCCCTTTCCACGTGCCACAGGAATCCTGGGACTCCTATCAAATTTCACGAGGAGTCAGGCATCGTCTCCTTTGGAGACACTGATCTCCGCGTACCTCTGGAGTTTTCAAAGGATGTGAGGCCTCCGGTCGCGATGAGGTGGGGAACTAGGTCTTTCTCTGTGGTCTCCACAGGGGATTCAGACATCCTTTCGTCTTGGGAGATGCAAGACGAGCCTGCATTCAAGTCACTGCAGGGATATCCGGCCTTATTTCGAGTCAGGGCATCGCAATGTCCATTCCACTTGAGGCCGCAAACTCAGGGTCCCTCTCACATACCTAGAGCTGCGAGAAGCCTCCTCTTGAGGTGGTTGTGGTAAGGTTGTATTCCTCTGGAGTTGAAGCCAGAGACTAACCTCTCATCTCGAGTTGATTTTTGGTCCACGGAGCTCTTTCGTGTTGCTACAGTGACCTCAGGATCGCTCTAGCCTTGAAACAGTGTTCTTGGGGTTTCTCTGTAGTGCCATCAAGGAAATCAAGACTCCTTTCATGTGTGATGTGCAACACGGAATTGCTCTGCACGCAGTGCAGGGGAATCGGGCCTCATCTCGCGGCGAGGGGGAAGTCTCATGGTTTTTCTCGAGTTGCGGCGGGAACCTGGGGTATATTCTCGAGTTACGACGGGGATGGCCCTTCCAGCCAGGTGTTTGTTCAGCGACGACAGGACTCCTGCCTAGTTGCGAGGGACAACTCGGGATTCTCCTCGAGACTTGGCAGGGCAATTGGGACGCCTCTCCAGCTGAGGCGGGAGACCAAGTGTCCCTTTCCACGTGCCACAGGAATCCTGGGACTCCTGTCAAGTTTCACGAGGAGTCAGACATCGTTTCCTTTGGAGGCACTGATCTCCACGTACCTCTGGAGTTTTCAAACGATGTGAGGCCTCCGGTCGCGATGAGGTGGGGAACTAGGCTATTCTCTGTGGTCTCCACAGGGGATTCAGACATCCTTTCGTCTTCGGAGATGCAAGACGAGCCTGCAATCAAGTCACTGCAGGGATATTCGGCCTTATTTTGAGTCAGGGCATCGCAGTGTCCATTCCACTTGAGGCCGCAAACTCAGGGTCCCTCTCACATACCTAGAGCTGAGAGAATCCTCCTCTTGAGGTGCTTGTAGTAAGGTGGTATTCCTCTGGAGTCGAAGCCAGGGACTAACCTCTCATCTCGAGTTGATTTGTGGTCCACGGAGCTCTTTCGTGTTGCTACAGTGACCTCAGGATCCCTCTAGCCTTGAAACAGTGTTCTTGGGGTTTCTCTGGAGTGCCATCAAGGAAATCAAGGTTCCTTTCATGTATGATGTGCAACACGGAATTGCTCTGCACGCAGTGCAGGGGAATCGGGCCTCATCTCGCGGCGAGGGGGAAGTCTCATGGTTTTTCTCGAGTTGCGGCGGGAACCTGGGGTATATTCTCGAGTTACGACGGGGATGGCCCTTCCACCCACGTGTTTGTTCAGCGACGTCAGGACTCCTGCCTAGTTGCGAGGGACAACTCGGGATTCTCCTCGAGGCTTGGCAGGGCAATTGGTACGCCGCTCCAGCTGAGGCGGGAGACCAAGGGTCCCTTTCCACGTGCCACAGGAATCCTGGGACTCCTATCAAGGTTCACGATGAGTCAGGCATCGTCTCCTTTGGAGGCAGTGATCTCCGCGTGCCTCTGGAGTTTTCAAAGGATGTGAGGCCTCCGGTCGCGATGAGGTGGGGAACTGGGACTTTCTCGGTGGTCTCCACAGGGGATTCAGACATCCTTTCGTCTTGGGAGATGCAAGACGAGCCTGCATTCAAGTCACTGCAGGCATATCCGGCCTTATTTCGAGTCAGGGCATCGCGGTGTCCATTTCACTGGAGGCCGCAAACTCAGGGTCCCTCTCACATAGTTAGAGCTGAGAGAAGCCTCCTCTTGAGGTGCTTGTGGTAAGGTGGTATACCTCTGGAGTCTAAGCCAGGGACTAACCTCTCATCTCGAGTTGATTTTTGGTCCCCGGAGCTCTTTCGTGTTGCTACAGTGACCTCAGGATCCCTCTAGCCTTGAAAGAGTGTTCTTGGGGTTTCTCTGGAGTGCCATCAAGGAAATCAAGGCTCCTTTCCTGTGTGATGTGCAACACGGCATTGCTCTGTACGCAGTGCAGAGGTATCGGGCCTCATCTCGCGGCGAGGGTGAAGTCTCATGGTTTTTCTCGAGTTGCGGCGGAAACCTGGGGTATATTCTCGAGTTACGACGGGGATGGCCCTTCCACACACGTGTTTGTTCAGCGACGTCAGGACTACTGCCTAGTTTCGAGGGACAACTGGGGATTCTCCTCGAGGCTTGGCAGGGCCATTGGGACGCCTCTCCAGCTGAGGCGGGAGACCAAGGCTCCCTTTCCTCGTGCTACAGGAATCCTGGGACTCCTATCAAATCTCACGAGGAGTCAGTCATCATCTCCTTTGGAGGCACTGATCTCCGCGTCCCTCTGGAGTTTTCAAAGGATGTGAGGCCTCCGGTCGCGATGAGGTGGGGAACTAGGTCTTTCTCTGTGGCCTCCACAGGGGATTCAGACATCCTTTCGTCTTGGGAGATGCAAGACGAGGCTGCATTCAAGTCACTGCAGGCATATCCGGCCTTATTTCGAGTCAGGGCATCGCGGTGTCCATTCCACTTGAGGCCGCAAACTCAGGGTCCCTCTCACATACCTAGAGCTGACAGAAGCCTCCTCTTGAGGTGCTTGTGGTAAGGTGGTATTCCTCTGGAGTCGAAGCCAGGGACTAACCTCTCATCTCGAGTTGATTTTTGGTCCACGGAGCTCTTTCGTGTTGCTACAGTGACCTCAGGATCCCTCTAGCCTTGAAACAGTGTTCTTGGGGTTTCTCTGGAGTGCCATCAAGGAAATCAAGGCTCCTTTCCTGTGTGATGTGCAACACGGCATTGCTATGCACGCAGTGCAGGGGAATCGGGCCTCATCTCGCGGCGAGGGGGAAGTCTCATGGTTTTTCTCGAGTTGCGGCGGGAACCTGGGGTATATTCTCGAGTTACGACGGGGATGGCCCTTCCACACACGTGTTTGTTCAGCGACGTCAGGACTCCTGCCTAGTTGCGAGGGACAACTCGGGATTCTCCTCGAGGCTTGGCAGGGCAATTGGGATGCCTATCCAGCTGAGGCGGGAGACCAAGGGTCCCTTTCCACATGCCACAGGAATTCTGGGACTCCTATCAAGTTTCACGAGGAGTCAGGCATCGTCTCCTTTGGAGGCACTGATCTCCACGTCCCTCTGGAGTTTTCAAAGGATGTGAGGCCTTCGGTCGCGATGAAGTGGGGAACTAGGTCTTTCTCTGTGGCCTCCACAGGGGATTCAGACATCCTTTCGTCTTCGGAGATGCAAGACGAGCCTGCATTCAAGTCACTGCAGGGATATACGGATTTATTTCGAGTCAGGGCATCGCGGTGTCCATTCCATTTGAAGCCACAAACTCAGGGTCCCTCTCACATACCTAGAGCTGAGAGAAGCCTCCTCTTGAGGTGCTTTTGATAAGGTGCTATTGCTCTGGAGTCGAAGCCAGGGACTAACCTCTCATCTCGAGCTGACTTTTGGTCCACGAAGCTCTTTCGTGTTGCTACAGTGACCTCAGGATCCCTCGAGCCTTGAAACAGTGTTCTTGGGGTTTCTCTGGAGTGCCATCAAGCAAATCAAGGCTCCTTTCCTGTGTGATGTGCAACAAGGCATTGCTCTGCACGCATTGCAGGGGAATTGGGCCTCATCTCGGGGCGAGGGGGAAGTCTCATGGTTTTTCTCCAGTTGCGGCGGGAACCTGGGGTATATTCTCGAGTTACGACGGGGATGGCCTTTCCACACATGTGTTTCTTCAGCGACGTCAGGACTCCTGCCTAGTTGCGAGGGACAACTCGGGATTCTCCTCGAGGCTTGGCAGGGCAATTGGGACGCCTCTCCAGCTGAGTAGGGAGACCAAGGGTCCCTTTCCACATGCCACAGGAATCCAGGGACTCCTATCAAGTTTCACGAGGAGTCAGGCATCGTCTCCTTTGGAGGCACTGATCTCCGCGTCCCTCTGGAGTTTTCCAAGGATGTGATGCCTCCGGTCGCGATGAGGTGGGAAACTAGGTCTTTCTCTGTGGTCTCCACAAGGAATTCAGGCATAATTTCGACTTGGGAGATGCAAGACGAGCCTGCATTCAATTCACTGCAGGGATATCCGGCCTTATTTCGAGTCAGGGCATCGCGGTGTCCATTCCACTTGAGGCCGCAACCTCAAGGTCCTTCTCACATACCTAGAGCTGAGAGAAGCCTCCTCTTGAGGTGCTTGTGGTAAGGTGGTATTCCTCTGGAGTCGAAGCCAGGGACTAACCTCTCATCTCGAGTTGTATTTTGGTCCACGGAGCTCTTTCGTGTTGCTACAGTGACGTCAGGATCCCTCTAGCCTTGAAACAGTGTTCTTGGGCTTTCTCTGGAGTGTCATCAAGGAAATCAAGGCTACTTTCCTGTGTGATGTGCAACACGGCATTGCTCTGCACGCAGTGCAGGGGAATCGGGCCTCATCTGGCGGCGAGAGGGAAGTCTCATGGTTTTTCTCGAGTTGCGGTGGGAACCTGGGGTATATTCTCGAGTTACGACGGGGATGTCCCTACCACACACGTGTTTGTTCAGCGACGTCAGGACTCCTGGCTAGTTGCGAGGGACAACTCGGGATTCTCCTCGAGGCTTGGCAGGGCAATTGGGACGCCTCTCCAGCTGAGGCGGGAGACCAAGGGTCCCTTTCCACGTGCCACAGGAATCCTGGGACTCCTATCAAGTTTCACGAGGAGTCAGGCATCGTCTCCTTTGGAGGCACTGACGTCCGCGTCCCTCTGGAGTTTTCAAAGGATGTGAGGCCTCCGGTCGCAATGAGGTGGGGAACTAGGTCTTTCTCTGTGGTCTCCACAGGGGATTCAGACATCCTTTCGTCTTGGGAGATACAAGACGAGCCTGCATTCAAGTCACTGCAGGGATATCCGGATTTATTTCGAGTCATAGCATCGCGGTGTCCATTCCACTTGAGGCCGCAAACTCAGGGTCCCTCTCACATACCTAGAGCTGACAGAAGCCTCCTTTTGAGGTGCTTGTGGTAAGGTGCTATTCCTCTGGAGTCGAAGCCAGGGACTAACCTCTCATCTCGAGTTGATTTTTGGTCCACCAAGCTCTTTCGTGTTGCTACAGTGACCTCAGGATCCCTCGAGCCTTGAAACAGTGTTCTTGGGGTTTCTCTGGAGTGCCATCAAGCAAATCAAGGCTCCTTTCCTGTGTGATGTGCAACAAGGCATTGCTCTGCAAGCATTGCAGGGAAATTGGGCCTCATCTCGCGGCGAGGGGGAAGTCTCATGGTTTTTCTTCAGTTGCAGTAGGAACCTGGGGTATATTCTCGAGTTACGAAGGGGATGGCCTTTCCACACACGTGTTTGTTCACCAACGTCAGGACTCCTGCCTAGTTGCGAGGGAGAACTCGGGATTCTCCTCGAGGCTTGGCAGGGCAATTGGGACGCCTCTCCAGCTGAGGCGGGAGACCAAGGGTCCCTTTCCACGTGCCACAGGCATCCTGGGACTCCTATCAAGTTTCACGAGGAGTCAGGCATCGTCTCCTTTGGAGGCACTGATCTCCGCATGCCTCTGGATTTTTCCAAGGATGTGAGGCCTCCGGTCGCGATGAGGTGGGAAACTAGGTCTTTCTCTGTGGTCTCCACAGGGGATTCAGACATCCTTTCGTCTTGGGAGATGCAAGAGGAGCCTGCATTCAAGTCACTGCAGGCATATCCTGCCTTATTTCTTGTCAGGGCATCGCGGTGTCCATACCACTTGAGGCCGCAAAATCAGGGTCCCTCTCACACACCTAGAGCTGAGAGAAGCCTCCTCTTGAGGTGCTTCTTCTAAGGTGCTATTCCTCTGGAGTCGAAGCCAGGGACTAACCTCTCATCTCGAGTTGATTTTTGGTCCCCGGAGCTCTTTCATGTCGCCACAGTGCCCTCAGGATCCCTCTAGCCTTAAAACAGTGTTCTTGGGGTTTCTCTGGAGTGCCATCAAGGAAATCAAGGCTCCTTTCCTGTGTGATGTGCAACACGGCATTGCTCTGCACGCAGTGCAGGGGAATCGGGCCTCATCTCGCGGCGAGGGGGAAGTCTCATGGTTTTTCTCGAGTTGCGGCGGAAACCTGGGGTATATTCTCGAGTTACGACGGGGATGGCCCTTCCACACACGTGTTTGTTCAGCGACGTCAGGACTCCTGCCTAGTTGCGAGGTACAACTGGGGATTCTCCTCGAGGCTTGGCAGGGCCATTGGGACGCCTCTCCAGCTGAGGCGGGAGACCAAGGCTCCCTTTCCTCGTGCTACAGGAATCCTGGAACTCCTATCAAATCTCACGAGGAGTCAGTCATCGTCTCCTTTGGAGGCACTGATCTTCGCGTCCCTCTGGAGTTTTCAAAGGATGTGAGGCTTCCGGTCGCGATGAGGTGGGGAACTAGGTCTTTCTCTGTGGTCTCCACAGGGGATTCAGACATCCTTTCGTCTTGGGAGATGCAAGACGAGCCTGCATTCAAGTCACTGCAGGGATATCCGGCCTTATTTCGCGTCAGGGCATCACAGTGTCCATTCCACTTGAGGCCGCAAACTCAGGGTCCCTCTCACATACCTAGAGCTGAGAGAAGCCCCCTCTTGAGGTGCTTGTGGTAAGGTGGTATTCCTCTGGAGTCGAAGCCAGGGACTAACCTCTCATCTCGAGTTGATTTTTGGCCCACGGAGCTCTTTCGTGTTGCTACAGTGACCTCAGGATCCCTCTAGCCTTGAAACAGTGTTCTTGGGATTTCTCTGGAGTGCCATCAAGGAAATCAAGGCTCCTTTCATGTGTGATGTGCAACACGGTATTGCTCTGCACGCAGTGCAGGGGAATCGGGCCTCATCTTGCGGAGAGGGGAAAGTCTCATGGTTTTTCTCGAGTTGCGGCGGGAACCTGGGGTATATTCTCGAGTTACGACGGGGATGGCCCTTACACGCACGTGTTTGTTCAGCGACGTCAGGACTCCTGCCTAGTTGCGAGGGACAACTCGGGATTCTCCTCGAGGCTTGACAGGGCAATTGGGACGCCTCTCCAGCTGAGGCGGGAGACCAAGGGTCCCTTTCCACGCGCCACAGGAATCCTGGAACTCCTATAAAGTTTCACGAGGAGTCAGGCATCGTCTCCTTTGGAGGCACTGATCTCCGTGTGCCTCTGGAGTTTTCAAAGGATGTGAGGCCTCCGGTCGCGATGAGGTGGGGAACTAGGTCTTTCTCTGTGGTCTGCACATGGGATTCAGACATCTTTTCGTCTTGGGAGATGCAAGACGAGCCTGCATTCAAGTCACTGCAGGGATATCCGGCCTTCTTTCGAGTCAGGGCATTGTGGTGTCCATTCGACTTGAGGCCGCAAACTCAGGGTCCCTCTCACATACCTAGAGCTGAGAGAAGCCTCCTCTTGAGGTGCTTGTGGTAAGGTGGTATTCCTCTGGATTCGAAGCCAGGGACTAACCTCTCATCTCCAGTTGATTTTTGGTCCACGGAGCTCTTTCGTGTAGCTACAGAGACCTCAGGATTCCTTTAGCCTTGAAACAGTGTTCTTGGGGTTTCTCTGGAGTGCCATCAAGGAAATCAAGGCTCCTTTCATGTGTGATGTGCAACACGGAATTGCTCTGCACGCAGTGTAGGGGAATTGGGCCTCATCTCGCAGCGAGGGGGAAGTCTCATGGTTTTTCTCGAGTGCGGCGGGAACCTGGGCTATATTATCGAGTTACGATGGGGATGGCCCTTCCACCCACGTGTTTGTTCAGGGACGTCAGGACTCCTGCCTAGTTGCGAGGGACAACTCGGGATTCTCCTCGAGGCTTGGCAGGGCAATTGGGACGCCTCTCCAGCTGAGGCGGGAGACCAAGGGTCCCTTTCCACGTGCCACAGGCATCCTGGGACTCCTATCAAGTTTCACGAGGAGTCAGGCATCGTCTCCTTTGGAGGCACTGATCTCCGCGTACCTCTGGAGTTATCAAAGGATGTGAGGCCTCCGGTCGCGATGAGGTGGGGATCTAGGTCTTTCTCTGTGGTCTCCACAGGGGATTCAAACATCCTTTCGTCTTGGGAGATGCAAGACGAGCCTGCATTCAAGTCACTGCAGGGATATCCGGCCTTATTTCGAGTCAGGGCATCACAGTGTCCATTCCACTTGAGGCCGCAAACTCAGGGTCCCTCTCACATACCTAGAGCTGAGAGAAGCCTCCTCTTGAGGTGCTTGTGGTAAGGTGGTATTCCTCTGGAGTCGAAGCCAGGGACTAACCTCTCATCTCGAGTTGATTTTTGGTCCACGGAGCTCTTTTGTGTTGCTACAGTGACCTCAGTTTCCCTCTAGCTTTGAAACAGTGTTCTTGGGGTTTCTCTGGAGTGCCATCAAGGAAATCAAGGCTCCTTTCATGTGTGATGTGCAACACGGAATTGCTCTGCACGCAGTGCAGTATATCGGGCCTCATTTTGCGGCGAGGGGGAAGTCTCATGGTTTTTCTCGAGTTGCGGCCGGAACCCGGGGTATATTCTCGAGTTATGACGGGGATGGCCCTTCCACCCACGTGTTTGTTCAGAGACGTCAGGACTCCTTCCTAGTTGTGAGGGACAACTCGGGATTCTCCTCGAGGCTTGGCAGGGCAATTGGGACGCCTCTCCAGCTGAGGCGGGAGACCAAGAGTCCCTTTCCACGTGCCACAGGCATCCTGGGACTCCTATCAAGTTTCACGACGAGTCAGGCATCGTCTCCTTTGGAGGCACTGATCTCCGCGTACCTCTGGATTTTTCAAAGGATGTGAGGCCTCCGGTCGCGATGGGGTTGGGAACTAGGTTTTTCTCTGTGGTCTCCACAGGGGATTCAGACATCCTTTCGTCTTGGGAGATGCAAGACGAGCCTGCATTCAAGTCACTGCAGGGATATCCGGTCTTATTTCGAGTCAGGGCATTGTGGTGTCTATTCGACTGGAGGCTGCAAACTCAGGGTCCCTCTCACATACCTAGAGCTGAGAGAAGCCTCCTCTTGAGGTGCTTGTGGTAAGGTGGTATTCCTCTGGAGTCGAAACCAGGGACTAACCTCTCATCTCGAGCAGATTTTTGGTCCACGGAGCTCTTTCGTGTTGCTACAGTGACCTCAGGATCCCTCTAGCCTTGAAACACTGTTCTTGGGGTTTCTCTGGGGTGACATCAGGGAAATCAAGGCTCCTTTCATGTGTGATGTGCAACACGGAATTGCTCTGCACGCAGTGTAGGGGAATCAGGCCTCATCTCGCGGCGAGTGTGAAGTCTCATGGTTTTTCTCGAGTTGCGGCGGGAACCTGGGGTATATTCTCGAGTTACGACGGGGATGGCCCTTCCACCCACGTGTTTGTTCAGCGACGGCAGGACTCCTGCCTAGTTGCGAGGGACAACTCGGGAATCTCCTCGAGGCTTGGCAGGGCAATTGGGACGCCTCTCCAGCTGAGGCGGGAGACCAAGGGTCCCTTTCCACGTGCCGCAGGAATCCTGGGACTCCTATCAAGTTTGACGAGGAGTCAGGCATTGGCTCCTTTGGAGGCACTGATCTCCGCGTACCTCTGAAGTATTCAAAGGATGTGAGGCCTCCGGTCGCCATGAGGTGGGGAACTAGGTCTTTCTCTGTGGTCTCCACAGGGGATTCAGACATCCTTTCGTCTTGGGAGATGCAAGACGAGCCTGCATTCAAGTCACTGCAGGGATATCCGGTCTTATTTCGAGTCAGGGCATCGTGGTGTCTATTCGACTGGAGGCTGCAAACTCAGGGTCCCTCTCACATACCTAGAGCTGAGAGAAGCCTCCTCTTGAGGTGCTTGTGGTAAGGTGGTATTCCTTTGGAGTCCAAGCCAGGGACTAACCCCTCATCTCAAGTTGACTTTTGGTCCACGGAGCTCTTTCGTGTAGCTACAGTGACCTCAGGATCCCTCTAGCCTTGAAACAGTGTTCTTGGGGTTTCTCTGGAGTGCCATCAAGGAAATCAAGGCTCCTTTCATGTGTGATGTGCAACACGGAGTTGCTCTGCACGCAGTGTAGGGGAATCGGGCATCATTTCGCAGCGAGGGGGACGTCTCATGGTTTTTCTCGAGTTGCGGCGGGAACCTCGGGTATATTCTCGAGTTACAACGGGGGTGGCCCTTCCACCCACGTGTTTGTTCAGCGACGGAAGGACTCCTGCCTAGTTGCGAGGGACAGCTCGGGATTCTCCTCGAGGCTTGGCAGGGCAATTGGGACGCCTCTCCAGCTGAGGCGGGAGACCAAGGGTCCCTTTCCACGTGCCACAGGAATCCTGGGACTTCTATCAAGTTTCACGAGGAGTCAGGCATCGTCTCCTTTGGAGGCACTGATCTCTGCGTACCTCTTGAATTTTCAAAGGATGTGGGGCCTCCGGTCACGATGAGGTGGGGAACTAGGTCTTTCTCTGTGGTCTCCACAGGGGATTCAGACATCCTTTCGTCTTGGGAGATGCAAGACGAGCCTGCATTCAAGTCACTGCAGGGATATCCGGCCTTATTTCGAGTCAGGGCATCGCGGTGTCCATTCCACTTGAGGCCGCAAACTCAGGGTCCCTCTCACATAGCTAGAGCTGAGAGAAGCCTCCTCTTGAGGTGCTTGTGGTAAGGTGGTATTCCTCTGGAGTCGAAACCAGGGACTAACCTCTCATCTCGAGTTGATTTTTGGTCCACGTAACCATTTCTTGTTGCTACAGTGACCTCAGGGTGCCTCTAGCCTTGAAACAGTGTTCTTGAGGTTTCTCTGGAGTGCCATCAAGGAAATCAAGGCTCCTTTCATGTGTGATGTGCAACACGGAATTGCTCTGCACGCAGTGCAGGGGAATTGGGCCTCATCTCGCGCCGAGGGGGAAGTCTCATGGTTTTTCTCGAGTTGCGGTGGGAACCTGGGGTATATTCTCGAGTTCGATGGGGATGGCCCTTCCATCAACGTGTTTGTTCAGCGACGTCAGGACTCCTTCCTAGTTGCGAGGGACAACTCGGGATTCTCCTCGAGGTTTGGCAGGGCAATTGGGACGCCTCTCTAGCTGAGGCGGGAGACCAAGTGTCCCTTTCCACGTGCCACAGGAATCCTGGGACTCCTATCAAGTTTCACGAGGAGTCAGGCATCGTCTCCTTTGGAGGCACTGATGTCCGCGTACCTCTGGAGTTTTCAAAGGATGTGAGGCCTCTGGTCGCCATGAAGTGGGGAACTAGGTCTTTCTCTGTGGTCTCCACAGGGGATTCAGACATCCTTTCGTCTTGAGAGATGCAAGACAAGCCTGCATTCAAGTCACTGCAGGGATATCCGGCCTTATTTCGAGTCAGGGCATCGCAGTGTCCATTCCACTTGAGGCCGCAAACTCAGGGTCCCTCTCACATACCTAGAGCTGAGAGAAGCCTCCTCTTGAGGTGCTTGTGGTAAGGTGGTATTCCTCTGGAGTCGAAGCCAGGGACTAACCTCTCATCTCCAGTTGATTTGTGGTCCACGGAGCTCTTTCGTGTTGCTACAGTGACCTCAGGATCCCTCTAGCCTTGAAACACTGTTCTTGGGGTTTCTTTGGAGTGTCATCAAGGAAATCAAGGCTCCTTTCATGTGTGATGTGCAACACGCAATTGCTCTGCACACAGTGTAGGGGAATCGGGCCTCATCTCGAGGCGAGGGGGAAGTCTCATGGTTTTTCTCGAGTTGCGGCGGGAACCTGGGGTATATTCTCGAGTTACGACTGGGGTGCCCCTTCCAGCCACGTGTTTGTTCAGCGACGGCAGGACTCCTGCCTAGTTGCGAGGGACAACTCGGGATTCTCCTCCAGACTTGGCAGGACAATTGGGACGCCTCTCCAGCTGAGGCGGGAGACCAAGGGTCCCTTTCCGTGTGCCACAGGAATCCTGGGACTCCTATCAAGTTTCACGAGGAGTCAGGCATCGTCTCCTTTGGAGGCACTGATCTCCGCATACCTCTGGCGTTTTCAAAGGATGTGGGGCCTCCGGTCGCGATGAAGTGGGGAACTAGGTCTTTCTCTGTGGTCTCCACAGGGGATTCAGAAATCCTTTCGTCTTGGGAGAGGCAAGACGAGCCTGCATTCAAGTCACTGCAGGGATATCCGGCCTTATTTCGAGTCAGGGCATCGCGGTGTCCATTAAACTTGATGTCGCAAACTCAGGGTCCCTCTCACATACATAGAGCTGAGAGAAGCCTCCTCTTGAGGTGCTTGTGGTAAGGTGGTATTCCTCTGGAGTCGAAGCCAGGGACTAACCTCTCATCTCGAGTTGATTTTTGGTCCACGGAGCTCTTTCGTGTGGCTACAGTGACCTCAGGATCCCTCTAGCCTTGAAACAGTGTTCTTGGGGTTTCTCTGGAGTGCCATCAAGGAAATCAAGGCTCTTTTCATGTGTGATGTGCAACACGGAATTGCTCTGCACGCAGTGCAGGGGAATCGGGCCTCATTTCGCGGCGAGGGGGAAGTCTCATGGTTTTTCTCGAGTTGCGGCGGGAACCTGGGGTATATTCTCGAGTTAGGACGGGGATGGCCCTTCCACACACGTGTTTGTTCAGCGACGTCAGGACTCCTGCCTAGTTGCGAGGGACAACTCGGGATTCTCTTCGAGGCTTGACAGGGCAATTGGGACGCCTCTCCAGCTGAGGCGGGAGACCAAGGGTCCCTTTCCATGCGCCACAGGAATCCTGGAACTCCTATCAAGTTTCACGAGGAGTCAGGCATCGTCTCCTTTGGAGGCACTGATCTCCGTGTGCCTCTGGAGTTTTCAAAGCATGTGAGGCCTCCGGTCGCGATGAGGTGGGGAACTAGGTCTTTCTCTGTGGTCTGCACATGGGATTCAGACATCTTTTCGTCTTGGGAGATGCAAGACGAGCCTGCATTCAAGTCACTGCAGGGATATCCGGCCTTCTTTCGAGTCAGGGCATTGTGGTGTCCATTCGACTTGAGGCCGCAAACTCAGGGTCCCTCTCACATACCTAGAGCTGAGAGAAGCCTCCTCTTGAGGTGCTTGTGGTAAGGTGGTATTCCTCTGGATTCGAAGCCAGGGACTAACCTCTCATCTCCAGTTGATTTTTGGTCCACGGAGCTCTTTCGTGTTGCTACAGAGACCTCAGGATTCCTTTAGCCTTGAAACAGTGTTCTTGGGGTTTCTCTGGAGTGCCATCAAGGAAATCAAGGCTCCTTTCATGTGTGATGTGCAACACGGAATTGCTCTGCACGCAGTGTAGGGGAATTGGGCCTCATCTCGCAGCGAGGGGGAAGTCTCATGGTTTTTCTCGAGTGCGGCGGGAACCTGGGCTATATTATCGAGTTAAGATGGGGATGGCCCTTCCACCCACGTGTTTGTTCAGGGACGTCAGGACTCCTGCCTAGTTGCGAGGGACAACTCGGGATTCTCCTCGAGGCTTGGCAGGGCAATTGGGACGCCTCTCCAGCTGAGGCGGGAGACCAAGGGTCCCTTTCCACGTGCCACAGGAATCCTGGGACTCCTATCAAGTTTCACGAGGAGTCAGGCATCGTCTCCTTTGGAGGCACTGATCTCCGCGTACCTCTGGAGTTATCAAAGGATGTGAGGCCTCCGGTCGCGATGAGGTGGGGATCTAGGTCTTTCTCTGTGGTCTCCACAGGGGATTCAAACATCCTTTCGTCTTGGGAGATGCAAGACGAGCCTGCATTCAAGTCACTGCAGGGATATCCGGCCTTATTTCGAGTCACGGCATCACAGTGTCCATTCCACTTGAGGCCGCAAACTCAGGGTCCCTCTCACATACCTAGAGCTGAGAGAAGCCTCCTCTTGAGGTGCTTGTGGTAAGGTGGTATTCCTCTGGAGTCGAAGCCAGGGACTAACCTCCCATCTCGAGTTGATTTTTGGTCCACGGAGCTCTTCTTTGTTGCTACAGTGACCTCAGTTTCCCTCTAGCTTTGAAACAGTGTTCTTGGGGATTCTCTGGAGTGCCATCAAGGAAATCAAGGCTCCTTTCATGTGTGATGTGCAACACGGAATTGCTCTGCACGCAGTGCAGTATATCGGGCCTCATTTTGCGGCGAGGGGGAAGTCTCATGGTTTTTCTCGAGTTGCGGCGGGAACCCGGGGTATATTCTCGAGTTATGACGGGGATGGCCCTTCCACCCACGTGTTTGTTCAGCGACGTCAGGACTCCTTCCTAGTTGCGAGGGACAACTCGGGATTCTCCTCGAGGCTTGGCAGGGCAATTGGGACGCCTCTCCAGCTGAGGCGGGAGACCAAGGGTCCCTTTCCACGTGCCACAGGCATCCTGGGACTCCTATCAAGTTTCACGACGAGTCAGGCATCGTCTCCTTTGGAGGCACTGATCTCTGCGTACCTCTGGATTTTTCAAAGGATGTGAGGCCTCCGGTCGCGATGAGGTGGGGAACTAGGTTTTTCTCTGTGGTCTCCACAGGGGATTCAGACATCCTTTCGTCTTGGGAGATGCAAGACGAGCCTGCATTCAAGTCACTGCAGGGATATCCGGTCTTATTTCGAGTCAGGGCATTGTGGTGTCTATTCGACTGGAGGCTGCAAACTCAGGGTCCCTCTCACATACCTAGAGCTGAGAGAAGCCTCCTCTTGAGGTGCTTGTGGTAAGGTGGTATTCCTCTGGAGTCGAAACCAGGGACTAACCTCTCATCTCGAGCAGATTTTTGGTCCACGGAGCTCTTTCGTGTTGCTACAGTGACCTCAGGATCCCTCTAGCCTTGAAACACTGTTCTTGGGGTTTCTCTGGGGTGACATCAGGGAAATCAAGGCTCCTTTCATGTGTGATGTGCAACACGGAATTGCTCTGCACGCAGTGTAGGGGAATCAGGCCTCATCTCGCGGCGAGTGTGAAGTCTCATGGTTTTTCTCGAGTTGCGGCGGGAACCTGGGGTATATTCTCGAGTTACGACGGGGATGGCCCTTCCACCCACGTGTTTGTTCAGCGACGGCAGGACTCCTGCCTAGTTGCGAGGGACAACTCGGGAATCTCCTCGAGGCTTGGCAGGGCAATTGGGACGCCTCTCCAGCTGAGGCGGGAGATCAAGGGTCCCTTTCCACGTGCCGCAGGAATCCTGCGACTCCTATCAAGTTTGACGAGGAGTCAGGCATTGGCTCCTTTGGAGGCACTGATCTCCGCGTACCTCTGAAGTATTCAAAGGATGTGAGGCCTCCGGTCGCCATGAGGTGGGGAACTAGGTCTTTCTCTGTGGTCTCCACAGGGGATTCAGACATCCTTTCGTCTTGGGAGATGCAAGACGAGCCTGCATTCAAGTCACTGCAGGGATATCCGGTCTTATTTCGAGTCAGGGCATCGTGGTGTCTATTCGACTGGAGGCTGCAAACTCAGGGTCCCTCTCACATACCTAGAGCTGAGAGAAGCCTCCTCTTGAGGTGCTTGTGGTAAGGTGGTATTCCTTTGGAGTCCAAGCCAGGGACTAACCCCTCATCTCAAGTTGACTTTTGGTCCACGGAGCTCTTTCGTGTAGCTACAGTGACCTCAGGATCCCTCTAGCCTTGAAACAGTGTTCTTGGGGTTTCTCTGGAGTGCCATCAAGGAAATCAAGGCTCCTTTCATGTGTGATGTGCAACACGGAGTTGCTCTGCACGCAGTGTAGGGGAATCGGGCATCATTTCGCAGCGAGGGGGACGTCTCATGGTTTTTCTCGAGTTGCGGCGGGAACCTCGGGTATATTCTCGAGTTACAACGGGGATGGCCCTTCCACCCACGTGTTTGTTCAGCGACGGCAGGACTCCTGCCTAGTTGCGAGGGACAGCTCGGGATTCTCCTCGAGGCTTGGCAGGGCAATTGGGACGCCTCTCCAGCTGAGGCGGGAGACCAAGTGTCCCTTTCCACGTGCCACAGGAATCCTGGGACTCCTATCAACTTTCACGAGGAGTCAGGCATCGTCTCCTTTGGAGGCACTGATCTCCGCATGACTCTGGAGTTTTCAAAGGATGTGAGGGCTCCGGTCGCGATGAGGTGGGGAACTAGGTCTTTCTCTGTGGTCTCCACAGGGGATTCAGACATCTTTTCGTCTGGGGAGATGCAAGACGAGCCTGCATTCAAGTCACTGCAGGGATATCCCGCCTTATTTCGAGTCAGGGCATCACAGTGTCCATTCCACTTGAGGCCGCAAACTCAGGGTCCCTCTCACATACCTAGAGCTGAGAGAAGCCTCCTCTTGAGGTGCTTGTGGTAAGGTGGTATTCCTCTGGAGTCGAAGCCAGGGACTAACCTCTCATCTCGAGTTGATTTTTGGTCTACGGAGCTCTTTCGTGTTGCTACAGTGACCTCAGGTTCCCTCGATCCTTGAAACAGTGTTCTTGGGGTTTCTCTGGAGTGCCATCAAGGAAATCAAGGCTCCTTTCATGTGTGATGTGCAACACGGAATTGCTCTGCACGCAGTGCAAGATATCGGGCCTCATTTTGCGGCGAGGGGGAAGTCTCATGGTTTTTCTCGAGTTGCGGCGGGAACCTGGTGTATATTCTCGAGTTACGACGGGGATAGCCCTTCCACCCACGTGTTTGTTCAGCCACGTCAGGACTCCTGCCTAGTTGCGACGGACAACTCGGGATTCTCCTCGAGGCTGGGCAGGGCAATTGGGACGCCTCTCCATCTGTGGCGGTAGACCAAGTGTCCGATTCCACGTGCCACAGGAATCCTCGGACTCCTATCAAGTTTCACGAGGAGTCAGGCATCGTCACCTTTGGAGGCACTGATCTCCGCGTACCTCTGGAGTTTTCAAAGGATGTGAGGCCTCCGGTCCCGATGATGTGGGGAACTAGGTCTTTCTCTGTGGTCTCCACAGGGGATTCACACATCCTTTCATCTTAGGAGATGCAAGACGAGCCTGCATTCAAGTCACTGCAGGGATTTTTGGCGTTATTTCCCGTCAGGGCATCGCAGAGTCCATTCCACTTGAGGCCGCAAAATCAGGGTCCCTCTCACATACCTAGAGCTGAGAGAAGCCTCCTCTTGAGGTGCTTGTGGTAAGGTGGTATTCCTCTGGAGTCGAAGCCAGGGACTAACCTCTCATCTCCAGTTGATTTGTGGTCCACGGAGCTCTTTCGTGTTGCTACAGTGACCTCAGGATCCCTCTAGCCTTGAAACAGTGTTCTTGGGGTTTCTCTGGAGTGCCATCAAGGAAATCAAGGCTCCTTTCATGTGTGATGTGCAACACGGAATTGCTCTGCACGCAGTGCAGGGGAATCAGGCCTCATCTTGCGGTGAGGGGGAAGTCTCATGGTTTTTCTCGAGTTGCGGTGGGAACCTGGGGTATATTCTCGAGTTGCGACGGGGATGGCCCTTCCACCCACGTGTTTGTTCAGCGACGTCAGGACTCCTGCCTAGTTGCGAGGGACAACTCGGAATTCTCCTCGAGGCTTGGCAGGGCAATTGGGACGCCTCTCCAGCTGAGGCGGGAGACCAAGGGTCCCTTTCCACGTGCCACAGGAATCCTGGGACTCCTATCAAGTTTCACGAGGAGTCAGGCATTACCTCCTTTGGAGGCACTGATCTCCGCGTACCTCTGGAGTTTTCAAAGGATGTGAGGCCTCTGGTCGCCATGAAGTGGGGAACTAGGTCTTTCTCTGTGGTCTCCACAGGGGATTCAGACATCCTTTCGTCTCGGGAGATGCAAGACGAGCCTGCATTCAAGTCACTGCAGGGATATCCGGCCTTATTTCGAGTCAGGGCATCGCGGTGTCCATTCCACTTGAGGCCGCAAACTCAGGGTCCCTCTCACATACCTAGAGCTGAGAGAAGCCTCCTCTTGAGGTGCTTGTGGTAAGGTGGTATTCCTCTGGAGTCGAAGCCAGGGACTAACCTCTCATCTCCAGTTGATTTGTGGTCCACGGAGCTCTTTCGTGTTGGTACAGTGACCTCAGGATCCCTCTAGCCTTGAAACAGTGTTCTTGGGGTTTCTCTGGAGTGCCATCAAGGAAATCAAGGCTCCTTTCATGTGTGATGTGAAACACGGAATTGCTCTGCACGCAGTGCAGGGGAATCAGGCCTCATCTTGCGGTGAGGGGGAAGTCTCATGGTTTTTCTCGAGTTGCTGTGGGAACCTGGGGTATATTCTCGAGGTACGACGGGGATGGCCCTTCCACACACGTGTTTGTTCAGCGACGTCAGGACTCCTGCCTAGTTGCGAGGGACAGCTCGGGATTCTCCTCGAGGCTTGGCAGGGCAATTGGGACGCCTCTACAGGTGAGGCGGGAGCCCAAGGGTCCCTTTCAACGTGCCACAGGTATCCTGGGACTCCTATCAAGTTTCACGAGGAGTCAGACATCGTCTCCTTTGGAGGCACTGATGTCCGCGTACCTCTGGAGTTTTCAAAGGATGTGAGGCCTCTGGTCGCCATGAAGTGGGGAACTATGTCTTTCTCTGTGGTCTGCACAGGGGTTTCAGACATCCTTTCGTCTTGGGAGATGCAAGACGAGCCTGCATTCAAGTCACTGCAGGGATATCCGGCCTTATTTCGAGTCAGGGCATCGCGGTGTCCATTCCACTTGAGGCCGCAAACTCAGGGTCCCTCTCACATACCTAGAGCTGAGAGAAGCCTCCTCTTGAGGTGCTTGTGGTAAGGTGGTATTCCTCTGGAGTCGAAGCCAGGGACTAACCTCTCATCTCGAGTTGATTTTTGGTCCACGGAGCTCTTTGTTGTTGCTACAGTGACCTCAGGATCCCTCTAGCCTTGAAACAGTGTTCTTGGGGTTTCTCTGGAGTGCCATCAAGGAAATCAAGGCTCCTTTCATGTGTGATGTGCAACACGGAATTGCTCTGCACGCAGTGCAGGGGAATCAGGCCTCATCTTGCGGTGAGGGGGAAGTCTCATGGTTTTTCTCGAGTTGCGGTGGGAACCTGGGGTATATTCTCGAGTTACGACGGGGATGGCCCTTCCACCCACGTGTTTGTTCAGCGACGTCAGGACTCCTGCCTAGATGCGAGGGACAACTCGGGATTCTCCTCGAGGCTTGGCAGGGCAATTGGGACGCCTCTCCAGCTGAGGCGGGAGACCAAGGGTCCCTTTCCACGTGCCACAGGAATCCTGGGACTCCTATCAAGTTTCACGAGGAGTCAGGCATCGTCTCCTTTGGAGGCAGTGATGGCCGCGTACCTCTGGAGTTTTCAAAGGATGTGAGGCCTCTGGTCGCCATGAAGTGGGGAACTAGGTCTTTCTCTGTGGTCTCCACAGGGGATTCAGACATCCTTTCGTCTTGGGAGATGCAAGACGAGCCTGCATTCAAGTCACTGCAGGGATATCCGGCCTTATTTCGAGTCAGGGCATCGCAGTGTCCATTCCACTTGAGGCCGCAAACTCAGGGTCCCTCTCACATACCTAGAGCTGAGAGAAGCCTCCTCTTGAGGTGCTTGTGGTAAGGTGGTATTCCTCTGGAGTCGAAGCCAGGGACTAACCTCTCATCTCGAGTTGATTTTTGGTCCACGGAGCTCTTTGTTGTTGGTACAGTGACCTCAGGATCCCTCTAGCCTTAAAACAGTGTTCTTGGGGTTTCTCTGGAGTGCCATCAAGAAAATCAAGGCTCCTTTCATGTGTGATGTGCAACACGGAATTGCTCTGCACGCAGTGCAGGGGAATCAGGCCTCATCTTGCGGTGAGGGGGAAGTCTCATGGTTTTTCTCGAGTTGCTGTGGGAACCTGGGGTATATTCTCGAGTTACGACGGGGATGGCCCTTCCACCCACGTGTTTGTTCAGCGACGTCAGGACTCCTGCCTAGTTGCGAGGGACAACTCGGGATTCTCCTCGAGGCTTGGCAGGGCAATTGGGACGCCTCTCCAGCTGAGGCGGGAGACCAAGGGTCCCTTTCCACGTGCCACAGGAATCCTGGGACTCCTATCAAGTTTCACGAGGAGTCAGGCATCGTCTCCATTGGAGGCAGTGATGTCCGCGTACCTCTGGAGTTTTCAAAGGATGTGAGGCCTCTGGTCGCCATGAAGTGGGGAACTAGGTCTTTCTCTGTGGTCTCCACAGGGGATTCAGACATCCTTTCGTCTTGGGAGATGCAAGACGAGCCTGCATTCAAGTCACTGCAGGGATATCCGGCCTTATTTCGAGTCAGGGCATCGCGGTGTCCATTCCACTTGAGGCCGCAAACTCAGGGTCCCTCTCACATACATAGAGCTGAGAGAAGCCTCCTCTTGAGGTGCTTGTGGTAAGGTCGTATTCCTCTGGAGTCGAAGCCAGGGACTAACCTCTCATCTCCAGTTGATTTGTGGTCCACGGAGCTCTTTGGTGTTGGTACAGTGACCTCAAGATCCCTCTAGCCTTGAAACAGTGTTCTTGGGGTTTCTCTGGAGTGCCATCAAGGAAATCAAGGCTCCTTTCATGTGTGATGTGCAACACGGAATTGCTCTGCACGCAGTGCAGGGGAATCAGGCCTCATCTTGCGGTGAGGGGGAAGTCTCATGGTTTTTCTCGAGTTGCTGTGGGAACCTGGGGTATATTCTCGAGGTACGACGGGGATGGCCCTTCCACACACGTGTTTGTTCAGCGACGTCAGGACTCCTGCCTAGTTGCGAGGGACAGCTCGGGATTCTCCTCGAGGCTTGGCAGGGCAATTGGGACGCCTCTACAGGTGAGGCGGGAGACCAAGTGTCCCTTTCCACGTTCCACAGGAATCCTGGGACTCCTATCAAGTTTCAAGAGGAGTCAGGCATCTTCCCCATTGGAGGCACTGATCTCAGCGTACCTCTGGAGTTTTCAAAGGATGTGAGGCCTCCGGTCGCGATGAGGTGGGGAACTAGGTCTTTCTCTGTGGTCTCCACGGGGGATTCAAACATCCTTTCATCTTCGGAGATGCAAGACGAGCCTGCATTCAAGTCACTGCAGGGATATGCGGCCTTATTTCGAGTCAGGGCATCGCGGTGTCCATTCCACTTGAGGCCGCAAACTCAGGGTCCCTCTCACATACCTAGAGCTGAGAGAAGCCTCCTCTTGAGGTGTTTGTGGTAAGGTGGTATTCCTCTGGAGTCGAAGCCAGGGACTAACCTCTCATCTCGAGTTGATTTTTGGTCCACGGAGCTCTTTTGTGTTGCTACAGTGACCTCAGGATCCCTCGAGCCTTGAAACAGTGTTCTTGGGGTTTCTCTGGAGTGCCATCAAGGAAATCAAGGCTTCTTTCATGTGTGATGTGCAACACGGAATTGCTCTGCACGCAGTGCAGGGGAATCGGGCTTCATCTCACGGCGAGGAGGTAGTTTCATTGTGTTTCTCGAGTTGCGGCGGGAACCTGGGGTATATTCTCGAGTTACGACGGGGATGGCCCTTCCACACACGTGTTTGTTCAGCCAGGTCAGGACTCCTGCCTAGTTGGAGGGACAACTCGGTATTCGCCTCGAGGCTTGCCAGGGCAATTGAGACGCCTCTCCAGCTGAGGAGGAAGACCAAGGGTCCCTTTCCACGTGCCACAGGAATCCTGGGACTCCTATCAAGTTTCACGAGGTGTCAGGCATCGCCTCGTTTGGAGGCACTGATCTCCGCGTACCTCTGGAGTTTTCAAAGGATGTGAGGCCTCCGGTCGCGATGAGGTGGGGAACTAGGTGTTTCTCTGTGGTCTCCACAGGGGATTCAGACATCCTTTCGTCTTGGGAGATGCAAGACGAGCCTGCATTCAAGTGACTGCAGGGATACCCGGCCTTGTTTCGAGTCAGGGCATCGCGGTGTCCATTCCACTTGAGGCTGCAAACTCAGGGTCCCTCTCACATACCTAGAGCTGAGAGAAGCCTTCCCTTGAGGTGCTTGTGGTAAGGTGGTATTCCTCTGGAGTCGAAGCCAGGGAGTAACCTTTCATCTCGAGTTGATTTTTGGTCCACGGAGCTCTTTCGTGTTGCTACAGTGAACTCAGGATCCCTCGAGCCTTGAAACAGTGTTCTTGGAGTTTGTCTGGAGTGCCATCAAAGAAATCAAGGCGCCTTTCATGTGTGATGTGAAAGACGGAATTGCTCTGCACGCAGTGCAGGGGAATCGGGCCTCATCTCGCGGCGAGGGGGAAGTCTCATAGTTTTTCTCGAGTTGCGGCGGGAATCAGGGGTATATTCTCGAGTTAAGACGGGGATGGCCCTTCCACCCACGTGTTTGTTCAGCGACGTCAGGACTCCTGCCTAGTTGCGAGGGACAACTCGGGATTCTCCTGGGGGCTTGGCAGGGCAATTGGGACGCCTCTCCAGCTGAGGCAGGAGACCAAGGGTCCCTTTCCACGTGCCACAGGAATCCTGGGACTCCTATCAAGTTTCACGAGGAGTCAGGCATCGTCTCCTTTGGAGGCACTGATCTCCGCGTACTTCTGGAGTTTTCAAAGGATTTGAGGCCTCCGGTCGCCATGAGGTGGGGAACTAGGTCTATCTCTGTGCTCTCCACAGGGGATTCAGACATCCTTTCATCTTGGGAGATGCAAGACGAGCCTGCATTCAAGTCACTGCAGGGATATGCGGCCTTATTTTGAGTCAGGGAATCGGGGTGTCCATTCCACCTGAGGCCACAAACTCAGGGTCCCTATCACATACCTAGAGATGAGAGAAGACTACTCTTGAGGTCCTTGTGGTAAGGTGCTATTCTTCTGGAGTCGAAGCCAGGGACTAACCTCTCATTTCGAGTTGATTTGTGGTCCACGGAGCTCTTTCTGGTTGCTACAGTGACTTCAGGATCCCTCTAGCCTTGAAACAGTGTTCTTGGTGTTTCTCTGGAGTGCCATCAAGGAAATCAAGGCTCCTTTCATGTGTGATGTGCAACACGGAATTGCTCTGCACGCAGTGCAGGGGAATCGGGCCTCATCTCCCGGCGAGGGGGAAGTCTCATGGTTTTTCTCGAGTTGCGGCGGGAACCTGGGGTATATTCTCGAGTTACGACGGGGATGGCCCTTCCACACACGTGTTTGTTCAGCCACGTCAGGACTCCTGCCTAGTTGCGAGGGACATCTCGGGATTCTCCTCTAGGCTTCGCTGGGCAATTGGGACGCCTCTCCAGGTGAGGCGGGAGACCAAGGGTCCCTTTCCACGTGCCACAGGAATCCTGGGACTACTATCAAGTTTCACGAGGAGTCAGGCATCGTCCCCATTGGAGGCACTGATCTCAGTGTACCTCTGGAGTTTTCAAAGGCTGTGAAGCCTCCGGTCGCGATGAGGTGGGGAACTAGGTCTTTCTCTGTGGTTTCCACAGGGGATTCAGACATCCTTTCGTCTTGGGAGATGCAAGACGAGCCTGCATTCAACTCACTGCAGGGATATCCGGCCTTATTTCGAGTCAGGACATCCTGGTGTCCATTCCACTTGAGGCTGCAAAATCAGGGTCCCTCTCACATATGTAGAGCTGAGAGAAGCCTCCTCTTGAGGTGCTTGTGGTAAGGTGGTATTCCTCTGGAGTCGAAGCCAGGGACTAACCTCTCATCTCGAGTTGAATCTTTGTCCACGGAGCTCTTTCTTGTTGCTACAGTGACCTCAGGATCCCTCTAGCCTTGAAACAGTGTTCTTGGGGTTTCTCTGGAGTGCCATCAAGGATATCAAGGCTCCTTTCATGTATGATGTGCAAGACGGAATTGCTCTGCACGCAGTGCAGGGGAATCGGGCCTCATCTCGCAGCGAGGGGGAAGTCTCATGATTTTTCTTCAGTTGCGGCGGGAACCTGGGTTATATTCTCGAGTTACGACGGGTTGGCCCTTCCATCCAAGTGTTTGTTCAGTGACGTCAGGACTCCTGCCTAGTTGCGAGGGACAACTCGGGATTCTCCTCAAGGCTTGGCAGGGCAATTGGGACGCCTCTCCAGCTGAGGCGGGAGACCAAGGTTCCCTTTCCATGTGCCACAGTAATCCTGGGACTCCTATCAAGTTTCACGAGGAGTCAGGCATCGTCCCCTTTGGAGGCACTGATCTCCGCGTACCTCTGGAGTTTTCAAAGGATTTGAGGCCTCCGGTCGCGATGAGGTGGGGAACTAAGTCTTTCTCTGTGGTCTCCACAGCGGATTCAGACATCCTTTCGTCTTGGGAGATGCAAGACGAGCCTGCATTCAAGTCACTGCAGGGATATCCGGCCTTATTTCGAGTCAGGGAATCGCGGTGTCCATTTCACGTGAGACCGCAAACTCAGGTCCCTCTCACATACCTAGAGCTGAGAGAAGCCTCCTCTTGAGGTGCTTGTGGTAAGGTGGTATTCCTCTGGAGTCGAAACCAGGGACTAACCTCTCATCTCGAGCAGATTTTTGGTCCACGGAGCTCTTTCGTGTTGCTACAGTGACCTCAGGATCCCTCTAGCCTTGAAACACTGTTCTTGGGGTTTCTCTGGGGTGACATCAGGGAAATCAAGGCTCCTTTCATGTGTGATGTGCAACACGGAATTGCTCTGCACGCAGTGTAGGGGAATCAGGCCTCATCTCGCGGCGAGTGTGAAGTCTCATGGTTTTTCTCGAGTTGCGGCGGGAACCTGGGGTATATTCTCGAGTTACGACGGGGATGGCCCTTCCACCCACGTGTTTGTTCAGCGACGGCAGGACTCCTGCCTAGTTGCGAGGGACAACTCGGGAATCTCCTCGAGGCTTGGCAGGGCAATTGGGACGCCTCTCCAGCTGAGGCGGGAGACCAAGGGTCCCTTTCCACGTGCCGCAGGAATCCTGCGACTCCTATCAAGTTTGACGAGGAGTCAGGCATTGGCTCCTTTGGAGGCACTGATCTCCGCGTACCTCTGAAGTATTCAAAGGATGTGAGGCCTCCGGTCGCCATGAGGTGGGGAACTAGGTCTTTCTCTGTGGTCTCCACAGGGGATTCAGACATCCTTTCGTCTTGGGAGATGCAAGACGAGCCTGCATTCAAGTCACTGCAGGGATATCCGGTCTTATTTCGAGTCAGGGCATCGTGGTGTCTATTCGACTGGAGGCTGCAAACTCAGGGTCCCTCTCACATACCTAGAGCTGAGAGAAGCCTCCTCTTGAGGTGCTTGTGGTAAGGTGGTATTCCTTTGGAGTCCAAGCCAGGGACTAACCCCTCATCTCAAGTTGATTTTTGGTCCACGGAGCTCTTTCGTGTAGCTACAGTGACCTCAGGATCCCTCTAGCCTTGAAACAGTGTTCTTGGGGTTTCTCTGGAGTGCCATCAAGGAAATCAAGGCTCCTTTCATGTGTGATGTGCAACACGGAGTTGCTCTGCACGCAGTGTAGGGGAATCGGGCATCATTTCGCAGCGAGGGGGACGTCTCATGGTTTTTCTCGAGTTGCGGCGGGAACCTCGGGTATATTCTCGAGTTACAACGGGGGTGGCCCTTCCACCCACGTGTTTGTTCAGCGACGGCAGGACTCCTGCCTAGTTGCGAGGGACAGCTCGGGATTCTCCTCGAGGCTTGGCAGGGCAATTGGGACGCCTCTCCAGCTGAGGCGGGAGACCAAGTGTCCCTTTCCACGTGCCACAGGAATCCTGGGACTCCTATCAACTTTCACGAGGAGTCAGGCATCGTCTCCTTTGGAGGCACTGATCTCCGCATGACTCTGGAGTTTTCAAAGGATGTGAGGGCTCCGGTCGCGATGAGGTGGGGAACTAGGTCTTTCTCTGTGGTCTCCACAGGGGATTCAGACATCTTTTCGTCTGGGGAGATGCAAGACGAGCCTGCATTCAAGTCACTGCAGGGATATCCCGCCTTATTTCGAGTCAGGGCATCACAGTGTCCATTCCACTTGAGGCCGCAAACTCAGGGTCCCTCTCACATACCTAGAGCTGAGAGAAGCCTCCTCTTGAGGTGCTTGTGGTAAGGTGGTATTCCTCTGGAGTCGAAGCCAGGGACTAACCTCTCATCTCGAGTTGATTTTTGGTCTACGGAGCTCTTTCGTGTTGGTACAGTGACCTCAGGTTCCCTCGATCCTTGAAACAGTGTTCTTGGGGTTTCTCTGGAGTGCCATCAAGGAAATCAAGGCTCCTTTCATGTGTGATGTGCAACACGGAATTGCTCTGCACGCAGTGCAAGATATCGGGCCTCATTTTGCGGCGAGGGGGAAGTCTCATGGTTTTTCTCAAGTTGCGGCGGGAACCTGGGGTATATTCGCGAGTTACGACGGGGATGGCCCTTCCACACACGTGTTTGTTCAGCGACGTCAGGACTCCTGCCTAGTTGCGAGGGACAACTCGGGATCCTCCTCGAGGCTTGGCAGGGCAATTGGGACGCCTCTCCAGCTGAGGCGGGAGACTAAGTGTCCCTTTCCACGTGCCACAGGAATCCTGGGACTCCTATCAAGTTTAACGAGGAGTCAGGCATCGTCCCCTTTGGAGGCACTGATCTCCGCGTACCTCTGGAGTTTTCAAAGGATGTGAGGCCTCCGGTCGCGATGAGGTGGGGAACTAGGTCTTTCTCTGTGGTCTGCACAGGGGATTCAGACATCCTTTCGTCTTGGGAGATGCAAGACGAGCCTGCATTCAAGTCACTGCAAGGATATCCGGCCTTATTTCGCGTCAGGGCATCGTGGTGTCCATTCCACTTGAGGCCGCAAAATCAGGGTCCCTCTCACATAGCTAGAGCTGAGAGAAGCCTCCTCTTGAGGTGCTTGTGGTAAGGTGGTATTCCTCTGGAGTCGAAGCCAGGGACTAACCTCTCATCACGAGTTGATTTTTGGTCCACGGAGCTCTTTCGTGTTGCTACAGTGACCTCAGGATCCCTCTAGCCTTGAAACAGTGTTCTTGGGGTTTCTCTGGAGTGCCATCAAGGAAATCAAGGCTCCTTTCATGTGTGATGTGCAACACGGAATTGCTCTGCACGCAGTGCAGGGGAATCGGGCCACATCTCTCGGCGAGGGGGAAGTCTCATGGTTTTTCTCGAGTTGCGGCGGGAACCTGGTGTATATTCTCGAGTTACGACGGGGATAGCCCTTCCACCCACGTGTTTGTTCAGCCACGTCAGGACTCCTGCCTAGTTGCGAGGGACAACTCGGGATTCTCCTCGAGGCTGGGCAGGGCAATTGGGACGCCTCTCCATCTGTGGCGGTAGACCAAGTGTCCGATTCCACGTGCCACAGGAATCCTCGGACTCCTATCAAGTTTCACGAGGAGTCAGGCATCGTCACCTTTGGAGGCACTGATCTCCGCGTACCTCTGGAGTTTTCAAAGGATGTGAGGCCTCCGGTCCCGATGATGTGGGGAACTAGGTCTTTCTCTGTGGTCTCCACAGGGGATTCACACATCCTTTCATCTTAGGAGATGCAAGACGAGCCTGCATTCAAGTCACTGCAGGGATTTTTGGCGTTATTTCCCGTCAGGGCATCGCAGAGTCCATTTCACTTGAGGCCGCAAAATCAGGGTCCCTCTCACATACCTAGAGCTGAGAGAAGCCTCCTCTTGGGGTGCTTGTGGTAAGGTGGTATTCCTCTGGAGTCGAAGCCAGGGACTAACCTCTCATCTCCAGTTGATTTGTGGTCCACGGAGCTCTTTCGTGTTGCTACAGTGACCTCAGGATCCCTCTAGCCTTGAAACAGTGTTCTTGGGGTTTCTCTGGAGTGCCATCAAGGAAATCAAGGCTCCTTTCATGTGTGATGTGCAACACGGAATTGCTCTGCACGCAGTGCAGGGGAATCAGGCCTCATCTTGCGGTGAGGGGGAAGTCTCATGGTTTTTCTCGAGTTGCGGTGGGAACCTGGGGTATATTCTCGAGTTGCGACGGGGATGGCCCTTCCACCCACGTGTTTGTTCAGCGACGTCAGGACTCCTGCCTAGTTGCGAGGGACAACTCGGGATTCTCCTCGAGGCTTGGCAGGGCAATTGGGACGCCTCTCCAGCTGAGGCGGGAGACCAAGGGTCCCTTTCCACGTGCCACAGGAATCCTGGGACTCCTATCAAGTTTCACGAGGAGTCAGGCATCGTCTCCTTTGGAGGCAGTGATGTCCGCGTACCTCTGGAGTTTTCAAAGGATGTGAGGCCTCTGGTCGCCATGAAGTGGGGAACTAGGTCTTTCTCTGTGGTCTCCACAGGGGATTCAGACATCCTTTCATCTTGGGAGATGCAAGACGAGCCTGCATTCAAGTCACTGCAGGGATATCCGGCTTTATTTCGAGTCAGGGCATCGCGGTGTCCATTCCACTTGAGGCCGCAAACTCAGGGTCCCTCTCACATACCTAGAGCTGAGAGAAGCCTCCTCTTGAGGTGCTTGTGGTAAGGTGGTATTCCTCTGGATTCGAAGCCAGGGACTAACCTCTCATCTCCAGTTGATTTGTGGTCCACGGAGCTCTTTCGTGTTGGTACAGTGACCTCAGGATCCCTCTAGCCTTGAAACAGTGTTCTTGGGGTTTCTCTGTAGTGCCATCAAGGAAATCAAGGCTCCTTTCATGTGTGATGTGAAACACTGAATTGCTCTGCACGCAGTGCAGGGGAATCGGGCCTCATCTCGCGGCGAGGGGGAAGTCTCATGGTTTTTCTCGAGTTGCTGTGGGAACCTGGGGTATATTCTCGAGGTACGACGGGGATGGCCCTTCCACACACGTGTTTGTTCAGCGACGTCAGGACTCCTGCCTAGTTGCGAGGGACAGCTCGGGATTCTCCTCGAGGCTTGGCAGGGCAATTGGGACGCCTCTACAGGTGAGGCGGGAGACCAAGTGTCCCTTTCCACGTTCCACAGGAATCCTGGGACTCCTATCAAGTTTCACGAGGAGTCAGGCATCTTCCCCATTGGAGGCACTGATCTCAGCGTACCTCTGGAGTTTTCAAAGGATGTGAGGCCTCCGGTCGCGATGAGGTGGGGAACTAGGTCTTTCTCTGTGGTCTCCACAGGGGATTCAAACATCCTTTCATCTTCGGAGATGCAAGACGAGCCTGCATTCAAGTCACTGCAGGGATATTCGGCCTTATTTCGAGTCAGGGCATCGCGGTGTCCATTCCACTTGAGGCCGCAAACTCAGGGTCCCTCTCACATACCTAGAGCTGAGAGAAGCCTCCTCTTGAGGTGCTTGTGGTAAGGTGGTATTCCTCTGGAGTCGAAGCCAGGGACTAACCTCTCATCTCGAGTTGATTTTCGGTCCATGGAGCTCTTTCGTGTTTCTATAGTGACCTCAGGATCGCTCTAGCCTTGAAACAGTGTTCTTCGGGTTTCTCTGGAGTGCCATCAAGGAAATCAAGGCTCCTTTCATGTGTGATGTGCAACACGGAATTGCTCTGCACGCAGTGCAGGGGAATCGGGCCTCATCTCGCGGTGAAGGGGAAGTCTCATGGTTTTTCTCGAGTTGCGGATGAAACCTGGGGTATATTCTCGAGTTACGAAGGGGATGGCCCTTCCAACCACGTGTTTGTTCAGCGACGTCAGGACTCCTGCCTAGTTATGAGGGACAACTCGGGATTCTCCTCGAGGCTTGGCAGGGCAATTTGGACGCCTCTTCAGCTGAGGCGGGAGACCAAGGGTCCCTTTCCACGTGCCACAGGAATCCTGGGACTCCTATCAAGTTTCACGAGGACTCAGGCATCGTCTACATTGGAGGCACTGATTTCCGCGTTCCTCTGGAGTTTTCAAAGGACGTGAGGCCTCCGGTCGCGATGAGGTGGGAAACCAGGTCTTTCTCTGTGGTCTCCACAGGGGATTCAGACATCTTTTCGTCTTGGGAGATGCAAGACGAGCCTGCATTCAAGTCACTGCAGGGATATCCGGCCTTATTTCGAGTCAGGGCATCGCGGTGTCCATTCCACTTGAGGCCGCAAACTCAGGGTCCCTCTCACATACCTGGAGCTGAGAGAAGCCTCCTCTTGAGGTGCTTGTGGTAAGGTGGTATTCCTCTGGAGTCGAAGCCAGGGACTAACCTCTCATCTCGAGTTGATTTTTGGTCCACGGAGCTCTTTCGTGCTGCTACAGTGACCTCAGGATCCCTCTAGCCTTGAAACAGTGTTCTTGGGGTTTCTCTGGAGTGCCATCAAGGAAATCAAGGCTCCTTTCATGTGTGATGTGCAACACGGTATTGCTCTGCACGCAGTGCAGGGGAATTGGGCCTCATCTAGCGGCGCGGGGGAAGTCTCTTGGTTTTTCTCGAGTTGCGGCGGGAACCTGGGGTATATTCTCGAGTTACGACGGGGATGACTCTTCCACCCACGTGTTTGTTCAGCGACGGCCGGACTCCTGCCTAGTTGCGAGGGACAACTCGGGATTCTCCTCGAGGCTTGGCAGGGCAATTGGGACGCCTCTCCAGCTGAGGCGGGAGCCCAAGGGTCCCTTTCAACGTGCCACAGGTATCCTGGGACTCCTATCAAGTTTCACGAGTAGTCAGACATCGTCTCCTTTGGAGGCACTGATGTCCGCGTACCTCTGGAGTTTTCAAAGGATGTGAGGCCTCTGGTCGCCATGAAGTGGGGAACTATGTCTTTCTCTGTGGTCTGCACAGGGGATTCAGACATCCTTTCGTCTGGGGAGATGCAAGACGAGCCTGCATTCAAGTCACTGCAGGGATATCCGGCCTTATTTCGAGTCAGGGCATCGCGGTGTCCATTCCACTTGAGGCCGCAAACTAAGGTCCCTCTCACATACCTAGAGCTGAGAGAAGCCTCCTCTTGAGGTGCTTGTGGTAAGGTGGTATTCCTCTGGAGTCGAAGCCAGGGACTAACCTCTCATCTCGAGTTGATTTTTGGTCCACGGAGCTCTTTCGTGTTGCTACAGTGACCTCAGGATCCCTCTAGCCTTGAAACAGTGTTCTTGGGGTTTCTCTGGAGTGCCATCAAGGAAATCAAGGCTCCTTTCATGTGTGATGTGCAACACGGAATTGCTCTGCACGCAGTGCAGGGGAATCAGGCCTCATCTTGCGGTGAGGGGGAAGTCTCATGGTTTTTCTCGAGTTGCGGTGGGAACCTGGGGTATATTCTCGAGTTACGACGGGGATGGCCCTTCCACCCACGTGTTTGTTCAGCGACGTCAGGACTCCTGCCTAGATGCGAGGGACAACTCGGGATTCTCCTCGAGGCTTGGCAGGGCAATTGGGACGCCTCTCCAGCTGAGGCGGGAGACCAAGGGTCCCTTTCCACGTGCCACAGGAATCCTGGGACTCCTATCAAGTTTCACGAGGAGTCAGGCATCGTCTCCTTTGGAGGCAGTGATGGCCGCGTACCTCTGGAGTTTTCAAAGGATGTGAGGCCTCTGGTCGCCATGAAGTGGGGAACTAGGTCTTTCTCTGTGGTCTCCACAGGGGATTCAGACATCCTTTCGTCTTGGGAGATGCAAGACGAGCCTGCATTCAAGTCACTGCAGGGATATCCGGCCTTATTTCGAGTCAGGGCATCGCAGTGTCCATTCCACTTGAGGCCGCAAACTCAGGGTCCCTCTCACATACCTAGAGCTGAGAGAAGCCTCCTCTTGAGGTGCTTGTGGTAAGGTGGTATTCCTCTGGAGTCGAAGCCAGGGACTAACCTCTCATCTCGAGTTGATTTTTGGTCCACGGAGCTCTTTGTTGTTGGTACAGTGACCTCAGGATCCCTCTAGCCTTGAAACAGTGTTTTTGGGGTTTCTCTCGAGTGCCATCAAGGAAATCAAGGCTCCTTTCATGTGTGATGTGCAACACGGAATTGCTCTGCACGCAGTGCAGGGGAATCAGGCCTCATCTTGCGGTGAGGGGGAAGTCTCATGGTTTTTCTCGAGTTGCTGTGGGAACCTGGGGTATATTCTCGAGTTACGACGGGGATGGCCCTTCCACCCACGTGTTTGTTCAGCGACGTCAGGACTCCTTCCTAGTTGCGAGGGACAACTCGGGATTCTCCTCGAGGCTTGGCAGGGCAATTGGGACGCCTCTCCAGCTGAGGCGGGAGACCAAGGGTCCCTTTCCACGTGCCACAGGAATCCTGGGACTCCTATCAAGTTTCACGAGGAGTCAGGCATCGTCTCCATTGGAGGCAGTGATGTCCGCGTACCTCTGGAGTTTTCAAAGGATGTGAGGCCTCTGGTCGCCATGAAGTGGGGAACTAGGTCTTTCTCTGTGGTCTCCACAGGGGATTCAGACATCCTTTCGTCTTGGGAGATGCAAGACGAGCCTGCATTCAAGTCACTGCAGGGATATCCGGCCTTATTTCGAGTCAGGGCATCGCGGTGTCCATTCCACTTGAGGCCGCAAACTCAGGGTCCCTCTCACATACATAGAGCTGAGAGAAGCCTCCTCTTGAGGTGCTTGTGGTAAGTTCGTATTCCTCTGGAGTCGAAGCCAGGGACTAACCTCTCATCTCCAGTTGATTTGTGGTCCACGGAGCTCTTTGGTGTTGGTACAGTGACCTCAAGATCCCTCTAGCCTTGAAACAGTGTTCTTGGGGTTTCTCTGGAGTGCCATCAAGGAAATCAAGGCTCCTTTCATGTGTGATGTGCAACACGGAATTGCTCTGCACGCAGTGCAGGGGAATCAGGCCTCATCTTGCGGTGAGGGGGAAGTCTCATGGTTTTTCTCGAGTTGCTGTGGGAACCTGGGGTATATTCTCGAGGTACGACGGGGATGGCCCTTCCACCCACGTGTTTGTTCAGCGACGTCAGGACTCCTGCCTAGTTGCGAGGGACAGCTCGGGATTCTCCTCGAGGCTTGGCAGGGCAATTGGGACGCCTCTACAGGTGAGGCGGGAGACCAAGTGTCCCTTTCCACGTTCCACAGGAATCCTGGGACTCCTATCAAGTTTCAAGAGGAGTCAGGCATCTTCCCCATTGGAGGCACTGATCTCAGCGTACCTCTGGAGTTTTCAAAGGATGTGAGGCCTCCGGTCGCGATGAGGTGGGGAACTAGGTCTTTCTCTGTGGTCTCCACGGGGGATTCAAACATCCTTTCATCTTCGGAGATGCAAGACGAGCCTGCATTCAAGTCACTGCAGGGATATGCGGCCTTATTTCGAGTCAGGGCATCGCGGTGTCCATTCCACTTGAGGCCGCAAACTCAGGGTCCCTCTCACATACCTAGAGCTGAGAGAAGCCTCCTCTTGAGGTGTTTGTGGTAAGGTGGTATTCCTCTGGAGTCGAAGCCAGGGACTAACCTCTCATCTCGAGTTGATTTTTGGTCCACGGAGCCTTTTTGTGTTGCTACAGTGACCTCAGGATCCCTCGAGCCTTGAAACAGTGTTCTTGGGCTTTCTCTGGAGTGCCATCAAGGAAATCAAGGCTCCTTTCATGTGTGATGTGCAACACGGAATTGCTCTGCACGCAGTGCAGGGGAATCGGGCCTCATCTCACGGCGAGGAGGTAGTTTCATTGTGTTTCTCGAGTTGCGGCGGGAACCTGGGGTATATTCTCGAGTTACAACGGGGATGGCCCTTCCACACACGTGTTTGTTCAGCCAGGTCAGGACTCCTGCCTAGTTGGAGGGACAACTCGGTATTCGCCTCGAGGCTTGCCAGGGCAATTGAGACGCCTCTCCAGCTGAGGAGGGAGACCAAGGGTCCCTTTCCACGTGCCACAGGAATCCTGGGACTCCTATCAAGTTTCACGAGGTGTCAGGCATCGCCTCGTTTGGAGGCACTGATCTCCGCGTACCTCTGGAGTTTTCAAAGGATGTGAGGCCTCCGGTCGCGATGAGGTGGGGAACTAGGTGTTTCTCTGTGGTCTCCACAGGGGATTCAGACATCCTTTCGTCTTGGGAGATGCAAGACGAGCCTGCATTCAAGTGACTGCAGGGATACCCGGCCTTGTTTCGAGTCAGGGCATCGCGGTGTCCATTCCACTTGAGGCTGCAAACTCAGGGTCCCTCTCACATACATAGAGCTGAGAGAAGCCTCCTCTTGAGGTGCTTGTGGTAAGTTCGTATTCCTCTGGAGTCGAAGCCAGGGACTAACCTCTCATCTCCAGTTGATTTGTGGTCCACGGAGCTCTTTGGTGTTGGTACAGTGACCTCAAGATCCCTCTAGCCTTGAAACAGTGTTCTTGGGGTTTCTCTGGAGTGCCATCAAGGAAATCAAGGCTCCTTTCATGTGTGATGTGCAACACGGAATTGCTCTGCACGCAGTGCAGGGGAATCAGGCCTCATCTTGCGGTGAGGGGGAAGTCTCATGGTTTTTCTCGAGTTGCTGTGGGAACCTGGGGTATATTCTCGAGGTACGACGGGGATGGCCCTTCCACCCACGTGTTTGTTCAGCGACGTCAGGACTCCTGCCTAGTTGCGAGGGACAGCTCGGGATTCTCCTCGAGGCTTGGCAGGGCAATTGGGACGCCTCTACAGGTGAGGCGGGAGACCAAGTGTCCCTTTCCACGTTCCACAGGAATCCTGGGACTCCTATCAAGTTTCAAGAGGAGTCAGGCATCTTCCCCATTGGAGGCACTGATCTCAGCGTACCTCTGGAGTTTTCAAAGGATGTGAGGCCTCCGGTCGCGATGAGGTGGGGAACTAGGTCTTTCTCTGTGGTCTCCACGGGGGATTCAAACATCCTTTCATCTTCGGAGATGCAAGACGAGCCTGCATTCAAGTCACTGCAGGGATATGCGGCCTTATTTCGAGTCAGGGCATCGCGGTGTCCATTCCACTTGAGGCCGCAAACTCAGGGTCCCTCTCACATACCTAGAGCTGAGAGAAGCCTCCTCTTGAGGTGTTTGTGGTAAGGTGGTATTCCTCTGGAGTCGAAGCCAGGGACTAACCTCTCATCTCGAGTTGATTTTTGGTCCACGGAGCCTTTTTGTGTTGCTACAGTGACCTCAGGATCCCTCGAGCCTTGAAACAGTGTTCTTGGGCTTTCTCTGGAGTGCCATCAAGGAAATCAAGGCTCCTTTCATGTGTGATGTGCAACACGGAATTGCTCTGCACGCAGTGCAGGGGAATCGGGCCTCATCTCACGGCGAGGAGGTAGTTTCATTGTGTTTCTCGAGTTGCGGCGGGAACCTGGGGTATATTCTCGAGTTACAACGGGGATGGCCCTTCCACACACGTGTTTGTTCAGCCAGGTCAGGACTCCTGCCTAGTTGGAGGGACAACTCGGTATTCGCCTCGAGGCTTGCCAGGGCAATTGAGACGCCTCTCCAGCTGAGGAGGGAGACCAAGGGTCCCTTTCCACGTGCCACAGGAATCCTGGGACTCCTATCAAGTTTCACGAGGTGTCAGGCATCGCCTCGTTTGGAGGCACTGATCTCCGCGTACCTCTGGAGTTTTCAAAGGATGTGAGGCCTCCGGTCGCGATGAGGTGGGGAACTAGGTGTTTCTCTGTGGTCTCCACAGGGGATTCAGACATCCTTTCGTCTTGGGAGATGCAAGACGAGCCTGCATTCAAGTGACTGCAGGGATACCCGGCCTTGTTTCGAGTCAGGGCATCGCGGTGTCCATTCCACTTGAGGCTGCAAACTCAGGGTCCCTCTCACATACCTAGAGCTGAGAGAAGCCTTCCCTTGAGGTGCTTGTGGTAAGGTGGTATTCCTCTGGAGTCGAAGCCAGGGACTAACCTCTCATCTCGAGTTGATTTTTGGTCCACGGAGCTCTTTCGTGTTGCTACAGTGAACTCAGGATCCCTCGAGCCTTGAAACAGTGTTCTTGGAGTTTGTCTGGAGTGCCATCAAAGAAATCAAGGCGCCTTTCATGTGTGATGTGAAAGACGGAATTGCTCTGCACGCAGTGCAGGGGAATCGGGCCTCATCTCGCGGCGAGGGGGAAGTCTCATGGTTTTTCTCGAGTTGCGGCGGGAATCTGGGATATATTCTCGAGTTACGACGGGGATGGCCCTTCCACCCACGTGTTTGTTCAGCGACGTCAGGACTCCTGCCTAGTTGCGAGGGACAACTCGGGATTCTCCTGGGGGCTTGGCAGGGCAATTGGGACCCCTCTCCAGCTGAGGCGGGAGACCAAGGGTCCCTTTCCACGTGTCACAGGAATCCTGGGACTCCTATCAAGTTTCACGAGGAGTCAGGCATCGTCTCCTTTGGAGGCACTGATCTCCGCGTACCTCTGGAGTTTTCAAAGGATTTGAGGCCTCTGGTCGCTATGAGGTGGGGAACTAGGTCTATCTCTGTGCTCTCCACAGGGGATTCACACATCCTTTCATCTTGGGAGATGCAAGACGAGCCTGCATTCAAGTCACTGCAGGGATATGCGGCCTTATTTTGAGTCAGGGAATCGGGGTGTCCATTCCACCTGAGGCCACAAACTCAGGGTCCCTATCACATACCTAGAGATGAGAGAAGACTACTCTTGAGGTCCTTGTGGTAAGGTGCTATTCTTCTGGAGTCGAAGACAGGGACTAACCTCTCATTTCGAGTTGATTTGTGGTCCACGGAGCTCTTTCTGGTTGCTACAGTGACTTCAGGATCCCTCTAGCCTTGAAACAGTGTTCTTGGGGTTTCTCTGGAGTGCCATCAAGGAAATCAAGGCTCCTTTCATGTGTGATGTGCAACTCGGAATTGCTCCGCACGCAGTGCAGGGGAATCGGGCCTCATCTCGCAGCGAGGGGGAAGTCTCATGGTTTTTCTCGAGTTGCGTTGGAAACCTGGGGTATATTCTCGAGTTACGACGGGGATGGCCCTGCCACACACGTGTTTGTTCAGCGACGTCAGGACTCCTACCTAGTTGCGAGGGACAACTCGGGATTCTCCTCGAGGCTTGGCAGGGCAATTGGAACGCCTCTCCATTTGAGGCGGGAGACCAAGCGTCCCTTTCCACGGGCCACAGGAATCCTTGGACTCGTATCAAGTTTCACGAGGAGTCAGGCATCGTCTACTTTGGAGTCACTGATCTCCGCGTACCTCTGGAGTTTTCAAAGGATGTGAGGCCTCCGGTCGCGATTAGGTGGGGAACTAGGTCTTTCTCTGTGGTCTCCACAGGGGATTCAGACATCCTTTCGTCTTGGGAGATGTCAGACGATCCTGCATTCAAGTCACTGCAGGGATATCTGGCCTTATTTCGAGTCAGGGCATCGCGGTGTCCATTCCACATGAGGCCGCAAACTCAGAGTCCCTCTCAAATACCTAGAGCTGAGAGAAGCCTTCTCTTGAGGTGCTTGTGGTAAGGTGGTATTCCTCTGGAGTCGAAGCCAGGGACTAACCTCTCATCTCGAGTTGATTTTTGGTCCGCGGAGCACTTTGGTGTGCTACAGTGACCAAAGGATCCCTCTAGCCTTGAAACAGTGTTCTTGGGGTTTCTCTGGAGTGCCATCAAGGAAATCAAGGCTCCTTTCATGTGTGATGTGCAACACGGAATTGCTCTGCACGCAGTGCAGGGGAATCGGGCCTCATCTCGCGGCGAGGGGGAAGTCTCATGGATTTGCTTGAGTTGCGGCGGGAACCTGGGGTATATTCTCGAGTTCGACGTGGATGGCCCTTCCACACACTTGTTTGTTAAGTGACGTCAGGACTCCTGCCTAGTTGCGAGGGACAACTTTTGATTCTCCTCGAGGCTTGGCAGGGCAATTGGGACGCCTCTCCAGCTGAGGCGGGAGACCAAGGGTCCCTTTCCACATGCCACAGAAATCCTGGGACTCCTATCAAGATTCACGAAGACTCAGGCATCGTCTCCTTTGGAGGCACTGATCTCCGGGTACCTCTGGTGTTTTCAAAGGATATGAGGCCTCCGGTCGCGATGAGGTGGGGAACTAGGTCTTACTCTGTGGTCTCCACAGGGGATTCAGACATCCTTTCGTCTTGGGAGATGCAAGACGAGCCTGCATTCAAGTCACTGCAAGGATATCCGGCTTTATTTCGAGTCAGGGCATCGCGGTGTCCATTCCACTTGAGGCCGCAAACTCAGGGTCCCTCTCACATACCTAGAGCTGAGAGAAGCCTCCTCTTCAGGTGCTTGTGGTAAGGTGGTATTCCTCTGGAGTCGAAGCCAGGGACTAACCGCTCATCTGGAGTTGATTCTTGGTCCACGGAGCTCTTTTGTGTTGCTACAGTGACCTCAGGATCCCTCTAGCCTTGAAACAGTGTTCTTGGGGTTTCTCTGGAGTGCCATCAAGGAAATCAAGGCTCCTTTCATGTGTGATGTGCAACACGGAATTGCTCTGCACGCGGTGCAGGGGAATCGGGCCTCATCTCGCGGCGAAGGGGAAGTCTCATGGTTTTTCTCGAGTTGCGGCGGGAACCTGGGGTATATTCTCGAGTTACGACTTGGATGGCCCTGCCACACACGTGTTTATTCAGCAACGTCAGGACTCCTGCCTAGTTGCGAGGGACCACTCGGGATTCTCCTCGAGGCTTGGCAGGGCAATTGGGATGTCTCTCCAGCTGAGACGGGAGACTAAGTGTCCCTTTCCAAGTGCCACAGCAATCCTGGGACTCCTATCAAGTTTCACGAGGAGTCAGACATCGTCTCCTTTGGAGGCACTGATCTCCGCGTACCTCTGGAGTTTTCAAAGGATGTGAGGCCTCCGGTCACGATGAGGTGGGGAAAGAGGTCTTTCTCTGTGGTCTCCACAGGGGATTCAGACATCCTTTCGCCTTGGGAGATGCAAGACGAGCCTGCATTCAAGTCACTGCAGGGATATCCGGCCTTATTTCGAGTCAGGGCATCGCGGTGTCCATTCCACTTGAGGCCGCAAACTCAGGGTCCCTCTCACCTAGAGCTGAGAGAAGCCTCCTCTTGAGGTGTTTGTGGTAAGGTGGTATTCCTCTGGAGTCGAAGCCAGGGACTAACCTCTCATCTCGAGTTGATTTTTGGTTCACGGGGCTCTTTCATGTTGCTACAGTGACCTCAGGATCCCTCTAGCCTAGAAACAGTGTTCTTGGGGTTTCTCTGGAGTGCCATTAGAGAAATCAAGGCTCCTTTCATGTGTGATGTGCAACACGGAATTGCTCTGCACGCAGTGCAGGGGAATCGGGCCTCATCTCGCGGCGAGGGGGAAGTCTCATGGTTTTTCTCGAGTTGCGGCGGGAACCTGGGGTATATTCTCGAGTTACGACGGGGATGGCCCTTCCACACACGTGTTTGTTCAGCCACGTCAGGACTCCTGCCTAGTTGCGAGGGACAACTCGGGATTCTCCTCGAGGCTTGGCAGTGCAATTGGGACGCCTCTCCAGCTGAGGCGGGAGACCAAGGGTCCCTTTCCACGTGCCACAGGAATCCTGGGACTCCTATCAAGTTTCACGAGGAGTCAGGCATCGTCCCCTTTGGAGGCACTGATCTCCGTGTACCTCTGGAATTTTCAAAGGATGTGAGGCCTCCGGTCGCGATGAGGTTTGGAACTAGGTCTTTCTTTGTGGTGTGCACCGGGGATTCAGACATCCTTTCGTCTTGGGAGATGCAAGACGAGCCTGCATTCAAGTCACTGCAGGAATATCCGGCCTTATTTCGAGTCAGGGCATCGCGGTGTCCATTCCACTTGAGGCCGCAAACTCAGGGTCCCTCTCACATACCTAGAGCTGAGAGAAGCCTCCTCTTGAGGTGCTTGTGGTAAGGTGGTATTCCTCTGGAGTCGAAGCCAGGGACTAACCTCTCATCTCGAGTTGATTTTTGGTCCACAGAGCTCTTTCCTGTTGCTACAGTGACCTCAGGATCCCTCGAGCCTTGAAACAGTGTTCTTGGGGTTTCTCTGGAGTGCCATCAAGGAAATCGAGGCTCCTTTCATGTGTGATATGCAACACGGAATTGCTCTGCATGCAGTGCAGGGGAATCGGGCCTCATCTTGCGGCGAGGGGGAAGTCTCATCTTTTTTCTCAAATTATGGCGGGAACCTGGGGTATATTCTCGAGTTACGACGGGGATGGCCCTTCCACACACGTGTTTGTTCAGCGACATCACGACTTCTGCCTAGTTTCGAGGGACAACTCGGGATTCTCCTCGAGGCTTGCAGGGGAATTGGGACGCCTCTCCAGCTGAGGCGGGAGACCAAGGGTCCCTTTCCACGTGCCACAGGAATCCTGGGACTCCTATCAAGATTCACGAGGAGTCAGGCATCGTCTCCTTTTGACACTCTGATCTCCGCGTACCTCTGCAGTTTTCAAAGGATGTGAGGCCTCCCGTCGCGATGAGGTGGGGAACTAGGTCTTTCTCTGTGGTCTCCACAGGGGATTCAGACAACCTTTTCTCTTCGAAGATGCAAGACTACCCTGCATTCACGTCACTGTAGGGATATCCGGCCTTATTTCGAGTCAGGGCACCCCCGTGTCCATTCCATTTGAGGCCGCAAACTCAGGGTCCCTCTCACATACCTAGAGCTGAGAGAAGCCTCCTCTTGAGGTGCTTGTGGTAAGGTGGTATTCCTCTGGAGTCGAAGCCAGGGACTAACCTCTCATCTAGAGTTGATTCTTGGTCCACGGAGCTCTTTCGTGTTGCTACAGTGACCTCAGGATCCCTCTAGCCTTGAAAGAGTGTTCTTGGGGTTTCTCTGGAGTGCCATCAAGGAAATCCAGGCTCCTTTCATGTGTGATGTGCAACTCGGAATTGCTCCGCACGCAGTGCAGGGGAATCGGGCCTCATCTCGCGGCGAGGGGGAAGTCTCATGGTTTTTCTCGAGTTGCGGCGGGAACCTGGGGTATATTCTCGAGTTACGATGGGGATGGCCCTTCCACACACATGTTTGTTCAGCGACGTCAGAACTCCTGCCTAGTTGCGAGGGACAACTCGGGATTCTGCTCGAGGCCTGGCAGGGAAATTGGGACGCCTCTCCAGCTGAGGCAGGAGACCAAGGGTCCCTATCCACGTGCCACAGGAATCCTGGGACTCCTATCAAGATTCACGAGGAGTCAGGCATCGTCTCCATTTGACACACTGATCTCCGCGTACCTCTGCATTTTTCAAAGGATGTGAGGCCTCCCGTCGCGATGAGGTGGGGAACTAGGTCTTTCTCTGTGGTCTCCACAGGGGATTCAGACAACCTTTTCTCTTGGAAGATGCAAGACTAGCCTGCATTCACGTCACTGTAGGGATATCCGGCCTTATTTCGAGTCAGGGCACCCCCGTGTCCATTCCACTTAGGGCCGCAAACTCAGGGTCCCTCTCACATACCTAGAGCTGAGGGAAGCCTCCTCTTGAGGTGCTTGTGGTAAGGTGGTAATCCTCTGAAGTCGAGGCCAGGGACGAACTTCTCATCTCGAGTTGATTTTTGGTCCACGGAGCTCTTTCCTGTTGCTACAGTGACCTCAGGATCCCTCTAGCCTTGAAACAGTGTTCTTGGGATTTCTCTGGAGTGCCATCAAGGAAATCAAGGCTCCTTTCATGTGTGACGTGCAACACGGAATTGGTCTGCACGCAGTGCAGGCGATTCGGGCCTCATCTCGCGGCGAGGGAGAAGTCTCATGGTTTTTCTCGAGTTGCAGCGGGATTCTAGGGTATATTCTCGAGTTACGACGAGGATGGCCCTTCCACACTAGTGTTTGTTCATCGACGTCAGGACTCCTGCCTAGTTTCGAGGGACAACTCGGGATTCTCCTCGAGGCTTGGCAGGGCAATTGGGACGCCTCTTCAGCTGAGGCGGGAGACCAAGGGTCCCTTTCCACGTGCCACAGGAATCCTGGGACTCCTATCAAGATTCACGAGGAGTCAGGCATCGTCTCCTTTTGACACACTGATCTCCGCGTACCTCTGCAGTTTTCAAAGGATGTGAGGCCTCCCGTCGCGATGAGGTTGGGAACTAGGTCTTTCTCTGTGGTCTCCACAGGGGTTTCAGACAACCTTTTCTCTTGGAAGATGCAAGACTAGCCTGCATTCACGTCACTGTAGGGATATCCGGCCTTATTTCGAGTCAGGGAACCCCCGTGTCCATTCCACTTAAGGCCGCAAACTCAGGGTCCCTCTCACATACCTAGAGCTGAGAGAAGCCTCCTCTTGAGGTGCTTGTGGTAAGGTGGTATTCCTCTGGAGTCGAAGCCAGGGACTAACCTCTCATCTCGAGTTGATTTGTGGTCCACGGAGCTCTTTCGTGTTGCTACAGTGACCTCAGGATCCCTCTAGCCTTGAAACAGTGTTCTTGGGGTTTCTCTGGAGTGCCATCAAGGAAATCAAGGCTCCTTTCATGTGTGATGTGCAACTCGGAATTGCTCCGCACGCAGTGCAGGGGAATCGGGCCTCATCTCGCAGCGAGGGGGAAGTCTCATGGTTTTTCTCGAGTTGCGTTGGAAACCTGGGGTATATTCTCGAGTTACGACGGGGATGGCCCTGCCACACACGTGTTTGTTCAGCGACGTCAGGACTCCTACCTAGTTGCGAGGGACAACTCGGGATTCTCCTCGAGGCTTGGCAGGGCAATTGGAACGCCTCTCCATTTGAGGCGGGAGACCAAGCGTCCCTTTACACGGGCCACAGGAATCCTTGGACTCGTATCAAGTTTCACGAGGAGTCAGGCATCGTCTACTTTGGAGTCACTGATCTCCGCGTACCTCTGGAGTTTTCAAAGGATGTGAGGCCTCCGGTCGCGATTAGGTGGGGAACTAGGTCTTTCTCTGTGGTCTCCACAGGGGATTCAGACATCCTTTCGTCTTGGGAGATGTCAGACGATCCTGCATTCAAGTCACTGCAGGGATATCTGGCCTTATTTCGAGTCAGGGCATCGCGGTGTCCATTCCACATGAGGCCGCAAACTCAGAGTCCCTCTCACATACCTAGAGCTGAGAGAAGCCTTCTCTTGAGGTGCCTGTGGTAAGGTGGTATTCCTCTGGAGTCGAAGCCAGGGACTAACCTCTCATCTCGAGTTGATTTTTGGTCCGCGGAGCACTTTGGTGTGCTACAGTGACCAAAGGATCCCTCTAGCCTTGAAACAGTGTTCTTGGGGTTTCTCTGGAGTGCCATCAAGGAAATCAAGGCTCCTTTCATGTGTGATGTGCAACACGGAATTGCTCTGCACGCAGTGCAGGGGAATCGGGCCTCATCTCGCGGCGAGGGGGAAGTCTCATGGATTTGCTTGAGTTGCGGCGGGAACCTGGGGTATATTCTCGAGTTACGACGTGGATGGCCCTTCCACACACTTGTTTGTTAAGTGACGTCAGGACTCCTGCCTAGTTGCGAGGGACAACTTTTGATTCTCCTCGAGGCTTGGCAGGGCAATTGGGACGCCTCTCCAGCTGAGGCGGGAGACCAAGGGTCCCTTTCCACATGCCACAGAAATCCTGGGACTCCTATCAAGATTCACGAAGACTCACGCATCGTCTCCTTTGGAGGCACTGATCTCCGCGTACCTCTGGTGTTTTCAAAGGATATGAGGCCTCCGGTCGCGATGAGATGGGGAACTAGGTCTTTCTCTGTGGTCTCCACAGGGGATTCAGACATCCTTTCGTCTTGGGAGATGCAAGACGAGCCTGCATTCAAGTCACTGCAAGGATATCCGGCCTTATTTCGAGTCAGGGCATCGCGGTGTCCATTCCACTTGAGGCCGCAAACTCAGGGTCCCTCTCACATACCTAGAGCTGAGAGAAGCCTCCTCTTCAGGTGCTTGTGGTAAGGTGGTATTCCTCTGGAGTCGAAGCCAGGGACTAACCCCTCATCTGGAGTTGATTCTTGGTCCACGGAGCTCTTTTGTGTTGCTACAGTGACCTCAGCATCCCTCTAGCCTTGAAACAGTGTTCTTGGGGTTTCTCTGGAGTGCCATCAAGGAAATCAAGGCTCCTTTCATGTGTGATGTGCCACACGGAATTGCTCTGCACGCAGTGCAGGGGAATCGGGCCTCATCTCGCGGCGAAGGGGAAGTCTCATGGTTTTTCTCGAGTTGCGGCGGGAACCTGGGGTATATTGTCGAGTTACGACTTGGATGGCCCTGCCACACACGTGTTTATTCAGCAACGTCAGGACTCCTGCCTAGTTGCGAGGGACCACTCGGGATTCTCCTCGAGGCTTGGCAGGGCAATTGGGATGTCTCTCCAGCTGAGGCGGGAGACTAAGTGTCCCTTTCCAAGTGCCACAGCAATCCTGGGACTCCTATCAAGTTTCACGAGGAGTCAGACATCGTCCCCTTTGGAGGCACTGATCTCCGTGTACCTCTGGAATTTTCAAAGGATGTGAGGCCTCCGGTCGCGATGAGGTGGGGAACTAGGTCTTTCTTTGTGGTGTGCACAGGGGATTCAGACATCCTTTCGTCTTGGGAGATGCAAGACGAGCCTGCATTCAAGTCACTGCAGGGATATCCGGCCTTATTTCGAGTCAGGGCATCGCGGTGTCCATTCCACTTGAGGCCGCAAACTCAGGGTCCCTCTCACATACCTAGAGCTGAGAGAAGCCTCCTCTTGAGGTGCTTGTGGTAAGGTGGTATTCCTCTGGAGTCGAAGCCAGGGACTAACCTCTCATCTCGAGTTGATTTGTGGTCCACGGAGCTCTTTCGTGTTGCTACAGTGACCTCAGGATCCCTCTAGCCTTGAAACAGTGTTCTTGGGGTTTCTCTGGAGTGCCATCAAGGAAATCAAGGCTCCTTTCATGTGTGATGTGCAACTCGGAATTGCTCCGCACGCAGTGCAGGGGAATCGGGCCTCATCTCGCAGCGAGGGGGAAGTCTCATGGTTTTTCTCGAGTTGCGTTGGAAACCTGGGGTATATTCTCGAGTTACGACGGGGATGGCCCTGCCACACACGTGTTTGTTCAGCGACGTCAGGACTCCTACCTAGTTGCGAGGGACAACTCGGGATTCTCCTCGAGGCTTGGCAGGGCAATTGGAACGCCTCTCCATTTGAGGCGGGAGACCAAGCGTCCCTTTCCACGGGCCACAGGAATCCTTGGACTCGTATCAAGTTTCACGAGGAGTCAGGCATCGTCTACTTTGGAGTCACTGATCTCCGCGTACCTCTGGAGTTTTCAAAGGATGTGAGGCCTCCGGTCGCGAATAGGTGGGGAACTAGGTCTTTCTCTTTGGTCTCCACAGGGGATTCAGACATCCTTTCGTCTTGGGAGATGTCAGACGATCCTGCATTCAAGTCACTGCAGGGATATCTGGCCTTATTTCGAGTCAGGGCATCGCGGTGTCCATTCCACATGAGGCCGCAAACTGAGAGTCCCTCTCACATACCTAGAGCTGAGAGAAGCCTTCTCTTGAGGTGCTTGTGGTAAGGTGGTATTCCTCTGGAGTCGAAGCCAGGGACTAACCTCTCATCTCGAGTTGATTTTTGGTCCGCGGAGCACTTTGGTGTGCTACAGTGACCAAAGGATCCCTCTAGCCTTGAAACAGTGTTCTTGGGGTTTCTCTGGAGTGCCATCAAGGAAATCAAGGCTCCTTTCATGTGTGATGTGCAACACGGAATTGCTCTGCACGCAGTGCAGGGGAATCGGGCCTCATCTCGCGGCGAGGGGGAAGTCTCATGGATTTGCTTGAGTTGCGGCGGGAACCTGGGGTATATTCTCGAGTTACGACGTGGATGGCCCTTCCACACACGTGTTTGTTAAGTGACGACAGGACTCCTGCCTAGTTGCGAGGGAGAACTCGGGATTCTCCTCGAGGCTTGGCAGGGCAATTGGGACGCCTCTCCAGCTGAGGCGGGAGACCAAGGGTCCCTTTCCACATGCCACAGAAATCCTGGGACTCCTATCAAGATTCACGAAGACTCACGCATCGTCTCCTTTGGAGGCACTGATCTCCGGGTACCTCTGGTGTTTTCAAAGGATATGAGGCCTCCGGTCGCGATGAGGTGGGGAACTAGGTCTTTCTCTGTGGTCTCCACAGGGGATTCAGACATCCTTTCGTCTTGGGAGATGCAAGACGAGCCTGCATTCAAGTCACTGCAAGGATATCCGGCCTTATTTCGAGTCAGGGCATCGCGGTGTCCATTCCACTTGAGGCCGCAAACTCAGGGTCCCTCTCACATACCTAGAGCTGAGAGAAGCCTCCTCTTCAGGTGCTTGTGGTAAGGTGGTATTCCTCTGGAGTCGAAGCCAGGGACTAACCTCTCATCTCGAGTTGATTCTTGGTCCACGGAGCTCTTTTGTGTTGCTACAGTGACCTCAGGATCCCTCTAGCCTTGAAACAGTGTTCTTGGGGTTTCTCTGGAGTGCCATCAAGGAAATCAAGGCTCCTTTCATGTGTGATGTGCAACACGGAATTGCTCTGCACGCAGTGCAGGGGAATCGGGCCTCATCTCGCGGCGTAGGGGAAGTCTCATGGTTTTTCTCGAGTTGCGGCGGGAACCTGGGGTATATTCTCGAGTTACGACTTGGATGGCCCTGCCACACACGTGTTTATTCAGCAACGTCAGGACTCCTGCCTAGTTGCGAGGGACCACTCGGGATTCTCCTCGAGGCTTGGCAGGGCAATTGGGATGCCTCTCCAGCTGAGGCGGGAGACTAAGTGTCCCTTTCCAAGTGCCACAGCAATCCTGGGACTCCTATCAAGTTTCAGGAGGAGTCAGACATCGTCTCCTTTGGAGGCACTGATCTCCGCGTACCTCTGGAGTTTTCAAAGGATGTGAGGCCTCTGGTAACGATGAGGTGGGGAAAGAGGTCTTTCTCTGTGGTCTCCACAGGGGATTCAGACATCCTTTCGCCTTGGGATATGCAAGACGAGCCTGCATTCAAGTCACTGCAGGGATATCCGGCCTTATTTCGAGTCAGGGCATCGCGGTGTCCATTCCACTTGAGGCCGCAAACTCAGGGTCCCTCTCACCTAGAGCTGAGAGAAGCCTCCTCTTGAGGTGCTTGTGGTAAGGTGGTATTCCTCTGGAGTCGAAGCCAGGGACTAACCTCTCATCTCGAGTTGATTTTTGGTTCACGGGGCTCTTTCATGTTGCTACAGTGACCTCAGGATCCCTCTAGCCTAGAAACAGTGTTCTTGGGGTTTCTCTGGAGTGCCATTAAAGAAATCAAGTCTCCTTTCATGTGTGATGTGCAACACGGAATTGCTCTGCACGCAGTGCAGGGGAATCGGGCCTCATCTCGGGGCGAGGGGGAAGTCTCATGGTTTTTCTCGAGTTGCGGCGGGAACCTGGGGTATATTCTCGAGTTACGACGGGGATGGCCCTTCCACACACGTGTTTGTTCAGGGACATCACGACTACTGCCTAGTTGCGAGGGACAACTCGGGATTCTCCTCGAGGCTTGGCAGTGCAATTGGGACGCCTCTCCAGCTGAGGCGGGAGACCAAGGGTCCCTTTCCACGTGCCACAGGAATCCTGGGACTCCTATCAAGTTTCACGAGGAGTCAGGCATCGTCCCCTTTGGAGGCACTGATCTCCGTGTACCTCTGGAATTTTCAAAGGATGTGAGGCCTCCGGTCGCGATGAGGTGGGGAACTAGGTCTTTCTCTGTGGTCTCCACAGGGGATTCAGACAACATTTTCTCTTCGAAGATGCAAGACTAGCCTGCATTCACGTCACTGTAGGGATATCCGGCCTTATTTCGAGTCAGGGCACCCCCGTGTCCATTCCACTTGAGGCCGCAAACTCAGGGTCCCTCTCACATACCTAGAGCTGAGAGAAGCCTCCTCTTGAGGTGCTTGTGGTAAGGTGGTATTCCTCTGGAGTCGAAGCCAGGGACTAACCTCTCATCTAGAGTTGATTCTTGGTCCACGGAGCTCTTTCGTGTTGCTACAGTGACCTCAGGATCCCTCTAGCCTTGAAAGAGTGTTCTTGGGGTTTCTCTGGAGTGCCATCAAGGAAATCAAGGCTCCTTTCATGTGTGATGTGCAACTCGGAATTGCTCCGCACGCAGTGCAGGGGTATCGGGCCTCATCTTGCGGCGAGGGGGAAGTCTCATGGTTTTTCTCGAGTTGCGTTGGAAACCTGGGGTATATACTCCAGTTACAACGGGGATGGCCCTGCCACACACGTATTTGTTCAGCGACGTCAGCACTCCTACCTAGTTGCGAGGGACAACTCGGGATTCTCCTCGAGGCTTGGCAGGGCAATTGGAACGCCTCTCCAGTTGAGGCGGGAGACCAAGCGTCCCTTTCCACGGGCCACAGGAATCCTGGGACTCCTATCAAGATTCACGAAGACTCAGGCATCGTCTCCTTTGGAGGCACTGATCTCCGGGTACCCCTGGTGTTTTCAAAGGATGTGAGGCCTCCGGTCGCGATGAGGTTGGGAACTAGGTCTTTCTCTGTGGTCTCCACAAAGGATTCAGACATCCTTTCGTCTTGGGAGATGGAAGACGAGCCTGCATTCAAGTCACTGCAAGGATATCCGGCCTTATTTCGAGTCAGGGCATCGCGGTGTCCATTCCACTTGAGGCCGCAAACTCAGGGTCCCTCTCACATACCTAGAGCTGAGAGAAGCCTCCTCTTCAGGTGCTTGTGGTAAGGTGGTATTCCTCTGGAGTCGAAGCCAGGGACTAACCTCTCATCTCGAGTTGATTCTTGGTCCACGGAGCTCTTTTGTGTTGCTACAGTGACCTCAGGATCCCTCTAGCCTTGAAACAGTGTTCTTGGGGTTTCTCTGGAGTGCCATCAAGGAAATCAAGGCTCCTTTCATGTGTGATGTGCAACACGGAATTGCTCTGCACGCAGTGCAGGGGAATCGGGCCTCATCTCGCGGCGTAGGGGAAGTCTCATGGTTTTTCTCGAGTTGCGGCGGGAACCTGGGGTATATTCTCGAGTTACGACTTGGATGGCCCTGCCACACACGTGTTTATTCAGCAACGTCAGGACTCCTGCCTAGTTGCGAGGGACCACTCGGGATTCTCCTCGAGGCTTGGCAGGGCAATTGGGATGCCTCTCCAGCTGAGGCGGGAGACTAAGTGTCCCTTTCCAAGTGCCACAGCAATCCTGGGACTCCTATCAAGTTTCACGAGGAGTCAGACATCGTCTCCTTTGGAGGCACTGATCTCCGCGTACCTCTGGAGTTTTCAAAGGATGTGAGGCCTCTGGTCACGATGAGGTGGGGAAAGAGGTCTTTCTCTGTGGTCTCCACAGGGGATTCAGACATCCTTTCGCCTTGGGAGATGCAAGACGAGCCTGCATTCAAGTCACTGCAGGGATATCCGGCCTTATTTCGAGTCAGGGCATCGCGGTGTCCATTCCACTTGAGGCCGCAAACTCAGGGTCCCTCTCACCTAGAGCTGAGAGAAGCCTCCTCTTGAGGTGCTTGTGGTAAGGTGGTATTCCTCTGGAGTCGAAGCCAGGGACTAACCTCTCATCTCGAGTTGATTTTTGGTTCACGGGGCTCTTTCATGTTGCTACAGTGACCTCAGGATCCCTCTAGCCTAGAAACAGTGTTCTTGGGGTTTCTCTGGAGTGCCATTAAAGAAATCAAGGCTCCTTTCATGTGTGATGTGCAACACGGAATTGCTCTGCACGCAGTGCAGGGGAATCTGGCCTCATCTCGGGGCGAGGGGGAAGTCTCATGGTTTTTCTCGAGTTGCGGCGGGAACCTGGGGTATATTCTCGAGTTACGACGGGGATGGCCCTTCCACACACGTGTTTGTTCAGCGACATCACGACTACTGCCTAGTTGCGAGGGACAACTCGGGATTCTCCTCGAGGCTTGGCAGGGCAATTGGGACGCCTCTCCAGCTGAGGCGGGAGACCAAGGGTCCCTTTCCACGTGCCACAGGAATCCTGGGACTCCTATCAAGTTTCACGAGGAGTCAGGCATCGTCCCCTTTGGAGGCACTGATCTCCGTGTACCTCTGGAATTTTCAAAGGATGTGAGGCCTCCGGTCGCGATGAGGTGGGGAACTAGGTCTTTCTCTGTGGTCTCCACAGGGGATTCAGACAACATTTTCTCTTCGAAGATGCAAGACTAGCCTGCATTCACGTCACTGTAGGGATATCCGGCCTTATTTCGAGTCAGGGCACCCCCGTGTCCATTCCACTTGAGGCCGCAAACTCAGGGTCCCTCTCACATACCTAGAGCTGAGAGAAGCCTCCTCTTGAGGTGCTTGTGGTAAGGTGGTATTCCTCTGGAGTCGAAGCCAGGGACTAACCTCTCATCTAGAGTTGATTCTTGGTCCACGGAGCTCTTTCGTGTTGCTACAGTGACCTCAGGATCCCTCTAGCCTTGAAAGAGTGTTCTTGGGGTTTCTCTGGAGTGCCATCAAGGAAATCAAGGCTCCTTTCATGTGTGATGTGCAACTCGGAATTGCTCCGCACGCAGTGCAGGGGTATCGGGCCTCATCTCGCGGCGAGGGGGAAGTCTCATGGTTTTTCTCGAGTTGCGTTGGAAACCTGGGGTATATACTCCAGTTACAACGGGGATGGCCCTGCCACACACGTATTTGTTCAGCGACGTCAGCACTCCTACCTAGTTGCGAGGGACAACTCGGGATTCTCCTCGAGGCTTGGCAGGGCAATTGGAACGCCTCTCCAGTTGAGGCGGGAGACCAAGCGTCCCTTTCCACGGGCCACAGGAATCCTGGGACTCCTATCAAGATTCACGAAGACTCAGGCATCGACTCCTTTGGAGGCACTGATCTCCGGGTACCCCTGGTGTTTTCAAAGGATGTGAGGCCTCCGGTCGCGATGAGGTTGGGAACTAGGTCTTTCTCTGTGGTCTCCACAAAGGATTCAGACATCCTTTCGTCTTGGGAGATGGAAGACGAGCCTGCATTCAAGTCACTGCAAGGATATCCGGCCTTATTTCGAGTCAGGGCATCGCGGTGTCCATTCCACTTGAGGCCGCAAACTCAGGGTCCCTCTCACATACCTAGAGCTGAGAGAAGCCTCCTCTTGAAGTGCTTCTCGTAAGGTGGTATTCCTCTGGAGTCGAAGCCAGGGACTAACCTCTCATCTAGAGTTGATTCTTGGTCCACGGAGCTCTTTCGTGTTGCTACAGTGACCTCAGGATCCCTCTAGCCTTGAAACAGTGTTCTTGGGGTTTCTCTGGAGTGCCATCAAGGAAATCAAGGCTCCTTTCATGTGTGATGTGCAACACGGAATTGCTGTGCACGCAGTGCAGGGGAATCGGGCCTCATCTCGCGGCGAGGGGGAAGTCTCATGGTTTTTCTCGAGTTGCGGCGGGAACCTGGGGTATACTCTCGAGTTACGACGGGGATGGCCCTTCCACACACTTGTTTGTTAAGTGACGTCAGGACTCCTGCCTAGTTGCGAGGGACAACTCGGGATTCACCTCGAGGCTTGGCAGGGCAATTGGGACGCCTCTCCAGGTGAGGCGGGAGACCAAGGGTCACTTTCCACATACCACAGGAATCCTGGGACTCTATCAAGGTTCACGAAGACTGAGGCATCGTCTCCTTTGGAGGCACTGATCTCCGCGTACCTCTGGAGTTTCCAAAGGATGTGAGGCCTCCGGTCGCGATCAGGTGGGGAACTAGGTCTTTCTCTGTGGTCTCCACAGGGGATTCAGACATCCTTTCGTTTTGTGAGATGCAAGACGAGCCTGCATTCAAGTCACTGCAGGGATATCCGGCCTTATTTCGAGTCAGGGCATCGCGGTGTTCATTCGGCTTGAGGCCGCAAACTCAGGGTCCCTCTCACATACATAGAGCTGAGAGAAGCCTCCTCTTGAGGTACTTGTGGTAAGGTGGTAATTCTCTGTAGTAGACGCCAGGGCCTAACCTCTCATCTCGAGTTGATTTTCGGTTCACGGAGCTCTTTCCTGTTGCTACAGTGACCTCAGGATCCCTCTAGCCTTGAGACAGTGTTCTTGGGGTTTCTCTGGAGTGCCATCAAGGAAATCAAGGCTCCTTTCATGTGTGATGTGCAACACGGGATTGCTCTGCACGCAGTGCACGGGAATCGGGCCTCATTTCGCAGCGAGGGGGAAGTCTGATGGTTTTTCTCGAGTTGCGGCGGGAACCTGGGGTATATTCTCGAGTTATGCCGGGGATGGCTCTTCCACACAAGTGTTTGTTTAGGGACGGCAGGACTCCTGCCTAGGTGCGAGGGACTACTCGGGATTCTCCTCGAGGATTGGCAGGGCAATTGGGACGCCTCTCCAGCTGAGGCGGGAGACCAAGGGTCCCTTTCCACGTGCCACAGGAATCCTGGGGGTCCTATCAGGTTTCACGAGGAGTCAGGCATCGTCTCCTTTGGAGGCACTGATCTCCGCGTACCTCTGGAGTTTTCAAAGGATGTGAGGCCTCCGGTCAAGATGAGGTGGGGAACTAGGTCTTTCTCTGTGGTCTCCACAGGGGATTCAGACATCCTTTCGTCTTGGTAGATGCAAGACGAGCCTGCATTCAAGTCACTGCAGGGAAATCGGCCTTATTTCGAGTCAGGGCATCACGGTGTCCATTCCACTTGAGGCCGCAAACTCAGGGTCCCTCTCACATACCTAGAGCTGAGAGAAGCCTCCTCTTGAGGTGCTTGTTGTAAGGTGGTATTCCTCTGGAGTCGAAGTCAGGGACTAACCTCTCATCTCGAGTTGATTTTTGGTTCACGGAGCTCTTTCGTGTTGCTACAGTGACCTCAGGATCCCTCTAGCCTTGAAACAGTGTTCTTGGGGTTTCTCTGGAGTGCCACCAAGGAAATCAAGGCTCCTTTCATGTGTGATGTGCAACACGGAATTGCTCTGCACGCAGTGCAGAGGAATCGGGCCTCGTCTCGTGGCGAGGGGAAGTCTCATGGTTTTTCCGGAGTTGTGGTGGGAACCTGGGGTATATTCTCGAGTTACGACGGGGATGGCCCTTCCACACACGTGTTTGTTCAGCGACGTCAGGACTCCTGCCTAGTTGCGAGGGACAACTCGGGATTCTCCTCGAGGCTTGGCAGGGCAATTGGGACGCCTCTCCAGCTGAGGCAGAAGACCAAGGTTCCCTTTCCACATGCCACAGGATTACTGGGACTCCTATCTAGTTTCACGAGGAGTCAGGCATTGTCTCCTTTGTAGGCACTGATCTCCACTTACCTCTGGAGTTTTCAAAGAATGTGAGGCCTCCGGTCGCGATGAGGTGGGGAACTAGGTCTTTCTCTGTGGTCTCCACATGGGATTCAGACATCCTTTCGTCTTGGGAGTTGCAAGACGAGCCTACATTCAAGTCACTGCAGGGATATCCGGCCTTATTTCGAGACTGGGTATCCCCATGTCCATTCCGCTTGAAGCTGCAAACGCAGGGTCCTTCTCACATAGCTAGAGCTGAGAGAAGCCTCCTCTTGAGGTGCTTGTGGTAAGGTGGTATTCCTCTGGAGTCGAAGCCAGGGACTAACCTCTCATCTCCAGTTGATTTTTGGTCCACGGAGCTCTTTCCTGTTGCTACAGTGACCTCAGGATCCCTCTAGCCTTGAAACAGTGTTCTTGGTGTTTCTCTGGATTGCCATCACGGAAATCAAGGCTCCTGTCATGTGTGATGTGGAACACGAAATTGCTCTGCATGCAGTGCAGGGGAATCGGGCCTCATCTCGCGGTGAGGGGGAAGTCTCATGGTTTTTCTCGAGTTGCGGCGGGAAAATGGGTTATATTCTCGAGTTACGACGGGGATGGCCCTTCCACCCAGGTGTTTGTTCAGCAACGTCAGGACTCCTGCCTAGTTGCGAGGGACAACTCGGGATTCTCCTCGAGGCTTGGCAGGGCAATTGGGACGCCTCTCCAGCTGAGGCGGGAGACCAAGGGTCACTTTCCTCGTGCCACAGGAATCCTGGGACTCCTATCAAGTTTCACGAGGAGTCAGGCATCGTCTCCTTGGGAGGCACTGATCTCCGCGTACCTCTGGAGTTTTCAAAGGATGTGAGGCCTCCGGTCGCGATGAAGTGGGGAACTAGGTCTTTCTCTGTGGTCTCCACAGGGGATTCAGACATCCTTTCGTTTTGGTAGATGCAAGACGAGCCTGCATTCAAGTCACTGCAGGGATATCCTGCCTTATTTCGAGTCAGGGCATCGCGGTGTCCATTCCACTTAAGGCCGCAAACTCAGGGTCCCTCTCACATACCTAGAGCTGAGAGAAGCCTCCTCTTGAGGTGCTTGTGGTAAGGTGGTATTCCTCTGGAGTCGAAGCCAGGGACTAACCTCTCATCTCGAGTTGATTTTTGGTCCACGGAGCTCTTTCGTGTTGCTACAGTGACCTCAGGATCCCTCTAGCCTTGAAACAGTGTTCTTGGGGTTTCTCTGGAGTGCCATCAAGGAAATCAAGGCTCCTTTCATGTGTGATGTGCAAAACGGAATTGCTCTGCACGCAGTGCAGGGGAATCGGGCCTCATCTCGCGGCGAGGGGGAAGTCTCATGGTTTTTCTCGAGTTGCGGCGGGAACCTGGGGTATATTCTCGAGTTACGACGGGGATGGCCCTTCCACCCACGTGTTTCTTCAGCGACGTCAGGACTCCTGCCTAGTTGCGAGGGACAACTCGGGATTCTCCTCGAGGCTTGGCAGGGCAATTGGGACGCCTCTCCAGCTGAGGTGGAAGACCAAGGGTCCCTTTCCACGTGCCACAGGAATCCTGGGACTCCTATCAAGTTTCACGAGGAGTCAGGCATCGTCTCCTTTGGAGGCACGGATCTCTGAGTACCTCTGGGGTTATCAAAGGATGTGAGGCCTCCGGTCGCGATGAAGTTGGGAACTAGTTCTTTCTCTGTGGTCTCTACAGGGGATTCAGACATCCTTTCGTCTTGGGAGATGCAAGACGAGCCTGCATTCAAGTCACTGCAATGATATCCGGCCTTATTTCGAGTCAAGGCATTGCGGTGTCCATTCCACTTGAGGCCGCAATCTCAGGGTCCCTCTCACATACCTAGAGCTGAGAGAAGCCTCCTCTTGAGGTGCTTGTGGTAAGGTGGTATTCCTCTGGAGTCGAGGCCAGGGACTAACCCCTCATCTCGAGTTGATTTTTGGTCCACGGAGCTCTTTCATGTTGCTACAGTGACCTCAGGTTCCCTCTAGCCTTGAAACAGTGTTCTTGAGGTTTCTCTGGAGCGCCATCAAGGAAATCAAGGCTCCTTTCATGTGTGGTGTGCAAGACGGAATTGCTCTGCACGCAGTTCAGGGGAATCGGGCCTCATCTCGCGGCGAGGGGGAAGTCTCATGGTTTTTCTCGAGTTGCGGCGGGAACCTGGGCTATATTCTCGAGTTACGATGGGGATGGCCCTTCCACACACCTGTTTGTTCAGCGACGTCAGAACTCCTGCCTAGTTGCGAGGAACAACTCGGGATTCTCCTCGAGGCTTGGCAGGGCAATTGGGACGCCTCTCCAGCTGAGGCGGGAGACCAAGGGTCCCTTTCCACGTGCCACAGGAATCCTGGGACTCCTATCAAGTTTCACGAGGAGTCAGGCATCGTCTCCTTTGGAGGCACTGATCTCCGCGTACCTCTGGAATTTTCAAAGGATGTGAGGCCTCCGGTCGCGATGAGGTGGGGAAATAGGTCTTTTTCTGTGGTCTCCACAGGGGATTCAGACATACTTTCATCTTGGGAGATGCAAGACGAGCCTGCATTCAAGTCACTGCTGGGATATCCGGCTTTATTTTGCGTCAGGGCATCTCAGTGTCCATTGCAGTTGAGGCCGCAAACTCAGGGTCCCTCTCACATACCTAGAGCTGAGAGAAGCCTCCTCTTGAGGTGCTTGTGGTAAGGTGGTATTCCTCTGGAGTCGAAGCCAGGGACTAACCTCTCATCTCGAGTTGATTTGTGGTCCACGGAGCTCTTTTGTGTTGCTACAGTGACCTCAGGATCCCTCTAGCCTTGCAACAGTGTTCTTGGGGTTTCGCTGGAGTGCCATCAAGGAAATCAAGGCTCCTTTCATGTGTGATGTGCAAAACGGAATTGCTCTGCACGCAGTGCAGGGAAATCGGGCCTCATCTCACGGCGATGGGGAAGTCTCATGGTTTTTCTCGAGTTGCGGCGGGAACCTGGGGTATATTCTCGAGTTACGACCGGGATGGCCCTTCCATCCACGTGTTTGTTCAGCCACGTCAGGACTCCTGCCTATTTGCGAGGGCCAACTCGGGAATCTCCTCGAGGCTTGGCAGGGCAATTGGGACGCCTCTCCAGCTGAGGCGGGAGACCAAGGGTCCCTTTCCTCGTGCCACAGGAATCCTGGGACTCCTATCAAGTTTCACGAGGAGTCAGGCGTCGTCTCCTTTGGAGGCACTGATCTCCGCGTACCTCTGGAGTTTTCAAAGGATGTGAGGCCTCCAGTCGCGATGAGGTGGGGAACTAGGTCTTTCTCTGTGGTCTCCACAGGGGATTCAGACATCCTTTCGTCTTGGGAGATGCAAGACGAGCCTGCATTCAAATCACTGCAGGGATATCCGGCCTTATTTCGAATCAAGGCATCGCGGTGTCCATTCCACTTGAGGCCGCAAACTCAAGGTCCCTCTCACATACATAGAGCTGAGAGAAGCCTCCTCTTGAGGTGCTTGTGGTAAGGTGGTTTTCCTCTGGAGTTGAAGCCAGGGACTAACCTCTCATCTCGAGTTGATCTTTGGTCCACGGAGCTCTTTCGTGTTGCTACAGTGACCTCAGGATCCCTCTAGCCTTGAAACAGTGTTCTTGGCATTTCTCTGGAGTGCCATCAAGGAAATCAAGGCTCCTTTCATGTGTGATGTGAAACACGGAATTGCTCTGCACGCAGTGCAGGGGAATCGGGCCTCATCTCGCGGCGAGGGGGAAGTCTCATGGTTTTTCTCGAGTTGCGGCGGGAACCTGAGCTATATTCTCGAGTTACGACGGGAATGGCCCTTCCACACACGTGTTTGTTCAGCGACGTCCGGACTCCTGCCTAGTTGCGAGGGACAACTCGGGATTCTCCTCGAGGCTTGGCAGGGCAATTGGGACGCCTCTCCAGCTGAGGTGGAAGACCAAGGGTCCCTTTCCACGTGCCACAGGAATCCTGGGACTCCTATCAAGTTTCACGAGGAGTCAGGCATCGTCTCCTTTGGAGGCACGGATCTCTGCGTACCTCTGGGTTTATCAAAGGATGTGAGGCCTCCGGTCGCGATGAGGTGGGGAACTAGGTCTTTCTCTGTGGTCTCTACAGGGGATTCAGACATCCTTTCGTCTTGGGAGATGCAAGACGAGCCTGCATTCAAGTCACTGCAATGATATCCGGCCTTATTTCGAGTCAAGGCATTGCGGTGTCCATTCCACTTGAGGCCGCAATCTCAGGGTCCCTCTCACATACCTAGAGCTGAGAGAAGCCTCCTCTTGAGGTGCTTGTGGTAAGGTGGTATTCCTCTGGAGTCGAAGCCAGGGACTAACCCCTCATCTCGAGTTGATTTTTGGTCCACGGAGCTCTTTCGTGTTGCTACACTGACCTCAGGTTCCCTCTAGCCTTGAAACAGTGTTCTTGGGGTTTCTCTGGAGTGCCATCAAGGAAATCAAGGCTCCTGTCATGTGTGATGTGGAACACGAAATTGCTCTGCATGCAGTGCAGGGGAATCGGGCCTCATCTCGCGGTGAGGGGGAAGTCTCATGGTTTTTCTCGAGTTGCGGCGGGAAAATGGGTTATATTCTCGAGTTACGACGGGGATGACCCTTCCACCCAGGTGTTTGTTCAGCAACGTCAGGACTCCTGCCTAGTTGCGAGGGACAACTCGGGATTCTCCTCAAGGCTTGGCAGGGCAATTGGGACGCCCCTCCAGCTGAGGCGGGAGACCAAGGGTCCCTTTCCACGTGCCACAGGAATCCTGGGACTCCTATCAAGTTTCACAAGGAGTCAGGCATCGTCTCCTTTGGAGGCACTGATCTCCGAGTACCTCTGGTGTTTTCAAAGGATGTGAGGCCTCCGGTCGCGATGAGGTGGGGAACTAGGTCTTTCTCTGTGGTCTCCACAGGGGATTCAGACATCCTTTCGCCTTGGGAGATGCAAGACGAGCCTGCATTCAAGTCACTGCAGGGATATCCGGCCTTATTTCGAGTCAGGGCATCGCGGTGTCCATTCCACTTGAGGCCGCAAACTCAGGGTCCCTCTCACATACCTAGAGCTGAGAGAAGCCTCCTCTTGAGGTGCTTGTGGTAAGGTGGTATTCCTCTGGAGTCGAAGCCAGGGACTAACCTCTCATCTCGAGTTGATTTTTGGTCCACGGGGCTCTTTCATGTTGCTACAGTGACCTCAGGATCCCTCTAGCCTAGAAACAGTGTTCTTGGGGTTTCTCTGGAGTGCCATCAAGGAAATCAAGGCTCCTTTCATGTGTGATGTGCAACACAGAATTGCTCTGCATGCAGTACAGGGGAATCGGGCCTCATCTCGGGGCGAGGGTGAAGTCTCATGGTTTTTCTCGAGTTGCGGCGGGAACCTGGGGTATATTCTCGAGTTACGACGGGGATGGCCCTTCCACACCCGTGTTTGTTCAGCGACGTCAGGACTCCTGCCTAGTTGCGAGGGACAACTCGGGATTCTCCTTGAGGCTTGGCAGTGCAATTGGGACGCCTCTCCAGCTGAGGCGGGAGACCAAGAGTCCCTTTCCACGTGCCACAGGAATCCTGGGACTCCTATCAAGTTTCACGAGACGTCAGGCATCGTCTCCTTTGGAGGCACTGATTTCCGCGTACCTCTGGAGTTCTCAAAGGATGTGAGGCCTCCGGTCGCGATGAGGTGGGGAACTAGGTCTTTCTCTGTGGTCTGCACAGGGGATTCAGACATCCTTTCGTCTTGGGAGATGCAAGTCGAGCCTGCATTCAAGTCACTGCACGGATATCCGGCCTTATTTCGAGTCAGGGCATCGCAGTGTCCATTCCACTTGAGGCCGCAAAATCAGCGTCCATCTCACATACCTAGACCTGAGAGAAGCCTCCTCTTCAGGTGCTTGTGAGAAGGTGGTATTCCTCTGGAGTCGATGCCAGGGACTAACCCCTCATCTCGAGTTGATTCTTGGTCCACGGAGCTCTTTCATGTTGCTACAGTGACCTCAGGATCCCTCTAGCCTTGAAACAGTGTTCTTGGGGTTTCTCTGGAGTGCCATCAAGGAAATCAAGGCTCCTTTCATGTGTGATGTGCAACACGGAATTGCTCTGCAAGCAGTGCAGGGGAATCGGGCCTCATCTCGCTGCGAGGGGGAAGTCTCATGGTTTTTCTGGAGTTGCGTCGGGAACCTGGGGTATATTCTCGAGTTACGACGGGGATGGTCCTTCCACACGTGTTTTTTCAGCGACGTCAAGACTCCTGCCTAGTTGCGAGGGACAACTCGGGATTCTCCTCGAGGCTTGGCAGGGCAATTGGGACGCCTCTACAGCTGAGGCGGGAGACCAAGGGTCCCTTTCCACGTGCCACAGGTATCCTGGGACTCCTATCAAGATTCACGAGGAGTCAGGCGTCGTCTCATTTGGAGGCACTGATCTCCGCGTACCTCTGGAGTTTTCAAAGGATGTGAGGTCTCCGGTCGCGATGAGGTGGGGAACTAGGTATTTCTCTGTGGTCTCCACAATGGATTCAGACATCCTTTCGTCTTGGGAGATGCAAGACGAGCCTGCATTCAAGTCACTGCAGGGATATCCGGCCTTATTTCGAGTCAGGGCATCGCGGTGTCCATTCCACTTGAGGCCGCAAACTCAGGGTCCCTCTCACATACCTAGAGCTGAGAGAAGCCTCCTCTTGAGGTGCTTGTGGTAAGGTGGTGTTCCTCTGGAGTCGAAGCCAGGGACTAACCTCTCATCTCGAGTTGATTTGTGGTCCACGGAGCTCTTTCGTGTTGCTACAGTGACCTCAGGATCCCTCTAGCCTTGAAACAGTGTTCTTGGGGTTTCGCTGGAGCGCCAGCACGGAAATCAAGGCTCCTTTCATGTGTGATGTGCAAAACGGAATTGCTCTGCACGCAGTGCAGGGGAATCGGGCCTCATCTCACGGCGATGGGGAAGTCTCATGGTTTTTCTCGAGTTGCGGCGGGAACCTGGGGTATATTCTCGAGTTACGACCGGGATGGTCCTTCCATCCACGTGTTTGTTCAGCGACGTCAGGACTCCTGCCTATTTGCGAGGGCCAACTCGGGAATCTCCTCGAGGCTTGGCAGGGCAATTGGGACGCCTCTCCAGCTGAGGCGGGAGACCAAGGGTCCCTTTCCTCGTGCCACAGGAATCCTGGGACCCCTATCAAGTTTCACGAGGAGTCAGGCGTCGTCTCCTTTGGAGGCACTGATCTCCGCGTACCTCTGGAGTTTTCAAAGAATGTGAGGCCTCCAGTCGCGATGAGGTGGGGAACTAGGTCTTTCTCTGTGGTCTCCACAGGGGATTCAGACATCCTTTCGTCTTGGGAGATGCAAGACGAGCCTGCATTCAAATCACTGCAGGGATATCCGGCCTTATTTCGAATCAAGGCATCGCGGTGTCCATTCCACTTGAGGCCGCAAACTCAAGGTCCCTCTCACATACCTAGAGCTGAGAGAAGCCTCCACTTGAGGTGCTTGTAGTAAGGTGGTTTTCCTCTGGAGTTGAAGCCAGGGCCTAACCTCTCATCTCGAGTTGATCTTTGGTCCACGGAGCTCTTTCGTGTTGCTACAGTGACCTCAGGATCCCTCTAGCCTTGAAACAGTGTTCTTTGCATTTCTCTGGAGTGCCATCAAGGAAATCAAGGCTCCTTTCATGTGTGATGTGCAACACGGAATTGCTCTGCACGCAGTGCAGGGGAATCGGGCCTCATCTCGCGGCGAGGGGGAAGTCTCATGGTTTTTCTCGAGTTGCGGCGGGAACCTGAGCTATATTCTCGAGTTACGACGGGAATGGCCCTTCCACACACGTGTTTGTTCAGCGACGTCAGGACTCCTGCCTAGTTGCGAGGGACAACTCGGGATTCTCCTCGAGGCTTGGCAGGGCAATTGGGACGCCTCTCCAGCTGAGGTGGAAGACCAAGGGTCCCTTTCCACGTGCCACAGGAATCCTGGGACTCCTATCAAGTTTCACGAGGAGTCAGGCATCGTCTCCTTTGGAGGCACGGATCTCTGCGTACCTCTGGGTTTATCAAAGGATGTGAGGCCTCCGGTCGCGATGAGGTGGGGAACTAGGTCTTTCTCTGTGGTCTCTACAGGGGATTCAGACATCCTTTCGTCTTGGGAGATGCAAGACGAGCCTGCATTCAAGTCACTGCAATGATATCCGGCCTTATTTCGAGTCAAGGCATTGCGGTGTCCATTCCACTTGAGGCCGCAATCTCAGGGTCCCTCTCACATACCTAGAGCTGAGAGAAGCCTCCTCTTGAGGTGCTTGTGGTAAGGTGGTATTCCTCTGGAGTCGAAGCCAGGGACTAACCCCTCATCTCGAGTTGATTTTTGGTCCACGGAGCTCTTTCGTGTTGCTACACTGACCTCAGGTTCCCTCTAGCCTTGAAACAGTGTTCTTGGGGTTTCTCTGGAGTGCCATCAAGGAAATCAAGGCTCCTGTCATGTGTGATGTGGAACACGAAATTGCTCTGCATGCAGTGCAGGGGAATCGGGCCTCATCTCGCGGTGAGGGGGAAGTCTCATGGTTTTTCTCGAGTTGCGGCGGGAAAATGGGTTATATTCTCGAGTTACGACGGGGATGGCCCTTCCACCCAGGTGTTTGTTCAGCAACGTCAGGACTCCTGCCTAGTTGCGAGGGACAACTCGGGATTCTCCTCAAGGCTTGGCAGGGCAATTGGGACGCCCCTCCAGCTGAGGCGGGAGACCAAGGGTCCCTTTCCACGTGCCACAGGAATCCTGGGACTCCTATCAAGTTTCACAAGGAGTCAGGCATCGTCTCCTTTGGAGGCACTGATCTCCGAGTACCTCTGGTGTTTTCAAAGGATGTGAGGCCTCCGGTCGCGATGAGGTGGGGAACTAGGTCTTTCTCTGTGGTCTCCACAGGGGATTCAGACATCCTTTCGCCTTGGGAGATGCAAGACGAGCCTGCATTCAAGTCACTGCAGGGATATCCGGCCTTATTTCGAGTCAGGGCATCGCGGTGTCCATTCCACTTGAGGCCGCAAACTCAGGGTCCCTCTCACATACCTAGAGCTGAGAGAAGCCTCCTCTTGAGGTGCTTGTGGTAAGGTGGTATTCCTCTGGAGTCGAAGCCAGGGACTAACCTCTCATCTCGAGTTGATTTTTGGTTCACGGGGCTCTTTCATGTTGCTACAGTGACCTCAGGATCCCTCTAGCCTAGAAACAGTGTTCTTGGGGTTTCTCTGGAGTGCCATTAAAGAAATCAAGGCTCCTTTCATGTGTGATGTGCAACACGGAATTGCTCTGCACGCAGTACAGGGGAATCGGGCCTCATCTCGGGGCGAGGGGGAAGTCTCATGGTTTTTCTCGAGTTGCGGCGGGAACCTGGGGTATATTCTCGAGTTACGACGGGGATGGCCCTTCCACACAAGTGTTTGTTCAGCGACGGCAGGACTCCTGCCTAGTTGCGAGGGACAACTCGGGATTCTCCTTGAGGCTTGGCAGTGCAATTGGGACGCCTCTCCAGCTGAGGAGGGAGACCAAGAGTCCCTTTCCACGTGCCACAGGCATCCTGGGACTCCTATCAAATTTCACGAGGCGTCAGGCATCGTCTCCTTTGGAGGCACTGATTTCCGCGTACCTCTGGAGTTCTCAAAGGATGTGAGGCCTCCGGTCGCGATGAGGTGGGGAACTAGGTCTTTCTCTGTGGTCTGCACAGGGGATTCAGACATCCTTTCGTCTTGGGAGATGCAAGTCGAGCCTGCATTCAAGTCACTGCACGGATATCCGGCCTTATTTCGAGTCAGGGCATCGCGGTGTCCATTCCACTTGAGGCCGCAAAATCAGCGTCCATCTCACATACCTAGACCTGAGAGAAGCCTCCTCTTGAGGTGCTTGTGAGAAGGTGGTATTCCTCTGGAGTCGATGCCAGGGACTAACCCCTCATCTCGAGTTGATTCTTGGTCCACGGAGCTCTTTCATGTTGCTACAGTGACCTCAGGATCCCTCTAGCCTTGAAACAGTGTTCTTGGGGTTTCTCTGGAGTGCCATCAAGGAAATCAAGGCTCCTTTCATGTGTGATGTGCAACACGGAATTGCTCTGCACGCAGTGCAGGGGAATCGGGCCTCATCTCGCGGCGAGGGGGAAGTCTCATGGTTTTTCCGGAGTTGTGGTGGGAACCTGGGGTATATTCTCGAGTTACGACGGGGATGGCCCTTCCACCCACGTGTTTCTTCAGCGACGTCAGGACTCCTGCCTAGTTGCGAGGGACAACTCGGGATTCTCCTCGAGGCTTGGCAGGGCAATTGGGACGCCTCTCCAGCTGAGGCAGAAGACCAAGGTTCCCTTTCCACATGCCACAGGATTACTGGGACTCCTATCTAGTTTCACGAGGAGTCAGGCATTGTCTCCTTTGTAGGCACTGATCTCCACTTACCTCTGGAGTTTTCAAAGGATGTGAGGCCTCCGGTCGCGATGAGGTGGGGAAGTAGGTCTTTCTCTGTGGTCTCCACATGGGATTCAGACATCCTTTCGTCTTGGGAGTTGCAAGACGAGCCTACATTCAAGTCACTGAAGGGATATCCGGCCTTATTTCGAGACTGGGTATCCCCATGTCCATTCCGCTTGAAGCTGCAAACGCAGGGTCCTTCTCACATACCTAGAGCTGAGAGAAGCCTCCTCTTGAGGTGCTTGTGGTAAGGTGGAATTCCTCTGGAGTCGAAGCCAGGGACTAACCTCTCATCTCGAGTTGATTTTTGGTCCACGGAGCTCTTTCGTGTTGCTACAGTGACCTCAGGATCCCTCTAGCCTTGAAACAGTGTTCTTGGTGTTTCTCTGGATTGCCATCACGGAAATCAAGGCTCCTGTCATGTGTGATGTGGAACACGAAATTGCTCTGCATGCAGTGCAGGGGAATCGGGCCTCATCTCGCGGTGAGGGGGAAGTCTCATGGTTTTTCTCGAGTTGCGGCGGGAAAATGGGTTATATTCTCGAGTTACGACGGGGATGGCCCTTCCACCCAGGTGTTTGTTCAGCAACGTCAGGACTCCTGCCTAGTTGCGAGGGACAACTCGGGATTCTCCTCGAGGATTGGTAGGGCAATTGGGACGCCTCACCAGCTGAGGCAGGAGACCAAGGGTCCCTTTCCACGTGCCACAAGAATCCTCGGAGTCCTATCAAGTTTCACGAGGAGTAAGGCATCGTGTCCTTTGGAGGCACTGATCTCCGCGTACCTCTGGAGTTTTCAAAGGATGTGAGGCCTCCGGGCGCGATGAGGTGGGGAACTAGGTATTTCTCTGTGGTCTCCACAGTGGATTCAGACATCCTTTCGTCTTGGGAGATGCAAGACGAGCCTGGATTCAAGTCACTGCAGGGATATCCGGCCTTATTTCGAGTCAGGGCATCGCGGTGTCCATTCCACTTGAGGCCGCAAACTCAGGGTCCCTCTCACATACCTAGAGCTGAGAGAAGCCTCCTCTTGAGGTGCTTGAGGTAAGGTTCCTCTGGAGTCGAAGCCAGGGACTAACCTCTCATCTCGAGTTGATTTTTGGTCCATGGAGCTCTTTCGTGTTGCTACAGTGACCTCAGGATCCCTCTAGCCTTGAAACAGTGTTCTTGGGGTTTCTCTGGAGTGCCATCAAGGAAATCAAGGCTCCTTTCGTGTGTGATGTGCAACACGGAATTCCTCTGCACGCAGTGCAGGGGAATCTGGCCTCATCTCACGGCGAGGGGGAAGTCTCATGGTTTTTCTCGAGTTGCCGCGAGAACCTGGGGTATATTCTCGAGTTACGACGGGGATGGCCCTTACAGACACGTGTTTGTTCAGCCACGTCAGGACTCCTGCCTAGTTGCGAGGGACAACTCGGGATTCTCCTCGAGGCTTGGCAGGGCAATTGGGACGCCTCTCCAGCTGAGGCGGGAGACAAAGGTTCCCTTTCCACGTGCCACAGGAATCCTGGGACTCCTATCAAGTTTCACGAGGAGTCAGGCATCGCCTCCGTTGGAGGCACTGATCTCTGCATACCTCTGGAGTTTTGAAAGGATGTGAGGCCTCCGGTCGCGATGAGGTGGGGAACTAGGTCTTTCTCTGTGGTCTCCACAGGGGATTCAGACATCCTTTCGTCTTGGGAGATGCAAGACGAGCCTGCATTCAAGTCACTGCAGGGATATCCGGCCTTATTTCGAACCAGGGCATCGCGGTGTCCATTCCACTTGAGGACACAAAGTCAGGGTCCCTCTCACATACGTAGAGCTGAGAGAAGCCTCCTCTTGAGGTGCTTGTGGTAAGGTGGTGTTCCTCTGGAGTCGAAGCCAGGGACTAACCTCTCATCTCGAGTTGATTTTTGGTCCACGGAGCTCTTTCGTGTTACTACAGTGACCTCAGGATCCCTCTAGCCTTGAAAGAGTGTTCTTGGGGTTTCTCTGGAGTGCCATCAAGGAAATCAAGGCTCCTTTCATGTGTGATGTGCAACACGGAATTGCTCTGCACGCAGTGCAGGGGAATCGGCCTCATCTCGCGGTGAGGGGGAAGTCTCATGGTTTTGCTCGAGTTGCGGCGGGAACCTGGGGTATATTCTCGAGTTACGACGGGGATGGCCCTTCCACCCACGTGTTTCTTCAGCGACGTCAGGACTTCTGCCTAGTTGCGAGGGACAACTCAGAATTCTCCTCGAGGCTTGGCAGGGCAATTGGGACGCCTCTTCAGCTGAGGCGGGAGACCAAGGGTCCCTTTCCACGTGCCACAGGAATCCTGGGACTCCTATCAAGTTTCTCGAGGAGTCAGGCATCGTCTCCTTTGGAGGCACTGATCTCCGCGTAGCTCTGGAGTTTTCAAAGGAGGTGAGGCCTCTGGTCGCCATGAGGTGGGGAACTAGGTCTTTCTCTGTGGTCTCCACAGGGGATTCAGACATCCTTTCATCTTGGGAGATGCAAGACGAGCCTGCATTCAAGTCACTGCAGGGATATCCGGCCTTATTTCGAGTCAGGGCATCGCGGTGTCCATTCCACTTGAGGCCGCAAACTCAGGGTCCCTCTCACATACCTAGAGCTGAGAGAAGCCTCCTCTTGAGGTGATTGTGGTAAGGTGGTATTCCTCTGGAGTCGAAGCCAGGGACTAACCTCTCATCTCGAGTTGATTTTTGGTCCACCGAGCTCTTTCGTGTTGCTATAGTGACCTCAGGATCCCTCTAGCCTTGAAACAGTGTTCTTGGGGTTTCTCTGGAGTGCCATCAAGGAAATCAAGGCTCCTTTCATGTGTGATGTGCAAAACGGAATTGCTCTGCACGCAGTGCAGGGGAATCGGGCCTCATCTCGCGGCGAGGGGGAAGTCTCATGGTTTTTCTCGAGTTGCGGCGGGAACCTGGGGTATATTCTCGAGTTACGACGGGGATGGCCCTTCCACCCACGTGTTTCTTCAGCGACGTCAGGACTCCTGCCTAGTTGCGAGGGACAACTCGGGATTCTCCTCGAGGCTTGGCAGGGCAATTGGGACGCCTCTCCAGCTGAGGCGGGAGACCAAGGGTCACTTTCCACGTGACACAGGAATCCTGGGACTCCTATCAAGTTTCACGAGGAGTCAGGCATCGTCTCCTTGGGAGGCACTGATCTCCGCGTACCTCTGGAGTTTTCAAAGGATGTGAGGCCTCCGGTCGCGATGAGGTGGGGAACTAGGTCTTTCTCTGTGGTCTCCACAGGGGATTCAGACATCCTTTCGTTTTGGTAGATGCAAGACGAGCCTGCATTCAAGTCACTGCAGGGATATCCGGCCTTCTTTCGAGTCAGGGCATCGCGGTGTCCATTCCACTTGAGGCCGCAAACTCAGGGTCCCTCTCACATACCTAGAGCTGAGAGAAGCCTCCTCTTGAGGTGCTTGTGGTAAAGTGGTATTCCTCTGGAGTCGAAGCCAGTGACTAACCTCTCATCTCGAGTTGATTTTTGGTCAACAGAGCTCTTTCCTGTTGCTACAGTGACCTCAGGATCCCTCTAGCCTTGAAAGAGTGTTCTTGGGGTTTCTCTGGAGTGCCATCAAGGAAATCAAGACTCCTTTCATGTGTGATGTGCAACACGGAATTGCTCTGCACGCAGTTCAGGGGAATCGGGCCTCATCTCGCGGCGAGGGGAAAGTCTCATGGTTTTTCTCGAGTTGCGGCGGGAACCTGGGCTATATTCTCGAGTTACGATGGGGATGGCCCTTCCACACACCTGTTTGTTCAGCGACGTCAGAACTCCTGCCTAGTTGCGAGGAACAACTCGGGATTCTCCTCGAGGCTTGGCAGGGCAATTGGGACGCCTCTCCAGCTGAGGCGGGAGACCAAGGGTCCCTTTCCACGTGCCACAGGAATCCTGGGACTCCTATCAAGTTTCACGAGGAGTCAGGCATCTTCTCCTTTGGAGGCACTGATCTCCGCCTACCTCGGGAGTTTTCAAAGGATGTGAGGCCTCCGGTCGCGATGAGGTGGGGAAATAGGTCTTTTTCTGTGGTCTCCACAGGGGATTCAGACATACTTTCATCTTGGGAGATGCAAGACGAGCCTGCATTCAAGTCACTGCTGGGATATCCGGCTTTATTTCGAGTCAGGGCATCTCAGTGTCCATTGCAGTTGAGGCCGCAAACTCAGGGTCCCTCTCACATACCTAGAGCTGAGAGAAGCCTCCTCTTGAGGTGCTTGTGGTAAGGTGGTATTCCTCTGGAGTCGAAGCCAGGGACTAACCTCTCATCTCGAGTTGATTTGTGGCCAAGGAGCTCTTTCGTGTTGCTACAGTGACCTCAGGATCCCTCTAGCCTTGAAACAGTGTTCTTGGGGTTTCGCTGGAGTGCCAGCACGGAAATCAAGGCTCCTTTCATGTGTGATGTGCAAAACGGAATTGCTCTGCACGCAGTGCAGGGGAATCGGGCCTCATCTCACGGCGATGGGGAAGTCTCATGGTTTTTCTCGAGTTGCGGCGGGAACCTGGGGTATATTCTCGAGTTACGACCGGGATGGCCCTTCCACCCACGTGTTTGTTCAGCGACGTCAGGACTCCTGCCTAGCTGCGAGGGACAACTCGGGATTCTCCTCGAGGCTTGGCAGGGCAATTGGGACGCCTCTCCAGCTGAGGCGGGAGACCAAGGGTCCCTTTCCTCGTGCCACAGGAATCCTGGGACTCCTATCAAGTTTCACGAGGAGTCAGGCGTCGTCTCCTTTGGAGGCACTGATCTCCGCGTACCTCTGGAGTTTTCAAAGGATGTGAGGCCTCCAGTCGCCATGAGGTGGGGAACTAGGTCTTTCTCTGTGGTCTCCACAGGGGATTCAGACATCCTTTCGTCTTGGGAGATGCAAGACGAGCCTGCATTCAAATCACTGCAGGAATATCCGGCCTTATTTCGAATCAAGGCATCGCGGTGTCCATTCCACTTGAGGCCGCAAACTCAAGATCCCTCTCACATACCTAGAGCTGAGAGAAGCCTCCTCTTGAGGTGCTTGTGGTAAGGTGGTTTTCCTCTGGAGTTGAAGCCAGGGACTAACCTCTCATCTCGAGTTGATCTTTGGTCCACGGAGCTCTTTCGTGTTGCTACAGTGACCTCAGGATCCCTCTAGCCTTGAAACAGTGTGCTTGGCATTTCTCTGGAGTGCCATCAAGGAAATCAAGGCTCCTTTCATGTGTGATGTGAAACACGGAATTGCTCTGCACGCAGTGCAGGGGAATCGGGCCTCATCTCGCGGCGAGGGGGAAGTCTCATGGTTTTTCTCGAGTTGCGGCGGGAACCTGAGCTATATTCTCGAGTTACGACGGGAATGGCCCTTCCACACACGTGTTTGTTCAGCGACGTCAGGACTCCTGCCTAGTTGCGAGGGACAACTCGGGATTCTCCTCGAGGCTTGGCAGGGCAATTGGGACGCCTCTCCAGCTGAGGTGGAAGACCAAGGGTCCCTTTCCACGTGCCACAGGAATCCTGGGACTCCTATCAAGTTTCACGAGGAGTCAGGCATCGTCTCCTTTGGAGGAACGGATCTCTGCGTACCTCTGGGTTTATCAAAGGATGTGAGGCCTCCGGTCGCGATGAGGTGGGGAACTAGGTCTTTCTCTGTGGTCTCTACAGGGGATTCAGACATCCTTTCGTCTTGGGAGATGCAAGACGAGCCTGCATTCAAGTCACTGCAATGATATCCGGCCTTATTTCGAGTCAAGGCATTGCGGTGTCCATTCCACTTGAGGCCGCAATCTCAGGGTCCCTCTCACATACCTAGAGCTGAGAGAAGCCTCCTCTTGAGGTGCTTGTGGTAAGGTGGTATTCCTCTGGAGTCGAAGCCAGGGACTAACCCCTCATCTCGAGTTGATTTTTGGTCCACGGAGCTCTTTCGTGTTGCTACACTGACCTCAGGTTCCCTCTAGCCTTGAAACAGTGTTCTTGGGGTTTCTCTGGAGTGCCATCAAGGAAATCAAGGCTCCTTTCATGTGTGATGTGGAACACGAAATTGCTCTGCATGCAGTGCAGGGGAATCGGGCCTCATCTCGCGGTGACGGGGAAGTCTCATGGTTTTTCTCGAGTTGCGGAGAGAAAATGGGTTATATTCTCGAGTTACGACGGGGATGGCCCTTCCACCCAGGTGTTTGTTCAGCAACGTCAGGACTCCTGCCTAGTTGCGAGGGACAACTCGGGATTCTCCTCGAGGATTGGTAGGGCAATTGGGACGCCTCACCAGCTGAGGCAGGAGACCAAGGGTCCCTTTCCACGTGCCACAAGAATCCTCGGAGTCCTATCAAGTTTCACGAGGAGTAAGGCATCGTGTCCTTTGGAGGCACTGATCTCCGCGTACCTCTGGAGTTTTCAAAGGAAGTGCGGCCTCCGGGCGCGATGAGGTGGGGAACTAGGTATTTCTCTGTGGTCTCCACAGTGGATTCAGACATCCTTTCGTCTTGGGAGATGCAAGACGAGCCTGCATTCAAGTCACTGCAGGGATATCCGGCCTTATTTCGAGTCAGGGCATCGCGGTGTCCATTCCACTTGAGGCCGCAAACTCAGGGTCCCTCTCACATACCTAGAGCTGAGAGAAGCCTCCTCTTGAGGTGCTTGAGGTAAGGTTCCTCTGGAGTCGAAGCCAGGGACTAACCTCTCATCTCGAGTTGATTCTTGGTCCACTGAGCTATTTCGTGTTGCTACAGTGACCTCAGGATCCCTCTAGCCTTGAAACAGTGTTCTTGGGGTTTCTCTGGAGTGCCATCAAGGAAATCAAGGCTCCTTTCGTGTGTGATGTGCAACACGGAATTCCTCTGCACGCAGTGCAGGGGAATCTGGCCTCATCTCACGGCGAGGGGGAAGTCTCATGGTTTTTCTCGAGTTGCCGCGGGAACCTGGGGTATATTCTCGAGTTACGACGGGGATGGCCCTTCCACCCACGTGTTTGTTCAGCCACGTCAGGACTCCTGCCTAGTTGCGAGGGACAACTCGGGATTCTCCTCGAGGCTTGGCAGGGCAATTGGGACGCCTCTCCAGCTGAGGCGGGAGACAAAGGTTCCCTTTCCACGTGCCACAGGAATCCTGGGACTCCTATCAAGTTTCACGAGGAGTCAGGCATCGTCTCCTTTGGAGGCACTGATCTCCGCGTACCTCTGGAGTTTTCAAAGGATGTGAGGCCTCCGGTCGCGATGAGGTGGGGAACTAGGTCTTTCTCTGTGGTCTCCACAGGGGATTCAGACATCCTTTCGTCTTGGGAGATGCAAGACGAGCCTGCATTCAAGTCACTGCAGGGATATCCGGCCTTATTTCGAACCAGGGCATCGCGGTGTCCATTCCACTTGAGGACACAAACTCAGGGTCCCTCTCACATACGTAGAGCTGAGAGAAGCCTCCTCTTGAGGTGTTTGTGGTAAGGTGGTGTTCCTCTGGAGTCAAAGCCAGGGACTAACCTCTCATCTCGAGTTGATTTTTGGTCCACGGAGCTCTTTCGTGTTGCTACAGTGACCTCAGGATCCCTCTAGCCATGAAAGAGTGTTCTTGGGGTTTCTCTGGAGTGCCATCAAGGAAATCAAGGCTCCTTTCATGTGTGATGTGCAACACGGAATTGCTCTGCACGCAGTGCAGGGGAATCGGCCTCATCTCGCGGTGAGGGGGAAGTCTCATGGTTTTGCTCGAGTTGCGGCGGGAACCTGGGGTATATTCTCGAGTTACGACGGGGATGGCCCTTCGACCCACGTGTTTCTTCAGCGACGTCAGGACTCCTGCCTAGTTGCGAGGGACAACTCGGAATTCTCCTCGAGGCTTGGCAGGGCAATTGGGACGCCTCTTCAGCTGAGGCGGGAGACCAAGGGTCACTTTCCACGTGACACAGGAATCCTGGGACTCCTATCAAGTTTCACGAGGAGTCAGGCATCGTCTCCTTGGGAGGCACTGATCTCCGCGTACCTCTGGAGTTTTCAAAGGATGTGAGGCCTCCGGTCGCGATGAGGTGGGGAAATAGGTCTTTTTCTGTGGTCTCCACAGGGGATTCAGACATACTTTCATCTTGGGAGATGCAAGACGAGCCTGCATTCAAGTCACTGCTGGGATATCCGGCTTTATTTTGCGTCAGGGCATCTCAGTGTCCATTGCAGTTGAGGCCGCAAACTCAGGGTCCCTCTCACATACCTAGAGCTGAGAGAAGCCTCCTCTTGAGGTGCTTGTGGTAAGGTGGTATTCCTCTGGAGTCGAAGCCAGGGACTAACCTCTCATCTCGAGTTGATTTGTGGTCCACGGAGCTCTTTCGTGTTGCTACAGTGACCTCAGGATCCCTCTAGCCTTGAAACAGTGTTCTTGGGGTTTCGCTGGAGTGCCAGGACGGAAATCAAGGCTCCTTTCATGTGTGATGTGCAAAACGGAATTGCTCTGCACGCAGTGCAGGGGAATCGGGCCTCATCTCACGGCGATGGGGAAGTCTCATGGTTTTTCTCGAGTTGCGGCGGGAACCTGGGGTATATTCTCGAGTTACGACCGGGATGGCCCTTCCACCCACGTGTTTGTTCAGCGACGTCAGGACTCCTGTCTAGTTGCGAGGGCCAACTCGGGAATCTCCTCGAGGCTTGGCAGGGCAATTGGGACGCCTCTCCAGCTGAGGCGGGAGACCAAGGGTCCCTTTCCTCGTGCCACAGGAATCCTGGGACTCCTATCAAGTTTCACGAGGAGTCAGGCGACGTCTCCTTTGGAGGCACTGATCTCCGCGTACCTCTGGAGTTTTCAAAGGATGTGAGGCCTCCAGTCGCGATGAGGTGGGGAACTAGGTCTTTCTCTGTGGTCTCCACAGGGGATTAAGACATCCTTTCGTCTTGGGAGATGCAAGACGAGCCTGCATTCAAATCACTGCAGGGATATCCGGCCTTATTTCGAATCAAGGCATCGCGGTGTCCATTCCACTTGAGGCCGCAAACTCAAGGTCCCTCTCACATACCTAGAGCTGAGAGAAGCCTCCTCTTGAGGTGCTTGTGGTAAGGTGGTATTCCTCTGGAGTCGAAGCCAGGGACTAACCTCTCATCTCGAGTTGATCTTTGGTCCACGGAGCTCTTTCGTGTTGCTACAGTGACCTCAGGATCCCTCTAGCCTTGAAACAGTGTTCTTGGCATTTCTCTGGAGTGCCATCATGGAAATCAAGGCTCCTTTCATGTGTGATGTGAAACACGGAATTGCTCTGCACGCAGTGCAGGGGAATCGGGCCTCATCTCGCGGCGAGGGGGAAGTCTCATGGTTTTTCTCGAGTTGCGGCGGGAACCTGAGCTATATTCTCGAGTTACGACGGGGTTGGCCCTTCCACACACGTGTTTGTTCAGCGACGTCAGGACTCCTGCCAGGTTGCGAGGGACAACTCGGGATTCTCCTCGAGGCTTGGCAGGGCAATTGGGACGCCTCTCCAGCTAAGGTGGAAGACCAAGGGTCCCTTTCCACGTGCCACAGGAATCCTGGGACTCCTATCAAGTTTCACGAGGAGTCAGGCATCGTCTCCTTTGGAGGCACGGATCTCTGCGTACCTCTGGGGTTATCAAAGGATGTGAGGCCTCCGGTCGCGATGAAGTGGGGAACTAGGTCTTTCTCTGTGGTCCCTACAGGGGATTCAGACATCCTTTCGTCTTGGGAGATGCAAGACGAGCCTGCATTCAAGTCACTGCAATGATATCCGGCCTTATTTCGAGTCAAGGCATTGCGGTGTCCATTCCACTTGAGGCCGCAATCTCAGGGTCCCTCTCACATACCTAGAGTTGAGAGAAGCCTCCTCTTGAGGTGCTTGTGGTAAGGTGGTATTCCTCTGGAGTCGAAGCCAGGGACTAACCTCTCATCTCGAGTTGATTTTTGGTCCACGGAGATCTTTCCTGTTGCTACAGTGACCTCAGAATCCCTCTAGCCTGGAAACAGTGTTCTTTCGTTTTCTCTGGAGTGCCATCAAGGAAATCAAGGCTCCTTTCATGTGTGATGTGCAACACGGAAATGCTCTGCACCCAGTGCAGGGGAATAGGGCCTCATCTCGCGGCGAGGGGGAAGTCTCATGGTTTTTCTCGAGTTGCGGCGGGGACCTGGGGTATATTCTCGAGTTACGACGGGGATGGCCCTTCCACCCACGTGTTTGTTCAGCGACGTCAGGACTCCTGCCTAGTTGTGAGGGACAACTCGGGATTCTCCTCGAGGCTTGGCAGGGCAATTGGGACGCCTCTCCAGCTGAGGCGGGAGTCCAAGGGTCCCTTTGCACGTGCCACAGGAATCCTGGGACTCCTATCAAGTTTCACGAGGAGTCAGGCATCGTCTCCTTTGGAGGCACTGATCTCTGCGTACCTCTGGAGTTTTCAAAGGATGTGAGGCCTCCGGTCGCGATGAGGTGGGGAACTAGGTCTTTCTCTGTGGTCTCCACAGGGGATTCAGACATCCTTTCATCTTGGGAGATGCAAGACGAGCCTGCATTCAAGTCACTGCAGGGATATCCGGCCTTATTTCGAGTCAGGGCATGGCGGTGTCTATTCCACTTGAGGCCGCAAAATCAGGGTCCCTCTCACATACCTAGAGCTGAGAGAAGCCACCTCTTTAGGTGCTTGTGGTAAGGTGGTATTCCTCTGGAGTCGAAGCCAGGGACTAACCTCTCATCTCGAGTTGATTTTTGGTCCACGGAGCACTTTCGTGTTGCTACAGTAACCTCAGGATCCCTCTAGCCTGGAAACAGTGTTCTTGGGGTTTCTCTGGAGTGCCATCAAGGAAATCAAGGCTACTTTCATGTTTGGTGTGCAACACGGAATTGCTCTGCATGCAGTGCAGGGGAATCGTGCCTCATCTCACGGCGAGGGAGAAGTCTCATGGTTTTTCTCGAGTTGCGGCGGGAACCTGGGCTATATTCTCGAGTTACGACGGAGATGGCCCTCCACCCACGTGTTTGTTCAGCGACGTCATGACTCCTGCCTAGTTGCGAGGGAAATTCGGAATTCTCCTCGAGGCTTGGCAGGGCAATTGGAACGATTGTCCAGCTGAGGCGGAGACCAAGGGTCCCTTTCCACGTGCACAGGAATCCTGGGACTCCTATCAAGTTTCACAAGGAGTCAGGCATCGTCTCCTTTGGAGGCACTGATCTCTGCGTACCTCTGGAATTTTCAAAGGATGTGAGGCCTCCGGTTGCGATGAGGTGGAGAACTAGGTCTGTCTCTGTGGTCTCCACAGGGGATTCAGACATCCTTTCGTCTTGGGAGATGCAAGACGAGCCTGCATTCCAGTCACTGCAGGGATATCCGGCCTTATTTCGAGTCAGGGCATCGTGGTGTCCATTCCACTTGAGGCCGCAAACTCAGGGTCCATCTCACATACCTAGAGTTGGGAGAAGCCTTCTCTTGAGGTGCTTGTGGTAAGGTGGTATTCCTCTGGAGTTGAAGCCAGGGACTAACCTCTCATCTCGAGTTGATTTTTGGTCCACGGAGCTCTTTCGTGTTGCTACAGTGACCTCAGGATCCCTCTAGCCTTGAAACAGTGTTCTTGGGGTTTCTCTGGAGTGCCACCAGGGAAATCAAGGCTCCTTTCATGTGTGATATGCAACACGGAATTGCTCTGCACGCAGTGCAGGGGAATCGGGCCTCATCTCGCGGCGAGGGGGAAGTCTCATTGTTTTTCTCGAGTTGCCGCGGGAACCTGGGGTATATTCTCGAGTTACGACGGGGATGGCCCTTCCACCCACGTGTTTGTTCAGCGACGGCAGGACTCCTGCCTAGTTGCGAGGGACAACTCGGGATTCTCCTCGAGGCTTGGCAGGGCACTTGGGACGCCTCTCCAGCTGAGGCGGGAGACCAAGGGTCCCTTTCCACGTGCCACAGGAATCCTGGGACTCCTATCAAGTTTCACGAGGAGTCAGGCATCGTCTCCTTTGGAGGAGCTAATCTCCGCGTACCTCTGGAGTTTTCAAAGGATGTGAGGCGTCCGGTCGCCATGAGGTGGGAACTAGGTTTTTCTCTGTGGTCTCCACAGGGAATTCAGACATCCTTTCATTTAGGGAGATGTAAGACGAGCCTGCATTCAAGTCACTGCAGGGATATCCGGCCTTATTTCACGTCAGGGCATCACGGTGTCCATTCCACTTGAGGCCGCAAAATCAGTGTCCCTCTCACATACCTAGAGCTGAGAGAAACCTCCTCTTGAGGTGCTTGTGGTAAGGTGGTATTCCTCTGGAGTCGAAGCCAGGGACTAACCTCTCATCTCGAGTTGATTTGTGGTTCCCAGAGCTCTTTCTTGTTGCTACAGTGACCTCAGGATCCCTCTAGCCTTGAAACAGTGTTCTTGGGGTTTCTCTGGAGTGCCATCAAGGAAATCAAGGCTCCTTTCATGTGTGATGTGCAACACGGAATTGCTCTGCACGCAGTGCAGGGGAATCGGGCCTCATCTCGCGGCGAGGGGGAAGTCTCATGGTTTTTCTCGAGTTGCGGCGGGAACCTGGGGTATATTCTCGAGTTACGACGGGGATGGCCCTTCCACCCACGTGTTTGTTCAGCGACGTCAGGACTCCTGCCTAGTTGCGAGGGACAACTCGGGATTCTCCTCGAGGCTTGGCAGGGCAATTGGGACGCCTCTCCAGCTGAGGCGGGAGACCAATGCTCCCTTTCCATGTGCCACAGGAATCCTGTGACTCCTATCAAGCTTCACGAGGAGTCAGGCATCGTCTCCTTTGGAGGCACTGATCTCCGCGTACCTCTGGAGTTTTCAAAGGATGTGAGGCGTCCGGTCGCCATGAGGTGGGGAACTAGGTTTTTCTCTGTGGTCTCCACAGGGGATTCAGACATCCTTTCATTTTGGGAGATGCAAGACGAGCCTGCATTCAAGTCACTGCAGGGATATCCGGCCTTACTTCACGTCAGGGCATCACGGTGTCCATTCCACTTGAGGCCGCAAACTCAGGGTCCCTCTCACATACCTAGAGCTGAGAGAAGCCTCCTCTTGAGGTGCTTGTGGTAAGGTGGTATTCCTCTGGAGTCGAAGCCAGGAACTAACCTTTCATCTCGAGTTGATTTTTGGTCCACGGAGATCTTTCCTGTTGCTACAGTGACCTCAGGATCCCTCTAGCCTTGAAACAGTGTTCTTGGGGTTTCTCTGGAGTGCCATCAAGGAAATCAAGGCTCCTTTCATGTGTGATGTGCAACACTGAATTGCTCTGCGCGCAGGGCAGGGGAATCGGGCCTCATCTCGCGCCGAGGGGGAAGTCTCATGGTTTTTCTCGAGTTGCGACTGGAACCTGGGGTATTCTCTAGAGTTACGACGGGGATGGCCCTTCCACACATGTGTTTGATCAGCGACGTCAGGACTTCTGCCTAGTTGCGAGGGACAACTCGGGATTCTCCTCGAGGCTTGGCAGGGCAATTGGGACGCCTCTCCAGCTGAGGCGGTAGACCAAGGGTCCCTTTCCATGTGCCACAGGAATCCTGGGACTCCTATCAAGTTTCACGAGGAGTCAGGCATCCTCTCCTTTGGAGGCACTGATCTCCGCGTACCTCTGGAGTTTTCAAAGGATGTGAGGCCTCCGGTCGCGATGAGGTGGGGAACTAGGTCTTTCTCTGTGGTCTCCACAGGGGATTCAGATATCTTTTCATCTTGGGAGATGCAAGACGAGCCTGCATTCAAGTCACTGCAGGGATATCCGGCCTTATTTCGAGTCAGGGCATCGCGGTGTCCATTCCACTTGAGGCCGCAAACTCAGGGTCCCTCTCACATACCTAGAGCTGAGAGAAGCCTCCTCTTGAGGTGCTTGTGGTAAGGTGGTATTCCTCTGGAGTCGAAGCCAGGGACTCCCCTCTCATCTCGAGTTGATTTTTGGTCTGCGGAGCTCTTTCGTGTTGATACAGTGACCTCAGGATCCCTCTAGCCTTGAAACAGTGTTCTTGGGGTTTCTCTGGAGTGCCATCAAGGAAATCAAGGCTCCTTTCATGTGTGATGTGCAACACGGAATTGCTCTGCACGCAGTGCAGGGGAATCGGGCCTCATCTCGCGGCGAGGGGGAAGTCTCATGGTTTTTCTCGAGTTGCGGCGGGAACCTGGGGTATATTCTCGAGTTACGTCGGGGATGGCCCTTACAGACACGTGTTTGATCAGCGACGTCAGGACTCCTGCCTAGTTGCGATGGACAACTCGGGATTCTCCTCGAGGCTTGGCAAGGCAATTGGGACGCCTCTCCAGCTGAGGCGGGAGACCAAGGGTCCCTTTCCATGTGCCACAGGAATCCTGGGACTCCTATCAAGTTTCACGAGGAGTCAGGCATCGTCTCCTTTGGAGGCACTGATCTCCGCGTACCTCTGGAGTTTTCAAAGGATGTGAGGCGTCCGGTCGCCATGAGGTGGGGAACTAGGTTTTTCTCTGTGGTCTCCACAGGGGATTCAGACATCCTTTCATTTTGGGAGATGCAAAACGAGCCTGCATTCAAGTCACTGCAGGGATATCCGGCCTTATTTCACGTCAGGGCATCACGGTGTCCATTCCACTTGAGGCCGCAAATCAGTGTCCCTCTCACATACCTAGAGCTGAGAGAAGCCTCCTCTTGAGGTGCTTGTGGTAAGGTGGTATTCCTCTGGAGTCGAAGCCAGGGACTAACCTCTCATCTCGAGTTGATTTGTGGTTCCCGGAGCTCTTTCGTGTTGCTACAGTGACCTCAGGACACCTCTAGCCTTGAAACAGTGTTCTTGGGGTTTCTCTGGAGTGCCATCAAGGAAATCAAGGCTCCTTTCATGTGTGATGTGCAACACGGAATTGCTCTGCACGCAGTGCAGGGGAATCGGGCCTCATCTCGTGGCGAGGGGGAAGTCTCATGGTTTTTCTCGAGTTGCGGCGGGAACCTGGGATATATTCTCGAGTTACGACGGAGATGGCCCTTCCACACACGTGTTTGTTCAGCGATGGCAGGACTCCTGCCTAGTTGCGAGGGACAACTCGGGATTCTCCTCGAGGCTTGGCATTGCAATTGGGACGCCTCTCCAGCTGAGGCGGGAGACCAAGGGTCCCTTTCCACGTGCCACAGGAATCCTGGGAATCCTATCAAGTTTCATGAGGAGTCAGGCATCGTCTCCTTTGGAGGCACTGATCTCTGCGTACCTCTGGAATTTTCAAAGGATGTGAGGCCTCCGGTCGCGATGAGGTTGGGAACTAGGTCTTTCTCTGTGTCCTCCACAGGGGATTCAGACATCCTTTCCTCTTGGGAGATGCAAGACGAGCCTGCATTCAAGTCACTGCAGGGATATCCGGCCTTATTTCGAGTAAAGGCATCGCGGTGTCCATTCCACTTGAGGCCGCAAACTCAGGGTCCCTTTCACATACCTAGAGCTGAGAGAAGCCTCATCTTGAGGTGCTTGTGGTAAGGTGGTATTCCTCTGGAGTCGAAGCCAGGGACTAACCTCTCATCTCGAGTTGATTTGTGGTCCACGGAGCTCTTTCGTGTTGGTACAGTGACCTCAGGATCCCTCTAGCCTTGAAACAGTGTTCTTGGGGTTTCTCTGGAGTGCCACCAAGGAAATCAAGGCTCCTTTCATGTGTGATGTGCAACACGGAATTGCTCTGCATGCAGTCCAGGGGAATCGGGCCTCATCTCGCGGCGAGGGGGAAGTCTCATGGTTTTTCTCGAGTTGCGGCGGGAACCTGGGGTATATTCTCGAGTTACGACGGGATGGCCCTTCCACACACGTGTTTCTACAGCGACGTCAGGATTCCTGCTTAGTTGCGAGGGAGAACTCGGGATTCTCCTCGAGGCTTGGCAGGGCAATTGGGACGCCTCTCCAGCTGAGGCGGGAGACCAAGTGTCACTTTCCACGTGCCACAGGAATCCTGGGACTCCTATCAAGTTTCACGAGGAGTCAGGCATCGTCTCCTTTGGAGGCACTGATCTCCACGTACCTCTGGAGTTTTCAAAGGATGTGAGGCCTCCGGTCGCGATGAGGTGGGGAACTAGGTCTTTCTCTGTGGTCTCCACAGGGGATTCAGACATCCTTTCGTCTTGGGAGATGCAAGACGAGCCTGCATTCAAGTCACTGCAGGGATATCCGGCCTTATTTCGCGTCAGGGCATCGCAGTGTCCATTCCACTTGAGGCCGCAAACTCAGGGTCCCTCTCACATACCTAGAGCTGAGAGAAGCCTCCTCTTGAGGTGCTTGTGGTAAGGTGGTATTCCTCTGGAGTCGAAGCCAGGGACTAACCTCTCATCTCGAGTTGATTTGTGGTCCACGGAGCTCTTTCGTGTTGCTACAGTGACCTCAGGATCCCTCTAGCCTTGAAACAGTGTTCTTGGGGTTTCTCTGGAGTGCCATCAAGGAAATCAAGGGTCCTTTCATGTGTGATTTGCAACACGGAATTGCTCTGCACGCAGTGCAGGGGAATCGGGCCTCATCTCGCGGCGAGGGGGAAGTCTCATGGTTTTTCTCGAGTTGCGGCGGGAACCTGGAGTATTTTCTCGTGTTACGACGGGGATGGCCCTTCCACACACGTGTTTGATCAGCGACGTCAGGACTTCTGCCTAGTTGCGAGGGACAACTCGGGATTCTCCTCGAGGCTTGGCAGGGCAATTGTGACGCCTCTCCAGCTGAGACGGGAGACCAAGGGTCCCTTTCCACGTGCCACAGGAATCCTGGGAATCCTATCAAGTTTCCCGAGGAGTCAGGCATCGTCTCCTTTGGAGGCACTGATCTCCGTGTACCTCTGGAGTTTTCAAAGGATGTGAGGCCTCCGATCGCCATGAGGTGGTGAACTAGGTCTTTCTCTGTGGTCTCCACAGGGGATTCAGACATCCTTTCATTTTGGGAGATGCAAGACGAGCCTGCATTCAAGTCACTGCAGGGATATCCGGCCTTGTTTCACGTCAGGGAATCACGGTGTCCATTCCACTTGAGGCCGCAAAATCAGGGTCCCTCTCACATACCTAGAGCTGAGAGAAGCCTCCTCTTGAGGTGCTTGTGGTAAGGTGGTATTCCTCTGGAGTCGAAGCCAGGGACTAACCTCTCATCTCGAGTTCATTTGTGGTCCACGGAGCTCTTTCGTGTTGCTACAGTGACCTCAGGATCCCTCTAGCCTTGAAACAGTGTTCTTGGGGTTTCTCTGGAGTGCCACCAAGGAAATCAAGGCTCCTTTCATGTGTGATGTGCAACACGGAATTGCTCTGCACGCAGTGCAGGGGAATCGGGCCTCATCTCGCGGCGAGGGGGAAGTCTCATGGTTTTTCTCGAGTTGCGGCGGGAACCTGGGGTATATTCTCGAGTTACGACGGGGATGGCCCTTCCACCCACGTGTTTCTTCAGTGACGTCAGGACTCCTGCCCAGTTGCGAGGGACAACTCGGGATTCTCCTCGAGGCTTTGCAGGGCAATTGGGACGCCTCTCCAGCTGAGGCGGGAGACCAAGTGTCCCATTCCATGTGCCACAGGAATCCTGGGACTCCTAACAAGTTTCACCAGGAGTCAGGCATCGTTTCCTTTGGAGGCACTGATCTCCGCGTACCTCTGGAGTTTTCAAAGGATGTGAGGCCTCCGGTCGCGATGAGGTGGGGAACTAGGTCTTTCTCTGTGGTCTCCACAGGGGATTCAGACATCCTTTCGTCTTGGGAGATGAAAGACGAGCCTGCATTCAAGTCACTGCAGGGATATCCGGCCTTATTTTGCATCAGGGCATCGCGGTGTCCATTCCACTTGTGGCCGCAAACTCAGGGTCCCTCTCACATACCTAGAGCTCAGAGAAGCCTCCTCTTGAGGTGCTTGTGGTAAGGTGGTATTCCTCTGGAGTCGAAGCCAGGGACTAACCTCTCATCTCGAGTTGATTTTTGGTCCACGGAGCTCTTTCCTGTTGCTACAGTGACCTCAGGATCCTCTAGCCTTGAAACAGTGTTCTTGGGGTTTCTCTGGAGTGCCATCAAGGAAATCAAGGCTCCTTTCATGTGTGATGTGCAACACGGAATTGCTCTGCACGCAGTGCAGGGGAATCGGGCCTCATCTCGCGGCGAGGGGGAAGTCTCATGGTTTTTCTCGAGTTGCGGCGGGAACCTGGGGTATATTCTCGAGTTACGTCGGGGATGGCCCTTACAGACACGTGTTTGTTCAGCGACGTCAGGACTCCTGCCTAGTTGCGAGGGACAACTCGGGATTCTCCTCGAGGCTTGGCAGGGCAATTGGGACGCCTCTCCACCTGAGGCGGTAGACCAAGTGGCCCTTTCCACGTGTCACAGGAATCCTGGGACTCCTATCAAGTTTCACGAGGAGTCAGGCATCGTCTCCTTTGGAGGCACTGATCTCCGCGTACCTCTGGAGTTTTCAAAGGATGTGAGGCCTCCGGTCGCCATGAGGTGGGGAACTAGGTCTTTCTCTGTGGTCTCCACAGGGGATTCAGACATCCTTTCATCTTGGGAGATGCAAGACGAGCCTGCATTCAAGTCACTGCAGGGATATCCGGCCTTATTTCGAGTCAGGGCATCGCGGTGTCCATTCCACATGAGGCCGCAAAATCAGGGTCCCTCTCACATAGCTAGAGCTGAGAGAAGCCTCCTCTTGAGGTGCTTGTGGTAAGGTGGTATTCCTCTAGATTCGAAGTCAGGGACTAACCTCTCATCTCGAGTTGATTTTTGGTCCACGGAGCTCTTTCGTGTTGCTACAGTGACCTCAGGATCCCTCTAGCCTTGAAACAGTGTTCTTGGGGTTTCTCTCGAGTGTCATCAAGGAAATCAAGGCTCCTTTCATGTGTGATGTGCAACACGGAATTGCTCTGCACGCAGTGCAGGGGAATCGGGCCTCATCTCGCGGCGAGGGGGAAGTCTCATGGTTTTTCCCGAGTTGCGGCGGGAACCTGGGGTATTCTCTAGAGTTACGACGGGGATGGCCCTTCCACACACGTGTTAGATCAGCGACGACAGGACTCCTGCCTAGTTGCAAGGGACAACTCGGGATTCTCCTCGAGGCTTAGCAGGGCAATTGGGACGCCTCTCCAGCTGAGGCGGGAGACCAATGCTCCCTTTCCATGTGCCACAGGAATCCTGTGACTCCTATCAAGCTTCACGAGGAGTCAGGCATCGTCTCCTTTGGAGGCACTGATTTCCGCGTACCTCTGGAGTTTTCAAAGGATGTGAGGCGTCCGGTCGCCATGAGGTGGGGAACTAGGTTTTTCTCTGTGGTCTCCACAGGGGATTCAGATATCCTTTCATCTTGGGAGATGCAAGACGAGCCTGCATTCAAGTCACTGCAGGGATATCCGGCCTTATTTCGAGTCAGGGCATCGCGGTGTCCATTCCACTTGAGGCCGCAAAATCAGGGTCCCTCTCACATAGCTAGAGCTGAGAGAAGCCTCCTCTTGAGGTGCTTGTGGTAAGGTGGTATTCCTCTAGATTCGAAGCCAGGGACTAACCTCTCATCTCGAGTTGATTTTTGGTCCACGGAGCTCTTTCGTGTTGCTACAGTGACCTCAGGATCCCTCTAGCCTTGAAACAGTGTTCTTGGTGTTTCTCTCGAGTGTCATCAAGGAAATCAAGGCTCCTTTCATGTGTGATGTGCAACACGGAATTGCTCTGCACGCAGTGCAGGGGAATCGGGCCTCATCTCGCGGCGAGGGGGAAGTCTCATGGTTTTTCCCGAGTTGCGGCGGGAACCTGGGGTATTCTCTAGAGTTACGACGGGGATGGCCCTTCCACACACGTGTTAGATCAGCGACGTCAGGACTCCTGCCTAGTTGCAAGGGACAACTCGGGATTCTCCTCGAGGCTTGGCAGGGCAATTGGGACGCCTCTCCAGCTGAGGCGGGAGACCAAGGCTCCCTTTCCATGTGCCACAGGAATCCTGTGACTCCTATCAAGCTTCACGAGGAGTCAGGCATCGTCTCCTTTGGAGGCACTGATCTCCGCGTACCTCTGGAGTTTTCAAAGGATGTGAGGCGTCCGGTCGCCATGAGGTGGGGAACTAGGTTTTTCTCTGTGGTCTCCACAGGGGATTCAGATATCCTTTCATCTTGGGAGATGCAAGACGAGCCTGCATTCAAGTCACTGCAGGGATATCCGGCCTTATTTCGAGTCAGGGCATCGCGGTGTCCATTCCACTTGAGGCCGCAAACTCAGGGTCCCTCTCACATACCTAGAACTGAGAGAAGCCTCCTCTTGAGGTGCTTGTGGTAAGGTGGTATTCCTCTGGAGTCGTAGCCAGGGACTCCCCTCTCATCTCGAGTTGATTTTTGGTCTGCGGAGCTCTTTCGTGTTGCTACAGTGACCTCAGGATCCCTCTAGCCTTGAAACAGTGTTCTTGGGGTTTCTCTGGAGTGCCATCAAGGAAATCAAGGCTCCTTTCATGTGTGATGTGCAACACGGAATTGCTCTGCACGCAGTGCAGGGGAATCGGGCCTCATCTCGAGGCGAGGGGGAAGTCTCATGGTTTTTCTCGAGTTGCGGCGGGAACCTGTGGTATATTCTCGAGTTACGACGGGATGGCCCTTCCACACACGTGTTTCTTCAGCGACGTCAGGACTCCTGCCTAGTTGCGAGGGAGAACTCGGGATTCTCCTCGAGGCTTGGCAGGGCAATTGGGACGCCTCTCCAGCTGAGGCGGGAGACCAAGTGTCACTTTCCACGTGCCACAGGAATCCTGGGACTCCTATCAAGTTTCACGAGGAGTCAGGCATCGTCTCCTTTGGAGGCACTGATCTCCACGTACCTCCGGAGTTTTCAAAGGATGTGAGGCCTCCGGTCGCGATGAGGTGGGGAACTAGGTCTTTCTCTGTGGTCTCCACAGGGGATTCAGACATCCTTTCGTCTTGGGAGATGGAAGACGAGCCCGCATTCAAGTCACTGCAGGGATATCCGGCCTTATTTCGCCTCAGGGCATCGCAGTGTCCATTCCACTTGAGGCCATAAACTCAGGGTCCCTCTCACATACCTAGAGCTGAGAGAAGCCTCCTCTTGAGGTGCTTGTGGTAAGGTGGTATTCCTCTGGAGTCGAAGCCAGGGACTAACCTCTCATCTCGAGTTGATTTGTGGTCCACGGAGCTCTTTTGTGTTGCTACAGTGACCTCAGGATCCCTCTAGCCTTGAAACAGTGTTCTTGGGGTTTCTCTGGAGTGCCATCAAGGAAATCAAGGCTCCTTTCATGTGTGATGTGCAACACGGAATTGCTCTGCACGCAGTGCAGGGGAATCGGGCCTCATCTCGCGGCGAGGGGGAAGTCTCATGGTTTTTCTCGAGTTGCGGCGGAACCTGGAGTATTTTCTCGTGTTACGACGGGGATGGCCCTTCCACACACGTGTTTGATCAGCGACGTCAGGACTTCTGCCTAGTTGCGAGGGACAACTCGGGATTCTCCTCGAGGCTTGGCAGGGCAATTGTGACGCCTCTCCAGCTGAGACGGGAGACCAAGGGTCGCTTTCCACGAGCCACAGGAATCCTGGGAATCCTATCAAGTTTCCCGAGGAGTCAGGCATCGTCTCCTTTGGAGGCACTGATCTCCGTGTACCTCTGGAGTTTTCAAAGGATGTGAGGCCTCCGATCGCCATGAGGTGGTGAACTAGGTCATTCTCTGTGGTCTCCACAGGGGATTCAGACATCCTTTCATTTTGGGAGATGCAAGACGAGCCTGCATTCAAGTCACTGCAGCGATATCCGGCCTTGTTTCACGTCAGGGAATCACGGTGTCCATTCCACTTGAGGCCGCAAAATCAGGGTCCCTCTCACATACCTAGAGCTGAGAGAAGCCTCCTCTTGAGGTGCTTGTTGTAAGGTGGTATTCCTCTGGAGTCGAAGCCAGGGACTAACCTCTCATCTCGAGTTCATTTGTGGTCCACGGAGCTCTTTCGTGTTGCTACAGTGACCTCAGGATCCCTCTAGCCTTGAAACAGTGTTCTTGGGGTTTCTCTGGAGTGCCACCAAGGAAATCAAGGCTCCTTTCATGTGTGATGTGCAACACGGAATTGCTCTGCACGCAGTGCAGGGGAATCGGGCCTCATCTCGCGGCGAGGGGGAAGTCTCATGGATTTTCTCGAGTTGCGGCGGGAACCTGGGGTATATTCTCGAGTTACGACGGGGATGGCCCTTCCACCCACGTGTTTCTTCAGTGACGTCAGGACTCCTGCCTAGTTGCGAGGGACAACTCGGGATTCTCCTCGAGGCTTGGCAGGGCAATTGGGACGCCTCTCCAGCTGAGGCGGGAGACCAAGTGTCCCATTCCATGTGCCACAGGAATCCTGGGACTCCTATCAAGTTTCACCAGGAGTCAGGCATCGTCTCCTTTGGAGGCACTGATCTCCGCGTACCTCTGGAGTTTTCAAAGGATGTGAGGCCTCCGGTCGCGATGAGGTGGGGAACTAGGTCTTTCTCTGTGGTCTCCACAGGGGATTCAGACATCCTTTCGTCTTGGGAGATGAAAGACGAGCCTGCATTCAAGTCACTGCAGGGATATCCGGCCTTATTTTGCATCAGGGCATCGCGGTGTCCATTCCACTTGTGGCCGCAAACTCAGGGTCCCTCTCACATACCTAGAGCTGAGAGAAGCCTCCTCTTGAGGTGCTTGTGGTAAGGTGGTATTCCTCTGGAGTCGAAGCCAGGGACTAACCTCTCATCTCGAGTTGATTTTTGGTCCACGGAGCTCTTTCCTGTTGCTACAGTGACCTCAGGATCCTCTAGCTTTGAAACAGTGTTCTTGGGGTTTCTCTGGAGTGCCATCAAGGAAATCAAGGCTCCTTTCATGTGTGATGTGCAACACGGAATTGCTCTGCACGCAGTGCAGGGGAATCGGGCCTCATCTCGCGGCGAGGGGGAAGTCTCATGGTTTTTCTCGAGTTGCGGCGGGAACCTGGGGTATATTCTCGAGTTACGTCGGGGATGGCCCTTACAGACACGTGTTTGTTCAGCGACGTCAGGACTCCTGCCTAGTTGCGAGGGACAACTCGGGATTCTCCTCGAGGCTTGGCAGGGCAATTGGGACGCCTCTCCACCTGAGGCGGTAGACCAAGTGGCCCTTTCCACGTGTCACAGGAATCCTGGGACTCCTATCAAGTTTCACGAGGAGTCAGGCATCGTCTCCTTTGGAGGCACTGATCTCCGCCTACCTCTGGAGTTTTCAAAGGATGTGAGGCCTCCGGTCGCGATGAGGTGGGGAACTAGGTCTTTCTCTGTGGTCTCCACAGGGGATTCAGACATCCTTTCATCTTGGGAGATGCAAGACGAGCCTGCATTCAAGTCACTGCAGGGATATCCGGCCTTATTTCGAGTCAGGGCATCGCGGTGTCCATTCCACTTGAGGCCGCAAAATCAGGGTCCCTCTCACATAGCTAGAGCTGAGAGAAGCCTCCTCTTGAGGTGCTTGTGGTAAGGTGGTATTCCTCTAGATTCGAAGTCAGGGACTAACCTCTCATCTCGAGTTGATTTTTGGTCCACGGAGCTCTTTCGTGTTGCTACAGTGACCTCAGGATCCCTCTAGCCTTGAAACAGTGTTCTTGGGGTTTCTCTCGAGTGTCATCAAGGAAATCAAGGCTCCTTTCATGTGTGATGTGCAACACGGAATTGCTCTGCACGCAGTGCAGGGGAATCGGGCCTCATCTCGCGGCGAGGGGGAAGTCTCATGGTTTTTCCCGAGTTGCGGCGGGAACCTGGGGTATTCTCTAGAGTTACGACGGGGATGGCCCTTCCACACACGTGTTAGATCAGCGACGTCAGGACTCCTGCCTAGTTGCAAGGGACAACTCGGGATTCTCCTCGAGGCTTGGCAGGGCAATTGGGACGCCTCTCCAGCTGAGGCGGGAGACCAAGGCTCCCTTTCCATGTGCCACAGGAATCCTGTGACTCCTATCAAGCTTCACGAGGAGTCAGGCATCGTCTCCTTTGGAGGCACTGATCTCCGCGTACCTCTGGAGTTTTCAAAGGATGTGAGGCGTCCGGTCGCCATGAGGTGGGGAACTAGGTTTGTCTCTGTGGTCTCCACAGGGGATTCAGATATCCTTTCATCTTGGGAGATGCAAGACGAGCCTGCATTCAAGTCACTGCAGGGATATCCGGTCTTATTTCGAGTCAGGGCATCGCGGTGTCCATTCCACTTGAGGCCGCAAACTCAGGGTCCCTCTCACATACCTAGAGCTGAGAGAAGCCTCCTCTTGAGGTGCTTGTGGTAAGGTGGTATTCCTCTGGAGTCGAAGCCAGGGACTCCCCTCTCATCTCGAGTTGATTTTTAGTCTGCGGAGCTCTTTCGTGTTGCTCCAGTGACCTCAGGATCCCTCAAGCCTTGAAACAGTGTTCTTGGGGTTTCTCTGGAGTGCCATCAAGGAAATCAAGGCTCCTTTCATGTGTGATGTGCAACACGGAATTGCTCTGCACGCAGTTCAGGGGAATCGGGCCTCATCTCGAGGCGAGGGGGAAGTCTCATGGTTTTTCTCGAGTTGCGGCGGGAACCTGGGATATATTCTCGAGTTACGACGGGGATGGCCCTTCCACCCACGTGTTTGATCAGCGACGTCAGGACTCCTGCCTAGTTGCGAGGGACAACTCGGGATTCTCCTCGAGGCCTGGCAGGGCAATTGGGACGCCTCTCCAGCTGAGGCGGGAGACCAAGCGTCCCTTTCCATGTGCCACAGGAATCCTAGTACTCCTATCAAGTTTCACGAGGAGTCAGGCATCGTCTCCTTTGGAGGCACTGATCTCCGCGTACCTCTGGAGTTTTCAAAGGATGTGAGGCCTCCGGTTGCCATGAGGTGGGGAACTAGGTCTTTCTCTGTGGTCTCCACAGGGCATTCACACATCCTTTCATTTTGGGAGATGCAAGACGAGCCTGCATTCAAGTCACTGCAGGGATATCCGGCCTTATTTCACTCTAGGGCATCGCGGTGTCCATTCCACTTGAGGCCGCAAACTCAGGGTCCCTCTCACATACCTAGAGCTGAGAGAAGCCTCCTCTTGAGGTGCTTGTGGTAAGGTGGTATTCCTCTGGAGTCGAAGTAAGGGACTAACCTCTCATCTCGAGTTGATTTTTGGTCCACGGAGATCATTTGTGTGGCTACAGTGACCTCAGGACACCTCTAGCCTTGAAACAGTGTTCTTGGGGTTTCTCTGGAGTGCCATCAAGGAAATCAAGGCTCCTTTCATGTGTGATGTGCAACACGGAATTGCTCTGCACGCAGTGCAGGGGAATCGGGCCTCATCTCGTGGCGAGGGGGAAGTCTCATGGTTTTTCTCGAGTTGCGGCGGGAACCTGGGATATATTCTCGAGTTACGACGGAGATGGCCCTTCCACACAAGTGTTTGTTCAGCGATGGCAGGACTCCTGCCTAGTTGCGAGGGACAACTCGGGATTCTCCTCGAGGCTTGGCATTGCAATTGGGACGCCTCTCCAGCTGAGGCGGGAGACCAAGGGTCCCTTTCCACGTGCCACAGGAATCCTGGGAATCCTATCAAGTTTCATGAGGAGTCAGGCATCGTCTCCTTTGGAGGCAGTGATCTCTGCGTACCTCTGGAATTTTCAAAGGATGTGAGGCCTCCGGTCGCGATGAGGTTGGGAACTAGGTCATTCTCTGTGGTCTACACAGGGGATTCAGACATCCTTTCCTCTTGGGAGATGCAAGACGAGCCTGCATTCAAGTCACTGCAGGGATATCAGGCCTTATTTCGAGTAAAGGCATCGCGGTGTCCATTCCACTTGAGGCCGCAAACTTAGGGTCCCTTTCACATACCTAGAGCTGAGAGAAGCCTCATCTTGAGGTGCTTGTGGTAAGGTGGTATTCCTCTGGAGTCGAAGCCAGGGACTAACCTCTCATCTCGAGTTGATTTGTGGTCCACGGAGCTCTTTCGTGTTGCTACAGTGACCTCAGGATCCCTCTAGCCTTGAAACAGTGTTCTTGGGGTTTCTCTGGAGTGCCACCAAGGAAATCAAGGCTCCTTTCATGTGTGATGTGCAACACGGAATTGCTCTGCATGCAGTCCAGGGGAATCGGGCCTCATCTCGCGGCGAGGGGAAATCTCATGGTTTTTCTCGAGTTGCAGCGGGAATCTGGGGTATATTCTCGAGTTACGACGGGATGGCCCTTCCACACACGTGTTTCTTCAGCGACGTCAGGACTCCTGCCTAGTTGCGAGGGAGAACTCGGGATTCTCCTCGAGGCTTGGCAGGGCAATTGGGACGCCTCTCCTGCTGAGGCGGGAGACCAAGTGTCACTTTCCACGTGCCACAGGAATCCTGGGACTCCTATCAAGTTTCACGAGGAGTCAGGCATCATCTCCTTTGGAGGCACTGATCTCCACGTACCTCTGGAGTTTTCAAAGGATGTGAGGCCTCCGGTCGCGATGAGGTGGGGAACTAGGTCTTTCTCTGTGGTCTCCACAGGGGATTCAGACATCCTTTCGTCTTGGGAGATGCAAGACGAGCCTGCATTCAACTCACTGCAGGGATATCCGGCCTTATTTCGCGTCAGGGCATCGCAGTGTCCATTCCACTTGAGGCCGCAAACTCAGGGTCCCTCTCACATACCTAGAGCTGAGAGAAGCCTCCTCTTGAGGTGCTTGTGGTAAGGTGGTATTCCTCTGGAGTCGAAGCCAGGGACTAACCTCTCATCTCGAGTTGGTTTTTGGTCCACGGAGCTCTTTCGTGTTGCTACAGTGACCTCAGGATCCCTCTAGCCTTGAAACAGTGTTCTTGGGGTTTCTCTGGAGTGCCATCAAGGAAATCAAGGCTCCTTTCATGTGTGATTTGCAACACGGAATTGCTCTGCACGCAGTGCAGGGGAATCGGGCCTCATCTCGCGGCGAGGGGGAAGTCTCATGGTTTTTCTCGAGTTGCGGCGGGAACCTGGAGTATTTTCTCGTGTTACGACGGGGATGGCCCTTCCACACACGTGTTTGATCAGCGACGTCAGGACTTCTGCCTAGTTGCGAGGGACAACTCGGGATTCTCCTCGAGCCTTGGCAGGGCAATTGGGACGCCTCTCCAGCTGAGACCGGAGACCAAGGGTCCCTTTCCACGTGCCACAGGAATCCTGGGAATCCTATCAAGTTTCCCGAGGAGTCAGGCATCGTCTCCTTTGGAGGCACTGATCTCCGTGTACCTCTGGAGTTTTCAAAGGATGTGAGGCCTCCGATCGCCATGAGGTGGTGAACTAGGTCTTTCTCTGTGGTCTCCACAGGGGATTCAGACATCCTTTCATTTTGGGAGATGCAAGACGAGCCTGCATTCAAGTCACTGCAGGGATATCCGGCCTTGTTTCACGTCAGGGAATCACGGTGTCCATTCCACTTGAGGCCGCAAAATCAGGGTCCCTCTCACATACCTAGAGCTGAGAGAAGCCTCCTCTTGAGGTGCTTGTTGTAAGGTGGTATTCCTCTGGAGTCGAAGCCAGGGACTAACCTCTCATCTCGAGTTCATTTGTGGTCCACGGAGCTCTTTCGTGTTGCTACAGTGACCTCAGGATCCCTCTAGCCTTGAAACAGTGTTCTTGGGGTTTCTCTGGAGTGCCACCAAGGAAATCAAGGCTCCTTTCATGTGTGATGTGCAACACGAAATTGCTCTGCACGCAGTGCAGGGGAATCGGGCCTCATCTCGCGGCGAGGGGGAAGTCTCATGGTTTTTCTCGAGTTGCGGCGGGAACCTGGGGTATATTCTCGAGTTATGACGGGGATGGCCCTTCCACCCACGTGTTTCTTCAGTGACGTCAGGACTCCTGCCTAGTTGCGAGGGACAACTCGGGATTCTCCTCGAGGCTTGGCAGGGCAATTGGGACGCCTCTCCAGCTGAGGCGGGAGACCAAGAGTCCCATTCCATGTGCCACAGGAATCCTGGGACTCCTATCAAGTTTCACCAGGAGTCAGGCATCGTCTCCTTTGGAGGCACTGATCTCCGCGTACCTCTGGAGTTTTCAAAGGATGTGAGGCCTCCGGTCGCGATGAGGTGGGGAACTAGGTCTTTCTCTGTGGTCTCCACAGGGGATTCAGACATCCTTTCGTCTTGGGAGATGAAAGACGAGCCTGCATTCAAGTCACTGCAGGGATATCCGGCCTTATTTTGCGTCAGGGCATCACGGTGTCCATTCCACTTGTGGCCGCAAACTCAGGGTCCCTCTCACATACCTAGAGCTGAGAGAAGCCTCCTCTTGAGGTGCTTGTGGTAAGGCGGTATTCCTCTGGAGTCGAAGCCAGGGACTAACCTCTCATCTCGAGTTGATTTTTGGTCCACGGAGCTCTTTCCTGTTGCTACAGTGACCTCAGGATCCTCTAGCCTTGAAACAGTGTTCTTGGGGTTTCTCTGGAGTGCCATCAAGGAAATCAAGGCTCCTTTCATGTGTGATGTGCAACACGGAATTGCTCTGCACGCAGTGCAGGGGAATCGGGCTTCATCTCGCGGCGAGGGGGAAGTCTCATGGTTTTTCTCGAGTTGCGCTGGGAACCTGGGGTATATTCTCGAATTACGACGGGGACGGCCCTTCCACACACGTGTTTGTTCAGCGACGGCAGGACTCCTGCCTAGTTGCGAGGGACAACTCGGGGTTCTCCTCGAGGCTTGGCAGGGCAATTGGGAGGCCTCTCCAGCTGAGGCGGGAGACCAAGTGTCCCTTTCCACGTGTTACAGGAATCCTGGGACTCCTATCAAGTTTCTCGAGGAGTCAGGCATCGTCTCCTTTGGAGGCACTGATCTCCGCGTACCTCTGGAGTTTTCAAAGGATGTGAGGCCTCCGGTCGCGATGAGGTGGGGAACTAGGTCTTTCTCTGTGGTCTCCACAGGGGATTCAGACAACCTTTCATCTTGGGAGATGCAAGACGAGCCTGCATTCAAGTCACTGCAGGGATATCCGGCCTTATTTTGAGTCAGGGCATCGCGGTGTCCATTCCACTTGAGGCCACAAACTCAGGGTCCTTCTCACATACCTAGAGCTGAGAGAAGCCTCCTCTTGAGGTGCTTGTGGTAAGGTGGTATTCCTCTGGAGTCGAAGCCAGGGACTAACCTCTCATCTCCAGTTGATTTTTGGTCCACGGAGCTCTTTCGTGTTGCTACAGTGACCTCAGGTTCCCTCTAGCCTTGAAACAGTGTTCTTGGGGTTTCTCTGGAGTGCCATCAAGGAAATCAAGGCTCCTTTCATGTGTGATGTGCAACACGGAATTGCTCTGCAGGCAGTGTAGGGTATCGGGCCTTATTTAGCGGCGAGGGGGAAGTCTCATGGTTTTCCTCGAGTTGCGGCTGGAACCTGGGGTATATTCTAGAATTACGACGGGGATGGCCTTTCCAAACACGTGTTTGTTCAGCGACGGCAGGACTCCTGCCTAGTTGCGAGGGACAACTCGGGATTCTCCTCGAGGCTTGGCAGGGCAATTGGGACACCTCTCCAGCTGAGGCGGGAGACCAAGGGTCCCTTTCCACGTGCCACAGGAATCCTGGGACTCCTATCAAGTTTCACGAGGAGTCAGGCATCGTCTCCTTTGGAGGCACTGATCTCCGCGTACCTCTGGAGTTTTCAAAGGATGTGAGGCCTCCGGTTGCGATGAGGTGGGGAACTAGGTCTTTCTCTGTGGTCTCCACAGGGGATTCAGACATCCTTTCATCTTGGGAGATGCAAGACGTGCCTGCATTCAAGTCACTGCCGGGATATCCGGCCTTATTTCGAGTCAGGGCATCGCAGTGTCCATTCCACTTGAGGCCGCAAAATCAGGGTCCGTCTCACATACCTAGAGCTGAGAGAAGCCTCCTCTTGAGGTGCTTGTGGTAAGGTGGTATTCCTCTGGAGTCGAAGCCAGGGACTAACCTCTCATCTCGAGTTGATTTTTGGTCCACGAAGCTCTTTCGTGTTGCTACAGTGACCTCAGGATCCCTCTAGCCTTGAAACAGTGTTCTTGGGGTTTCTCTGGAGTGCCATCAAGGAAATCAAGGCTCCTTTCATGTTTGATGTGCAAAACGGAATTGCTCTGCATGCAGTGCAGGGGAATCGGGCCTCATCTCGCGGCGAGGGGGAACTCTCATGGTTTTTCTCGAGTTGCGGCTGGAACCTGGGGTATATTCTCGAGTTATGACGGGAATGGCCCTTCCACACACGTGTTTGTTCAGCGACGTCAGGACTCCTGCCTAGTTGCGAGGGATAACTCGGGATTCTCCTCGAGGGTTGGCAGGGCAATTGGGACGCCTCTCCAGCTGAGGCGGGAGACCAAGGGTCCCTTTCCACGTGCCACAGAAATCCTGGGACTCCTAAGAAGTTTCACGAGGAGTCAGGCATCGTCTCCTTTGGAGGCACTGATCTCCGCGTACCTCTGGAGTTTTCAAAGGATGTGAGGCCTCCGGTCGCGATGAGGTGGGGAACTAGGTCTTTCTCTGTGGTCTCCACAGGGGATTCAGACATCCTTTCGTCTTGGGAGATGCAAGACGAGCCTGCATTCAAGTCACTGCAGGGATATCCGACCTTATTTCGAGTCAGGGCATCGGGGTGTCCATTCCACTTGAGGCTGCAAACTCAGGGTCCCTCTCACATACCTATAGCTGAGAGAAGCCTCCTCTTGAGGTACTTGTGGTAAGGTGGTATTCCTCTGGAGTCGAAGCCAGGGACTAACCTCTCATCTCCAGTTGATTTTTGGCCAACGGAGCTCTTTCGCGTTGCTACAGTGACTTCAGGATCCCTCTAGCCTTGAAACAGTGTTCTTGGGGTTTCTCTGGAGTGCCATCAAGGAAATCAAGGCTCCTTTCATGTGTGATGTGCAGCACGGAATTGCTCTGCATGCAGTGCAGGGGAATCGGGCCTCATCTCACGACGAGGGGGAAGTCTCATGGATTTTCTAGAGTTGCGGCGGGAACCTGGGGTATATTCTCGAGTTACGACGCGGATGGTTCTTCCACCCACGTGTTTCTTCAGTGACGTCAGGACTCCTGCCTAGTTGCGAGGGACAACTCGGGATTCTCCTCGAAGATTGGCAGGGCAATTGGGACGCCTCTCCAGCTGAGGCGGGAGACCAAGTGTCCCTTTACACGTGCCACAGGAATCCTGGGACTCCTATCAAGTTTGACGAGGAGTCAGGCATCGTCTCCTTTGGAGGCACTGATCTCCGCGTACCTCTGGAGTTTTCAAAGGATGTGAGGCCTCCGGTCGCCATGAGGTGGGGAACTAGGTCTTTCTCTGTGGTCTCCACAGGGGATTCAGACATCCTTTCGTCTTGGGAGATGCAAGACGAGCCTGCATTCAAGTCACTGCAGGGATATCCGGCCTTAGTTCGAGTCAGGCATCCCAGTGTTCATTCGACTTGAGGCTGCAAACTCAGGCTCCCTCTCACATACCTAGAGCTGAGAGAAGCCTCCTCTTGAGGTGCTTGTGGTAAGGTGGTATTCCTCTGGAGTCGAAGCCAGGGACTAACCCCTCATCTCGAGTTGATTTTTGGTCCACGGAGCTCTTTCGTGTTGCTACAGTGACCTCAGGTTCCCTCTAGCCTTGAAACAGTGTTCTTGGGGTTTCTCTGGAGTGCCATCAAGGAAATCAAGGCTCCTTTCATGTGTGATGTGCAACACGGAATTGCTCTGCATGCAGTGCAGGGGAATCGGGCCTCATCTCGCAGCGATGGGGAAGTCTCATGGTTTTTCTCGAGTTGCGGCGGGAACCTGGGCTATATTCTCGAGTTACGACGGGGATGGCCCTTCCACACACGTGTTTGTTCAGCCACGTCAGGACTCCTGCCTAGTTGCGAGGGACAACTCGGGAATCTCCTCGAGGCTTGGCAGGGCAATTGGGACGCCTCTCCAGCTGAGTCGGGAGACCAAGGGTCCCTTTCCACGTGCCACAGTAATCCTGGGACTCCTATCAAGTTTCACGAGGAGTCAGGCATCGTCTCCTTTGGAGGCACTGATCTCCGCGTACCTCTGGAGTTTTCAAAGGATGTGAGGCCTCCAGTCGCGATGAGGTGGGGAACTGGATGTTTCTCTGTGGTCTCCACAGGGGATTCAGACATCCTTTCGTCTTGGGAGATGCAAGACGAGCCTGCATTCAAGTCACTGCAGGGATATCCGACCTTATTTCGAGTCAGGGCATCGCGGTGTCCATTCCACTTGAGGCCGCAAACTCAGGGTCCCTCTCACATACCTAGAGCTGAGAGAAGCCTCCTCTTGAGGTGCTTGTGGTAAGGTTGTATTCCTCTGGAGTCAAAGCCAGGGACTAACCTCTCATCTCGAGTTGATTTTTGGTCCACAGAGCTCTTTCGTGTGGCTACAGTGACCTCAGGATCCCTATAGCCTTGAAACAGTGTTCTTGGGGTTTCTCTGGAGTGCCATCAAGGAAATCAAGGCTCCTTTCATGTGTGATGTGCAACACGGAATTGCTCTGCACGCAGTGCAGGGGAATTGGGCCTCATCTCGCAGCGATGGGGAAGTCTCATGGTTTTTCTCGAGTTGCGGCGGAAACCTGGGGTATATTCTCGAGTTACGACGGGGATGGCCCTTCCACACACGTGTTTGTTCAGCGACGGCAGGACTCCTGCCTAGTTGCGAGGGACAACTCGGGATTCTCCTCGAGGCTTGGCAGGGCAATTGGAACGCCTCTCCACCTGAGGCGGGAGACCAAGGGTCCCTTTCCACGTGCCACAGAAATCCTGGGACTCCTAAGAAGTTTCACGAGGAGTCAGGCATCGTCTCCTTTGGAGGCACTGATCTCCGCGTACCTCTGGAGTTTTCAAAGGATGTGAGGCCTCCGGTCGCGATGAGGTGGGGAACTAGGTCTTTCTCTGTGGTCTCCACAGGGGATTCAGACATCCTTTCGTCTTGGGAGATGCAAGACGAGCCTGCATTCAAGTCACTGCAGGGATATCCGACCTTATTTCGAGTCAGGGCATCGGGGTGTCCATTCCACTTGAGGCCGCAAACTCAGGGTCCCTCTGACATACCTATAGCTGAGAGAAGCCTCCTCTTGAGGTGCTTGTGGTAAGGTGGTATTCCTCTGGAGTCGAAGCCAGGGACTAACCTCTCATCTCGAGTTGATTTTTGGCCAACGGAGCTCTTTCGCGTTGCTACAGTGACTTCAGGATCCCTCTAGCCTTGAAACAGTGTTCTTGGGGTTTCTCTGGAGTGCCATCAAGGAAATCAAGGCTCCTTTCATGTGTGATGTGCAGCACGGAATTGCTCTGCATGCAGTGCAGGGGAATCGGGCCTCATCTCACGGCGAGGGGGAAGTCTCATGGATTTTCTAGAGTTGCGGCGGGAACCTGGGGTATATTCTCGAGTTACGACGCGGAAGGTTCTTCCACCCACGTGTTTCTTCAGTGACGTCAGGACTCCTGCCTAGTTGCGAGGGACAACTCGGGATTCTCCTCGAGGATTGGCAGGGCAATTGGGACGCCTCTCCAGCTGAGGCGGGAGACCAAGTGTCCCTTTACACGTGCCACAGGAATCCTGGGACTCCTATCAAGTTTGACGAGGAGTCAGGCATCGTCTCCTTTGGAGGCACTGATCTCCGCGTACCTCTGGAGTTTTCTAAGGATGTGAGGCCTCCGGTCGCCATGAGGTGGGGAACTAGGTCTTTCTCTGTGGTATCCACAGGGGATTCAGACATCCTTTCGTCTTGGGAGATGCAAGACGAGCCTGCATTCAAGTCACTGCAGGGATATCCGGCCTTAGTTCGAGTCAGGCATCCCAGTGTTCATTCGACTTGAGGCTGCAAACTCAGGGTCCCTCTCACATACCTAGAGCTGAGAGAAGCCTCCTCTTGAGGTGCTTGTGGTAAGGTGGTATTCCTCTGGAGTCGAAGCCAGGGACTAACCCCTCATCTCGAGTTGATTTTTGGTCCACGGAGCTCTTTCGTGTTGCTACAGTGACCTCAGGATCCCTCTAGCCTTGAAACAGTGTTCTTGGGGTTTCTCTGGAGTGCCATCAAGGAAATCAAGGCTCCTTTCATGTGTGATGTGCAACACGGAATTGCTCTGCACGCAGTGTAGGGGAATCGGGCCTCATCTCGCGACGAGGGGAATGTCTCATGGTTTTTCTCGAGTTGCGGCGGGAACCTGGTGTATATTCTCGAGTTACGACTGGGATGGCCCTTCCACCCACGTGTTTCTTCAGCGACGTCAGGACTCCTGCAAAGTTGCGAGGGACAACTCGTGATTCTCCTCGAGGCCTGGCAGGGCAATTGGGACGCCTCTCCAGCTGAGGCGGGAGACCAAGGGTCCCTTTCCACGTGCCACAGCAATCCTGGGATTCCTATCAAGTTTCACGAGGAGTCAGGCATCGTCTCCTTTGGAGGCACTGATTTCCACGGACCTCTGGAGTTTTCAAAGGATGTGAGGCCTCCGGTCGCGATGAGGTGGGGAACTAGGTCTTTCTCTGTGGTCTCCACAGTGGATTCAGACATCCTTTCGTCTTGGGAGATGCAAGACGAGCCTGCATTCAAGTCACTGCAGGGATATCCGGCCTTATTTGGAGTCAGGGCATCGCGGTGTCCATTCCACTTGAGGCCGCAAACTCAGGGTCCCTCTCACATACCTAGAGCTGAGAGAAGCCTCCTCTTGAGGTGCTTGTGGTAAGGTGGTATTTCTCTGGAGTCGAAGCCAGGGACTAACCTCTCATCTCGAGTTAATTTTTATTCCACGGAGATCTTTCGTGTTGCTACAGTGACCTCAGGATCCCTCTAGCCTTGAAACAGTGTTCTTGGGGTTTCTCTGGAGTGCCATCAAGGAAATCAAGGCTCCTTTCATGTGTGATGTGCAACACGGAATTGCTCTGCACGCAGTGCAGGGGAATCGGGCCTCATCTCGCGGCGAGGGGGAAGTCTCATGGTTTTTCTCGAGTTGCGGCGGGAACCTGGGGTATATTCTCGAGTTACGTCGGGCATGGCCCTTACAGACACGTGTTTGTTCAGCGACGTCAGGACTCCTGCCTAGTTGCGAGGGAGAACTCGGGATTCTCCTCGAGGCTTGGCAGGGCAATTGGGACGCCTCTCCAGCTGAGGCGGGAGACCAAGGGTCCCTTTACACGTGCCACAGGAATCCTGGGACTCCTATCAAGTTTCACGAGGAGTCAGGCATCGTCTCCTTTGGAGGCACTGATCTCCGCGTACCTCTGGAGTTTTCAAAGGATGTGAGGCCTCCGGTCGCGATGAGGTGGGGAACTAGGTCTTTCTCTGTGGTCTCCACAGGGGATTCAGATATCCTTTCATCTTGGGAGATGCAAGACGAGCCTGCATTCAAGTCACTGCAGGGATATCCGGCCTTATTTCGAGTCAGGGCATCGCGGTGTCCATTCCACTTGAGGCCAAAAACTCAGGGTCCTTCTCACATACCTAGAGCTGAGAGAAGCCTCCTCTTGAGGTGCTTGTGGTAAGGTGGTATTCCTCTGGAGTCGAAGCCAGGGACTCCCCTCTCATCTCGAGTTGATTTTTGGTCCACGGAGCTCTTTCGTGTTGCTACAGTGACCTCAGGATCCCTCTAGCCTTGAAACAGTGTACTTGGGATTTCTCTGGAGTGCCATCAAGGAAATCAAGGCTCCTCTCATGTGTGATGTGCAACACGGAATTGCTCTGCACGTAGTGCAGGGGAATCGGGCCTCATCTCGCGGTGAGGGGGAAGTCTCATGGTTTTTCCCGAGTTGCGGCGGGAACCTGGGGTATATTCTCGAGTTACGTCGGGGATGGCCCTTCCACCCACGTGTTTGTTGAGCGACGTCAGGACTCCTGCCTAGTTGCGAGGGACAACTCGGGATTCCCCTCGAGGCTTGGCAGGGCAATTGGGACGCCTCTCCAGCTGAGGCGGGAGACCAAGGGTCCCTTTCCATGTGCCACACGAATCCTGGGACTCCTATCAAGTTTCACGAGGAGTCAGGCATCGTCTCCTTTGGAGGCACTGATCTCCGCGTACCTCTGGAGTTTTCAAAGGATGTGAGGCGTCCGGTCGCGATGAGGTGGGAACTAGGTTTTTCTCTGTGGTCTCCACAGGGGATTCAGACATCTTTTCATTTTGGGAGATGCAAGACGAGCCTGCATTCAAGTCACTACAGGGATATCCGGCCTTATTTCGAGTCAGGGCATCGCGGTGTCCATTCCACTTGAGGCCGCAAAATCAGGGTCCCTCTCACATACCTAGAGCTGAGAGAAGCCTCCTCTTGAGGTGCTTGTGGTAAGGTGGTATTCCTCTGGATTCGAAGTCAGGGACTAACCTCTCATCTCGAGTTGATTTTCGGTCCACGGAGCTCTTTCTTGTTGCTACAGTGACCTCAGGATCCCTCTAGCCTTGAAACAGTGTTCTTGGGGTTTCTCTGGAGTGCCATCAAGGAAATCAAGGCTCCTTTCATGTGTGATGTGCAACACGGAATTGCTCTGCACGCAGTGCAGGGGAATCGGGCCTCATCTCGCGGCGAGGGGGAAGTCTCATGGTTTTTCTCGAGTTGCGGCGGGAACCTGGGGTATTCTCTAGAGTTACGACGGGGATGGCCCTTCCACACACGTGTTAGATCAGCGACGTCAGGACTCCTGCCTACTTGCAAGGGACAACTCGGGATTCTCCTCGAGGCTTGGCAGGGCAATTGGGACGCCTCTCCAGCTGAGGCAGGAGACCAAGGCTCCCTTTCCATGTGCCACAGGAATCCTGTGACTCCTATCAAGCTTCACGAGGAGTCAGGCATCGTCTCCTTTGGAGGCACTGATCTCCGCGTACCTCTGGAGTTTTCAAAGGATGTGACGCGTCCGGTCGCCATGAGGTGGGGAACTAGGTTTTTCTCTGTGGTCTCCACAGGGGATTCAGACATCCTTTCATTTTGGGAGATGCAAGACGAGCCTGCATTCAAGTCACTGCAGGGATATCCGGCCTTATTTCACGTCAGGGCATCGCGGTGTCCATTCCACTTGAGGCCGCTAACTCAGGCTCCCTCTCACATACCTAGAGCTGAGAGAAGCCTCCTCTTGAGGTGCTTGTGGTAAGGTGGTATTCCTCTGGAGTCGAAGCCAGGGACTACCCTCTCATCTCGAGTTGATTTTTGGTCCACAGAGCTCTTTCGTGTTGCTACAGTGACCTCAGGATCCCTCTAGCCTTGAAACAGTGTTCTTGGGGATTCTCTGGAGTGCCATCAAGGAAATCAAGGCTCCTTTCATGTGTGATGTGCAACACGGAATTGCTCTGCACGCAGTGCAGGGGAATCGGGCCTCATCTCGCGGCGAGGGGGAAGTCTCATGGTTTTTCTCGAGTTGCGGCGGGAACCTGGGGTATATTCTCGAGTTACGTCGGGCATGGCCCTTACAGACACGTGTTTGTTCAGCGACGTCAGGACTCCTGCCTAGTTGCGAGGGAGAACTCGGGATTCTCCTCGAGGCTTGGCAGGGCAATTGGGACTCCTCTCCAGCTGAGGCGGGAGACCAAGGGTCCCATTCCACGTGCCACAGGAATCCTGGGACTCCTATCAAGTTTCACGAAGAGTCAGGCATCGTCTCCTTTGGAGGCACTAATCTCCGCGGACCTCTGGAGTTTTCAAAGGATGTGAGGCCTCCGGTCGCGATGAGGTGGGGAACTAAGTCTTTCTCTGTGGTCTCCACAGGGGATTCAGACATCCTTTCATCTTGGGAGATGCAAGACGAGCCTGCATTCAAGCCACTGCAGGGATATCCGGCCTTATTTTGCGTCAGGGCATCGCGGTGTCCATTCCACTTGAGGCCACAAACTCAGAGTCCTTCTCACATACCTAGAGCTGAGAGAAGCCTCCTCTTGAGGTGCTTGTGGTAAGGTGGTATTCCTCTGGAGTCGAAGCCAGGGACTAACCTCTCATCTCGAGTTGATTTTTGGTCCATGGAGCTCTTTCGTGTTGCTACAGTGACCTCAGGATCCCTCTAGCCTTGAAACAGTGTTCTTGGGGTTTCTCTGGAGTGCCATCAAGGAAATCAAGGCTCCTTTCATGTGTGATGTGCAACACGGAATTGCTCTGCATGCAGTGCAGGGGAATCGGGCCTCATCTCGCGGCGAGGGGGAAGTCTCATGGTTTTTCTCGAGTTGTGGTGGGAACCTGTTGTATATTGTCGAGTTACGACAGGGATGGCCCTTCCACACATGTGTTTGTTCAGCGACGTCAGGACTCCTGCCTAGTTGCGAGGGAGAACTCGGGATTCTCCTCGAGGCTTGGCAGGGCAATTGGGACGCCTCTCCAGCTGAGGCGGGAGACCAAGGGTCCCTTTCCACGTGCCACAGGAATCCTGGGACTCCTATCAAGTTTCACGAGAAGTCAGGCATCGTCTCCTTTGGAGGCACTGATCTCCACGTACCTCAGGAGTTTTCAAAGGATGTGAGGCCTCCGGTCGCGATGAGGTGGGGAACTAGGTCTCTCTCTGTGGTCTCCACAGGGGATTCAGACATGCTTTCGTCTTGGAAGATGCATGACGAGCCTGCATTCAAGTCACTGCAGGGATATCCGGCCTTATTTCTCGTCAGGGCATCGCAGTGTCCATTCCACTTGAGGCCACAAAATCAGGGTCCCTCTCACATACCTAGAGCTGAGAGAAGCCTCCTCTTGAGGTGCTTGTGGTAAGTTGTTAATCCTCTGGAGTCGAAGCCAGGGACTAACCTCTCATCTCGAGTTGATTTTTCGTTCACGGAGCTCTTTCGTGTTGCTACACTGACCTCAGGTTCCCTCTAGCCTTGAAACAGTGTTCTTGGGGTTTCTCTGGAGTGCCATCAAGGAAATCAAGGCTCCTTTCATGTGTGATGTGCAAGACGGTATTGCTCTGCACGCAGTGCAGGGGAATCGGGCCTCATCTTGCGGCGAGGGGGAAGTCTCATGGTTTTTATCGAGTTGCGGCGGGAACTTGGGGTATATTCTCGAGTTACGACGGGGATGGCCCTTCCACACACGTGTTTATTCAGCGACGTCAGGACTCCTGCCTAGTTGCGAGGGACAACTCAGGATTCTCCTCGAAGCTTGGCAGGGCAATTGGGACGCCTCTCCAGCTGAGGCGGGAAACTAAGGTTCCCCTTCCACGTGCCACAGGAATCCTGGGACTCCTATCAAGTTTCACGAGGAGTCAGGCATCGTCTCCTTTGGAGGCACTTATCTCCGCGTACCTCTGGAGTTTTCAAAGGATGTGAGGCCTCCGGTCGCGATGAGGTGGGGAACTAGGTCTTTCTCTGTGGTCTCCACAGGGGATTCAGACATCCTTTCGTCTTGGGAGATGCAAGACGAGCCTGCATTCAAGCCACTGCAGGGATATCCGGCCTTATTTCGCGTCAGGGCATCGCGGTGTCCATTCCACTTGAGGCCAAAAACTCAGGGTCCTTCTCACATACCTAGAGCTGAGAGAAGCCTCCTCTTGAGGTGCTTGTGGTAAGGTGGTATTCCTCGGGAGTCGAAGCCAGGGACTAAAGTCTCATCTTGAGTTGATTTTTGGTCCACGGATCTCTTTCATGTTGCTACAGTGACCTCAGGATCCCTCTAGCCTTGAAACAGAGTTCTTGGGGTTTCTCTGAAATGCCATCAAGGAAATCAAGGCTCTTTTCATGTGTGATGTGCAACACGGAATTGCTCTGCACGCAGTGCAGGGGAATCGGGCCTCATCTCGTGGCGAGGGGGAAGTCTCATGCTTTTTCTCTAGTTGCGGCGGGAACCTGGGGTATATTCTCGAGTTACGACGGGGATGGCCCTTCCACACACGTGTTTGTTCAGTGACGGAAGGACTCCTGCCTAGTTGCGAGAGACAACTCGGGATTCTCCTCGAGGCTTGGCAGGGCAATTGGGACACCTCTTCACCTGAGGCGGGAGACCAAGGGCCCTTTCCACGTGCCACAGGAATCCTGGGACTCCTATCAAGTTTCACGAGGAGTCAGGCATCGTCTCCTTTGGAGGCACTGATCTCTGCGTACCTCTGGAGTTTTCAAAGGATGTGAGGCCTCCGGTCGGAATGAGGTGGGGAACTAGGTCTTTCTCTGTGGTCTCCACAGGGGATTCAGACATCGTTTCATCTTGTGAGATGCAAGACGAGCCTGCATTCAAGTCACTGCAGGGATATCCGGCCTTATTTCGAGTCAGGGCATCACAGTGTCCATTCCACTTGAGGCCACAAAATCAGGGTCCCTCTCACATACCTAGAGCTGAAAGAAGCCTCCTCTTGAGGTGCTTGTGGTAAGTTGTTATTCCTCTGGAGTCGAAGCCAGGGACTAACCTCTCATCTCGAGTTGATTTTTCATTCACGGAGCTCTTTCGTGTTGCTACACTGACCTCAGGATCCCTCTAGCCTTGAAACAGTGTTCTTGGGGTTTCTCTGGAGTGCCATCAAGGAAATCAAGGCTCCTTTCATGTGTGATGTGCAAGACGGTATTGCTCTGCACGCAGTGCAGGGGAATCGGGCTTCATCTCGCGGCGAGGGGGAAGTCTCATGGTTTTTATCGAGTTGCGGCGGGAACTTGGGGTATATTCTCGAGTTACGACGGGGATGGCCCTTCCACACACGTGTTTATTCAGCGACATCAGGACTCCTGCCTAGTTGCGAGGGACAGCTCGGGATTCTCCTCGAGGCTTGGCAGGGCAATTGGGACGCCTCTCCAGCTGAGGCGGGAAACTAAGGTTCCCTTTCCACGTGCCAGAGGAATCCTGGGACTCCTAAGAAGTTTCACGAGGAGTCAGGCATCGTCTCCTTTGGAGGCACTGATCTCCGCGTACCTCTGGAGTTTTCAAAGGATGTGAGGCCTCCGGTCGCGATGAGGTGGGGAACTAGGTCTTTCTCTGTGGTCTCCACAGGGGATTCAGACATCCTTTCGTCTTGGGAGATGCAAGACGAGCCTGCATTCAAGTCACTGCAGGGATAACCGGCCTTATTTCGAGTCAGGGCATCGCGGTGTCCATTCCACTTGAGGCCGCAAACTCAGGGTCCCTCTCACATACCTAGAGCTGAGAGAAGCCTCCTCTTGAGGTGCTTGTGGTAAGGTGGTATTCCTCTGGAGTCGAAGCCAGGGACTAACCTCTCATCTCGAGTTGATTTTTGGTCCACGGACCTCTTTCTTGTTGCTACAGTGACCTCAGGATTCCTCTAGCCTTGAAACAGTGTTCTTGGGGTTTCTCTGGAATGCCATCAAGGAAATCAAGGCTCCTTTCATGTGTGATGTGCAACACTGAATTGCTCTGCACGCAGTGCACGGGAATCGGGCCTCATCTTGCGGCGAGGGGGCAGTCTCATGGTTTTTCTCGAGTTGCGGCGGGAACCTGGGGTATATTTTCGAGTTACGACGGGAATGGCCCTTCAACACTCGTGTTTGTTCAGCGACGTCAGGACTCCTGCCTAGTTGTGAGGGAAAACTCGGGATTCTCCTCGAGGCTTGGCAGGGCAATGGGGACGCCTCACCAGCTGAGGCGGGAGACCAAGGGTCCCTTTCCACGAGCCACAGGAATCCTGGGACTCCTATCAAGTTTCACGAGGAGTCAGGCATCGTCTCCTTTGGAGGCACTGATCTCCGCGTACCTCTGGAGTTTTCAAAGGATGTGAGGCCTCCGGTCGCGATGAGGTGGGGAAGTAGGTCTTTCTCTGTGGTCTCCACACGGGATTCAGACATCCTTTCGTCTTGGGAGATGCAAGACGAGCCTGCATTCAAGTCACTGCAGGGATTTCCGGCCTTATTTCGAGTCAGGGCATCGCGGTGTCCATTCCACTTGAGGCCACAAACTCAGTGTCCTTCTCACATACCTAGAGCTGAGAGAAGCCTCCTCTTGAGGTGCTTGTGGTAATGTGGTATTCCTCGGGAGTCGAAGCCAGGAACTAAAGTCTCATCTTGAGTTGATTTTTGGTCCACGGAGCTCTTTCGTGTTGCTACAGTGACCTCAGGATCCCTCTAGCCTTGAAACAGAGTTCTTGGGGTTTCTCTGAAATGCCATCAAGGAAATCAAGGCTCTTTTCATGTGTGATGTGCAACACGGAATTGCTCTGCACGCAGTGCAGGGGAATCGGGCCTCATCTCGTGGCGAGCGGGGATTCTCATGCTTTTTCTCGAGTTGCGGCAGGAACCTGGGGTATATTCTCGAATTACGACGGGGATGGCCCTTCCACACACGTGTTTGTTCAGCGACGGCAGGACTCCTGCCTAGTTGCGAGAGACAACTCGGGATTCTCCTCGAGGCTTGGCAGGGCAATTGGGACACCTCTCCACCTGAGGCGGGAGACCAAGGGCCCTTTCCACGTGCCACAGGAATCCTGGGACTCCTATCAAGTTTCACGAGGAGTCAGGCATCGTCTCCTTTGGAGGCACTGATCTCTGCGTACCTCTGGAATTTTCAAAGGATGTGAGGCCTCCGGTCGCAATGAGGTGGGGAACTAGGTCTTTCTCTGTGGTCTCCACAGGGGATTCAGACATCGTTTCATCTTGTGAGATGCAAGAGGAGCCTGCATTCAAGTCACTGCAGGGATATCTGGCCTTATTTCGAGTCAGGGCATCGCAGTGTCCATTCCACTTGAGGCCACAAAATCAGGGTCCCTCTCACATACCTAGAGCTGAGAGAAGCCTCCTCTTGAGGTGCTTGTGGTAAGTTGTTATTCCTCTGGAGTCGAAGCCAGGGACTAATCTCTCATCTCGAGTTGATTTTTCGTTCATGGAGCTCTTTCGTGTTGCTACACTGACCTCAGGATCCCTCTAGCCTTGAAACAGTGTTCTTGGGGTTTCTCTGGAGTGCCATCAAGGAAATCAAGGCTCCTTTCATGTGTGATGTGCAAGACGGTATTGCTCTGCACGCAGTGCAGGGGAATCGGGCCTCATCTCGCGGCGAGGGGGAAGTCTCATGGTTTTTATCGAGTTGCGGCGGGAACTTGGGGTATATTCTCGAGTTACGACGGGGATGGCCCTACCACACACGTGTTTATTCAGCGACGTCAGGACTCCTGCCTAGTTGCGAGGGACAACTCGGGATTCTCCTCGAGCCTTGGCAGGGCAATTGGGACGCCTCTCCAGCTGAGGCGGGAAACTAAGGTTCCCTTTCCACGTGCCACAGGAATCCTGGGACTCCTATCAAGTTTCACGAAGAGTCAGGCATCGTCTCCTTTGGATGCACTGATCTCCGCGTACCTCTGGAGTTTTCAAAGGATGTGAGGCCTCCGGTCGCGATGAGGTGGGGAACTAGGTCTTTCTCTGTGGTCTCCACAGGGGATTCAGACATCGTTTCATCTTGGGAGATGCAAGACGAGCCTGCATTCAAGTCACTGCAGGGATATCCGGCCTTATTACGAGTCAGGGCATCACAGTGTCCATTCCACTTGAGGCCACAAAATCAGGGTCCCTCTCACATACCTAGAGCTGAAAGAAGCCTCCTCTTGAGGTGCTTGTGGTAAGTTGTTATTCCTCTGGAGTCGAAGCCAGGGACTAACCTCTCATCTCGAGTTGATTTTTCATTCACGGAGCTCTTTCGTGTTGCTACACTGACCTCAGGATCCCTCTAGCCTTGAAACAGTGTTCTTGGGGTTTCTCTGGAGTGCCATCAAGGAAATCAAGGCTCCTTTCATGTGTGATGTGCAAGACGGTATTGCTCTGCACGCAGTGCAGGGGAATCGGGCTTCATCTCGCGGCGAGGGGGAAGTCTCATGGTTTTTATCGAGTTGCGGCGGGAACTTGGGGTATATTCTCGAGTTACGACGGGGATGGCCCTTCCACACACGTGTTTATTCAGCGACATCAGGACTCCTGCCTAGTTGCGAGGGACAGCTCGGGATTCTCCTCGAGGCTTGGCAGGGCAATTGGGACGCCTCTCCAGCTAAGGCGGGAAACTAAGGTTCCCTTTCCACGTGCCAGAGGAATCCTGGGACTCCTAAGAAGTTTCACGAGGAGTCAGGCATCGTCTCCTTTGGAGGCACTGATCTCCGCGTACCTCTGGAGTTTTCAAAGGATGTGAGGCCTCCGGTCGCGATGAGGTGGGGAACTAGGTCTTTCTCTGTGGTCTCCACAGGGGATTCAGACATCCTTTCGTCTTGGGAGATGCAAGACGAGCCTGCATTCAAGTCACTGCAGGGATAACCGGCCTTATTTCGAGTCAGGGCATCGCGGTGTCCATTCCACTTGAGGCCGCAAACTCAGGGTCCCTCTCACATACCTAGAGCTGAGAGAAGACTCCTCTTGAGGTGCTTGTGGTAAGGTGGTATTCCTCTGGAGTCGAAGCCAGGGACTAACCTCTCATCTCGAGTTGATTTTTGGTCCACGGACCTCTTTCTTGTTGCTACAGTGACCTCAGGATTCCTCTAGCCTTGAAACAGTGTTCTTGGGGTTTCTCTGGAATGCCATCAAGGAAATCAAGGCTCCTTTCATGTGTGATGTGCAACACTGAATTGCTCTGCACGCAGTGCACGGGAATCGGGCCTCATCTTGCGGCGAGGGGGCAGTCTCATGGTTTTTCTCGAGTTGCGGCGGGAACCTGGGGTATATTTTCGAGTTACGACGGGAATGGCCCTTCAACACTCGTGTTTGTTCAGCGACGTCAGGACTCCTGCCTAGTTGTGAGGGAAAACTCGGGATTCTCCTCGAGGCTTGGCAGGGCAATGGGGACGCCTCACCAGCTGAGGCGGGAGACCAAGGGTCCCTTTCCACGAGCCACAGGAATCCTGGGACTCCTATCAAGTTTCACGAGGAGTCAGGCATCGTCTCCTTTGGAGGCACTGATCTCCGCGTACCTCTGGAGTTTTCAAAGGATGTGAGGCCTCCGGTCGCGATGAGGTGGGGAAGTAGGTCTTTCTCTGTGGTCTCCACACGGGATTCAGACATCCTTTCGTCTTGGGAGATGCAAGACGAGCCTGCATTCAAGTCACTGCAGGGATTTCCGGCCTTATTTCGAGTCAGGGCATCGCGGTGTCCATTCCACTTGAGGCCACAAACTCAGGGTCCTTCTCACATACCTAGAGCTGAGAGAAGCCTCCTCTTGAGGTGCTTGTGGTAATGTGGTATTCCTCGGGAGTCGAAGCCAGGAACTAAAGTCTCATCTTGAGTTGATTTTTGGTCCACGGAGCTCTTTCGTGTTGCTACAGTGACCTCAGGATCCCTCTAGCCTTGAAACAGAGTTCTTGGGGTTTCTCTGAAATGCCATCAAGGAAATCAAGGCTCTTTTCATGTGTGATGTGCAACACGGAATTGCTCTGCACGCAGTGCAGGGGAATCGGGCCTCATCTCGTGGCGAGCGGGGATTCTCATGCATTTTCTCGAGTTGCGGCGGGAACCTGGGGTATATTCTCGAATTACGACGGGGATGGCCCTTCCACACACGTGTTTGTTCAGCGACGGCAGGACTCCTGCCTAGTTGCGAGAGACAACTCGGGATTCTCCTCGAGGCTTGGCAGGGCAATTGGGACACCTCTCCACCTGAGGCGGGAGACCAAGGGCCCTTTCCACGTGCCACAGGAATCCTGGGACTCCTATCAAGTTTCACGAGGAGTCAGGCATCGTCTCCTTTGGAGGCACTGATCTCTGCGTACCTCTGGAATTTTCAAAGGATGTGAGGCCTCCGGTCGCAATGAGGTGGGGAACTAGGTCTTTCTCTGTGGTCTCCACAGGGGATTCAGACATCGTTTCATCTTGTGAGATGCAAGAGGAGCCTGCATTCAAGTCACTGCAGGGATATCTGGCCTTATTTCGAGTTAGGGCATCGCAGTGTCCATTCCACTTGAGGCCACAAAATCAGGGTCCCTCTCACATACCTAGAGCTGAGAGAAGCCTCCTCTTGAGGTGCTTGTGGTAAGTTGTTATTCCTCTGGAGTCGAAGCCAGGGACTAATCTCTCATCTCGAGTTGATTTTTCGTTCACGGAGCTCTTTCGTGTTGCTACACTGACCTCAGGATCCCTCTAGCCTTGAAACAGTGTTCTTGGGGTTTCTCTGGAGTGCCATCAAGGAAATCAAGGCTCCTTTCATGTGTGATGTGCAAGACGGTATTGCTCTGCACGCAGTGCAGGGGAATCGGGCCTCATCTCGCGGCGAGGGGGAAGTCTCATGGTTTTTATCGAGTTGCGGCGGGAACTTGGGGTATATTCTCGAGTTACGACGGGGATGGCCCTACCACACACGTGTTTATTCAGCGACGTCAGGACTCCTGCCTAGTTGCGAGGGACAACTCGGGATTCTCCTCGAGGCTTGGCAGGGCAATTGGGACGCCTCTCCAGCTGAGGCGGGAAACTAAGGTTCCCTTTCCACGTGCCACAGGAATCCTGGGACTCCTATCAAGTTTCACGAAGAGTCAGGCATCGTCTCCTTTGGATGCACTGATCTCCGCGTACCTCTGGAGTTTTCAAAGGATGTGAGGCCTCCGGTCGCGATGAGGTGGGGAACTAGGTCTTTCTCTGTGGTCTCCACAGGGGATTCAGACATCGTTTCATCTTGGGAGATGCAAGACGAGCCTGCATTCAAGTCACTGCAGGGATATCCGGCCTTATTTCGAGTCAGGGCATCACAGTGTCCATTCCACTTGAGGCCACAAAATCAGGGTCCCTCTCACATACCTAGAGCTGAAAGAAGCCTCCTCTTGAGGTGCTTGTGGTAAGTTGTTATTCCTCTGGAGTCGAAGCCAGGGACTAACCTCTCATCTCGAGTTGATTTTTCATTCACGGAGCTCTTTCGTGTTGCTACACTGACCTCAGGATCCCTCTAGCCTTGAAACAGTGTTCTTGGGGTTTCTCTGGAGTGCCATCAAGGAAATCAAGGCTCCTTTCATGTGTGATGTGCAAGACGGTATTGCTCTGCACGCAGTGCAGGGGAATCGGGCTTCATCTCGCGGCGAGGGGGAAGTCTCATGGTTTTTATCGAGTTGCGGCGGGAACTTGGGGTATATTCTCGAGTTACGACGGGGATGGCCCTTCCACACACGTGTTTATTCAGCGACATCAGGACTCCTGCCTAGTTGCGAGGGACAGCTCGGGATTCTCCTCGAGGCTTGGCAGGGCAATTGGGACGCCTCTCCAGCTGAGGCGGGAAACTAAGGTTCCCTTTCCACGTGCCAGAGGAATCCTGGGACTCCTAAGAAGTTTCACGAGGAGTCAGGCATCGTCTCCTTTGGAGGCACTGATCTCCGCGTACCTCTGGAGTTTTCAAAGGATGTGAGGCCTCCGGTCGCGATGAGGTGGGGAACTAGGTCTTTCTCTGTGGTCTCCACAGGGGATTCAGACATCCTTTCGTCTTGGGAGATGCAAGACGAGCCTGCATTCAAGTCACTGCAGGGATAACCGGCCTTATTTCGAGTCAGGGCATCGCGGTGTCCATTCCACTTGAGGCCGCAAACTCAGGGTCCCTCTCACATACCTAGAGCTGAGAGAAGACTCCTCTTGAGGTGCTTGTGGTAAGGTGGTATTCCTCTGGAGTCGAAGCCAGGGACTAACCTCTCATCTCGAGTTGATTTTTGGTCCACGGACCTCTTTCTTGTTGCTACAGTGACCTCAGGATTCCTCTAGCCTTGAAACAGTGTTCTTGGGGTTTCTCTGGAATGCCACCAAGGAAATCAAGGCTCCTTTCATGTGTGATGTGCAACACTGAATTGCTCTGCACGCAGTGCACGGGAATCGGGCCTCATCTTGCGGCGAGGGGGCAGTCTCATGGTTTTTCTCGAGTTGCGGCGGGAACCTGGGGTATATTTTCGAGTTACGACGGGAATGGCCCTTCAACACACGTGTTTGTTCAGCGACGTCAGGACTCCTGCCTAGTTGTGAGGGAAAACTCGGGATTCTCCTCGAGGCTTGGCAGGGCAATGGGGACGCCTCACCAGCTGAGGCGGGAGACCAAGGGTCCCTTTCCACGAGCCACAGGAATCCTGGGACTCCTATCAAGTTTCACGAGGAGTCAGGCATCGTCTCCTTTGGAGGCACTGATCTCCGCGTACCTCTGGAGTTTTCAAAGGATGTGAGGCCTCCGGTCGCGATGAGGTGGGGAAGTAGGTCTTTCTCTGTGGTCTCCACACGGGATTCAGACATCCTTTCGTCTTGGGAGATGCAAGACGAGCCCGCATTCAAGTCACTGCAGGGATTTCCGGCCTTATTTCGAGTCAGGGCATCGCGGTGTCCATTCCACTTGAGGCCACAAACTCAGGGTCCTTCTCACATACCTAGAGCTGAGAGAAGCCTCCTCTTGAGGTGCTTGTGGTAATGTGGTATTCCTCGGGAGTCGAAGCCAGGAACTAAAGTCTCATCTTGAGTTGATTTTTGGTCCACGGAGCTCTTTCGTGTTGCTACAGTGACCTCAGGATCCCTCTAGCCTTGAAACAGAGTTCTTGGGGTTTCTCTGAAATGCCATCAAGGAAATCAAGGCTCTTTTCATGTGTGATGTGCAACACGGAATTGCTCTGCACGCAGTGCAGGGGAATCGGGCCTCATCTCGTGGCGAGCGGGAATTCTCATGCTTTTTCTCGAGTTGCGGCGGGAACCTGGGGTATATTCTCGAATTACGACGGGGATGGCCCTTCCACACACGTGTTTGTTCAGCGACGGCAGGACTCCTGCCTAGTTGCGAGAGACAACTCGGGATTCTCCTCGAGGCTTGGCAGGGCAATTGGGACACCTCTCCACCTGAGGCGGGAGACCAAGGGCCCTTTCCACGTGCCACAGGAATCCTGGGACTCCTATCAAGTTTCACGAGGAGTCAGGCATCGTCTCCTTTGGAGGCACTGATCTCTGCGTACCTCTGGAATTTTCAAAGGATGTGAGGCCTCCGGTCGCAATGAGGTGGGGAACTAGGTCTTTCTCTGTGGTCTCCACAGGGGATTCAGACATTGTTTCATCTTGTGAGATGCAAGAGGAGCCTGCATTCAAGTCACTGCAGGGATATCTGGCCTTATTTCGAGTCAGGGCATCGCAGTGTCCATTCCACTTGAGGCCACAAAATCAGGGTCCCTCTCACATACCTAGAGCTGAGAGAAGCCTCCTCTTGAGGTGCTTGTGGTAAGTTGTTATTCCTCTGGAGTCGAAGCCAGGGACTAATCTCTCATCTCGAGTTGATTTTTCATTCACGGAGCTCTTTCGTGTTGCTACAGTGACCTCAGGATCCCTCTAGCCTTGAAACAGTGTTCTTGGGGTTTCTCTGGAGTGCCATCAAGGAAATCAAGGCTCCTTTCTTGTGTGATGTGCAAGACGGTATTGCTCTGCACGCAGTGCAGGGGAATCGGGCCTCATCTCGCGGCAAGGGGGAAGTCTCATGGTTTTTATCGAGTTGCGGCGGGAACTTGGGGTATATTCTCGAGTTACGACGGGGATGGCCCTTCCACACACGTGTTTATTCAGCGACGTCAGGACTCCTGCCTAGTTGCGAGGGACAACTCGGGATTCTCCTCGAGGCTTGGCAGGGCAATTGGGACGCCTCTCCAGCTGAGGCGGGAAACTAAGGTTCCCTTTCCACGTGCCACAGGAATCCTGGGACTCCTATCAAGTTTCACGAAGAGTCAGGCATCGTCTCCTTTGGATGCACTGATCTCCGCGTACCTCTGGAGTTTTCAAAGGATGTGAGGCCTCCGGTCGCGATGAGGTGGGGAACTAGGTCTTTCTCTGTGGTCTCCACAGGGGATTCAGACATCCTTTCATCTTGGGAGATGCAAGACGAGCCTGCATTCAAGTCACTGCAGGGATATCCGGCCTAATTTCGAGTCAGGGCATCGCAGTGTCCATTCCACTTGAGGCCACAAAATCAGGGTCCCTCTCACATACCTAGAGTTGAGAGAAGCCTCCTCTTGAGGTACTTGTGGTAAGGTGGTATTCCTCTGGAGTCGAAGCCAGGGACTAACCTCTCATCTCGAGTTGATTTGTGGTCCACGGAGCTCTTTCGTGTGGCTACAGTGACCTCAGGATCCCTCTAGCCTTGAAACAGTGTTCTTGGGGTTTCTCTGGAGTACCATCAAGGAAATCAAGGCTCCTTTCATGTGTGATGTGCAACACGGAATTGCTCTGCACGCAGTGCAGGGTATTCGGCCTCATTTTGCGGCGAGGGGGAAGTCTCATGGTTTTTCTCGAGTTGCGATGGGAACCTGGGGTATATTCTCGAGTTACGACGGGGATGGCCCTTCCACTCACGTGTTTCTTCAGCCACATCAGGACTCCTCCCTAGTTGCGAGGGACAAGTCGGGATTCTCCTCGAGGCTTGGCAGGGCAATTGGGACACCTCTCCACCTGAGGCGGGGGACCAAGGGCCCTTTCCATGTGCCACAGGAATCCTGGGACTCCTATCAAGTTTCACGAGGAGTCAGGCATGGTCTCCTTTGGAGGCACTGATCTCTGCGTACCTCTGGAGTTTTCAAAGGATGTGAGGCCTCCGGTCGCAATGAGGTGGGGAACTAGGTCTTTCTCTGTGGTCTCCACAGGGGATTCAGACATCGTTTCATCTTGTGAGATGCAAGACGAGCCTGCATTCAAGTCACTGCAGGGATATCCGGCCTTATTTCGAGTCAGGGCATCACAGTGTCCATTCCACTTGAGGCCACAAAATCAGGGTCCCTCTCACATACCTAGAGCTGAGAGAAGCCTCCTCTTGAGGTGCTTGTGGTAAGTTGTTATTCCTCTGGAGTCGAAGCCAGGGACTAACCTCTCATCTCGAGTTGATTTTTCATTCACGGAGCTCTTTCGTGTTGCTACACTGACCTCAGGATCCCTCTAGCCTTGAAACAGTGTTCTTGGGGTTTCTCTGGAGTGCCATCAAGGAAATCAAGGCTCCTTTCATGTGTGATGTGCAAGACGGTATTGCTCTGCACGCAGTGCAGGGGAATCGGGCTTCATCTCGCGGCGAGTGGGAAGTCTCATGGTTTTTATCGAGTTGCGGCGGGAACTTGGGGTATATTCTCGAGTTACGACGGGGATGGCCCTTCCACCCACGTGTTTATTCAGCGACATCAGGACTCCTGCCTAGTTGCGAGGGACAGCTCGGGATTCTCCTCGAGGCTTGGCAGGGCAATTGGGACGCCTCTCCAGCTGAGGCGGGAAACTAAGGTTCCCTTTCCACGTGCCACAGGAATCCTGGGACTCCTAAGAAGTTTCACGAGGAGTCAGGCATCGTCTCCTTTGGAGGCACTGATCTCCGCGTACCTCTGGAGTTTTCAAAGGATGTGAGGCCTCCGGTCGCGATGAGGTGGGGAACTAGGTCTTTCTCTGTGGTCTCCACAGGGGATTCAGACATCCTTTCATCTTGGGAGATGCAAGACGAGCCTGCATTCAAGTCACTGCAGGGATATCCGGCCTAATTTCGAGTCAGGGCATCGCAGTGTCCGTTCCACTTGAGGCCACAAAATCAGGGTCCCTCTCACATACCTAGAGTTGAGAGAAGCCTCCTCTTGAGGTGCTTGTGGTAAGGTGGTATTCCTCTGGAGTCGAAGCCAGGGACTAACCTCTCATCTCGAGTTGATTTGTGCTCCACGGAGCTCTTTCGTGTGGCTATAGTGACCTCAGGATCCCTCTAGCCTTGAAACAGTGTTCTTGGGGTTTCTCTGGAGTGCCATCAAAGAAATCAAGGCTCCTTTCATGTGTGATGTGCAACACGGAATTGCTCTGCACGCAGTGCAGGGGAATCGGACCTCATCTCGCGGCGAGGGGGAAGTCTCATGGTTTTTCTCGAGTTGCGATGGGAACCTGGGGTTTATTCTCGAGTTACAACGGGGATGGCCCTTCCACACACGTGTTTCTTCAGCCACATCAGGACTCCTCCCTAGTTGCGAGGGACAAGTCGGGATTCTCCTCGAGGCTTGGCAGGGCAATTGGGACGCCTCTCCAGCTGAGGCGGGAGACCAAGCGTCCCTTTCCTCCTGCCACAGGAATCCTGGGACTCCTATCAAGTTTCACGAGGAGTCAGGCATCGTCTCCTTTGGAGGCACTTATCTCAGCGTACCTCTGGAGTTTTCAAAGGATGTGAGGCCTCCGGTCGCGATGAGGTGGGGAACTAGGTCTTTCTCTGTGGTCTCCACAGGGGATTCAGACGTCGTTTCATCTTGTGAGATGCAAGACGAGCCTGCATTCAAGTCACTGCAGGGATATCCGGCCTAATTTCGAGTCAGGGCATCGGGGTGTCCATTCCACTTGAGGCCGCAAACTCAGGGTCCCTCTGATATACCTATAGCTGAGAGAAGCCTCTTCTTGAGGTGCTTGTGGTAAGGTGGTATTCCTCTGGAGTCGAAGCCAGGGACTAACCTCTCATCTCCAGTTGATTTTTGGCCCACGGAGCTCTTTCGCGTTGCTACAGTGACTTCAGATCCCTCTAGCCTTGAAACAGTGTTCTTGGGGTTTCTCTGGAGTGCCATCAAGGAAATCAAGGCTCCTTTCATGTGTGATGTGCAGCACGGAATTGCTCTGCATGCAGTGCAGGGGAATCGGGCCTCATTTCACGGCGAGGGGGAAGTCTCATGGATTTTCTAGAGTTGCGGCGGGAACCTGGGGTATATTCTCGAGTTACGACGCGGATGGTTCTTCCACCCACGTGTTTCTTCAGTGACGTCAGGACTCCTGCCTAGTTGCGAGGGACAACTCGGGATTCTCCTCGAGGAATGGCAGGGCAATTGGGACGCCTCTCCAGCTGAGGCGGGAGACCAAGTGTCCCTTTACACATGCCACAGGAATCCTGGGACTCCTATCAAGTTTCACGAGGAGTCAGGCATCGTCTCCTTTGGAGGCACTGATCTCCGCGTACCTCTGGAGTTTTCAAAGGATGTGAGGCTTCCGGTCGCATTGAGGTGGGGAACTAGGTCTTTCTCTGTGGTCTCCACAGGGGATTCAGACATCCTTTCGTCTTGGGAGATGCAAGACGAGCCTGCATTCAAGTCACTGCAGGAATATCCGGCCTTAGTTCGAGTCAGGCATCCCAGTGTCCATTCGAATTGAGGCTGCAAACTCAGGGTCCCTCTCACATACCTAGAGCTGAGAGAAGCCTCCTCTTGAGGTGCTTGTGGTAAGGTGGTATTCCTCTGGAGTCGAAGCCAGGGACTAACCTCTCATCTCGAGTTGATTTTTGGTCCACGGAGCGCTTTCATGTTGCTCCAGTGACCTCAGGATCCCTCTAGCCTTGAAACAGTGTTCTTGGGGTTTCTCTGGAGTGCCATCAAGGAAATCAAGGCTGCTTTCATGTGTGATGTGCAACACTGAATTGCTCTGCACGCAGTGCAGGGGAATCGGGCCTCATCTCGCGGCGAGGGGGAAGTCTCATGGTTTTTCTCGAGTTGCGGCGGGAACCTGGGGTATATTCTCGAGTTACGACGGGAATGGCCCTTCCACACACGTGTTTGTTCAGGGACGTCAGGACTCCTGCCTAGTTGCGAGGGACAACGCGGGATTCTCCTGGGGGCTTGGCAAGGCAATTGGGACGCCTCTCCAACTGAGGCGGTAGACGAAGGGTCCCTTTCCACGTGCCACAGGAATCCTGGGACTCCTATCGAGTTTCTCGAGGAGTAGGGCATCGTCTCCTTTGGAGGAACTGATCTCCGCTTACCTCTGGAGTTTTCAAAGGATGTGAGGCCTCCGGTCGCGATGAGGTGGGGAAGTAGGTTTTCTCTGTGGTCTCCAGAGGGGATTCAGACATCCTTTCGTCTTGGGAGATGCAAGACGAGCCTGCATTCAAGTCACTGCAGGGATATCCGGCCTTATTTCGAGTCAGGGCATCGCAGTGTCCATTCCACTTGAGGCCGCAAACTCAGGGTCCCTCTCACATACCTAGAGCTTAGATAAGCCTGCTCTTGAGGTGCTTGTGGTAAGGTGGTATTCCTCTGGAGTCGAAGCCAGGGACTAACCTCTCATCTCGAGTTGATTTTTTTTCCACGGAGCTCTTTCGTGTTGCTACAGTGACCTCAGGATCCCTCTAGCCTTGAAACAGTGTTCTTGGGGTTTCTCTGGAGTGCCACCAAGGAAATCAAGGCTCCTTTCATGTGTGATGTGCAACACGGAATTGCTCTGCACGCAGTGCAGGGGAATCGGGCCTCATCTCGAGGCGAGGGGGAAGTCTCATGGTTTTTCTCGAGTTGCGCCGGGAACCTGGAGTATATTCTCGAGTTACGACGGGGATGGCCCTTCCACCCACGTGTTTGTTCAGCGACGTCAGGACTCCTGCCTAGTTGCGAGGGACAATTCGGGATTCTCCTCGAGGCTTGGCAGGGCAATTGGGATGCCTCTCCAGCTGAGGCGGGAGACCAAGGGTTCCTTTCCACGTGCCACAGGAATCCTGGGACTCCTATCAAGTTTCACGAGGAGTCAGGCATCGTCTCCTTTGGAGGCACTGATCTCCGCGTACCTCTGGAGTTTTCAAAGGATGTGAGGCCTCTGGTCGCGATGAGGTGGGGAAGTAGGTTTTCTCTGTGGTCTCAACAGGGTATTCAGACATCCTTTCATCTTGGGAGATGCAAGACGAGCCTGCATTCAAGTCACTGCAGGGATATTCGGCCTTATTTCGAGTCAGGGCATCGCGGTGTCCATTCCACTTGAGGCCGCAAACTCAGGGTCCCTCTCACATACCTAGAGCTGAGAGAAGCCTCCTCTTGAGGTGCTTGTGGTAAGGTGGTATACCTCTGGAGTCGAAGCCAGGGACTAACCTCTCATCTCGAGTTGATTTTTGGTCCACGGAGCTCTTTCGTGTTGCTACAGTGACCTCAGGATCCCTCTAGCCTTGAAACAGTGTTCTTGGGGTTTCTCTGGAGTGCCATCAAGGAAATCAAGGCTCCTTTCATGTGTGATGTGCAACACGCAATTGCTCTGCACGCAGTGCAGGGGATTCGGGCCTCATTTGCGTCGAGGGGGAGGTCTCATGGTTTTTCTCGAGTTGCAGCGGGAACCTGGGGTATATTCTCGAGTTACGACGGGGATGGGCCTTCCACACACGTGTTGGTTTAGCGCGGTCAGGACTCCTGCCTAGTTGCGAGGGACAACTCGGGATTCTCCTCGAGGCTTGGCAGGGCAATTGGGACGCCTCTCCAGCTGAGGCGGGAGACCAAGCGTCCCTTTCCACCTGCCACAGGAATCCTGGGACTCCTATCAAGTTTCACGAGGAGTCAGGCATCGTCTCCTTTGGAGGCACTTATCTCAGCGTATCTCTGGAGTTTTCAAAGGATGTGAGGCCTCCGGTCGCGATGAGGTGGGGAACTAGGTCTTTCACTGTGGTCTCCACAGGGGATTCAGACGTCGTTTCATCTTGTGAGATGCAAGACGAGCCTGCATTCAAGTCACTGCAGGGATATCCGGCCTAATTTCAAGTCAGGGCATCGGGGTGTCCATTCCACTTGAGGCCGCAAACTCAGGGTCCCTCTGACATACCTATAGCTGAGAGAAGCCTCTTCTTGAGGTGCTTGTGGTAAGGTGGTATTCCTCTGGAGTCGAAGCCAGCGACTAACCTCTCATCTCGAGTTGATTTTTGGTCCACGGAGCTCTTTCGTGTTGCTACAGTGAACTCAGGATCCCTCTAGCCTTGAAACAGTGTTCTTGGGGTTTCTCTGGAGTGCCACCAAGGAAATCAAGGCTCCTTTCATGTGTGATGTGCAACACGGAATTGCTCTGCACGCAGTGCAGGGGAATCGGGCCTCATCTCGCGGCGAGGGGGAAGTCTCATGGTTTTTCTCGAGTTGCGGCGGGAACCTGGGGTATGTTCTCGAGTTACGACGGGGATGGCCCTTCCACCCACGTGTTTGTTCAGCGACGTCAGGACTCCTGCCTAGTTGCGAGGGACAACTCGGGATTCTCCTCGAGGCATGGCAGGGCAATTGGGACGCCTCTACAGCTGAGGCGGGAGACCAAGGGTGCCTTTCCACGTGCCACAGGAATCCTGGGACTCCTATCAAGTTTCACGAGGAGTCAGGCATCGTCTCCTTTGGAGGCACTGATCTCCGCGTACCTCTGGAGTTTTCAAAGGATGTGAGGCCTCCGGTCGCGATGAGGTGGGGAACTAGGTCTTTCTCTGTGGTCTCCACAGGGGATTCAGACATCCTTTCATCTTGGGAGATGCAAGACGAGCCTGCATTCAAGTCACTGCAGGGATATCCGGCCTTATTTCGAGTCAGGGCATCGCGGTGTCCATTCCACTTGAGGCCGCAAACTCAGGGTCCCTCTCACATACCTAGAGCTGAGAGAAGCCTCCTCTTGAGGTGCTTGTGGTAAGGTGGTATTCCTCTGGAGTGGAAGCCAGGGACTAACCTCTCATCTCGAGTTGATTTTTGGTCCACGGAGATCTTTCCTGTTGCTACAGTGACCTCAGGATCCCTCTAGCCTTGAAACAGTGTTCTTGGGGTTTCTCTGGAGTGCCATCAAGGAAATCAAGGCTCCTTTCATGTGTGATGTGCAACACGGAATCGCTCTGCACGCAGTGCAGGGGAATCGGGCCTCATCTTGCGACGAGGGGGAAGTCTCATGGTTTTTCTCGAGTTGCGGCGGGAACCTGGGGTATATTCTCGAGTTACGACGGGGATGGCCCTTCCACACACGTGTTTGTTCAGCGATGGCAGGACTCCTGCCTAGTTGCGAGGGACAACTCAGGATTCTCCTCGAGGCTTGGCAGGGCAATTGGGACGCCTCTCCAGCTGAGGCGGGAGACCAAGAGTCCCTTTCCACGTGCACAGGAATTCTGGGACTCCTATCAAGTTTCACGAGGAGTCAGGCATAGTCTCCTTTGGAGGCACTGATCTCCGCGTACCTCTGAAGTTTTCAAAGGATGTGAGGCCCCCGGTGGCGATGAGGTGGGGAACTAGGTCTTTCTCTGTGGTCTCCACAGGGGATTCAGACATCCTTTCGTCTTAGGCGATGCAAGACGAGCCTGCATTCAAGTCACTGCAGGGATATCCGGCCTTATTTCGAGTCAGGGCATCGCGGTGTCCATTCCACTTGAGGCCGCAAACTCAGGGTCCCTCTCACATACCTAGAGCTGAGAGAAGCCTCCTCTTGAGGTGCTTGTGGTAAAGTGGTATTCCTCTGGAGTCGATGCCAGGGACTAACCTCTCATCTCGAGTTGATTTTTGGTCCACGGAGCTCTTTCGTGTTGCTACAGTGACCTCAGGATCCCTCTAGCCTTGAAACAGTGTTCTTGGGGTTTCTCTGGAGTACCACCAAGGAAATCAAGGCTCCTTTCATGTGTGATGTGCAACACGGAATTGCTCTGCACGCAGTGCAGGGGAATCGGGCCTCATCTCGCGGCGAGGGGGAAGTCTCATGGTTTTTCTCGAGTTGCGGCGGGAACCTGGGGTATATTCTCGAGTTACGACGGGGATGGCCCTTCCACCCACGTGTTTGTTCAGCGACGTCAGGACTCCTGCCTAGTTGCGAGGGACAACTCGGGATTCTCCTCGAGGCTTGGCAGGGCAATTGGGACGCCTCTCCAGCTGAGGCAGGAGACCAAGGGTCCCTTTCCACGTGCCACAGGAATCCTGGGACTCCTATCAAGTTTCACGAGGAGTCAGGCATCGTCTCCTTTGGAGGCACTGATCTCCGCGTACCTCTGGAGTTTTCAAAGGATGTGAGGCCTCCGGTCGCGATGAGGTGGGGAACTAGGTCTTTCTCTGTGGTCTCCACAGGGGATTCAGACATCCTTTCGTCTTGGGCGATGCAAGACGAGCGTGCATTCAAGTCACTGCAGGGATATCCGGCCTTATTTCGAGTCAGGGCATCGCGGTGTCCATTCCACTTGAGGCCGCAAACTCAGGGTCCCTCTCACATACCTAGAGCTGAGAGAAGCCTCCTCTTGAGGTGCTTGTGGTAAGGTGGTATTCCTCTGGAGTCGAAGCCAGGGACTAACCTCTCATCTCGAGTTGATTTTTGGTCCACGGAGCTCTTTCCTGTTGCTACAGTGACCTCAGGATCCCTCTAGCCTTGAAACAGTGTTCTTGGGGTTTCTCTGGAGTGCCACCAAGGAAATCAAGGCTCCTTTCATGTGTGATGTGCAACACGGAATTGCTCTGCACGCAGTGCAGGGGAATCGGGCCTCATCTCGAGGCGAGGGGGAAGTCTCATGGTTTTTCTCGAGTTGCAGCGGGAACCTGGGATATATTCTCGAGTTACGACGGGGATGGCCCTTCCACCCACGTGTTTGTTCAGCGACGTCAGGACTCCTGCCTAGTTGCGAGGGACAACTCGGGATTCTCCTCGAGGCTTGGCAGGGCAATTGAGACGCCTCTCCAGCTGAGGCTGGAGATCAAGGGTCCCTTTCCACGTGCCACAGGAATCCTGGGACTCCTATCAAGTTTCACGAGGAGTCAGGCATCGTCTCCTTTGGAGGCACTGATCTCCGCATACCTGTGGAGTTTTCAAAGGATGTGAGGCCTCCGGTCACGATGAGGTGGGGAACTAGGTTTTTCTCTGTGGTCTCCACAGGGGATTCAGACATCCTTTCGTCTTGGGAGATGCAAGACGAGCCTGCATTCAAGTCACTGCAGGGATATCCGGCCTTATTTCGAGTCAGGGCATCGCGGTGTCCATTCCACTTGAGGCCGCAAACTCAGGGTCCCTCTCACATACCTAGAGCTGAGAGAAGCTTCCTCTTGAGGTGCTTGTGGTAGGGTGGTATTCCTCTGGAGTCGAAGCCAGGGACTAACCTCTCATCTCGAGTTGATTTTTGGTCCACGGAGATCTTTCGTGTTGCTACAGTGACCTCAGGATCCCTCTAGCCTTGAAACAGTGTTCTTGGGGTTTCTCTGGAGTGCCACCAAGGAAATCAAGGCTCCTTTCATGTGTGATGTGCAACACGGAATTGCTCTGCACGCAGTGCAGGGGAATCGGGCCTCATCTCGAGGCGAGGGGGAAGTCTCATGGTTTTTCTCGAGTTGCGGCGGGAACCTGGGATATATTCTCGAGTTACGACGGGGATGGCCCTTCCACCCACGTGTTTGTTCAGCGACGTCAGGACTCCTGCCTAGTTGCGAGGGACTACTCGGGATTCTCCTCGAGGCTTGGCAGGGCAATTGGGACGCCTCTCCAGCTGAGGCTGGAGATCAAGGGTCCCTTTCCACGTGCCACAGGAATCCTGGGACTCCTATCAAGTTTCACGAGGAGTCAGGCATCGGCTCCTTTGGAGGCACTGATCTCCGCATACCTGTGGAGTTTTCAAAGGATGTGAGGCCTCCGGTCACGATGAGGTGGGGAACTAGGTCTTTCTCTGTGGTCTCCACAGGGGATTCAGACATCCTTTCGTCTTGGGATATGAAAGACGAGCCTGCATTCAAGTCACTGCAGGGATATCCGGCCTTATTTCGAGTCAGGGCATCGCGGTGTCCATTCCACTTGAGGCCGCAAACTCAGGGTCCCTCTCACATACCTAGAGCTGAGAGAAGCCTCCTCTTGAGGTGCTTGTGGTAAGGTGGTATTCCTCTGGAGTCGAAGCCAGGGACTAACCTCTCATCTCGAGTTGATTTTTGGTCCATGGAGCTCTTTCGTGTTGCTACAGAGACCTCAGGATCCCTCTAGCCTTGAAAGAGTGTTCTTGGGGTTTCTCTGGAGTGCCATCAAGGAAATCAAGGCTCCTTTCATGTGTGATGTGCAACACGGAATTGCTCTGCACGCAGTGCAGGGGAATCGGGCCTCATCTCGCGGGGAGGGGGAAGTCTCATGGTTTTTCTCGAGTTGCGGTGGGAACCTGGGGTATATTCTCGAGTTACAACAGGGATGGCCCTTCCTCCCACGTGTTTGTTCAGCGACGGCAGGACTCCTGCCTAGTTGCGAGGGACAACTCAGGATTCTCCTCGAGGCTTGGCAGGGCAATTGGGCCACCTCTCCAGCTGAGGCGGGAGTCCAAGGGTCCCTTTCCACGTGCACAGGAATCCTGGGACTCCTATCAAGTTTCACGAGGAGTCAGGCATCGTCTCCTTTGGAGGCACTGATCTCCGCGTACCTCTGGAGTTTTCAAAGGATGTGAGGCCTCCGGTCGCGATGAGGTGGGGAACTAGGTCTTTCTCTGTGGTCTCCACAGGGGATTCAGACATCCTTTCGTCTTGGGAGATGCAAGACGAGCCTGCATTCAAGTCACTGCAGGGATATCCGGCCTTATTTCGAGTTAGGGCATCGCGGTGTCCATTCCACTTGAGGCCGCAAACTCAGGGTCCCTCTCACATACCTAGAGCTGAGAGAAGCCTCCTCTTGTGGTGCTTGTGGTAAGCTGGTATTTCTCTGGAGTCGAAGCCAGGGACTAACCTCTCATCTCGAGTTGATTTTTGCTCCACGGAGCTCTTTCGTGTTGCTACAGTGAACTCAGGATCCCTCTAGCCTTGAAACAGTGTTCTTGGGGTTTCTCTGGAGTGCCACCAAGGAAATCAAGGCTCCTTTCATGTGTGATGTGCAACACGGAATTGCTCTGCACGCAGTTCAGGGGAATCGGGCCTCATATCGCGGCGAGGGTGAAGTCTCATGGTTTTTCTCGAGTTGCGGCGGGAACCTGGGGTATATTCTCGAGTCACAACGGGGATGGCCCTTCCACCCTCGTGTTTGTTCAGCGACGTCAGGACTCCTGCCTTGTTGCGAGGGACAACTCGGGATTCTCCTCGAGGCTTGGCAGGGCAATTGGGACGCCTCTCCAGCTGACGCGGGAGACCAAGGGTTCCTTTCCACGTGCCACAGGAATCCTGGGACTCCTATCAAGTTTCACGAGGAGTCAGGCATCGTCTCCTTTGGAGGCACTGATCTCCGCGTACCTCTGGAGTTTTCAAAGCATGTGAGGCCTCCGGTCGCGATGAGGTGGGGAACTAGGTTTTTCTCTGAGGTCTCCACAGGGGATTCAGACATCCTTTCGTCTTGGGAGATGCAAGACGAGCCTGCATTCAAGTCACTGCAGGGATATCCAGCCTTATTTCGAGTCAGGGCATCGCGGTGTCCATTCCACTAGAGGCCGCAAACTCAGGGTCCCTCTCACATACCTAGAGCTGAGAGAAGCCTCCTCTTGAGGTGCTTGTGGTAAGGTGGTATTCCTCTGGAGTCGAAGCCAGGGACTAACCTCTCATCTCGAGTTGATTTTTGGTCCACGGAGCTCTTTCGTGTTGCTACAGTGACCTCAGGATCCCTCTAGCCTTGAAACAGTGTTCTTGGGGTTTCTCTGGAGTGCCATCAATGAAATCAAGGCTCCTTTCATGTGTGATGTGCAACACGGAATTGCTCTGCACGCAGTGCAGGGGAATCGGGCCTCATCTCGCGGCGAGGGGAAAGTCTCATGGATTTTCTCGAGTTGCGGCGGGAACCTGGGGTATATTCTCGAGTTACGACGGGGATGGCCCTTCCACCCACGTGTTTCTTTAGCGACGTCAGGACTCCTGCCTAGTTGCGAGGGACAACTCGGGATTCTCCTCGAGGCTTGGCAGGGCAATTGGGACGCCTCTCCAGCTGAGGCGGGAGACCAAGGGTCCCTTTCCACGTGCCACAGGAATCCTGGGACTCCTATCAAGTTTCACGAGGAGTCAGGCATCGTCTCCTTTGGAGGCACTGATCTCCGCGAACCTCTGGAGTTTTCAAAGGATGTGAGGCCTCCGGTCGCGATGAGGTGGGGAACTAGGTCATTCTCTGTGGTCTCCACAGGGGATTCAGACATCCTTTCATCTTGGGAGATGCAAGACGAGCCTGCATTCAAGTCACTGCAGGGATATCCGGCCTTTTTTCGAGTCAGGGCATTGCGGTGTCCATTCCACTTGAGGCCGCACACTCAGGGTCCCTCTCATATACCTAGAGCTGAGAGAAGCCTCTGCTTGAGGTGCTTGTGGTAAGGTGGTATTCCTCTGGAGTCGATGCCAGGGACTAACCTCTCATCTTGAGTTGATTTTTGGTCCACGGAGCTCTTTCGTGTTGCTACAGTGACCTCAGGATCCCTCTAGCCTTGAAACAGTGTTCTTGGGGTTTCTCTGGAGTGCCATCAAGGAAATCAAGGCTCCTTTCATGTGTGATGTGCAACACGGCATTGCTCTGCACGCAGTGCAGGGGAATCGGGCCACATCTCGCGGCGAGGGGGAAGTCTCATGGTTTTTCTCGAGTTGCGGCGGGAACCTGGGGTATATTCTCGAGTTACGACGAGGATGGCCCTTCCACCCACGTGTTTGTTCAGCGACGTCAGGACTCCTGCCTAGTTGCGAGAGACAACTCGGGATTCTCCTCGAGGCTTGGCAGGGCAATTGGGACGCCTCTCCAGCTGAGGCGGGAGACCAAGGGTCCCTTTCCACGTGCACAGGAATTCTGGGACTCCTATCAAGTTTCACGAGGAGTCAGGCATAGTCCCCTTTGGAGGCACTGATCTCCGCGTACCTCTGAAGTTTTCAAAGGATGTGAGGCCCCCGGTCGCGATGAGGTGGGGAAGTAGGTCTTTCTCTGTGGTCTCCACAGGGGATTCAGACATCCTTTCGTCTTGGGCGATGCAAGACGAGCCTGCATTCAAGTCACTGCAGGGATATCCGGCCTTATTTCGAGTCAGGGCATCGCGGTGTCCATTCCACTTGAGGCCGCAAACTCAGGGTCCCTCTCACATACCTAGAGCTGAGAGAAGCCTCCTCTTGAGGTGCTTGTGGTAAGGTGGTATTCCTCTGGAGTCGAAGCCAGGGACTAACCTCTCATCTCGAGTTGATTTTTGGTCCACGGAGCTCTTTCGTGTTGCTACAGTGACCTCAGGATCCCTCTAGCCCTGAAACAGTGTTCTTGGGGTTTCTCTGGAGTACCACCAAGGAAATCAAGGCTCCTTTTATGTGTGATGTGCAACACGGAATTGCTCTGCACGCAGTGCAGGGGAATCGGGCCTCATCTCGCGGCGAGGGGGAAGTCTCATGGTTTTTCTCGAGTTGCGGCGGGAACCTGGGGTATATTCTCGAGTTACGACGGGGATGGCCCTTCCACCCACGTGTTTGTTCAGCGAAGTCAGGACTCCTGCCTAGTTGCGAGGGACAACTCGGGATTCTCCTCGAGGCTTGGCAGGGCAATTGGGACGCCTCTCCAGCTGAGGCAGGAGACCAAGGGTCCCTTTCCACGTGCCACAGGAATCCTGGGACTCCTATCAAGTTTCACGAGGAGTCAGGCATCGTCTACTTTGGAGGCACAGATCTCCGCTTTCCTCTGGAGTTTTCAAAGGATGTGAGGCCTCCGGTCGCGATGAGGTGGGGAACTAGGTCTTTCTCTCTGGTCTCCACAGGGGATTCAGACATCCTTTCGTCTTGGGCGATGCAAGACGAGCGTGCATTCAAGTCACTGCAGGGATATCCGGCCTTATTTCGAGTCAGGGCATCGCGGTGTCCATTCCACTTGAGGCCGCAAACTCAGGGTCCCTCTCACATACCTAGAGCTGAGAGAAGCCTCCTCTTGAGGTGCTTGTGGTAAGGTGGTATTCCTCTGGAGTCGAAGCCAGGGACTAACCTCTCATCTCGAGTTGATTTTTGGTCCACGGAGCTCTTTCGTGTTGCTACAGTGACCTCAGGATCCCTCTAGCCTTGAAACAGTGTTCTTGGGGTTTCTCTGGAGTGCCACCAAGGAAATCAAGGCTCCTTTCATGTGTGATGTGCAACACGGAATTGCTCTCCACGCAGTGCAGGGGAATCGGGCCTCATCTCGAGGCGAGGGGGAAGTCTCATGGTTTTTCTCGAGTTGCGGCGGGAACCTGGGATATATTCTCGAGTTACGACGGGGATGGCCCTTCCACCCACGTGTTTGTTCAGCGACGTCAGGACTCCTGCCTAGTTGCGAGGGACAACTCGGGATTCTCCTCGAGGCTTGGCAGGGCAATTGGGACGCCTCTCCCGCTGAGGCTGGCGATCAAGGGTCCCTTTCCACGTGCCACAGGAATCCTGGGACTCCTATCAAGTTTCACGAGGAGTCAGGCATCGTCTCCTTTGGAGGCACTGATCTCCGCATACCTGTGGAGTTTTCAAAGGATGTGAGGCCTCCGGTCACGATGAGGTGGGGAACTAGGTCTTTCTCTGTGGTCTCCACAGGGGATTCAGACATCCTTTCGTCTTGGGAGATGAAAGACGAGCCTGCATTCAAGTCACTGCAGGGATATCCGGCCTTATTTCGAGTCAGGGCATCGCGGTGTCCATTCCACTTGAGGCCGCAAACTCAGGGTCCCTCTCACATACCTAGAGCTGAGAGAAGCCTCCTCTTGAGGTGCTTGTGGTAAGGTGGTATTCCTCTGGAGTCGAAGCCAGGGACTAACCTCTCATCTCGAGTTGATTTTTGGTCCATGGAGCTCTTTCGTGTTGCTACAGAGACCTCAGGATCCCTCTAGCCTTGAAAGAGTGTTCTTGGGGTTTCTCTGGAGTGCCATCAAGGAAATCAAGGCTCCTTTCATGTGTGATGTGCAACACGGAATTGCTCTGCACGCAGTGCAGGGGAATCGGGCCTCATCTCGCGGCGAGCGGGAAGTCTCATGGTTTTTCTCGAGTTGCGGTGGGAACCTGGGGTATATTCTCGAGTTACAACAGGGATGGCCCTTCCACCCACGTGTTTGTTCAGCGACGGCAGGACTCCTGCCTAGTTGCGAGGGACAACTCGGGATTCTCCTCGAGGCTTGGCAGGGCAATTGGGACGCCTCTCCAGCTGAGGCCGGAGACCAAGGGTCCCTTTCCACGTGCCACAGGAATCCTGGGACTCCTATCAAGTTTCACGAGGAGTCAGGCATCGTCTCCCTTGGAGGCACTGATCTCCGCGTACCTCTGGAGTTTTCAAAGGATGTGAGGCCTCCGGTCGCGATGAGGTGGGGAAGTAGGTCTTTCTCTGTGGTCTCCACAGGGGATTCAGACATCCTTTCATCTTGGGAGATGCAAGACGAGCCTACATTCAAGTCACTGCAGGGATATCCGGCCTTATTTCGAGTCAGGGCATCGCGTTGTCCATTCCACTTGAGGCCGCAAACTCAGGGTCCCTCTCACATACCTAGAGCTGAGAGAAGCCTCCTCTTCAGGTGCTTGTGGTAAGGTGGTATTCCTCTGGAGTCGAAGCCAGGGACTAACCTCTCATCTCGAGTTGATTTTTGGTCCACGGAGCTCTTTCGTGTTGCTACAGTGACCTCAGGATCCCTCTAGCCTTGAAACAGTGTTCTTGGGGTTTCTCTGGAGTGCCATCAAGGAAATCAAGGCTCCTTTCATGTGTGATGTGCAACACGGAATTGCTCTGCACGCAGTGCAGGGGAATCGGGCCTCATCTCGCGGCGAGGGGGAAGTCTCATGGTTTTTCTCGAGTTGCGGCGGGAACCTGGGATATATTCTCGAGTTACGACGGGGATGGCCCTTCCACCCACGTGTTTGTTCAGCGACGTCAGGACTCCTGCCTAGTTGCGAGGGACAACTCGGGATTCTCCTCGAGGCTTGGCAGGGCAATTGGGACGCCTCTCCAGCTGAGGCTGGCGATCAAGGGTCCCTTTCCACGTGCCACAGGAATCCTGGGACTCCTATCAAGTTTCACGAGGAGTCAGGTATCGTCTCCTTTGGAGGCACTGATCTCCGCATACCTGTGGAGTTTTCAAAGGATGTGAGGCCTCCGGTCACGATGAGGTGGGGAACTAGGTCTTTCTCTGTGGTCTCCACAGGGGATTCAGACATCCTTTCGTCTTGGGAGATGCAAGACGAGCCTGCATTCAAGTCACTGCAGGGATATCCAGCCTTATTTCGAGTCAGGGCATCGCGGTGTCCATTCCACTTGAGGCCGCAAACTCAGGGTCCCTCTCACATACCTAGAGCTGAGAGAAGCCTCCTCTTGAGGTGCTTGTGGTAAGGTGGTATTCCTCTGGAGTCGAAGCCAGGGACTAACCTCTCATCTCGAGTTGATTTTTGGTCCACGGAGCTCTTTCGTGTTGCTACAGTGACCTCAGGATCCCTCTAGCCTTGAAACAGTGTTCTTGGGGTTTCTCTGGAGTGCCATCAAGGAAATCAAGGCTCCTTTCATGTGTGATGTGCAACACGGAATTGCTCTGCACGCAGTGCAGGGGAATCGGGCCTCATCTCGCGGCGAGGGGAAAGTCTCATGGATTTTCTCGAGTTGCGGCGGGAACCTGGGGTATATTCTCGAGTTACAACAGGGATGGCCCTTCCACCCACGTGTTTGTTCAGCGACGGCAGGACTCCTGCCTAGTTGCGAGGGACAACTCAGGATTCTCCTCGAGGCTTGGCAGGGAAATTGGGACGCCTCTCCAGCTGAGGCGGGAGACCAAGGGTCCCATTCCACGTGCACAGGAATCCTGGGACTCCTATCAAGTTTCACGAGGTGTCAGGCATCGTCTCCTTTGGAGGCACTTATCTCCGCGTACCTCTGGAGTTTTCAAAGGATGTGAGGCCTCCGGTCGCGATGAGGTGGGGAACTAGGTCTTTCTCTGAGGTCTCCACAGGGGATTCAGACATCCTTTCGTCTTGGGAGATGCAAGACGAGCCTGCATTCAAGTCACTACAGCGATATCCGGCCTTATTTCGAGTCAGGGCATCGCAGTGTCCATTCCACTTGAGGCCGCAAACTCAGGGTCCCTCTCACATACCTAGAGCTGAGAGAAGCCTCCTCTTGAGGTGCTTGTGGTAAGGTGGTATTCCTCTGGAGTCGAAGCCAGGGACTAACCTCTCATCTCGAGTTGATTTTTGGTCCACGGAGCTCTTTCGTGTTGCTACAGTGACCTCAGGATCCCTCTAGCCTTGAAACAGTGTTCTTGGGGTTTCTCTGGAGTGCCATCAAGGAAATCAAGGCTCCTTTCATGTGTGATGTGCAACACGGAATTGCTCTGCACGCAGTGCAGGGGAATCGGGCCTCATCTCGCGGCGAGGGGAAAGTCTCATGGATTTTCTCGAGTTGCGGCGGGAACATGGGGTATATTCTCGAGTTACGGCGGGGATGGCCCTTCCACCCACGTGTTTGTTCAGCGACGTCAGGACTCCTGCCTAGTTGCGAGGGACAACTCGGAATTCTCCTCGAGGCTTGGCAGGGCAATTGGGACGCCTCTCCAGCTGAGGCGGGAGACCAAGTGTCCCTTTCCACGAGCCACAGGAATCCTGGGACTCCTATCAAGTTTCACGAGGAGTCAGGCATCGTCTCCTTTGGAGGCACTGATCTCCGCGTACCTCTGGAGTTTTCAAAGGATGTGAGGCCTCCGGTCGCGTTGAGGTGGGGAACTTGGTCTTTCTCTGTGGTCTCCACAGGGGATTCAGACATCCTTTCATCTTGGGAGATGAAAGACGAGCCTGCATTCAAGTCACTGCAGGGATATCCGGCCTTATTTCGAGTCAGGGCATTGCGGTGTCCATTCCACTTGAGGCCGCACACTCAGGGTCCCTCTCATATACCTAGAGCTGAGAGAAGCCTCCTCTTGAGGTGCTTGTGGTAAGGTGGTATCCCTCTGGAGTCGATGCCAGGGACTAACCTCTCATCTTGAGTTGATTTTTGGTCCACGGAGCTCTTTCGTGTTGCTACAGTGACCTCAGGATCCCTCTAGCCTTGAAACAGTGTTCTTGGGGTTTCTCTGGAGTGCCATCAAGGAAATCAAGGCTCCTTTCATGTGTGATGTGCAACACGGAATTGCTCTGCATGCACTGCAGGGGAATCGGGCCTCATCTCGCGGCGAGGGGGAAGTCTCATGCTTTTTCTCGAGTTGCGGCGGGAACCTGGGGTATATTCTCGAGTTACGACGGGGATGGACCTTCCACACACGTGTTTGTTCAGCGACGTCAGGACTCCTGCCTAGTTGGGAGGGACAACTCGGGATTCTCCTCGAGGCTTGGCAGGGCAATTGGGACGCCTCTCCAGCTGAGGCTGGAGATCAAGGTTCCCTTTCCACGTGCCACAGGAATCCTGGGACTCCTATCAAGTTTCACGAGGAGTCAGGCATCGTCTCCTTTGGAGGCACTGATCTCCGCGTACCTCTGGAGTTTTCAAAGGATGTGAGGCCTCCGGTCGCGATGAGGTGGGGAACTAGGTCTTTCTCTGTGGTCTCCACAGGGGATTCAGACATCCTTTCGTCTTGGGAGATGCAAGACGAGCCTGCATTCAAGTCACTGCAGGGATATCCGGCCTTATTTCGAGTCAGGGCATCGCGGTGTCCATTCCACTTGAGGCCACAAATTCAGGGTCCCTCTCACATACCTAGAGTTGAGAGAAGCCTCCTCTTGAGGTGCTTGTGGTAAGGTGGTATTCCTCTGGAGTCGAAGCCAGGGACTAACCTCTCATCTCGAGTTGATTTTTGGTCCATGGAGCTCTTTCGTGTTGCTACAGAGACCTCAGGATCCCTCTAGCCTTGAAACAGTGTTCTTGGGGTTTCTCTGGAGTGCCATCAAGGAAATCAAGGCTCCTTTCATGTGTGATGTGCAAGACGGAATTGCTCTGCACGCAGTGCAGGGGAATCGGGCCTCATCTCGCGGCGAGGGGGAAGTCTCATGGTTTTTCTCGAGTTGCGGTGGGAACCTGGGGTATATTCTCGAGTTACGGCGGGGATGGCCCTTCCACCCACGTGTTTGTTCAGCGACGGCAGGACTCCTGCCTAGTTGCGAGGGACAACTCGGGATTCTCCTCGAGGCTTGGCAGGGCAATTGGGACGCCTCTCCAGCTGAGGCGGGAGACCAAGAGTCCCTTTCCACGAGCCACAGGAATCCTGGGACTCCTATCAAGTTTCTCGAGGAGTCAGGCATCGTCTCCTTTGGAGGCACTGATCTCCGCGTACCTCTGGAGTTTTCAAAGGATGTGAGGCCTCCGGTCGCGATGAGGTGGGGAAGTAGGTCTTTCTCTGTGGTCTCCACAGGGGATTCAGACATCCTTTCATCTTGGGAGATGAAAGACGAGCCTGCATTCAAGTCACTGCAGGGATATCCGGCCTTATTTCGAGTCAGGGCATTGCGGTGTCCATTCCACTTGAGGCCGCACACTCAGGGTCCCTCTCATATACCTAGAGCTGAGAGAAGCCTCCTCTTGAGGTGCTTGTGGTAAGGTGGTATTCCTCTGGAGTCGATGCCAGGGACTAACCTCTCATCTCGAGTTGATTTTTGGTCCACGGAGCTCTTTCGTGTTGCTACAGTGACCTCAGGATCCCTCTAGCCTTGAAACAGTGTTCTTGGGGTTTCTCTGGAGTGCCATCAAGGAAATCAAGTCTCCTTTCATGTGTGATGTGCAACACGGAATTGCTCTGCATGCACTGCAGGGGAATCGGGCCTCATCTCGCGGCGAGGGGGAAGTCTCATGCTTTTTCTCGAGTTGCGGCGGGAACCTGGGGTATATTCTCGAGTTACGACGGGGATGGACCATCCACACACGTGTTTGTTCAGCGACGTCAGGACTCCTGCCTAGTTGCGAGGGACAACTCGGGATTCTCCTCGAGGCTTGGCAGGGCAATTGGGACGCCTCTCCAGCTGAGGCTGGAGATCAAGGGTCCCTTTCCATGTGCCACAGGAATCCTGGGACTCCTATCAAGTTTCACGAGGAGTCTGGCATCGTCTCCTTTAGAGGCACTGATCTCCGCATACCTGTGGAGTTTTCAAAGGATGTGAGGCCTCCGGTCACGATGAGGTGGGGAACTAGGTCTTTCTCTGTGGTCTCCACAGGGGATTCAGACATCCTTTCGTCTTGGGAGATGCAAGACGAGCCTGCATTCAAGTCACTGCAGGGATATCCGGCCTTATTTCGAGTCAGGGCATCGCGGTGTCCATTCCACTTGAGGCCGCAAACTCAGGGTCCCTCTCACATACCTAGAGCTGAGAGAAGCCTCCTCTTGAGGTGCTTGTGGTAAGGTGGTATTCCTCTGGAGTCGAAGCCAGGGACTAACCTCTCATCTCGAGTTGATTTTTGGTCCATGGAGCTCTTTCGTGTTGCTACAGAGACCTCAGGATCCCTCTAGCCTTGAAACAGTGTTCTTGGGGTTTCTCTGGAGTGCCATCAAGGAAATCAAGGCTCCTTTCATGTGTGATGTGCAAGACGGAATTTCTCTGCACGCAGTGCAGGGGAATCGGGCCTCATCTCGCGGCGAGGGGGAAGTCTCATGGTTTTTCTCGAGTTGCGGTGGGAACCTGGGGTATATTCTCGAGTTACAACAGGGATGGCCCTTCCACCCAAGTGTTTGTTCAGCGATGGCCGGACTCCTGCCTAGTTGCGAGGGACAACTCGGGATTCTCCTCGAGGCTTGACAGGGCAATTGGGACGCCTCTCCAGCTGAGGCCGGAGACCAAGGGTACCTTTCCACGTGCCACAGGAATCCTGGGACTCCTATCAAGTTTCACGAGGAGTCAGGCATCGTCTCCTTTGGAGGCACTGATCTCCGCGTACCTCTGGAGTTTTTAAAGGATGTGAGGCCCCCGGTCGCGATGAGGTGGGGAACTAGGTCTTTCTCTGTGGTCTCCACAGGGGATTCAGACATCCTTTCATCTTGGGAGATGCAAGACGAGCCTGCATTCAAGTCACTGCAGGGATATCCGGCCTTATTTCGAGTCAGGGCATCGCGGTGTCCATTCCACTTGAGGCCGCAAACTCAGGGTCCCTCTCATATACCTAGAGCTGAGAGAAGCCTCCTCTTGAGGTGCTTGTGGTAAGGTGGTATTCCTCTGGAGTCGATGCCAGGGACTAACCTCTCATCTCGAGTTGATTTTTGGTCCACGGTGCTCTTTCGTGTTGCTACAGTGACCTCAGGATCCCTCTAGCCTTGAAACAGTGTTCTTGGGGTTTCTCTGGAGTGCCATCAAGGAAATCAAGGCTCCTTTCATGTGTGATGTGTAACACGGAATTGCTCTGCACGCAGTGCAGGGGAATCGGGCCACATCTCGCGGCGAGGGGGAAGTCTCATGGTTTTTCTCGAGTTGCGGCGGGAACCTGGGGTATATTCTCGAGTTACGACGGGGATGGCCCTTCCACCCACGTGTTTGTTCAGCGACGGTAGGACTCCTGCCTAGTTGCGAGGGACAACTCAGGATTCTCCTCGAGGCTTGGCAGGGCAATTGGGACGCCTCTCCAGCTGAGACGGGAGACCAAGTGTCCCTTTCCACGTGCACAGGAATTCTGGGACTCCTATCAAGTGTCACGAGGAGTCAGGCATAGTCTCCTTTGGAGGCACTGATCTCCGCGTACCTCTGGAGTTTTCAAAGGATGTGAGGCCTCCGTTCGCGATGAGGTGGGGAAGTAGGTCTTTCTCTGTGGTCTCCACAGGGGATTCAGACATCCTTTCGTCTTGGGCGATGCAAGACGAGCCTGCATTCAAGTCACTGCAGGGATATCCGGCCTTATTTCGAGTCAGGGCATCGCGGTGTCCATTCCACTTGAGGCCGCAAACTCAGGGTCCCTCTCACATACCTAGAGCTGAGAGAAGCCTCCTCTTGAGGTGCTTGTGGTAAGGTGGTATTCCTCTGGAGTCGAAGCCAGGGACTAACCTCTCATCTCGATTTGATTTTTGGTCCACGGAGCTCTTTCGTGTTGCTACAGTGACCTCAGGATCCCTCTAGCCTTGAAACAGTGTTCTTGGGGTTTCTCTGGAGTGCCATCAAGGAAATCAAGGCTCCTTTCATGTGTGATGTGCAACACGGAATTGCTCTGCACGCAGTGCAGGGGAATCGGGCCTCATCTCGCGGCGAGGGGGAAGTCTCATGGTTTTTCTCGAGTTGCGGCGGGAACCTGGGGTATATTCTCGAGTTACGACGGGGATGGCCCTTCCACCCACGTGTTTGTTCAGCGACGTCAGGACTCCTGCCTAGTTGCGAGGGACAACTCGGGATTCTCCTCGAGGCTTGGCAGGGCAATTAGGACGCCTCTCCAGCTGAGGCGGGAGACCAAGTGTCCCTTTCCACGAGCCACAGGAATCCTGGGACTCCTATCAAGTTTCACGAGGAGTCAGGCATCGTCTCCTTTGGAGGCACTGATCTCCGCGTACCTCTGGAGTTTTCAAAGAATGTGAGGTCTTTGTTAGCGATGAGGTGGGGAAGTAGGTCTTTCTCTGTGGTCTCCACAGGGGATTCAGACATCCTTTCATCTTGGGAGATGCAAGACGAGCCTGCATTCAAGTCACTGCAGGAATATCCGGCCTTATTTCGAGTCAGGGCATCGCGGTGTCCATTCCACTTGATGCCGCAAACTCAAGGTCCCTCTCACATACCTAGAGCTGAGAGAAGCCTCCTCTTGAGGTGCTTGTGGTAAGGTGGTATTCCTCTGGAGTCGAAGCCAGGGACTAACCTCTCATCTCGAGTTGATTTTTGGTCCACGGAGATCTTTCCTGTTGCTACAGTGACCTCAGGATCCCTCTAGCCTTGAAACAGTGTTCTTGGGGTTTCTCTGGAGTGCCATCAAGGAAATCAAGGCTCCTTTCATGTGTGTTGTGCAACACGGAATTGCTCTTCACGCAGTGCATGGGAATCGGGCCTCATCTCGCGGCGAGGGGGAAGTCTCATGGTTTTTCTCGAGTTGCGGCGGCAACCTGGGGTATATTCTCGAGTTACGACGGGGATGGCCCTTCCACCCACGTGTTTGTTCTGCGTCGGCAGGACTCCTGCCTAGTTGCGAGGGACAACTCGGGATTCTCCTCGAGGCTTGGCAGGGCAATTGGGAGGCCTCTCCAGCTGAGGCGGGAGACCAAGGGTCCGTTTCCATGTGCCACAGGAATCCTGGGACTCCTATCAAGTTTCACGAGGAGTCAGGCATCGTCTCCTTTGGAGACACTGATCTCCGCGTACCTCTGGAGTTTTCAAAGGATGTGAGGCCTCCGGTCGCGATGAGGTGGGGAACTAGGTCTTTCTCTGTGGTCTCCACAGGGGATTCAGACATCCTTTCGTCTTGGGAGATGCAAGACGAGCCTGCATTCAAGTCAGTGCAGGGATATCCGGCCTTATTTCGAGTCAGGGCATCGCGGTGTCCATTCCACTTGAGGCCGCACACTCAGGGTCCCTCTCACATACCTAGAGCTGAGAGAAGCCTCCTCTTGAGGTGCTTGTGGTAAGGTGGTATTCCTCTGGAGTCGAAGCCAGGGACTAACCTCTCATCTCGAGTTGATTTTTGGTCCATGGAGCTCTTTCGTGTTGCTTCAGTGACCTCAGGATCCCTCTAGCCTTGAAACAGTGTTCTTGGGGTTTCTCTGGAGTGCCATCAAGGAAATCAAGGCTCCTTTCATGTGTGATGTGCAACACGGAATTGCTCTGCACGCAGTGCAGGGGAATCGGGCCTCATCTCGCGGCGAGGGGAAAGTCTCATGGTTTTTCTCGAGTTGCGGCGGGAACCTGGGGTATATTCTCGAGTTACAACGGGGATGGCCCTTCCACCCTCGTGTTTGTTCAGCGACGTCAGGACTCCTGCCTAGTTGCGAGGGACAACTCGGGATTCTCCTCGAGGCTTGGCAGGGCAATTGGGACGCCTCTCCACCTGAGGCGGGAGACCAAGGGTCCCTTTCCACGTGCACAGGAATCCTAGGACTCCTATCAAGTTTCACGAGGAGTCAGGCATCGTCTCCTTTGGAGGCACTGATCTCCGCGTACTTCTGAAGTTTTCAAAGTATGTGAGGCCTCCGGTCGCGATGAGGTGGGGAACTAGGTTTTTCTCTGTGGTCTCCACAGGGGATTCAGACATCCTTTCGTCTTGGGAGATGCAAGACGAGCCTGCATTCAAGTCACTGCAGGGATATCCGGCCTTATTTCGAGTCAGGGCATCGCGGTGTCCATTCCACTTGAGGCCGCACACTCAGGGTCCCTCTCATATACCTAGAGCTGAGAGAAGCCTTCTCCTGAGGTGCTTGTGGTAAGGTGGTATTCCTCTGGAGTTGATGCCAGGGACTAACCTCTCATCTCGAGTTGATTTTTGGTCCACGGTGCTCTTTCGTGTTGCTACAGTGACCTCAGGATCCCTCTAGCCTTGAAACAGTGTTCTTGGGGTTTCTCTGGAGTGCCATCAAGGAAATCAAGGCTCCTTTCATGTGTGATGTGCAACACGGAATTGCTCTGCACGCAGTGCAGGGGAATCGGGCCACATCTCGCGGCGAGGGGGAAGTCTCATGGTTTTTCTCGAGTTGCGGCGGGAACCTGGGGTATATTCTCGAGTTACGACGGGGATGGCCCTTCCACACACGTGTTTGTTCAGCGACGTCAGGACTCTGCCTAGTTGCGAGGGACAACTCAGGATTCTCCTCGAGGCTTGGCAGGGCAATTGGGACGCCTCTCCAGCTGAGGCCGGAGACCAAGGGTCCCTTTCCACGTGCACAGGAATTCTGGGACTCCTATCAAGTGTCACGAGGAGTCAGGCATAGTCTCCTTTGGAGGCACTGATCTCCGCGTACCTCTGGAGTTTTCAAAGGATGTGAGGCCTCCGTTCGCGATGAGGTGGGGAAGTAGGTCTTTCTCTGTGGTCTCCACAGGGGATTCAGACATCCTTTCGTCTTGGGCGATGCAAGACGAGCCTGCATTCAAGTCACTGCAGGGATATCCGGCCTTATTTCGAGTCAGGGCATCGCGGTGTCCATTCCACTTGAGGCCGCAAACTCAGGGTCCCTCTCACATACCTAGAGCTGAGAGAAGCCTCCTCTTGAGGTGCTTGTGGTAAGGTGGTATTCCTCTGGAGTCGAAGCCAGGGACTAACCTCTCATCTCGAGTTGATTTTTGGTCCACGGAGCTCTTTCGTGTTGCTACAGTGACCTCAGGATCCCTCTAGCCTTGAAACAGTGTTCTTGGGGTTTCTCTGGAGTGCCACCGAGGAAATCAAGGCTCCTTTCATGTGTGATGTGCAACACGGAATTGCTCTGCACGCAGTGCAGGGGAATCGGGCCTCATCTCGCGGCGAGGGGGAAGTCTCATGGTTTTTCTCGAGTTGCGGCGGGAACCTGGGGTATATTCTCGAGTTACGACGGGGATGGCCCTTCCACCCACGTGTTTGTTCAGCGACGTCAGGACTCCTGCCTAGTTGCGAGGGACAACTCGGGATTCTCCTCGAGGCTTGGCAGGGCAATTGGGACGCCTCTCCAGCTGAGGCGGGAGACCAAGTGTCCCTTTCCACGAGCCACAGGAATCCTGGGACTCCTATCAAGTTTCACGAGGAGTCAGGCATCGTCTCCTTTGGAGGCACTGATCTCCGCGTACCTCTGGAGTTTTCAAAGGATGTGAGGTCTTTGTTAGCGATGAGGTGGGGAAGTAGGTCTTTCTCTGTGGTCTCCACAGGGGATTCAGACATCCTTTCATTTGGGAGATGCAAGACGAGCCTGCATTCAAGTCACTGCAGGAATATCCGGCCTTATTTCGAGTCAGGGCATCGCGGTGTCCATTCCACTTGATGCCGCAAACTCAAGGTCCCTCTCACATACCTAGAGCTGAGAGAAGCCTCCTCTTGAGGTGCTTGTGGTAAGGTGGTATTCCTCTGGAGTCGAAGCCAGGGACTAACCTCTCATCTCGAGTTGATTTTTGGTCCACGGAGATCTTTCCTGTTGCTACAGTGACATCAGGATCCCTCTAGCCTTGAAACAGTGTTCTTGGGGTTTCTCTGGAGTGCCATCAAGGAAATCAAGGCTCCTTTCATGTGTGTTGTGCAACACGGAATTGCTCTTCACGCAGTGCATGGGAATCGGGCCTCATCTCGCGGCGAGGGGGAAGTCTCATGGTTTTTCTCGAGTTGCGGCGGCAACCTGGGGTATATTCTCGAGTTACGACGGGGATGGCCCTTCCACCCACGTGTTTGTTCTGCGTCGGCAGGACTCCTGCCTAGTTGCGAGGGACAACTCGGGATTCTCCTCGAGGCTTGGCAGGGCAATTGGGACGCCTCTCCAGCTGAGGCGGGAGACCAAGGGTCCCTTTCCATGTGCCACAGGAATCCTGGGACTCCTATCAAGTTTCACGAGGAGTCAGGCTTCGTCTCCTTTGGAGACACTGATCTCCGCGTACCTCTGGAGTTTTCAAAGGATGTGAGGCCTCCGGTCGCGATGAGGTGGGGAACTAGGTCTTTCTCTGTGGTCTCCACACGGGATTCAGACATCCTTTCGTCTTGGGAGATGCAAGACGAGCCTGCATTCAAGTCACTGCAGGGATATCCGGCCTTATTTCGAGTCAGGGCATCGCGGTGTCCATTCCACTTGAGGCCGCAAACTCAGGGTCCCTCTCACATACCTAGAGCTGAGAGAAGCCTCCTCTTGCGGTGCTTGTGGTAAGGTGGTATTCCTCTGGAGTCGAAGCCAGGGACTAACCTCTCATCTCGAGTTGATTTTTGGTCCACGGAGCTCTTTCGTGTTGCTACAGTGAACTCAGGATCCCTCTAGCCTTGAAACAGTGTTCTTGGGGTTTCTCTGGAGTGCCACCAAGGAAATCAAGGCTCCTTTCATGTGTGATGTGCAACACGGAATTGCTCTGCACGCAGTGCAGGGGAATCGGGCCTCATCTCGCGGCGAGGGGGAAGTCTCATGGTTTTTCTCGAGTTGCGGCGGGAACCTGGGGTATATTCTCGAGTTACAACGGGGATGGCCCTTCCACCCACGTGTTTGTTCAGCGACGTCAGGACTCCTGCCTAGTTGCGAGGGACAACTCAGGATTCTCCTCGAGGCTTGGCAGGGCAATTGGGGCGCCTCTCCAGCTGAGGCGGGAGACCAAGGGTCCCTTTCCACGTGCACAGGAATCCTGGGACTCCTATCAAGTTTCACGAGGAGTCAGGCATCGTCTCCTTTGGAGGCACTGATCTCCGCGTACCTCTGGAGTTTTCAAAGGATGTGAGGCCTCCGGTCGCGATGAGGTGGGGAACTAGGTCTTTCTCTGTGGTCTCCACAGGGGATTCAGACATCCTTTCGTCTTGGGAGATGCAAGACGAGCATGCATTCAAGTCACTGCAGGGATATCCGGCCTTATTTCGAGTCAGGGCATCGCGGTGTCCATTCCACTTGAGGCCGCAAACTCAGGGTCCCTCTCACATACCTAGAGCTGAGAGAAGCCTCCTCTTGTGGTGCTTGTGGTAAGGTGGTATTTCTCTGGAGTCGAAGCCAGGGACTAACCTCTCATCTCGAGTTGATTTTTGGTCCACGGAGCTCTTTCGTGTTGCTACAGTGAACTCAGGATCCCTCTAGCCTTGAAACAGTGTTCTTGGGGTTTCTCTGGAGTGCCACCAAGGAAATCAAGGCTCCTTTCATGTATGATGTGCAACACGGAATTGCTCTGCACGCAGTGCAGGGGAATCGGGCCTCATATCGCGGCGAGGGTAAAGTCTCATGTTTTTTCTCGTGTTGCGGCGGGAACCTGGGGTATATTCTCGAGTTACAACGGGGATGGCCCTTCCACCCACGTGTTTGTTCAGCAACGTCAGGACTCCTGCCTTGTTGCGAGGGACAACTCGGGATTCTCCTCGAGGCTTGGCAGGGCAATTGGGACGCCTCTCCAGCTGAGGCGGGAGACCAAGGGTTCCTTTCCACGTGCCACAGGAATCCTGGGACTCCTATCAAGTTTCACGAGGAGTCAGGCATCGTCCCCTTTGGAGGCACTGATCTCCGCGTACCTCTGGAGTTTTCAAAGGATGTGAGGCCTCTGGTCGCGATGAGGTGGGGAACTAAGTTTTTCTCTGAGGTCTCCACAGGTGATTCAGACATCCTTTCGTCTTGGGAGATGCAAGACGAGCCTGCATTCAAGTCACTGCAGGGATATCCAGCCTTATTTTGAGTCAGGGCATCGCGGTGTCCATTCCACTTGAGGCCGCAAACTCAGGGTCCCTCTCACATACCTAGAGCTGAGAGAAGCCTCCTCTTGAGGTGCTTGTGGTAAGGTGATATTCCTCTGGAGTCGAAGCCAGGGACTAACCTCTCATCTCGAGTTGATTTTTGGTCCACGGAGCTCTTTCGTGTTGCTACAGTGACCTCAGGATCCCTCTAGCCTTGAAACAGTGTTCTTGGGGTTTCTCTGGAGTGCCATCAAGGAAATCAAGGCTCCTTTCATGTGTGATGTGCAACACGGAATTGCTCTGCACGCAGTGCAGGGGAATCGGGCCTCATCTCGCGGCGAGGGGAAAGTCTCATGGATTTTCTCGAGTTGCGGCGGGAACCTGGGGTATATTCTCGAGTTACGACGGGGATGGCCCTTCCACCCACGTGTTTCTTCAGCGACGTCAGGACTCCTGCCTAGTTGCGAGGGACAACTCGGGATTCTCCTCGAGGCTTGGCAGGGCAATTGGGACGCCTCTCCAGCTGAGGCGGGAAACCAAGGGTCCCTTTCCACGTGCCACAGGAATCCTGGGACTCCTATCAAGTTTCACGAGGAGTCAGGCATCGTCTCCTTTGGAGGCACTGATCTCCGCGTACCTCTGGAGTTTTCAAAGGATGTGAGGCCTCCGGTGGCGATGAGGTGGGGAACTAGGTCTTTCTCTGTGGTCTCCACAGGCGATTCAGGAATCCTTTCATCTTGGGAGATACAAGACGAGCCTGCATTCAAGTCTCTGCAGGGATATCCGGCCTTATTTCGAGTCAGGGCATTGCGGTGTCCATTCCACTTGAGGCCCCACACTCAGGGTCCCTCTCATATACCTAGAGCTGACAGAAGCCTCCTCTTGAGATGCTTGTGGTAAGGTGGTATTCCTCTGGAGTCGAAGCCAGGGACTAACCTCTCATCTTGAGTTGATTTTTGGTCCACGGAGCTCTTTCGTGTTGCTAAGGTGACCTCAGGATCCCTCTAGCCTTGAAACAGTGTTCTTGGGGTTTCTCTGGAGTGCCATCAAGGAAATCAAGGCTCCTTTCATGTGTGATGTGCAACACGGAATTGCTCTGCACGCAGTGCAGGGGAATCGGGCCACATCTCGCGGCGAGGGGGAAGTCTCATGGTTTTTCTCGAGTTGCAGCGGGAACCTGGGGTATATTCTCGAGTTACGACGGGGATGGCCCTTCCACCCACGTGTTTGTTCAGCGACGTCAGGACTCCTGCCTAGTTGCGAGGGACAACTCGGGATTCTCCTCGAGGCATGGCAGGGCAATTGGGACGCCTCTCCAGCTGAGGCGGGAGACCAAGTGTCCCTTTCCAGGAGCCACAGGAATCCTGGGACTCCTATCAAGTTTCACGAGGAGTCAGGCATCGTCTCCTTTGGAGGCACTGATCTCCGCGTACCTCTGGAGTTTTCAAAGGATGTGAGGTCTTTGTTAGCGATGAGGTGGGGAAGTAGGTCTTTCTCTGTGGTCTCCACAGGGGATTCAGACATCCTTTCGTCTTGGGAGATGCAAGACGAGCCTGCATTCAAGTCACTGCAGGGATATCCGGCCTTATTTCGAGTCAGGGCATCGCGGTGTCCATTCCACTTGAGGCCGCACACTCAGGGTCCCTCTCACATACCTAGAGCTGAGAGAAGCCTCCTCTTGAGGTGCTTGTGGTAAGGTGGTATTCCTCTGGAGTCGAAGCCAGGGACTAACCTCTCATCTCGAGTTGATTTTTGGTCCACGGAGCTCTTTCGTGTTGCTACAGTGACCTCAGGATCCCTCTAGCCTTGAAACAGTGTTCTTGGGGTTTCTCTGGAGTGCCACCAAGGAAATCAAGGCTCCTTTCATGTGTCATGTGCAACACGGAATTGCTCTGCACGCAGTGCAGGGGAATCGGGCCTCATCTCGCGGAGAGGGGAAAGTCTCATGGTTTTTCTCGAGTTGCGGCGGGAACCTGGGGTATATTCTCGAGTTACAACGGGGATGGCCCTTCCACCCTCGTGTTTCTTCAGCGACGTCAGGACTCCTGCCTAGTTGCGAGGGACAACTCGGGATTCTCCTCGAGGCTTGGCAGGACAATTGGGACGCCTCTCCAGCTGAGGCGGGAGACCAAGGGTCCCTTTCCACGTGCACAGGAATCCTAGGACTCCTATCAAGTTTCACGAGGAGTCAGGCATCGTCTCCTTTGGAGGCACTGATCTCCGCGTACCTCTGGAGTTTTCAAAGGATGTGAGGCCTCCGGTCGCGATGAGGTGGGGAACTAGGTTTTTCTCTGTGGTCTCCACAGGGGATTCAGACATCCTTTCGTCTTGGGCGATGCAAGACGAGCCTGCATTCAAGTGACTGCAGGGATATCCGGCCTTATTTCGAGTCAGGGCATCGCGGTGTCCATTCCACTTGAGGCCGCAAACTCAGGGTCCCTCTCACATACCTAGAGCTGAGAGAAGCCTCCTCTTGAGGTGCTTGTGGTAAGGTGGTATTCCTCTGGAGTCGAAGCCAGGGACTAACCTCTCATCTCGAGTTGATTTTTGGTCGACGGAGCTCTTTCGTTTTGCTACAGTGACGTCAGGATTCCTCTAGCCTTGAAACAGTGTTCTTGGGGTTTCTCTGGAGTGCCATCAAGGAAATCAAGGCTCCTTTCATGTGTGAGGTGCAACACGGAGTTGCTCTGCATGCAGTGCAGGGGAATCGGGCCTCATCTCGCGGCGAGGGTGAAGTCTCATGGTTTTTCTCTAATTGCGGCGGGAACCTGGAGTATATTCTCGAGTTACAACGGGGATGGCCCTTCCACCCACGTGTTTGTTCAGCGACGTCAGGACTCCTGCCTTGTTGCGAGGGACAACTCGGGATTCTCCTCGAGGCTTGGCAGGGCAATTGGGACGCCTCTCCAGCTGAGGCGGGAGACCAAGGGTTCCTTTCCACGTGCCACAGGAATCCTGGGACTCCTATCAAGTTTCACGAGGAGTCAGGCATTGTCTCCTTTGGAGGCACTGATCTCCGCGTACCTCTGGAGTTTTCAAAGGATGTGAGGCCTCCGGTCGCGATGATGTGTTGAACTAGGTTTTTCTCTGTGGTCTCCACAGGGGATTCAGACATCCTTTCGTCTTGGGAGATGCAAGACGAGCCTGCATTCAAGTCACTGCAGGGATATCCAGCCTTATTTCGAGTCAGGGCATCGCGGTGTCCATTCCACTTGAGGCCGCAAACTCAGGGTCCCTCTCACATACCTAGAGCTGAGAGAAGCCTCCTCTTGAGGTGCTTGTGGTAAGGTGGTATTCCTCTGGAGTCGAAGCCAGGGACTAACCTCTCATCTCGAGTTGATTTTTGGTCCACGGAGCTCTTTCGTGTTGCTTCAGTGACCTCAGGATCCCTCTAGCCTTGAAACAGTGTTCTTGGGGTTTCTCTGGAGTGCCATCAAGGAAATCAAGGCTCCTTTCATGTGTGATGTGCAACACGGAATTGCTCTGCACGCAGTGCAGGGGAATCGGGCCTCATCTCGCGGCGAGGGGAAAGTCTCATGGTTTTTCTCGAGTTGCGGCGGGAACCTGGGGTATATTCTCGAGTTACAACGGGGATGGCCCTTCCACCCTCGTGTTTCTTCAGCGACGTCAGGACTCCTGCCTAGTTGCGAGGGACAACTCGGGATTCTCCTCGAGGCTTGGCAGGGCAATTGGGACGCCTCTCCACCTGAGGCGGGAGACCAAGTGTCCCTTTCCACGTGCACAGGAATCCTAGGACTCCTATCAAGTTTCACGAGGAGTCAGGCATCGTCTCCTTTGGAGGCACTGATCTCCGCGTACTTCTGGAGTTTTCAAAGTATGTGAGGCCTCCGGTCGCGATGAGGTGGGGAACTAGGTTTTTCTCTGTGGTCTCCACAGGGGATTCAGACATCCTTTCGTCTTGGGAGATGCAAGACGAGCCTGCATTCAAGTCACTGCAGGGATATCCGGCCTTATTTCGAGTCAGGGCATCGCGGTGTCCATTCCACTTGAGGCCGCACACTCAGGGTCCCTCTCATATACCTAGAGCTGAGAGAAGCCTCCTCTTGAGGTGCTTGTGGTAAGGTGGTATTCCTCTGGAGTAGATGCCAGGGACTAACCTCTCATCTCGAGTTGATTTTTGGTCCACGGTGCTCTTTCGTGTTGCTACAGTGACCTCAGGATCCCTCTAGCCTTGAAACAGTGTTCTTGGGGTTTCTCTGGAGTGCCATCAAGGAAATCAAGGCTCCTTTCATGTGTGATGTGCAACACGGAATTGCTCTGCACGCAGTGCAGGGGAATCGGGCCACATCTCGCGGCGAGGGGGAAGTCTCATGGTTTTTCTCGAGTTGCGGCGGGAACCTGGGGTATATTCTCGAGTTACGACGGGGATGGCCCTTCCACCCACGTGTTTGTTCAGCGACGTCAGGACTCCTGCCTAGTTGCGAGGGACAACTCAGGATTCTCCTCGAGGCTTGGCAGGGCAATTGGGACGCCTCTCCAGCTGAGGCGGGAGACCAAGGGTCCCTTTCCACGTGCACAGGAATTCTGGGACTCCTATCAAGTTTCACGAGGAGTCAGACATAGTCTCCTTTGGAGGCACTGATCTCCGCGTACCTCTGGAGTTTTCAAAGGATGTGAGGCCTCCGTTCGCGATGAGGTGGGGAAGTAGGTCTTTCTCTGTGGTCTCCACAGGGGATTCAGACATCCTTTCGTCTTGGGCGATGCAAGACGAGCCTGCATTCAAGTCACTGCAGGGATATCCGGCCTTATTTCGAGTCAGGGCATCGCGGTGTCCATTCCACTTGAGGCCGCAAACTCAGGGTCCCTCTCACATACCTAGAGCTGAGAGAAGCCTCCTCTTGAGGTGCTTGTGGTAAGGTGGTATTCCTCTGGAGTCGAAGCCAGGGACTAACCTCTCATCTCGAGTTGATTTTTGGTCCACGGAGCTCTTTCGTGTTGCTACAGTGACCTCAGGATCCCTCTAGCCTTGAAACAGTGTTCTTGGGGTTTCTCTGGAGTGCCACCAAGGAAATCAAGGCTCCTTTCATGTGTGATGTGCAACACGGAATTGCTCTGCACGCAGTGCAGGGGAATCGGGCCTCATCTCGCGGCGAGGGGAAAGTCTCATGGTTTTTCTCGAGTTGCGGCGGGAACCTGGGGTATATTCTCGAGTTACAACGGGGATGGCCTTTCCACCCTCGTGTTTGTTCAGCGACGTCAGGACTCCTGCCTAGTTGCGAGGGACAACTTGGGATTCTCCTCGAGGCTTGGCAGGGCAATTGGGACGCCTCTCCAGCTGAGGCTGGAGATCAAGGGTCCCTTTCCACGTGCCACAGGAATCCTGGGACTCCTATCAAGTTTCACGAGGAGTCAGGCATCGTCTCCTTTGGAGGCACTGATCTCCGCATACCTGTGGAGTTTTCAAAGGATGTGAGGCCTCCGGTCACGATGAGGTTGGGAACTAGGTTTTTCTCTGTGGTCTCCACAGGGGATTCAGACATCCTTTCGTCTTGGGAGATGCAAGACGAGCCTGCATTCAAGTCACTGCAGGGATATCCGGCCTTATTTCGAGTCAGGGCATCGCGGTGTCCATTCCACTTGAGGCCGCAAACTCAGGGTCCCTCTCACATACCTAGAGCTGAGAGAAGCCTCCTCTTGAGGTGCTTGTGGTAAGGTGGTATTCCTCTGGAGTCGAAGCCAGGGACTAACCTCTCATCTCGAGTTGATTTTTGGTCCATGGAGCTCTTTCGTGTTGCTACAGAGACCTCAGGATCCCTCTAGCCTTGAAACAGTGTTCTTGGGGTTTCTCTGGAGTGCCATCAAGGAAATAAAGGCTCCTTTCATGTGTGATGTGCAACACGGAATTGCTCTGCACGCAGTGCAGCGGAATCGGGCCTCATCTCGCGGCGAGGGGGAAGTCTCATGGTTTTTCTCGAGTTGTGGTGGGAACCTGGGGTATATTCTCGAGTTACAACAGGGATGGCCCTTCCACCCACGTGTTTGTTCAGCGACGGTAGGACTCCTGCCTAGTTGCGAGGGACAACTCGGGATTCTCCTCGAGGCTTGGCAGGGCAATTGGGACGCCTCTCCAGCTGAGGCGGGAGACCAAGGGTCCCTTTCCATGTGCCACAGGAATCCTGGGACTCCTATCAAGTTTCACGAGGAGTCAGGCTTCGTCTCCTTTGGAGACACTGATCTCCGCGTACCTCTGGAGTTTTCAAAGGATGTGAGGCCTCCGGTCGCGATGAGGTGGGGAACTAGGTCTTTCTCTGTTGTCTCCAAAGGGGATTCAGACATCCTTTCGTCTTGGGAGATGCAAGACGAGCCTGCATTCAAGTCACTGCAGGGATATCCGGCCTTATTTCGAGTCAGGGCATCGCGGTGTCCATTCCACTTGAGGCCGCAAACTCAGGGTCCCTCTCACATACCTTGAGCTGAGAGAAGCCTCCTCTTGTGGTGTTTGTGGTAAGGTGGTATTCCTCTGGAGTGGAAGCCAGGGACTAACCTCTCATCTCGAGTTGATTTTTGGTCCACGGAGCTCTTTCGTGTTGCTACAGTGAACTCAGGATCCCTCTAGCCTTGAAACAGTGTTCTTGGGGTTTCTCTGGAGTGCCACCAAGGAAATCAAGGCTCCTTTCATGTGTGATGTGCAACACGGAATTGCTCTGCACGCAGTGCAGGGGAATCGGGCCTCATCTCGCGGCGAGGGGGAAGTCTCATGGTTTTTCTCGAGTTGCGGCGGGAACCTGGGGTATATTCTCGAGTTACGACGGGGATGGCCCTTCCACCCACGTGTTTCTTCAGCGACGTCAGGACTCCTGCCTAGTTGCGAGGGACAACTCGGGATTCTCCTCGAGGCTTGGGAGGGCAATTGGGACGCCTCTCCAGCTGAGGCGGGAGACCAAGGATCCCTTTCCACGTGCCACAGGAATCCTGGGACTCCTATCAAGTTTCACGAGGAGTCAGGCATCGTCTCCTTTGGAGGCACTGATCTCCGCGTACCTCTGGAGTTTTCAAAGGATGTGAGGCCTCCGGTCGCGATGAGGTGGGGAACTAGGTCTTTCTCTGTGGTCTCCACAGGGGATTCAGGAATCCTTTCATCTTGGGAGATACAAGACGAGCCTGCATTCAAGTCTCTGCAGGGATATCCGGCCTTATTTCGAGTCAGGGCATTGCGGTGTCCATTCCACTTGAGGCCGCACACTCAGGGTCCCTCTCATATACCTAGAGCTGAGAGAAGCCTCCTCTTGAGGTGCTTGTGGTAAGGTGGTATTCCTCTGGAGTCGAAGCCAGGGACTAACCTCTCATCTTGAGTTGATTTTTGGTCCACGGAGCTCTTTCGTGTTGCTACAGTGACACCAGGATCCCTCTAGCCTTGAAACAGTCTTCTTGGGGTTTCTCTGGAGTGCCATCAAGGAAATCAAGGCTCCTTTCATGTGTGATGTGTAACACGGAATTGCTCTGCACACAGTGCAGGGGAATCGGGCCACATCTCGCGGCGAGGGGGAAGTCTCATGGTTTTTCTCGAGTTGCAGCGGGAACCTGGGGTATATTCTCGAGTTACGACGGGGATGGCCCTTCCACCCACGTGTTTGTTCAGCGACGTCAGGACTCCTGCCTAGTTGCGAGGGACAACTCAGGATTCTCCTCGAGGCTTGGCAGGGCAATTGGGACGCCTCTCCAGCTGAGGCGGGAGACCAAGGGTCCCTTTCCACGTGCACAGGAATTCTGGGACTCCTATCAAGTGTCACGAGGAGTCAGGCATAGTCTCCTTTGGAGGCACTGATCTCCGCGTACCTCTGGAGTTTTCAAAGGATGTGAGGCCTCCGTTCGCGATGAGGTGGGGAAGTAGGTCTTTCTCTGTGGTCTCCACAGGGGATTCAGACATCCTTTCGTCTTGGGCGATGCAAGACGAGCCTGCATTCAAGTCACTGCAGGGATATCCGGCCTTATTTCGAGTCAGGGCATCGCGGTGTCCATTCCACTTGAGGCCGCAAACTCAGGGTCCCTCTCACATACCTAGAGCTGAGAGAAGCCTCCTCTTGAGGTGCTTGTGGTAAGGTGGTATTCCTCTGGAGTCGAAGCCAGGGACTAACCTCTCATCTCGAGTTGATTTTTGGTCCACGGAGCTCTTTCGTGTTGCTACAGTGACCTCAGGATCCCTCTAGCCTTGAAACAGTGTTCTTGGGGTTTCTCTGGAGTGCCACCAAGGAAATCAAGGCTCCTTTCATGTGTGATGTGCAACACGGAATTGCTCTGCACGCAGTGCAGGGGAATCGGGCCTCATCTCGCGGCGAGGGGAAAGTCTCATGGTTTTTCTCGAGTTGCGGCGGGAACCTGGGGTATATTCTCGAGTTACAACGGGGATGGCCCTTCCACCCTCGTGTTTCTTCAGCGACGTCAGGACTCCTGCCTAGTTGCGAGGGACAACTCGGGATTCTCCTCGAGGCTTGGCAGGGCAATTGGGACGCCTCTCCACCTGAGGCGGGAGACCAAGGGTCCCTTTCCGCGTGCACAGGAATCCTAGGACTCCTATCAAGTTTCACGAGGAGTCAGGCATCGTCTCCTTTGGAGGCACTGATCTCCGCGTACTTCTGGAGTTTTCAAAGTATGTGAGCCCTCCGGTCGCGATGAGGTGGGGAACTAGGTTTTTCTCTGTGGTCTCCACAGGGGATTCAGACATCCTTTCGTCTTCGGAGATGCAAGACGAGCCTGCATTCAAGTCACTGCAGGGATATCCGGCCTTATTTCGAGTCAGGGCATCGCGGTGTCCATTCCACTTGAGGCCGCACACTCAGGGTCCCTCTCATATACCTAGAGCTGAGAGAAGCCTCCTCTTGAGGTGCTTGTGGTAAGGTGGTATTCCTCTGGAGTCGATGCCAGGGACTAACCTCTCATCTCGAGTTGATTTTTGGTCCACGGTGCTCTTTCGTGTTGCTACAGTGACCTCAGGATCCCTCTAGCCTTGAAACAGTGTTCTTGGGGTTTCTCTGGAGTGCCATCAAGGAAATCAAGGCACCTTTCATGTGTGATGTGCAACACGGAATTGCTCTGCACGCAGTGCAGGGGAATCGGGCCTCATCTCGCGGCGAGGGGAAAGTCTCATGGTTTTTCTCGAGTTGCGGCGGGAACCTGGGGTATATTCTCGAGTTACGACGGGGATGGCCCTTCCACCCACGTGTTTGTTCAGCGACGTCAGGACTCCTGCCTAGTTGCGAGGGACAACTCAGGATTCTCCTCGAGGCTTGGCAGGGCAATTGGGACGCCTCTCCAGCTGAGGCGGGAGACCAAGTGTCCCTTTCCACGTGCACAGGAATTCTGGGACTCCTATCAAGTGTCACGAGGAGTCAGGCATAGTCTCCTTTGGAGGCACTGATCTCCGCGTACCTCTGGAGTTTTCAAAGGATGTGAGGCCTCCGTTCGCGATGAGGTGGGGAAGTAGGTCATTCTCTGTGGTCTCCACAGGGGATTCAGACATCCTTTCGTCTTGGGCGATGCAAGACGAGCCTGCATTCAAGTCACTGCAGGGATATCCGGCCTTATTTCGAGTCAGGGCATCGCGGTGTCCTTTCCACTTGAGGCTGCAAACTCAGGGTCCCTCTCACATACCTAGAGCTGAGAGAAGCCTCCTCTTGAGGTGCTTGTGGTAAGGTGGTATTCCTCTGGAGTCGAAGCCAGGGACTAACCTCTCATCTCGAGTTGATTTTTGGTCCACGGAGCTCTTTCGTGTTGCTACAGTGACCTCAGGATCCCTCTAGCCTTGAAACAGTGTTCTTAGGGTTTCTCTGGAGTGCCACCAAGGAAATCAAGGCTCCTTTCATGTGTGATGTGCAACACGGAATTGCTCTGCACGCAGTGCAGGGGAATCGGGCCTCATCTCGCGGCGAGGGGGAAGTCTCATGGTTTTTCTCGAGTTGCGGCGGGAACCTGGGGTATATTCTCGAGTTACGACGGGGATGGCCCTTCCACCCACGTGTTTGTTCAGCGACGTCAGGACTCCTGCCTAGTTGCGAGGGACAACTCAGGATTCTCCTCGAGGCTTGGCAGGGCAATTGGGACGCCTCTCCAGCTGAGGCGGGAGACCAAGGGTCCCTTTCCACGTGCACAGGAATTCTGGGACTCCTATCAAGTGTCACGGGGAGTCAGACATAGTCTCCTTTGGAGGCACTGATCTCCGCGTACCTCTGGAGTTTTCAAAGGATGTGAGGCCTCCGTTCGCGATGAGGTGGGGAAGTAGGTCTTTCTCTGTGGTCTCCACAGGGGATTCAGACATCCTTTCGTCTTGGGCGATGCAAGACGAGCCTGCATTCAAGTCACTGCAGGGATATCCGGCCTTATTTCGAGTCAGGGCATCGCGGTGTCCATTCCACTTGAGGCCGCAAACTCAGGGTCCCTCTCACATACCTAGAGCTGAGAGAAGCCTCCTCTTGAGGTGCTTGTGGTAAGGTGGTATTCCTCTGGAGTCGAAGCCAGGGACTAACCTCTCATCTCGAGTTGATTTTTGGTCCACGGAGCTCTTTCGTGTTGCTACAGTGACCTCAGGATCCCTCTAGCCTTGAAACAGTGTTCTTGGGGTTTCTCTGGAGTGCCACCAAGGAAATCAAGGCTCCTTTCATGTGTGATGTGCAACACGGAATTGCTCTGCACGCAGTGCAGGGGAATCGGGCCTCATCTCGCGGCGAGGGGAAAGTCTCATGGTTTTTCTCGAGTTGCGGCGGGAACCTGGGGTATATTCTCGAGTTACAACGGGGATGGCCCTTCCACCCTCGTGTTTCTTCAGCGACGTCAGGACTCCTGCCTAGTTGCGAGGGACAACTCGGGATTCTCCTCGAGGCTTGGCAGGGCAATTGGGACGCCTCTCCACCTGAGGCGGGAGACCAAGTGTCCCTTTCCACGAGCCACAGGAATCCTGGGACTCCTATCAAGTTTCACGAGGAGTCAGGCATCGTCTCCTTTGGAGGCACTGATCTCCGCGTACCTCTGGAGTTTTCAAAGGATGTGAGGCCTCCGGTCGCGATGAGGTGGGGAACTAGGTCTTTCTCTGTGGTCTCCACAGGGGATTCAGACATCCTTTCGTCTTGGGCGATGTAAGACGAGCCTGCATTCAAGTCACTGCAGGGATATTCGGCCTTATTTCGAGTCAGGGCATCGCGGTGTCCATTCCACTTGAGGCCGCAAACTCAGGGTCCCTCTCACATACCTAGAGCTGAGAGAAGCCTCCTCTTGAGGTGCTTGTGGTAAGGTGGTATTCCTCTGGAGTCGAAGCCAGGGACTAACCTCTCATCTCGAGTTGATTTTTGGTCCACGGAGCTCTTTCGTTTTGCTACAGTGACCTCAGGATCCCTCTAGCCTTGAAACAGTGTTCTTGGGGTTTCTCTGGAGTGCCACCAAGGAAATCAAGGCTCCTTTCATGTGTGATGTGCAACACGGAATTGCTCTGCACGCAGTGCAGGGGAATCGGGCCTCATCTCGCGGCGAGGGGGAAGTCTCATGGTTTTTCTCGAGTTGCGGCGGGAACCTGGGGTATATTCTCGAGTTACGACGGGGATGGCCCTTCCAACCACGTGTTTGTTCAGCGACGTCAGGACGCCTTCCTAGTTGCGAGGGACAACTCAGGATTCTCCTCGAGGCTTGGCAGGGAAATTGGGACGCCTCTCCAGCTGAGGCGGGAGACCAAGGATCCCTTTCCACGTGCCACAGGAATCCTGGGACACTTATCAAGTTTCAGGAGGAGTCAGGCATAGTCTCCTTTGGAGGCACTGATCTCCGCGTACCTCTGGAGTTTTCAAAGGATGTGAGGCCTCCGTTCGCGATGAGGTGGGGAAGTAGGTCTTTCTCTGTGGTCTCCACAGGGGATTCAGACATCCTTTCGTCTTGGGCGATGCAAGACGAGCCTGCATTCAAGTCACTGCAGGGATATCCGGCCTTATTTCGAGTCAGGGCATCGCGGTGTCCATTCCACTTGAGGCTGCAAACTCAGGGTCCCTCTCACATACCTAGAGCTGAGAGAAGCCTCCTCTTGAGGTGCTTGTGGTAAGGTGGTATTCCTCTGGAGTCGAAGCCAGGGACTAACCTCTCATCTCGAGTTGATTTTTGGTCCACGGAGCTCTTTCGTGTTGCTACAGTGACCTCAGGATCCCTCTAGCCTTGAAACAGTGTTCTTGGGGTTTCTCTGGAGTGCCACCAAGGAAATCAAGGCTCCTTTCATGTGTGATGTGCAACACGGAATTGCTCTGCACGCAGTGCAGGGGAATCGGGCCTCATCTCGCGGCGAGGGGGAAGTCTCATGGTTTTTCTCGAGTTGCGGCGGGAACCTGGGGTATATTCTCGAGTTACGACGGGGATGGCCCTTCCACCCACGTGTTTGTTCAGCCACGTCAGGACTCCTGCCTAGTTGCGAGGGACAACTCGGGATTCTCCTCGAGGCTTGGCAGGGCAATTGGGACGCCTCTCCAGCTGAGGCGGGAGACCAAGTGTCCCTTTCCACGAGCCACAGGAATCCTGGGACTCCTATCAATTTTCACGAGGAGTCAGGCATCGTCTCCTTTGGAGGCACTGATCTCCGCGTACCTCTGGAGTTTTCAAAGGATGTGAGGTCTTTGTTAGCGATGAGGTGGGGAAGTAGGTCTTTCTCTGTGGTCTCCACAGGGGATTCAGACATCCTTTCGTCTTGGGAGATGCAAGACGAGCCTGCATTCAAGTCACTGCAGGGATATCCGGCCTTATTTCGAGTCAGGGCATCGCGGTGTCCATTCCACTTGAGGCCGCACACTCAGGGTCCCTCTCACATACCTAGAGCTGAGAGAAGCCTCCTCTTGAGGTGCTTGTGGTAAGGTGGTATTCCTCTGGAGTCGAAGCCAGGGACTAACCTCTCATCTCGAGTTGATTTTTGGTCGACGGAGCTCTTTCGTTTTGATACAGTGACGTCAGGATTCCTCTAGCCTTGAAACAGTGTTCTTGGGGTTTCTCTGGAGTGCCATCAAGGAAATCAAGGCTCCTTTCATGTGTGATGTGCAACACGGAGTTGCTCTGCATGCAGTGCAGGGGAATCGGGCCTCATCTCGCGGCGAGGGTGAAGTCTCATGGTTTTTCTCTAGTTGCGGAGGGAACCTGGAGTATATTCTCGAGTTACAACGGGGATGGCCCTTCCACCCTCGTGTTTGTTCAGCGACGTCAGGACTCCTGCCTTGTTGCGAGGGACAACTCGGGATTCTCCTCGAGGCTTGGCAGGGCAATTGGGACGCCTCTCCAGCTGAGGCGGGAGACCAAGGGTTCCTTTCCACGTGCCACAGGAATCCTGGGACTCCTATCAAGTTTCACGAGGAGTCAGGCATTGTCTCCTTTGGAGGCACTGATCTCCGCGTACCTCTGGAGTTTTCAAAGGATGTGAGGCCTCCGGTCGCGATGATGTGGTGAACTAGGTTTTTCTCTGTGGTCTCCACAGGGGATTCAGACATCCTTTCGTCTTGGGAGATGCAAGACGAGCCTGCATTCAAGTCACTGCAGGGATATCCAGCCTTATTTCGAGTCAGGGCATCGCGGTGTCCATTCCACTTGAGGCCGCACACTCAGGGTCCCTCTCACATACCTAGAGCTGAGAGAAGCCTCCTCTTGAGGTGCTTGTGGTAAGGTGGTATTCCTCTGGAGTCGAAGCCAGGGACTCCCCTCTCATCTCGAGTTGATTTTTGGTCCACGGAGCTCTTTCGTGTTGCTTCAGTGACCTCAGGATCCCTCTAGCCTTGAAACAGTGTTCTTGGGGTTTCTCTGGAGTGCCATCAAGGAAATCAAGGCTCCTTTCATGTGTGATGTGCAACACGGAATTGCTCTGCACGCAGTGCAGGGGAATCGGGCCTCATCTCGCGGCGAGGGGAAAGTCTCATGGTTTTTCTCGAGTTGCGGCGGGAACCTGGGGTATATTCTCGAGTTACAACGGGGATGGCCCTTCCACACTCGTGTTTCTTCAGCGACGTCAGGACTCCTGCCTAGTTGCGAGGGACAACTCGGGATTCTCCTCGAGGCTTGGCAGGGCAATTGGGACGCCTCTCCACCTGAGGCGGGAGACCAAGGGTCCCTTTCCACGTGCACAGGAATCCGAGGACTCCTATCAAGTTTCACGAGGAGTCAGGCATCGTCTCCTTTGGAGGCACTGATCTCCGCGTACTTCTGGAGTTTTCAAAGTATGTGAGGCCTCCGGTCGCGATGAGGTGGGGAACTAGGTTTTTCTCTGTGGTCTCCACAGGGGATTCAGACATCCTTTCGTCTTGGGAGATGCAAGACGAGCCTGCATTCAAGTCACTGCAGGGATATCCGGCCTTATTTAGAGTCAGGGCATCGCGGTGTCCATTCCACTTGAGGCCGCACACTCAGGGTCCCTCTCATATACCTAGAGCTGAGAGAAGCCTCCTCTTGAGGTGCTTGTGGTAAGGTGGTATTCCTCTGGAGTCGATGCCAGGGACTAACCTCTCATCTCGAGTTGATTTTTGGTCCACGGTGCTCTTTCGTGTTGCTACAGTGACCTCAGGATCCCTCTAGCCTTGAAACAGTGTTCTTGGGGTTTCTCTGGAGTGCCATCAAGGAAATCAAGGCTCCTTTCATGTGTGATGTGCAACACGGAATTGCTCTGCACGCAGTGCAGGGGAATCGGGCCACATCTCGCGGCGAGGGGGAAGTCTCATGGTTTTTCTCGAGTTGCGGCGGGAACCTGGGGTATATTCTCGAGTTACGACGGGGATGGCCCTTCCACCCACGTGTTTGTTCAGCGACGTCAGGACTCCTGCCTAGTTGCGAGGGACAACTCAGGATTCTCCTCGAGGCTTGGCAGGGCAATTGGGACGCCTCTCCAGCTGAGGCGGGAGACCAAGGGTCCCTTTCCACGTGCACAGGAATTCTGGGACTCCTATCAAGTGTCACGAGGAGTCAGACATAGTCTCCTTTGGAGGCACTGATCTCCGCGTACCTCTGGAGTTTTCAAAGGATGTGAGGCCTCCGTTCGCGATGAGGTGGGGAAGTAGGTCTTTCTCTGTGGTCTCCACAGGGGATTCAGACATCCTTTCGTCTTGGGCGATGCAAGACGAGCCTGCATTCAAGTCACTGCAGGGATATCCGGCCTTATTTCGAGTCAGGGCATCGCGGTGTCCATTCCACTTGAGGCCGCAAACTCAGGGTCCCTCTCACATACCTAGAGCTGAGAGAAGCCTCCTCTTGAGGTGCTTGTGGTAAGGTGGTATTCCTCTGGAGTCGAAGCCAGGGACTAACCTCTCATCTCGAGTTGATTTTTGGTCCACGGAGCTCTTTCGTGTTGCTACAGTGACCTCAGGATCCCTCTAGCCTTGAAACAGTGTTCTTGGGGTTTCTCTGGAGTGCCACCAAGGAAATCAAGGCTCCTTTCATGTGTGATGTGCAACACGGAATTGCTCTGCACGCAGTGCAGGGGAATCGGGCCTCATCCCGCGGCGAGGGGAAAGTCTCATGGTTTTTCTCGAGTTGCGGCGGGAACCTGGGGTATATTCTCGAGTTACAACGGGGATGGCCCTTCCACCCTCGTGTTTCTTCAGCGACGTCAGGACTCCTGCCTAGTTGCGAGGGACAACTCGGGATTCTCCTCGAGGCTTGGCAGGGCAATTGGGACGCCTCTCCACCTGAGGCGGGAGACCAAGGGTCCCTTTCCACGTGCACAGGAATCCTAGGACTCCTATCAAGTTTCACGAGGAGTCAGGCATCGTCTCCTTTGGAGGCACTGATCTCCGCGTACTTCTGGAGTTTTCAAAGTATGTGAGGCCTCCGGTCGCGATGAGGTGGGGAACTAGGTTTTTCTCTGTGGTCTCCACAGGGGATTCAGACATCCTTTCGTCTTGGGAGATGCAAGACGAGCCTGCATTCAAGTCACTGCAGGGATATCCGGCCTTATTTCGAGTCAGGGCATCGCGGTGTCCATTCCACTTGAGGCCGCACACTCAGGGTCCCTCTCATATACCTAGAGCTGAGAGAAGCCTCCTCTTGAGGTGCTTGTGGTAAGGTGGTATTCCTCTGGAGTCGCTGCCAGGGACTAACCTCTCATCTCGAGTTGATTTTTGGTCCACGGTGCTCTTTCGTGTTGCTACAGTGACCTCAGGATCCCTCTAGCCTTGAAACAGTGTTCTTGGGGTTTCTCTGGAGTGCCATCAAGGAAATCAAGGCTCCTTTCATGTGTGATGTGCAACACGGAATTGCTCTGCACGCAGTGCAGGGGAATCGGGCCACATCTCGCGGCGAGGGGGAAGTCTCATGGTTTTTCTCGAATTGCGGCGGGAACCTGGGGTATATTCTCGAGTTACGACGGGTATGGCCCTTCCACCCACGTGTTTCTTCAGCGACGTCAGGACTCCTGCCTAGTTGCGAGGGACAACTCGGGATTCTCCTCGAGGCTTGGCAGGGCAATTGGGACGCCTCTCCAGCTGAGGCGGGAGACCAAGTGTCCCTTTCCACGAGCCACAGGAATCCTGGGACTCCTATCAAGTTTCACGAGGAGTCAGGCATCGTCTCCTTTGGAGGCACTGATCTCCGCGTACCTCTGGAGTTTTCAAAGGATGTGAGGCCTCCGGTCGCGATGAGGTGGGGAACTAGGTTTTTCTCTGTGGTCTCCACAGGGGATTCAGACATCCTTTCGTCTTGGGAGATGCAAGACGAGCCTGCATTCAAGTCACTGCAGGGATATCCAGCCTTATTTCGAGTCAGGGCATCGCAGTGTCCATTCCACTTGAGGCCGCAAACTCAGGGTCCCTCTCACATACCTAGAGCTGAGAGAAGCCTCCTCTTGAGGTGCTTGTGGTAAGGTGGTATTCCTCTGGAGTCGAAGCCAGGGACTAACCTCTCATCTCGAGTTGATTTTTGGTCCACGGAGCTCTTTCGTGTTGCTACAGTGACCTCAGGATCCCTCTAGCCTTGAAACAGTGTTCTTGGGGTTTCTCTGGAGTGCCACCAAGGAAATCAAGGCTCCTTTCATGTGTGATGTGCAACACGGAATTGCTCTGCACGCAGTGCAGGGGAATCGGGCCTCATCTCGCGGCGAGGGGGAAGTCTCATGGTTTTTCTCGAGTTGCGGCGGGAACCTGGGGTATATTCTCGAGTTACGACGGGGATGGCCCTTCCAACCACGTGTTTGTTCAGCGACGTCAGGACGCCTTCCTAGTTGCGAGGGACAACTCGGGATTCTCCTCGAGGCTTGGCAGGGCATTTGGGACGCCTCTCCAGCTGAGGCGGGAGACCAAGGATCCCTTTCCACGTGCCACAGGAATCCTGGGACACTTATCAAGTTTCAGGAGGAGTCAGGCATCGTCTCCTTTGGAGGCACTGATCTCCGCGTACCTCTGGAGTTTTCAAAGGATGTGAGGCCTCCGGTCGCGATGAGGTGGGGAAGTAGGTTTTTCTCTGTGGTCTCCACAGGGGATTCAGACATCCTTTCGTCTTGGGAGATGCAAGACGAGCCTGCATTCAAGTCACTGCAGGGATATCCAGCCTTATTTCGAGTCAGGGCATCGCGGTGTCCATTCCACTTGAGGCCGCAAACTCAGGGTCCCTCTCACATACCTAGAGCTGAGAGAAGCCTCCTCTTGAGGTGCTTGTGGTAAGGTGGTATTCCTCTGGAGTCGAAGCCAGGGACTAACCTCTCATCTCGAGTTGATTTTTGGTCCACGGAGCTCTTTCGTGTTGCTACAGTGACCTCAGGATCCCTCTAGCCTTGAAATAGTGTTCTTGGGGTTTCTCTGGAGTGCCATCAAGGAAATCAAGGCTCCTTTCATGTGTGATGTGCAAGACGGAATTGCTCTGCACGCAGTGCAGGGGAATCGGGCCTCATCTCGCGGCGAGGGGGAAGTCTCATGGTTTTTCTCGAGTTGCGGCGGGAACCTGGGGTATATTCTCGAGTTACGACGGGGATGGCCCTTCCACCCACGTGTTTGTTCAGCGACGTCAGGACGCCTTCCTAGTTGCGAGGGACAACTCGGGATTCTCCTCGAGGCTTGGCAGGGCAATTGGGACGCCTCTCCAGCTGAGGCGGGAGACCAAGGATCCCTTTCCACGTGCCACAGGAATCCTGGAACACCTATCAATTTTCACGAGGAGTCAGGCATCGTCTCCTTTGGAGGCACTGATCTCCGCGTACCTCTGGAGTTTTCAAAGGATGTGAGGTCTTTGTTAGCGATGAGGTGGGGAAGTTGGTCTTTCTCTGTGGTCTCCACAGGGGATTCAGACATCCTTTCGTCTTGGGAGATGCAAGACGAGCCTGCATTCAAGTCACTGCAGGGATATCCGGCCTTATTTCGAGTCAGGGCATCGCGGTGTCCATTCCACTTGAGGCCGCACACTCAGGGTCCCTCTCACATACCTAGAGCTGAGAGAAGCCTCCTCTTGAGGTGCTTGTGGTAAGGTGGTATTCCTCTGGAGTCGAAGCCAGGGACTAACCTCTCATCTCGAGTTGATTTTTGGTCGACGGAGCTCTTTCGTTTTGCTACAGTGACGTCAGGATTCCTCTAGCCTTGAAACAGTGTTCTTGGGGTTTCTCTGGAGTGCCATCAAGGAAATCAAGGCTCCTTTCATGTGTGATGTGCAACACGGAGTTGCTCTGCATGCAGTGCAGGGGAATCGGGCCTCATCTCGCGGCGAGGGTGAAGTCTCATGGTTTTTCTCTAGTTGCGGCGGGAACCTGGAGTATATTCTCGAGTTACAACGGGGATGGCCCTTCCACCCTCGTGTTTGTTCAGCGACATCAGGACTCCTGCCTTGTTGCGAGGGACAACTCTGGATTCTCCTCGAGGCTTGGCAGGGCAATTGGGACGCCTCTCCAGCTGAGGCGGGAGACCAAGGGTTCCTTTCCACGTGCCACAGGAATCCTGGGACTCCTATCAAGTTTCACGAGGAGTCAGGCATTGTCTCCTTTGGAGGCACTGATCTCCGCGTACCTCTGGAGTTTTCAAAGGATGTGAGGCCTCCGGTCGCGATGATGTGGTGAACTAGGTTTTTCTCTGTGGTCTCCACAGGGGATTCAGACATCCTTTCGTCTTGGGAGATGCAAGACGAGCCTGCATTCAAGTCACTGCAGGGATATCCAGCCTTATTTCGAGTCAGGGCATCGCGGTGTCCATTCCACTTGAGGCCGCAAACTCAGGGTCCCTCTCACATACCTAGAGCTGAGAGAAGCCTCCTCTTGAGGTGCTTGTGGTAAGGTGGTATTCCTCTGGAGTCGAAGCCAGGGACTAACCTCTCATCTCGAGTTGATTTTTGGTCCACGGAGCTCTTTCGTGTTGCTACAGTGACCTCAGGATCCCTCTAGCCTTGAAACAGTGTTCTTGGGGTTTCTCTGGAGTGACACCAAGGAAATCAAGGCTCCTTTCATGTGTGATGTGCAACACGGAATTGCTTTGCACGCAGTGCAGGGGAATCGGGCCTCATCTCGCGGCGAGGGGAAAGTCTCATGGTTTTTCTCGAGTTGCGGCGGGAATCTGGGGTATATTCTCTAATTAGGACGGGGATAGCCCTTCCACCCACGTGTTTGTTCAGCGACGTCAGGACTCCTGCCTAGTTGCGAGGGTCAACTCGGGATTCTCCTCGAGGCTTCGCAGGGCAATTGGGACGCCTCTCCAGCTGAGGCGGGAGACCAAGGGTCCGTTTCCACGTGCCACAGGAATCCTGGGACTCCTATCAAGTTTCACGAGGAGTCAGGCATCGTCTCCTTTGGAGGCACTGATCTCCGCGTACCTCTGGAGTTTTCAAAGGATGTGAGGCCTCTGGTCGCGATGAGGTGGGGAACTAGGTCTTTCTCTGTGGTCTCCACAGGGGATTCAGACATCCTTTCGTCTTGAGCGATGCAAGACGAGACTGCATTCAAGTCACTGCAGGGATATCCGGCCTTATTTCGAGTCAGGGCATCGCGGTGTCCATTCCACTTGAGGCCGCAAACTCAGGGTCCCTCTCACATACCTAGAGCTGTGTGAAGCCTTCTTTTGTGGTGCGTGTGGTAAGGTGGTATTCCTCTGGAGTCGAAGCCAGGGACTAACCTCTCATCTCGAGTTGATTTTTGGTCCACGGAGCTCTTTCGTGTTGCTACAGTGAACTCAGGATCCCTCTAGCCTTGAAACAGTGTTCTTGGGGTTTCTCTGGAGTGCCACCAAGGAAATCAAGGCTCCTTTCATGTGTGATGTGCAACACGGAATTGCTCTGCACGCAGTGCAGGGGAATCGGGCCTCATCTCGCTGTGAGGGGGAAGTCTCATGGTTTTTCTCGAGTTGCGGCGGGAACCTGGGGTATATTCTCGAATTAGGACGGGGATGGCCCTTCCAACCACGTGTTTGTTCAGCGACGTCAGGACTCCTGCCTAGTTGCGAGGGTCAACTCGGGATTCTCCTCGAGGCTTTGCAGGGCAATTGGGACGCCTCTCCAGCTGAGGCGGGAGACCAAGGGTCCCTTTCCACGTGCACAGGAATTCTGGGACTCCTATCAAGTTTCACGAGGAGTCAGGCATCGTCTCCTTTGGAGGCACTGATCTCCGCGTACCTCTGAAGTTTTCAAAGGATGTGAGGCCTCCGTTCGCGATGAGGTGGGGAAGTACGTCTTTTTCTGTGGTCTCCACAGGGGATTCAGACATCCTTTCGTCTTGGGAGATGCAAGACGAGCCTGCATTCAAGTCACTGCAGGGATATCCGGCCTTATTTCGAGTCAGGGCATTGCAGTGTCCATTCCACTTGAGGCCGCAAACTCAGGGTCCCTCTCACATACCTAGAGCTGAGAGAAGCCTCCTCTTGAGGTGCTTGTGGTAAGGTGGTATTCCTCTGGAGTCAAAGCCAGTGACTAACCTCTAATCTCGAGTTGATTTTTGGTCCATGGAGCTCTTTCGTGTTGCTACAGTGACCTCAGGATCCCTCTAGCCTTGAAACAGTGTTCTTGGGGTTTCTCTGGAGTGCCATCAAGGAGATCAAGGCTCCTTTCATGTGTGATGTGCAACCCGGAATTGCTCTGCATGCAGTGCAGGCGAATCGGGCCTCATCTCACGGCGAGGGGGATGTCTCATGGTTTTTCTCGAGTTGCGGCGGGAACCTGGGGTATATTCTCGAATTAGGACGGGGATGGCCCTTCCAACCACGTGTTAGTTCAGCGACGGCAGGACTCCTGCCTAGTTGCGAGGGACACCTCGGGATTCTCCTCGAGGCTTTTCAGGGCAATTGGGACGCCTCTCCAGCTGAGGCGGGAGACCAAGGATCCCTTTCCACGTGCCACAGGAATCCTGGGACAACTATCAAGTTTCACGAGGAGTCAGGCATCGTCTCCTTTGGAGGCACTGATCTCCGCGTACCTCTGGAGTTTTCAAAGGATGTGAGGCCTCCGGTCGCGATGAGGTGGGGAACTAGGTTTTTCTCTGTGGTCTCCACAGGGGATTCAGACATCCTTTCGTCTTGGGAGATGCAAGACGAGCCTGCATTCAAGTCACTGCAGGGGTACCCGGCCTTATTTCGAGTCAGGGCATCGCGGTGTCCATTCCACTTGAGGCCGCAAACTCAGGGTCCCTCTCACATACCTAGAGCTGAGAGAAGCCTCCTCTTGAGGTGCTTGTGGTAAGGTGGTATTCCTCTGGAGTCGAAGCCAGGGACTAACCTCTCATCTCGAGTTGATTTTTGGTCGACGGAGCTCTTTCGTGTTGCTACAGTGACGTCAGGATTCCTCTAGCCTTGAAACAGTGTTCTTGGGGTTTCTCTGGAGTGCCATCAAGGAAATCAAGGCTCCTTTCATGTGTGATGTGCAACACGGAATTGCTCTGCACGCAGTGCAGGGGAATCGGGCCTCATCTCGCGGCGAGGGGAAAGTCTCATGGATTTTCTCGAGTTGCGGCGGGAACCTGGGGTATATTCTCGAGTTACAACGGGGATGGCCCTTCCACCCTCGTGTTTCTTCAGCGACGTCAGGACTCCTGCCTAGTTGCGAGGGACAATTCGGGATTCTCCACGAGGCTTGGCAGGGCAATTGGGATGCCTCTCCAGCGGAGGCGGGAGACCAAGGGTTCCTTTCCACGTGCCACAGGAATCCTGGGACTCCTATCAAGTTTCACGAGGAGTCAGGCATCGTCTCCTTTGGAGGCACTGATCTCCGCGTACCTCTGGAGTTTTCAAAGGATGTGAGGCCTCTGGTCGCGATGAGGTGGGGAAGTAGGTTTTCTCTGTGGTCTCAACAGGGGATTCAGACATCCTTTCATCTTGGGAGATGCAAGACGAGCCTGCATTCAAGTCACTGCAGGGATATTCGGCCTTATTTCGAGTCAGGGCATCGCGGTGTCCATTCCACTTGAGGCCGCAAACTCAGGGTCCCTCTCACATACCTAGAGCTGAGAGAAGCCTCCTCTTGAGGTGCTTGTGGTAAGGTGGTATTCCTCTGGAGTCGAAGCCAGGGACTAACCTCTCATCTCGAGTTGATTTTTGGTCCACGGAGCTCTTTCGTGTTGCTACAGTGACCTCAGGATCCCTCTAGCCTTGAAACAGTGTTCTTGGGGTTTCTCTGGAGTGCCATCAAGGAAATCAAGGCTCCTTTCATGTGTGATGTGCAACACGGAATTGCTCTGCACGCAGTGCAGGGGAATCGGGCCTCATCTCGCGGCGAGGGGGAAGTCTCATGGTTTTTCTCGACTTGCGGCGGGAACCTGGGGTATATTCTCGAGTTACGACGGGGATGGCCCTTCCACACACGTGTTAGTTCAGCGACGGCAGGACTCCTGCCTAGTTGCGAGGGACAACTCGGGATTGTCCTCGAGGCTTGGCAGGGCAATTGGGACGCCTCTCCAGCTGAGGCGGAAGACCAAGTGTCCCTTTCCACATGCCAAAGGAATGCTGGGACTCCTATCAAGTTTCACGAGGAGTCAGGCATCGTCTCCTTTGGTGGCACTGATCTCCGCGTACCTCTGGAGTTTTCAAGGGATGTGAGGACTCCGGTCGCGATGAGGTGGGGAACTAGGTGTTTCTCTGTGGTCTACACAGGGGATTAAGACATCCTTTCCTCTTGGGAGATGCAAGACGAGCCTGCATTCAAGTCACTGCAGGGATATCCGGCCTTATACCGCGTCAGGGCATCGCGGTGTCCATTCCACTTGAGGCCGCAAACTCAGGGTCCCTCTCACATACCTAGAGCTGAGAGAAGCCTCCTCTTGAGGTGCTTGTGGTAAGGTGGTATTCCTCTAGAGTCGAAGCCAGGGACTAAGCTCTCATCTCGAGTTGATTTTTGTTCCACGGAGCTCTTTCGTGTTGCTACAGTGACCTCAGGATCCCTCTAGCCTTGAAACAGTGTTCTTGGGGTTTCGCTGGACTGCCGTCAAGGAAATCAAGGCTCCTTTCATGTGTGATGTGCAACACGGAATTACTCTGCACGCAGTGCAGGGGAATCGGGCCTCATCTCGCGGCGAGGGGGAAGTCTCATGGTTTTTCTCGAGTTGCGGCGGGAACCTGGGGTATATTCTCGAGTTACGACGGGGATGGCCCTTCCACCCACGTGTTTCTTCAGCGAAGTCAGGACTCCTGCCAAGTTGCGAGGGCCAACTCGGGATTCTCCTCGAGGCTTGGCAGGGCAATTGGGCCGCCTCTCCAGCTGAGGAGGGAGACCAAGGGTCCCTTTCCATGTGCCACAGGAATCCTGGGACTCCTATCAAGTTTCACGAGGAGTCAGGCATCGTCTCCTTTTGAGGCACTGATCTCCGCGTACCTCTGGAGTTTTCAAAGGATGTGAGGCCTCCGGTCGCGATGAGGTGGGGAACTAGATCTTTCTCTGTGGTCTCCACAGGGGATTCAGACACCCTTTCATCTTGGGAGATGCAAGACGAGCCAGCATTCAAGTCACTGCAGGGATATCCGGCCTTATTTCGAGTCAGGGCATCGCGGTGTCCATTCCACTTGAGGCCGCAAACTCAGGGTCCCTCTCACATACCTAGAGCTGAGAGAAGCCTCCTCTTGAGGTGCTTGTGATAAGGTGGTATTCCTCTGGAGTCGAAGCCAGGGACTAACCTCTCATCTCGAGTTGATTTTTGGTCCACGGAGCTCTTTCGTGTTGCTACAGTGACCTCAGGATCCCTCTAGCCTTGAAACAGTGTTCTTGGGGTTTCTCTGGAGTGCCATCAAGGAAATCAAGGCTCCTTTCATGTGTGATGTGCAACACGGAATTGCTCTGGACGCAGGGCAGGGGAATCAGGCCTCATCTCTCGGCGAGGGGGAAGTCTCATGGTTTTTCTCGACTTACGGCGGGAACCTGGGGTATATTCTCGAGTTACAACGGGGATGGCCCTTCCACCCACGTGTTTGTTCAGCGACGTCAGGACTCCTGCCTAGTTGCGAGGGACAACTCGGGATTCTCCTCGAGGCTTGGCAGGGCAATTGGGACGCCTCTCCATCTGAGGCGGGAGACCAAGTGTCCCTTTCCACGTGCCACAGGAATCCTGGGACTCCTATCAAGTTTCACGAGGAGTCAGGCATCGCCTCCGTTGGAGGCACTGATCTCCGCGTACCTCTGGAGTTTTCAAAGGATGTGAGGCCTCCGGTCGCGATGAGGTGGGGAACTAGGTCTTTCTCTGTGGTCTCCACAGGGGATTCAGACATCCTTTCATCTTGGGAGATGCAAGACGAGCCTGCATTCAATTCACTGCAGGGATATCCGGCCTTATTTCGTGTCAGGGCATCGCAGTGTCCATTCCACTTGAGTCCGCAAAATCAGGGTCCCTCTCACATACCTAGAGCTGAGAGAAGCCTCCTCTTTAGGTGCTTGTGGTAAGGTGGTATTCCTCTGGAGTCGAAGCCAGGGACTAACTTCTCATCTCGAGTTGATTTTTGGTCCACGGACCTCTTTCGTGTTGCTACAGTAACCTCATGATCCCTCTAGCCTTGAAACAGTGTTCTTGGGGTTTCTCTGGAGTGCCAACAAGGAAATCAAGGCTCGTTTCATGTTTGATGTGCAACACGGAATTACTCTGCATGCAGTGCCGGAGAATCGAGCCTCATCTCGCGGCGAAGGGGAAGTCTCATGGTTTTTGGCGAGTTGCGGCGGGACCCTGCGGTATATTCTCGAGTTATGACGGGGATGGCCCTTCCAGCCACGCTTTGTTCAGCGAAGTCAGGACTCCTGCCTAGATGCGAGGGACAACTCGGGATTCTCCTCGAGGCTTGGCAGGGCAATTGGGCCGCCTCTCCAGCTGAGGCGGGAGACCAAGGGTCCCTTTCCACATGCCACAGGAATCCTGGGACTCCTATCAAGTTTCACGAGGAGTCAGGCATCGTCTCCTTTGGAGGCACTGATCTCCGCGTACCTCTGGAGTTTTCAAAGGATGTTAGGCCTCCGGTCACTATGAGGTGGGGATCTAGGTCTTTCTCTGTGGTCTCCACAGGGGATTCAGACATCCTTTCGCCTTGGGAGATGCAAGACGAGCCTGCATTCAAGTCACTGCAGGGATATCCGGCCTTATTTCGAGTCAGGGCATCGCGGTGTCCATTCCACTTGAGGCCGCAAACTCAGGGTCCGTCTCAATTACCTAGAGCTGAGAGAAGCCTCCTCTTGAGGTGCTTGTGGTAAGACGGTATTCCTCTGGAGTCGAAGCCAGGGACTAACCTCTCATCTCGTGTTGATTTTTGGTCCACGGAGCTCTTTCGTGTTGCTACAGTGACCTCAGGATCCCTCTAGCCTTGAAACAGTGTTCTTGGGGTTTCTCTGGAGTGCCATCAAGGAAATAAAGGATCCTTTCATGTGTGATGTGCAACACGGAATTGCTCTGCACGCAGTGCAGGGGAATCGGGCCTCATCTCGCGGCGAGGGGGAAGTCTCATGGTTTTTCTCGAGTTGCGGCGGGAACCTGGGGTATATTCTCGAGTTACGACGGGGATGGCCCTTCCAGCCACGTGTTTGTTCAGCGGCGTCAGGACTCCTGACTAGTTGCGAGGGACAACTCGGGATTCTCCTCGAGGCTTGGCAGGGCAATTGGGACGCCTCTCGAGGTGAGGCGGGAGACCAAGGGTCCCTTTCCAAGTGCACAGGAATCCTGGGGCTCCTATCAAGTTTCACGAGGAGTCAGGCATCGTCTCCTTTGGAGGCACTGATCTCCGCGTACCTCTGGAGTTTTCAAAGGGTGTGAGGCCTCCGGTGGCGATCAGGTGGGGAACTAGGTCTTTCTCTGTGGTCTCCACAGGGGATTCAGACATCCTTTCGTCTTGGGAGATGCAAGACGAGCCTGGATTCAAGTCACTGCAGGGATTTCCGGCCTTATTTCGAGTCAGGGCATCGCGGTGTCCATTCCACTTGAGGCCGCAAACTCAGGGTCCCTCTCACATACCTAGAGCTGAGAGAAGCCTCCTCTTGAGGTGCTTGTGGTAAGGTGGTATTCCTCTGGAGTCGAAGCCAGGGACTAACCTCTCATCTCGAGTTGATTTTTGGTCCACGGAGCTCTTTCGTGTTGCTACAGTGACCTCAGGATCCCTCTAGCCTTGAAACAGTGTTCTTGGGGTTTCTCTGGAGTGCCATCAAGGAAATCAAGGCTCCTTCCATGTGTGATGTGCAACACGGAATTGCTCTGGAAGCAGGGCAGGGGAATCAGGCCTCATCTCACGGCGAGGGGGAAGTCTCATGGTTTTTCTCGACTTGCGGCGGGAACCTGGGGTATATTCTCGAGTTACGACGGGGATGGCCCTTCCACCCACGTGTTTGTTCAGCGACGTCAGGACTCCTGCCTAGTTGCGAGGGACAACTCGGGATTCTCCTCGAGGCTTGGCAGGGCAATTGGGACGCCTCTCCATCTGAGGGGGTAGACCAAGTGTCCCTTTCCACGTGCCACAGGAATCCTGGGACTCCTATCAAGTTTCACGAGGAGTCAGGCATCGCCTCCGTTGGAGGCACTGATCTCCGCGTACCTCTGGAGTTTTCAAAGGATGTGAGGCCTCCGGTCGCGATGAGGTGGGGAACTAGGTCTTTCTCTGTGGTCTCCACAGGGGATTCAGACATCCTTTCATCTTGGGAGATGCAAGACGAGCCTGCATTCAATTCACTGCAGGGATATCCGGCCTTATTTCGTGTCAGGGCATCGCAGTGTCCATTCCACTTGAGTCCGCAAAATCAGGGTCCCTCTCACATACCTAGAGCTGAGAGAAGCCTCCTCTTGAGGTGCTTGTGGTAAGGTGGTATTCCTCTGGAGTCGAAGCCAGGGACTAACTTCTCATCTCGAGTTGATTTTTGGTCCACGGACCTCTTTCCTGTTGCTACAGTAACCTCAGGATCCCTCTAGCCTTGAAACAGTGTTCTTGGGGTTTCTCTGGAGTGCCAACAAGGAAATCAAGGCTCCTTTCATGTGTGATGTGCAACACGGAATTGCTCTGCATGCAGTGCCGGAGAATCGAGCCTCATCTCGCGGCGAAGGGGAAGTCTCATGGTTTTTGGCGAGTTGCGGCCGGACCCTGCGGTATATTCTCGAGTTATGACGGGGATGGCCCTTCCAGCCACGCGTTTGTTCAGCGAAGTCAGGACTCCTGCCTAGTTGCGAGGGACAACTCGGGATTCTCCTCGAGGCTTGGCAGGGCAATTGGGCCGCCTCACCAGCTGAGGCGGGAGACCAAGGGTCCCTTTCCACATGCCACAGGAATCCTGGGACTCCTATCAAGTTTCACGAGGAGTCAGGCATCGTCTCCTTTGGAGGCACTGATCTCCGCGTACCTCTGGAGTTTTCAAAGGATGTTAGGCCTCCGGTCACTATGAGGTGGGGATCTAGGTCTTTCTCTGTGGTCTCCACAGGGGATTCAGACATCCTTTCGTCTTGGGAGATGCAAGACGAGCCTGCATTCAAGTCACTGCAGGGATATCCGGCCTTATTTCGAGTCAGGGCATCGCGGTGTCCATTCCACTTGAGGCCGCAAACTCAGCACATAGCAAGAGCTGAGAGAAGCTTCCTCTTGAGGAGCTTGGTGTAAGGTGGTATTCCTCTGGAGTCGAAGCCAGGGACTAACCTCTCATCTCGAGTTGATTGTTGGTCCACGGAGCTCTTTCGTGTTGATACAGTGACCTCAGGATCCCGCTAGCCTTGAAACAGTGTTCTTGGGTTTTCTCTGGAGTGCCATCGAGGAAATCAAGGCTCCTTTCATGTGTGATGTGCAACACGGAATTGCTCTGCACACAGTGCAGGGGAATCGGGCCTCATCTCGCTGTGAGGGGGAAGTCTCATGGTTTTTCTCGAGTTGCGGCGGGAACCTGGGCTATATTCTCGAGTTACGACGGGGATGGCCCGTCCACCCACGTGTTTGTTCAGCGACGGCAGGACTCCTGCCTAGTTGCGAGGGACAACTCGGGATTCTCCTCGAGGCTTGGCCGGGCAATTGGGACGCCTCTCCAGCTGAGGCGGGAGACCAAGGGTCCCTTTCCAAGTGCACAGGAATCCTGGGGCTTCTATCAAGTTTCACGAGGAGTCAGGCATCGTCTCCTTTGGAGGCACTGATCTCCGCGTACCTGTGGAGTTTTCAAAGGGTGTGAGGCCTCCGGTCGCGATCAGGTGGGGAAGTAGGTCTTTCTCTGTGGTCTCCACAGGGGATTCAGACATCCTTTCGTCTTGGGAGATGCAAGACGAGCCTGCATTCAAGTCACTGCAGGGATATCCGGCCTTATTTCGAGTCAGGGCATCGCGGTGTCCATTCCACTTGAGGCCGCAAACTCAGGGTCCCTCTCACATACCTAGAGCTGAGAGAAGCCTCCTCTTGAGGTGCTTGTGGTAAGGTGGTATTCCTCTGGAGTCGAAGCCAGGGACTAACCTCTCATCTCGAGTTGATTTTTGGTCCACGGAGCTCTTTCGTGTTGCTACAGTGACCTCAGGATCCCTCTAGCCTTGAAACAGTGTTCTTGGGGTTTCTCTGGAGTGCCACCAAGGAAATCAAAGCTCCTTTCATGTGTGATGTGCAACACGGAATTGCTCTGCACGCAGTTCAGGGGAATCGGGCCTCATATCGCGGCGAGGGTGAAGTCTCATGGTTTTTCTCGAGTTGCGGCGGGAACCTGGGGTATATTTTCGAGTTACAACGGGGATGGCCCTTCCACCCTCGTGTTTGTTCAGCGACGTCAGGACTCCTGCCTTGTTGCGAGGGACAACTCGGGATTCTCCTCGAGGCTTGGCAGGGCAATTGGGACGCCTCTCCAGCTGAGGCGGGAGACCAAGTGTCCCTTTCCACGTGCCACAGGAATCCTGGGACTCCTATCAAGTTTCACGAGGAGTCAGGCATCGTCTCCTTTGGAGGCACTGATCTCCGCGTACCTCTGGAGTTTTCAAAGCATGTGAGGCCTCTGGTCGCGATGAGGTGGGGAACTAGGTTTTTCTCTGAGGTCTCCACAGGGGATTCAGACATCCTTTCGTCTTGGGAGATGCAAGACGAGCCTGCATTCAAGTCACTGCAGGGATATCCAGCCTTATTTCGAGTCAGGGCATCGCGGTGTCCATTCCACTTGAGGCCGCAAACTCAGGGTCCCTCTCACATACCTAGAGCTGAGAGAAGCCTCCTCTTGAGGTGCTTGTGGTAAGGTGGTATTCCTCTGGAGTCGAAGCCAGGGACTAACCTCTCATCTCGAGTTGATTTTTGGTCCACGGAGCTCTTTCGTGTTGCTACAGTGACCTCAGGATCCCTCTAGCCTTGAAACAGTGTTCTTGGGGTTTCTCTGGAGTGCCATCAATGAAATCAAGGCTCCTTTCATGTGTGATGTGCAACACGGAATTGCTCTGCACGCAGTGCAGGGGAATCGGGCCTCATCTCGCGGCGAGGGGAAAGTCTCATGGATTTTCTCGAGTTGCGGCGGGAACCTAGGGTATATTCTCGAGTTACGACGGGGATGGCCCTTCCACCCACGTGTTTCTTCAGCCACGTCAGGACTCCTGGCTAGTTGCGAGGGACAACTCGGGATTCTCCTCGAGGCTTGGCAGGGCAATTGGGACGCCTCTCCAGCTGAGGCGGGAGACCAAGGTTCCCTTTCCACGTGCACAGGAATTCTGGGACTCCTATCAAGTTTCACGAGGAGTCAGGCATAGTCTCCTTTGGAGGCACTGATCTCCGCGTACCTCTGAAGTTTTCAAAGGATGTGAGGCCCCCGGTCGCGATGAGGTGGGGAAGTAGGTCTTTCTCTGTGGTCTCCACAGGGGATTCAGACATCCTTTCGTCTTGGGCGACGCAAGACGAGCCTGCATTCAAGTCACTGCAGGGATATCCGGCCTTATTTCGAGTCAGGGCATCGCGGTGTCCATTCCACTTGAGGCCGCATACTCATTGTCCCTCTCACATACCTAGAGCTGAGAGAAGCCTCCTCTTGAGGTGCTTGTGGTAAGGTGGTATTCCTCTGGAGTCGAAGCCAGGGACTAACCTCTCATCTCGAGTTGATTTTTGGTCCACGGAGCTCTTTCGTGTTGCTACAGTGACCTCAGGATCCCTCTAGCCTTGAAACAGTGTTCTTGGGGTTTCTCTGGAGTACCACCAAGGAAATCAAGGCTCCTTTCATGTGTGATGTGCAACACGGAATTGCTCTGCACGCAGTGCAGGGGAATCGGGCCTCATCTCGCGGCGAGGGCGAAGTCTCATGGTTTTTCTCGAGTTGCGGTGGGAACCTGGGGTATATTCTCGAGTTACAACAGGGATGGCCCTTCCACCCACGTTTTGGTTCAGCGACGGCAGACTCCTGCCTAGTTGCGAGGGACAACTCAGGATTCTCCTCGAGGCTTGGCAGGGTAATTGGGACACCTCTCCAGCTGAGGCGGGAGTCCAAGGGTCCCTTTCCACGTGCACAGGAATCCTGGGACTCCTATCAAGTTTCACGAGGAGTCAGGCATCGTCTCCTTTGGAGGCACTGATCTCCGCGTACCTCTGGAGTTTTCAAAGGATGTGAGGCCTCCGGTCGCGATGAGGTGGGGAACTAGGTCTTTCTCTGTGGTCTCCACAGGGGATTCAGACATCCTTTCGTCTTGGGAGATGCAAGACGAGCCTGCATTCAAGTCACTGCAGGGATATCCGGCCTTATTTCGAGTCAGGGCATCGCGGTGTCCATTCCACTTGAGCCCGCAAACTCAGGGTCCCTCTCACATACCTAGAGCTGAGAGAAGCCTCCTCTTGTGGTGCTTGTGGTAAGGTGGTATTTCTCTGGAGTCGAAGCCAGGGACTAACTTCTCATCTCGAGTTGATTTTTGGTCCACGGAGCTCTTTCGTGTTGCTACAGTGACCTCAGGATCCCTCTAGCCTTGAAACAGTGTTCTTGGGGTTTCTCTGGAGTGCCATCAAGGAAACCAAGGCTCCTTTCATGTGTGATGTGCAACACGGAATTGCTCTGCACGCAGTGCAGGGGAATCGGGCCTCATCTCGCGGCGAGGGGAAAGTCTCATGGATTTTCTCGAGTTGCGGCGGGAACCTGGAGTATATTCTCGAGTTACAACGGGGATGGCCCTTCCACCCACGTGTTTGTTCAGCGACGTCAGGACTCCTGCCTAGTTGCGAGGGACAACTCGGGATTCTCCTCGAGGCTTGGCAGGGCAATTGGGACGCCTCTCCATCTGAGGCGGGAGACCAAGTGTCCCTTTCCACGTGCCACAGGAATCCTGGGACTCCTATCAAGTTTCACGAGGAGTCAGGCATCGCCTCCGTTGGAGGCACTGATCTCCGCGTACCTCTGGAGTTTTCAAAGGATGTGAGGCCTCCGGTCGCGATGAGGTGGGGAACTAGGTCTTTCTCTGTGGTCTCCACAGGGGATTCAGACATCCTTTCATCTTGGGAGATGCAAGACGAGCCTGCATTCAATTCACTGCAGGGATATCCGGCCTTATTTCGTGTCAGGGCATCGCAGTGTCCATTCCACTTGAGTCCGCAAAATCAGGGTCCCTCTCACATACCTAGAGCTGAGAGAAGCCTCCTCTTTAGGTGCTTGTGGTAAGGTGGTATTCCTCTGGAGTCGAAGCCAGGGACTAACTTCTCATCTCGAGTTGATTTTTGGTCCACGGACCTCTTTCCTGTTGCTACAGTAACCTCAGGATCCCTCTAGCCTTGAAACAGTGTTCTTGGGGTTTCTCTGGAGTGCCAACAAGGAAATCAAGGCTCCTTTCATGTTTGATGTGCAACACGGAATTACTCTGCATGCAGTGCCGGAGAATCGAGCCTCATCTCGCGGCGAAGGGGAAGTCTCATGGTTTTTGGCGAGTTGCGGCGGGACCCTGCGGTATATTCTCGAGTTATGACGGGGATGGCCCTTCCAGCCACGCGTTTGTTCAGCGAAGTCAGGACTCCTGCCTAGTTGCGAGGGACAACTCGGGATTCTCCTCGAGGCTTGGCAGGGCAATTGGGCCGCCTCTCCAGCTGAGGCGGGAGACCAAGGGTCCCTTTCCACATGCCACAGGAATCCTGGGACTCCTATCAAGTTTCACGAGGAGTCAGGCATCGTCTCCTTTGGAGGCACTGATCTCCGCGTACCTCTGGTGTTTTCAAAGGATGTTAGGCCTCCGGTCACGATGAGGTGGGGATCTAGGTCTTTCTCTGTGGTCTCCACAGGGGATTCAGACATCCTTTCGCCTTGGGAGATGCAAGACGAGCCTGCATTCAAGTCACTGCAGGGATATCCGGCCTTATTTCGAGTCAGGGCATCGCGGTGTTCATTCCACTTGAGGCCGCAAACTCAGGGTCCCTCTCACATACCTAGAGCTGAGAGAAGCCTCCTCTTGAGGTGCTTGTGGTAAGGTGGTATTCCTCTGGAGTCGAAGCCAGGGACTAACCTCTCATCTCGAGTTGATTTTTGGTCCACGGAGCTCTTTCGTGTTGCTACAGTGACCTCAGGATCCCTCTAGCCTTGAAACAGTGTTCTTGGGGTTTCTCTGGAGTACCACCAAGGAAATCAAGGCTCCTTTCATGTGTGATGTGCAACACGGAATTGCTCTGCACGCAGTGCAGGGGAATCGGGCCTCATCTCGCGGCGAGGGCGAAGTCTCATGGTTTTTCTCGAGTTGCGGTGGGAACCTGGGGTATATTCTCGAGTTACAACAGGGATGGCCCTTCCACCCACGTTTTTGTTCAGCGACGTCAGGACTCCTGCCTAGTTGCGAGGAACAACTCAGGATTCTCCTCGAGGCTTGGCAGGGCAATTGGGACGCCTCTCCAGCTGAGGCGGGAGTCCAAGGGTTCCTTTCCACGTGCACAGGAATCCTGGGACTCCTATCAAGTTTCACGAGGAGTCAGGCATCGTCTCCTTTGGAGGCACTGATCTCCGCGTACCTCTGGAGTTTTCAAAGGATGTGAGGCCTCCGGTCAAGATGAGGTGGGGAACTAGGTCTTTCTCTGTGGTCTCCACAGGGGATTCAGACATCCTTTCGTCTTGGGAGATGCAAGACGAGCCTGAATTCAAGTCACTGCAGGGATATCCGGCCTTATTTCGAGTCAGGGCATCGCGGTGTCCATTCCACTTGAGGCCGCAAACTCAGGGTCCCTCTCACATACCTAGAGCTGAGAGAAGCCTCCTCTTGAGGTGCTTGTGGTAAGGTGGTATTCCTCTGGAGTCGAAGCCAGGGACTAACCTCTCATCTCGAGTTGATTTTTGGTCCACGGAGCTCTTTCGTGTTGCTACAGTGACCTCAGGATCCCTCTAGCCTTGAAACAGTGTTCTTTGGGTTTCTCTGGAGTGCCATCAAGGAAATCAAGGCTCCTTTCATGTGTGATGTGCAACACGGAATTGCTCTGCACGCAGTGCAGGGGAATCGGGCCTCATCTCGCGGCGAGGGGAAAGTCTCATGGATTTTCTCGAGTTGCGGCGGGAACCTGAGGTATATTCTCGAGTTACAACAGGGATGGCCCTTCCACCCACGTGTTTGTTCAGCGACGGCAGGACTCCTGCCTAGTTGCGAGGGACAACTCAGGATTCTCCTCGAGGCTTGGCAGGGAAATTGGGACGCCTCTCCAGCTGAGGCGGGAGACCAAGGGTCCCTTTCCACGTGCACAGGAATCCTGGGACTCCTATCAAGTTTCACGAGGTGTCAGGCATCGTCTCCTTTGGAGGCACTTATCTCCGCGTACCTCTGGAGTTTTCAAAGGATGTGAGGCCTCCGGTCGCGATGAGGTGGGGAACTAGGTCTTTCTCTGAGGTCTCCACAGGGGATTCAGACATCCTTTCGTCTTGGGAGATGCAAGACGAGCCTGCATTCAAGTCACTGCAGCGATATCCGGCCTTATTTCGAGTCAGGGCATCGCAGTGTCCATTCCACTTGAGGCCGCAAACTCAGGGTCCCTCTCACATACCTAGAGCTGAGAGAAGCCTCCTCTTGTGGTGCTTGTGGTAAGGTGGTATTCCTCTGGAGTCGAAGCCAGGGACTAACCTCTCATCTCGAGTTGATTTTTGGTCCACGGAGCTCTTTCGTGTTGCTACAGTGACCTCAGGATCCCTCTAGCCTTGAAACAGTGTTCTTGGGGTTTCTCTGGAGTGCCATCAAGGAAATCAAGGCTCCTTTCATGTGTGATGTGCAACACGGAATTGCTCTGCACGCAGTGCAGGGGAATCGGGCCTCATCTCGCGGCGAGGGGAAAGTCTCATGGATTTTCTCGAGTTGCGGCGGGAACATGGGGTATATTCTCGAGTTACGACGGGGATGGCCCTTCCACCCACGTGTTTGTTCAGCGACGTCAGGACTCCTGCCTAGTTGCGAGGGACAACTCGGGATTCTCCTCGAGGCTTGGCAGGGCAATTGGGACGCCTCTCCAGCTGAGGCTGGAGATCAAGGTTCCCTTTCCACGTGCCACAGGAATCCTGGGACTCCTATCAAGTTTCACGAGGAGTCAGGCATCGTCTCCTTTGGAGGCACTGATCTCCGCGTACCTCTGGAGTTTTCAAAGGATGTGAGGCCTCCGGTCGCGATGAGGTGGGGAACTAGGTCTTTCTCTGTGGTCTCCACAGGGGATTCAGACATCCTTTCGTCTTGGGAGATGCAAGACGAGCCTGCATTCAAGTCACTGCAGGGATATCCGGCCTTATTTCGAGTCAGGGCATTGCGGTGTCCATTCCACTTGAGGCCGCACACTCAGGGTCCCTCTCATATACCTAGAGCTGAGAGAAGCCTCCTCTTGAGGTGCTTGTGGTAAGGTGGTATTCCTCTGGAGTCGATGCCAGGGACTAACCTCTCATCTTGAGTTGATTTTTGGTCCACGGAGCTCTTTCGTGTTGCTACAGTGACCTCAGGATCCCTCTAGCCTTGAAACAGTGTTCTTGGGGTTTCTCTGGAGTGCCATCAAGGAAATCAAGGCTCCTTTCATGTGTGATGTGCAACACGGAATTGCTCTGCATGCACTGCAGGGGAATCGGGCCTCATCTCGCGGCGAGGGGGAAGACTCATGCTTTTTCTCGAGTTGCGGCGGGAACCTGGGGTATATTCTCGAGTTACGACGGGGAGGGACCATCCACACACGTGTTTGTTCAGCGACGTCAGGACTCCTGCCTAGTTGCGAGGGACAACTCGGGATTCTCCTCGAGGCTTGGCAGGGCAATTGGGACGCCTCTCCAGCTGAGGCTGGAGATCAAGTGTCCCTTTCCATGTGCCACAGGAATCCTGGGACTCCTATCAAGTTTCACGAGGAGTCAGGCATCGTCTCCTTTAGAGGCACTGATCTCCGCATACCTGTGGAGTTTTCAAAGGATGTGAGGCCTCCGGTCACGATGAGGTGGGGAAGTAGGTCTTTCTCTGTGGTCTCCACAGGGGATTCAGACATCCTTTCGTCTTGGGAGATGCAAGACGAGCCTGCATTCAAGTCACTGCAGGGATATCCGGCCTTATTTCGAGTCAGGGCATCGCGGTGTCCATTCCACTTGAGGCCGCAAACTCAGGGTCCCTCTCACATACCTAGAGCTGAGAGAAGCCTCCTCTTGAGGTGCTTGTGGTAAGGTGGTATTCCTCTGGAGTCGAAGCCAGGGACTAACCTCTCATCTCGAGTTGATTTTTGGTCCATGGAGCTCTTTCGTGTTGCTACAGAGACCTCAGGATCCCTCTAGCCTTGAAACAGTGTTCTTGGGGTTTCTCTGGAGTGCCATCAAGGAAATCAAGGCTCCTTTCATGTGTGATGTGCAAGACGGAATTTCTCTGCACGCAGTGCAGGGGAATCGGGCCTCATCTCGCGGCGAGGGGGAAGTCTCATGGTTTTTCTCGAGTTGCGGTGGGAACCTGGGATATATTCTCGAGTTACAACAGGGATGGCCCTTCCACCCAAGTGTTTGTTCAGCGACGGCCGGACTCCTGCTTAGTTGCGAGGGACAACTCGGGATTCTCCTCGAGGCTTGACAGGGCAATTGGGACGCCTCTCCAGCTGAGGCCGGAGACCAAGGGTACCTTTCCACGTGCCACAGGAATCCTGGGACTCCTATCAAGTTTCACGAGGAGTCAGGCATCGTCTCCTTTGGAGGCACTGATCTCCGCGTACCTCTGGAGTTTTCAAAGGATGTGAGGCCTCCGGTCAAGATGAGGTGGGGAACTAGGTCTTTCTCTGTGGTCTCCACAGGGGATTCAGACATCCTTTCATCTTGGGAGATGCAAGACGAGCCTGCATTCAAGTCTCTGCAGGGATATCCGGCCTTATTTCGAGTCAGGGCATCGCGGTGTCCATTCCACTTGAGGCCGCAAACTCAGGGTCCCTCTCATATACCTAGAGCTGAGAGAAGCCTCCTCTTGAGGTGCTTGTGGTAAGGTGGTATTCCTCTGGAGTCGATGCCAGGGACTAACCTCTCATCTCGAGTTGATTTTTGGTCCACGGTGCTCTTTCGTGTTGCTACAGTGACCTCAGGATCCCTCTAGCCTTGAAACAGTGTTCTTGGGGTTTCTCTGCAGTGCCATCAAGGAAATCAAGGCTCCTTTCATGTGTGATGTGTAACACGGAATTGCTCTGCACGCAGTGCAGGGGAATCGGGCCACATCTCGCGGCGAGGGGGAAGTCTCATGGTTTTTCTCGAGTTGCGGCGGGAACCTGGGGTATATTCTCGAGTTACGACGGGGATGGCCCTTCCACCCACGTGTTTGTTCAGCGACGGTAGGACTCCTGCCTAGTTGCGAGGGACAACTCAGGATTCTCCTCGAGGCTTGGCAGGGCAATTGGGACGCCTCTCCAGCTGAGGCGGGAGACCAAGTGTCCCTTTCCACGTGCACAGGAATTCTGGGACTCCTATCAAGTGTCACGAGGAGTCAGGCATAGTCTCCTTTGGAGGCACTGATCTCCGCGTACCTCTGGAGTTTTCAAAGGATGTGAGGCCTCCGGTCGCGATGAGGTGGGGAAGTAGGTCTTTCTCTGTGGTCTCCACAGGGGATTCAGACATCCTTTCGTCTTGGGCGATGCAAGACGAGCCTGCATTCAAGTCACTGCAGGGATATCCGGCCTTATTTCGAGTCAGGGCATCGCGGTGTCCATTCCACTTGAGGCCGCAAACTCAGGGTCCCTCTCACATACCTAGAGCTGAGAGAAGCCTCCTCTTGAGGTGCTTGTGGTAAGGTGGTATTCCTCTGGAGTCGAAGCCAGGGACTAACCTCTCATCTCGATTTGATTTTTGGTCCACGGAGCTCTTTCGTGTTGCTACAGTGACCTCAGGATCCCTCTAGCCTTGAAACAGTGTTCTTGGGGTTTCTCTGGAGTGCCATCAAGGAAATCAAGGCTCCTTTCATGTGTGATGTGCAACACGGAATTGCTCTGCACGCAGTGCAGGGGAATCGGGCCTCATCTCGCGGCGAGGGGGAAGTCTCATGGTTTTTCTCGAGTTGCGGCGGGAACCTGGGGTATATTCTCGAGTTACGACGGGGATGGCCCTTCCACCCACGTGTTTGTTCAGCGACGTCAGGACTCCTGCCTAGTTGCGAGGGACAACTCGGGATTCTCCTCGAGGCTTGGCAGGGCAATTAGGACGCCTCTCCAGCTGAGGCGGGAGACCAAGTGTCCCTTTCCACGAGCCACAGGAATCCTGGGACTCCTATCAAGTTTCACGAGGAGTCAGGCATCGTCTCCTTTGGAGGCACTGATCTCCGCGTACCTCTGGAGTTTTCAAAGAATGTGAGGTCTTTGTTAGCGATGAGGTGGGGAAGTAGGTCTTTCTCTGTGGTCTCCACAGGGGATTCAGACATCCTTTCATCTTGGGAGATGCAAGACGAGCCTGCATTCAAGTCACTGCAGGAATATCCGGCCTTATTTCGAGTCAGGGCATCGCGGTGTCCATTCCACTTGATGCCGCAAACTCAAGGTCCCTCTCACATACCTAGAGCTGAGAGAAGCCTCCTCTTGAGGTGCTTGTGGTAAGGTGGTATTCCTCTGGAGTCGAAGCCAGGGACTAACCTCTCATCTCGAGTTGATTTTTGGTCCACGGAGATCTTTCCTGTTGCTACAGTGACCTCAGGATCCCTCTAGCCTTGAAACAGTGTTCTTGGGGTTTCTCTGGAGTGCCATCAAGGAAATCAAGGCTCCTTTCATGTGTGTTGTGCAACACGGAATTGCTCTTCACGCAGTGCATGGGAATCGGGCCTCATCTCGCGGCGAGGGGGAAGTCTCATGGTTTTTCTCGAGTTGCGGCGGCAACCTGGGGTATATTCTCGAGTTACGACGGGGATGGCCCTTCCACACACGTGTTTGTTCTGCGTCGGCAGGACTCCTGCCTAGTTGCGAGGGACAACTCGGGATTCTCCTCGAGGCTTGGCAGGGCAATTGGGAGGCCTCTCCAGCTGAGGCGGGAAACCAAGGGTCCCTTTCCATGTGCCACAGGAATCCTGGGACTCCTATCAAGTTTCACGAGGAGTCAGGCATCGTCTCCTTTGGAGACACTGATCTCCGCGTACCTCTGGAGTTTTCAAAGGATGTGAGGCCTCCGGTCGCGATGAGGTGGGGAACTAGGTCTTTCTCTGTGGTCTCCACAGGGGATTCAGACATCCTTTCGTCTTGGGAGATGCAAGACGAGCCTGCATTCAAGTCAGTGCAGGGATATCCGGCCTTATTTCGAGTCAGGGCATCGCGGTGTCCATTCCACTTGAGGCCGCACACTCAGGGTCCCTCTCACATACCTAGAGCTGAGAGAAGCCTCCTCTTGAGGTGCTTGTGGTAAGGTGGTATTCCTCTGGAGTCGAAGCCAGGGACTAACCTCTCATCTCGAGTTGATTTTTGGTCCACGGAGCTCTTTCGTGTTGCTTCAGTGACCTCAGGATCCCTCTAGCCTTGAAACAGTGTTCTTGGGGTTTCTCTGGAGTGCCATCAAGGAAATCAAGGCTCCTTTCATGTGTGATGTGCAACACGGAATTGCTCTGCACGCAGTGCAGGGGAATCGGGCCTCATCTCGCGGCGAGGGGAAAGTCTCATGGTTTTTCTCGAGTTGCGGCGGGAACCTGGGGTATATTCTCGAGTTACAACGGGGATGGCCCTTCCACCCTCGTGTTTGTTCAGCGACGTCAGGACTCCTGCCTAGTTGCGAGGGACAACTCGGGATTCTCCTCGAGGCCTGGCAGGGCAATTGGGACGCCTCTCCACCTGAGGCGGGAGACCAAGGGTCCCTTTCCACGTGCACAGGAATCCTAGGACTCCTATCAAGTTTCACGAGGAGTCAGGCATCGTCTCCTTTGGAGGCACTGATCTCCGCGTACTTCTGAAGTTTTCAAAGTATGTGAGGCCTCCGGTCGCGATGAGGTGGGGAACTAGGTTTTTCTCTGTGGTCTCCACAGGGGATTCAGACATCCTTTCGTCTTGGGAGATGCAAGACGAGCCTGCATTCAAGTCACTGCAGGGATATCCGGCCTTATTTCGAGTCAGGGCATCGCGGTGTCCATTCCACTTGAGGCCGCACACTCAGGGTCCCTCTCATATACCTAGAGCTGAGAGAAGCCTCCTCTTGAGGTGCTTGTGGTAAGGTGGTATTTCTCTGGAGTTGATGCCAGGGACTAACCTCTCATCTCGAGTTGATTTTTGGTCCACGGTGCTCTTTCGTGTTGCTACAGTGACCTCAGGATCCCTCTAGCCTTGAAACAGTGTTCTTGGGGTTTCTCTGGAGTGCCATCAAGGAAATCAAGGCTCCTTTCATGTGTGATGTGCAACACGGAATTGCTCTGCACGCAGTGCAGGGGAATCGGGCCACATCTCGCGGCGAGGGGGAAGTCTCATGGTTTTTCTCGAGTTGCGGCGGGAACCTGGGGTATATTCTCGAGTTACGACGGGGATGGCCCTTCCACACACGTGTTTGTTCAGCGACGTCAGGACTCTGCCTAGTTGCGAGGGACAACTCAGGATTCTCCTCGAGGCTTGGCAGGGCAATTGGGACGCCTCTCCAGCTGAGGCCGGAGACCAAGGGTCCCTTTCCACGTGCACAGGAATTCTGGGACTCCTATCAAGTGTCACGAGGAGTCAGGCATAGTCTCCTTTGGAGGCACTGATCTCCGCGTACCTCTGGAGTTTTCAAAGGATGTGAGGCCTCCGTTCGCGATGAGGTGGGGAAGTAGGTCTTTCTCTGTGGTCTCCACAGGGGATTCAGACATCCTTTCGTCTTGGGCGATGCAAGACGAGCCTGCATTCAAGTCACTGCAGGGATATCCGGCCTTATTTCGAGTCAGGGCATCGCGGTGTCCATTCCACTTGAGGCCGCAAACTCAGGGTCCCTCTCACATACCTAGAGCTGAGAGAAGCCTCCTCTTGAGGTGCTTGTGGTAAGGTGGTATTCCTCTGGAGTCGAAGCCAGGGACTAACCTCTCATCTCGAGTTGATTTTTGGTCCACGGAGCTCTTTCGTGTTGCTACAGTGACCTCAGGATCCCTCTAGCCTTGAAACAGTGTTCTTGGGGTTTCTCTGGAGTGCCACCAAGGAAATCAAGGCTCCTTTCATGTGTGATGTGCAACACGGAATTGCTCTGCACGCAGTGCAGGGGAATCGGGCCTCATCTCGCGGCGAGGGGGAAGTCTCATGGTTTTTCTCGAGTTGCGGCGGGAACCTGGGGTATATTCTCGAGTTACGACGGGGATGGCCCTTCCACCCACGTGTTTGTTCAGCGACGTCAGGACTCCTGCCTAGTTGCGAGGGACAACTCGGGATTCTCCTCGAGGCTTGGCAGGGCAATTGGGACGCCTCTCCAGCTGAGGCGGGAGACCAAGTGTCCCTTTCCACGAGCCACAGGAATCCTGGGACTCCTATCAAGTTTCACGAGGAGTCAGGCATCGTCTCCTTTGGAGGCACTGATCTCCGCGTACCTCTGGAGTTTTCAAAGGATGTGAGGTCTTTGTTAGCGATGAGGTGGGGAAGTAGGTCTTTCTCTGTGGTCTCCACAGGGGATTCAGACATCCTTTCATCTTGGGAGATGCAAGACGAGCCTGCATTCAAGTCACTGCAGGAATATCCGGCCTTATTTCGAGTCAGGGCATCGCGGTGTCCATTCCACTTGATGCCGCAAACTCAAGGTCCCTCTCACATACCTAGAGCTGAGAGAAGCCTCCTCTTGAGGTGCTTGTGGTAAGGTGGTATTCCTCTGGAGTCGAAGCCAGGGACTAACCTCTCATCTCGAGTTGATTTTTGGTCCACGGAGATCTTTCCTGTTGCTACAGTGACATCAGGATCCCTCTAGCCTTGAAACAGTGTTCTTGGGGTTTCTCTGGAGTGCCATCAAGGAAATCAAGGCTCCTTTCATGTGTGTTGTGCAACACGGAATTGCTCTTCACGCAGGGCATGGGAATCGGGCCTCATCTCGCGGCGAGGGGGAAGTCTCATGGTTTTTCTCGAGTTGCGGCGGCAACCTGGGGTATATTCTCGAGTTACGACGGGGATGGCCCTTCCACCCACGTGTTTGTTCTGCGTCGGCAGGACTCCTGCCTAGTTGCGAGGGACAACTCGGGATTCTCCTCGAGGCTTGGCAGGGCAATTGGGACGCCTCTCCAGCTGAGGCGGGAGACCAAGTGTCCCTTTCCATGTGCCACAGGAATCCTGGGACTCCTATCAAGTTTCACGAGGAGTCAGGCTTCGTCTCCTTTGGAGACACTGATCTCCGCGTACCTCTGGAGTTTTCAAAGGATGTGAGGCCTCCGGTCGCGATGAGGTGGGGAACTAGGTCTTTCTCTGTGGTCTCCACAGGGGATTCAGACATCCTTTCGTCTTGGGAGATGCAAGACGAGCCTGCATTCAAGTCACTGCAGGGATATCCGGCCTTATTTCGAGTCAGGGCATCGCGGTGTCCATTCCACTTGAGGCCGCAAACTCAGGGTCCCTCTCACATACCTAGAGCTGAGAGAAGCCTCCTCTTGCGGTGCTTGTGGTAAGGTGGTATTCCTCTGGAGTCGAAGCCAGGGACTAACCTCTCATCTCGAGTTGATTTTTGGTCCACGGAGCTCTTTCGTGTTGCTACAGTGAACTCAGGATCCCTCTAGCCTTGAAACAGTGTTCTTGGGGTTTCTCTGGAGTGCCACCAAGGAAATCAAGGCTCCTTTCATGTGTGATGTGCAACACGGAATTGCTCTGCACGCAGTGCAGGGGAATCGGGCCTCATCTCGCGGCGAGGGGGAAGTCTCATGGTTTTTCTCGAGTTGCGGCGGGAACCTGGGGTATATTCTCGAGTTACGACGGGGATGGCCCTTCCACCCACGTGTTTGTTCAGCGACGTCAGGACTCCTGCCTAGTTGCGAGGGACAACTCAGGATTCTCCTCGAGGCTTGGCAGGGCAATTGGGGCGCCTCTCCAGCTGAGGCGGGAGACCAAGGGTCCCTTTCCACGTGCACAGGAATCCTGGGACTCCTATCAAGTTTCACGAGGAGTCAGGCATCGTCTCCTTTGGAGGCACTGATCTCCGCGTACCTCTGGAGTTTTCAAAGGATGTGAGGCCTCCGGTCGCGATGAGGTGGGGAACTAGGTCTTTCTCTGTGGTCTCCACAGGGGATTCAGACATCCTTTCGTCTTGGGAGATGCAAGACGAGCCTGCATTCAAGTCACTGCAGGGATATCCGGCCTTATTTCGAGTCAGGGCATCGCGGTGTCCATTCCACTTGAGGCCGCAAACTCAGGGTCCCTCTCACATACCTAGAGCTGAGAGAAGCCTCCTCTTGTGGTGCTTGTGGTAAGGTGGTATTTCTCTGGAGTCGAAGCCAGGGACTAACCTCTCATCTCGAGTTGATTTTTGGTCCACGGAGCTCTTTCGTGTTGCTACAGTGAACTCAGGATCCCTCTAGCCTTGAAACAGTGTTCTTGGGGTTTCTCTGGAGTGCCACCAAGGAAATCAAGGCTCCTTTCATGTATGATGTGCAACACGGAATTGCTCTGCACGCAGTGCAGGGGAATCGGGCCTCATTTCGCGGAGAGGGTAAAGTCTCATGTTTTTTCTCGTGTTGCGGCGGGAACCTGGGGTATATTCTCGAGTTACAACGGGGATGGCCCTTCCACCCACGTGTTTGTTCAGCAACGTCAGGACTCCTGCCTTGTTGCGAGGGACAACTCGGGATTCTCCTCGAGGCTTGGCAGGGCAATTGGGACGCCTCTCCAGCTGAGGCGGGAGACCAAGGGTTCCTTTCCACGTGCCACAGGAATCCTGGGACTCCTATCAAGTTTCACGAGGAGTCAGGCATCGTCCCCTTTGGAGGCACTGATCTCCGCGTACCTCTGGAGTTTTCAAAGGATGTGAGGCCTCTGGTCGCGATGAGGTGGGGAACTAAGTTTTTCTCTGAGGTCTCCACAGGTGATTCAGACATCCTTTCGTCTTGGGAGATGCAAGACGAGCCTGCATTCAAGTCACTGCAGGGATATCCAGCCTTATTTTGAGTCAGGGCATCGCGGTGTCCATTCCACTTGAGGCCGCAAACTCAGGGTCCCTCTCACATACCTAGAGCTGAGAGAAGCCTCCTCTTGAGGTGCTTGTGGTAAGGTGGTATTCCTCTGGAGTCGAAGCCAGGGACTAACCTCTCATCTCGAGTTGATTTTTGGTCCACGGAGCTCTTTCGTGTTGCTACAGTGACCTCAGGATCCCTCTAGCCTTGAAACAGTGTTCTTGGGGTTTCTCTGGAGTGCCATCAAGGAAATCAAGGCTCCTTTCATGTGTGATGTGCAACACGGAATTGCTCTGCACGCAGTGCAGGGGAATCGGGCCTCATCTCGCGGCGAGGGGAAAGTCTCATGGATTTTCTCGAGTTGCGGCGGGAACCTGGGGTATATTCTCGAGTTACGACGGGGATGGCCCTTCCACCCACGTGTTTCTTCAGCGACGTCAGGACTCCTGCCTAGTTGCGAGGGACAACTCGGGATTCTCCTCGAGGCTTGGCAGGGCAATTGGGACGCCTCTCCAGCTGAGGCGGGAGACCAAGGGTCCCTTTCCACGTGCCACAGGAATCCTGGGACTCCTATCAAGTTTCACGAGGAGTCAGGCATCGTCTCCTTTGGAGGCACTGATCTCCGCGTACCTCTGGAGTTTTCAAAGGATGTGAGGCCTCCGGTCGCGATGAGGTGGGGAACTAGGTCTTTCTCTGTGGTCTCCACAGGGGATTCAGGAATCCTTTCATCTTGGGAGATACAAGACGAGCCTGCATTCAAGTCTCTGCAGGGATATCCGGCCTTATTTCGAGTCAGGGCATTGCGGTGTCCATTCCACTTGAGGCCCCACACTCAGGGTCCCTCTCATATACCTAGAGCTGACAGAAGCCTCCTCTTGAAATGCTTGTGGTAAGGTGGTATTCCTCTGGAGTCGAAGCCAGGGACTAACCTCTCATCTTGAGTTGATTTTTGGTCCACGGAGCTCTTTCGTGTTGCTAAGGTGACCTCAGGATCCCTCTAGCCTTGAAACAGTGTTCTTGGGGTTTCTCTGGAGTGCCATCAAGGAAATCAAGGCTCCTTTCATGTGTGATGTGCAACACGGAATTGCTCTGCACGCAGTGCAGGGGAATCGGGCCACATCTCGCGGCGAGGGGGAAGTCTCATGGTTTTTCTCGAGTTGCAGCGGGAACCTGGGGTATATTCTCGAGTTACGACGGGGATGGCCCTTCCACCCACGTGTTTGTTCAGCGACGTCAGGACTCCTGCCTAGTTGCGAGGGACAACTCGGGATTCTCCTCGAGGCATGGCAGGGCAATTGGGACGCCTCTCCAGCTGAGGCGGGAGACCAAGTGTCCCTTTCCAGGAGCCACAGGAATCCTGGGACTCCTATCAAGTTTCACGAGGAGTCAGGCATCGTCTCCTTTGGAGGCACTGATCTCCGCGTACCTCTGGAGTTTTCAAAGGATGTGAGGTCTTTGTTAGCGATGAGGTGGGGAAGTAGGTCTTTCTCTGTGGTCTCCACAGGGGATTCAGACATCCTTTCGTCTTGGGAGATGCAAGACGAGCCTGCATTCAAGTCACTGCAGGGATATCCGGCCTTATTTCGAGTCAGGGCATCGCGGTGTCCATTCCACTTGAGGCCGCACACTCAGGGTCCCTCTCACATACCTAGAGCTGAGAGAAGCCTCCTCTTGAGGTGCTTGTGGTAAGGTGGTATTCCTCTGGAGTCGAAGCCAGGGACTAACCTCTCATCTCGAGTTGATTTTTGGTCCACGGAGCTCTTTCGTGTTGCTACAGTGACCTCAGGATCCCTCTAGCCTTGAAACAGTGTTCTTGGGGTTTCTCTGGAGTGCCACCAAGGAAATCAAGGCTCCTTTCATGTGTCATGTGCAACACGGAATTGCTCTGCACGCAGTGCAGGGGAATCGGGCCTCATCTCGCGGAGAGGGGAAAGTCTCATGGTTTTTCTCGAGTTGCGGCGGGAACCTGGGGTATATTCTCGAGTTACAACGGGGATGGCCCTTCCACCCTCGTGTTTCTTCAGCGACGTCAGGACTCCTGCCTAGTTGCGAGGGACAACTCGGGATTCTCCTCGAGGCTTGGCAGGACAATTGGGACGCCTCTCCACCTGAGGCGGGAGACCAAGGGTCCCTTTCCACGTGCACAGGAATCCTAGGACTCCTATCAAGTTTCACGAGGAGTCAGGCATCGTCTCCTTTGGAGGCACTGATCTCCGCGTACTTCTGGAGTTTTCAAAGGATCTGAGGCCTCCGGTCGCGATGAGGTGGGGAACTAGGTTTTTCTCTGTGGTCTCCACAGGGGATTCAGACATCCTTTCGTCTTGGGAGATGCAAGACGAGCCTGCATTCAAGTCACTGCAGGGATATCCGGCCTTATTTCGAGTCAGGGCATCGCGGTGTCCATTCCACTTGAGGCCGCACACTCAGGGTCCCTCTCATATACCTAGAGCTGAGAGAAGCCTCCTCTTGAGGTGCTTGTGGTAATGTGGTATTCCTCTGGAGTCGATGCCAGGGACTAACCTCTCATCTCGAGTTGATTTTTGGTCCACGGTGCTCTTTCGTGTTGCTACAGTGACCTCAGGATCCCTCTAGCCTTGAAACAGTGTTCTTGGGGTTTCTCTGGAGTGCCATCAAGGAAATCAAGGCTCCTTTCATGTGTGATGTGCAACACGGAATTGCTCTGCACGCAGTGCAGGGGAATCGGGCCACATCTCGCGGCGAGGGGGAAGTCTCATGGTTTTTCTCGAGTTGCGGCGGGAACCTGGGGTATATTCTCGAGTTACGACGGGGATGGCCCTTCCACCCACGTGTTTGTTCAGCGACGTCAGGACTCCTGCCTAGTTGCGAGGGACAACTCAGGATTCTCCTCGAGGCTTGGCAGGGCAATTGGGACGCCTCTCCAGCTGAGGCGGGAGACCAAGGGTCCCTTTCCACGTGCACAGGAATTCTGGGACTCCTATCAAGTGTCACGAGGGGTCAGGCATAGTCTCCTTTGGAGGCACTGATCTCCGCGTACCTCTGGAGTTTTCAAAGAATGTGAGGCCTCCGTTCGCGATCAGGTGGGGAAGTAGGTCTTTCTCTGTGGTCTCCACAGGGGATTCAGACATCCTTTCGTCTTGGGCGATGCAAGACGAGCCTGCATTCAAGTGACTGCAGGGATATCCGGCCTTATTTCGAGTCAGGGCATCGCGGTGTCCATTCCACTTGAGGCCGCAAACTCAGGGTCCCTCTCACATACCTAGAGCTGAGAGAAGCCTCCTCTTGAGGTGCTTGTGGTAAGGTGGTATTCCTCTGGAGTCGAAGCCAGGGACTAACCTCTCATCTCGAGTTGATTTTTGGTCCACGGAGCTCTTTCGTGTTGCTACAGTGACCTCAGGATCCCTCTAGCCTTGAAACAGTGTTCTTGGGGTTTCTCTGGAGTGCCACCAAGGAAATCAAGGCTCCTTTCATGTGTGATGTGCAACACGGAATTGCTCTGCACGCAGTGCAGGGGAATCGGGCCTCATCTCGCGGCGAGGGGGAAGTCTCATGGTTTTTCTCGAGTTGCGGCGGGAACCTGGGGTATATTCTCGAGTTACGACGGGGATGGCCCTTCCACCCACGTGTTTGTTCAGCGACGTCAGGACTCCTGCCTAGTTGCGAGGGACAACTCGGGATTCTCCTCGAGGCTTGGCAGGGCAATTGGGACGCCTCTCCAGCTGAGGCGGGAGACCAAGTGTCCCTTTCCACGAGCCACAGGAATCCTGGGACTCCTATCAAGTTTCACGAGGAGTCAGGCATCGTCTCCTTTGGAGGCACTGATCTCCGCGTACCTCTGGAGTTTTCAAAGGATGTGAGGTCTTTGTTAGCGATGAGGTGGGGAAGTAGGTCTTTCTCTGTGGTCTCCACAGGGGATTCAGACATCCTTTCGTCTTGGGAGATGCAAGACGAGCCTGCATTCAAGTCACTGCAGGGATATCCGGCCTTATTTCGAGTCAGGGCATCGCGGTGTCCATTCCACTTGAGGCCGCACACTCAGGGTCCCTCTCACATACCTAGAGCTGAGAGAAGCCTCCTCTTGAGGTGCTTGTGGTAAGGTGGTATTCCTCTGGAGTCGAAGCCAGGGACTAACCTCTCATCTCGAGTTGATTTTTGGTCGACGGAGCTCTTTCGTTTTGCTACAGTGACGTCAGGATTCCTCTAGCCTTGAAACAGTGTTCTTGGGGTTTCTCTGGAGTGCCATCAAGGAAATCAAGGCTCCTTTCATGTGTGAGGTGCAACACGGAGTTGCTCTGCATGCAGTGCAGGGGAATCGGGCCTCATCTCGCGGCGAGGGTGAAGTCTCATGGTTTTTCTCTAATTGCGGCGGGAACCTGGAGTATATTCTCGAGTTACAACGGGGATGGCCCTTCCACCCACGTGTTTGTTCAGCGACGTCAGGACTCCTGCCTTGTTGCGAGGGACAACTCGGGATTCTCCTCGAGGCTTGGCAGGGCAATTGGGACGCCTCTCCAGCTGAGGCGGGAGACCAAGGGTTCCTTTCCACGTGCCACAGGAATCCTGGGACTCCTATCAAGTTTCACGAGGAGTCAGGCATTGTCTCCTTTGGAGGCACTGATCTCCGCGTACCTCTGGAGTTTTCAAAGGATGTGAGGCCTCCGGTCGCGATGATGTGTTGAACTAGGTTTTTCTCTGTGGTCTCCACAGGGGATTCAGACATCCTTTCGTCTTGGGAGATGCAAGACGAGCCTGCATTCAAGTCACTGCAGGGATATCCAGCCTTATTTCGAGTCAGGGCATCGCGGTGTCCATTCCACTTGAGGCCGCAAACTCAGGGTCCCTCTCACATACCTAGAGCTGAGAGAAGCCTCCTCTTGAGGTGCTTGTGGTAAGGTGGTATTCCTCTGGAGTCGAAGCCAGGGACTAACCTCTCATCTCGAGTTGATTTTTGGTCCACGGAGCTCTTTCGTGTTGCTTCAGTGACCTCAGGATCCCTCTAGCCTTGAAACAGTGTTCTTGGGGTTTCTCTGGAGTGCCATCAAGGAAATCAAGGCTCCTTTCGTGTGTGATGTGCAACACGGAATTGCTCTGCACGCAGTGCAGGGGAATCGGGCCTCATCTCGCGGCGAGGGGAAAGTCTCATGGTTTTTCTCGAGTTGCGGCGGGAACCTGGGGTATATTCTCGAGTTACAACGGGGATGGCCCTTCCACCCTCGTGTTTCTTCAGCGACGTCAGGACTCCTGCCTAGTTGCGAGGGACAACTCGGGATTCTCCTCGAGGCTTGGCAGGGCAATTGGGACGCCTCTCCACCTGAGGCGGGAGACCAAGTGTCCCTTTCCACGTGCACAGGAATCCTAGGACTCCTATCAAGTTTCACGAGGAGTCAGGCATCGTCTCCTTTGGAGGCACTGATCTCCGCGTACTTCTGGAGTTTTCAAAGTATGTGAGGCCTCCGGTCGCGATGAGGTGGGGAACTAGGTTTTTCTCTGTGGTCTCCACAGGGGATTCAGACATCCTTTCGTCTTGGGAGATGCAAGACGAGCCTGCATTCAAGTCACTGCAGGGATATCCGGCCTTATTTCGAGTCAGGGCATCGCGGTGTCCATTCCACTTGAGGCCGCACACTCAGGGTCCCTCTCATATACCTAGAGCTGAGAGAAGCCTCCTCTTGAGGTGCTTGTGGTAAGGTGGTATTCCTCTGGAGTAGATGCCAGGGACTAACCTCTCATCTCGAGTTGATTTTTGGTCCACGGTGCTCTTTCGTGTTGCTACAGTGACCTCAGGATCCCTCTAGCCTTGAAACAGTGTTCTTGGGGTTTCTCTGGAGTGCCATCAAGGAAATCAAGGCTCCTTTCATGTGTGATGTGCAACACGGAATTGCTCTGCACGCAGTGCAGGGGAATCGGGCCACATCTCGCGGCGAGGGGGAAGTCTCATGGTTTTTCTCGAGTTGCGGCGGGAACCTGGGGTATATTCTCGAGTTACGACGGGGATGGCCCTTCCACCCACGTGTTTGTTCAGCGACGTCAGGACTCCTGCCTAGTTGCGAGGGACAACTCAGGATTCTCCTCGAGGCTTGGCAGGGCAATTGGGACGCCTCTCCAGCTGAGGCGGGAGACCAAGGGTCCCTTTCCACGTGCACAGGAATTCTGGGACTCCTATCAAGTGTCACGAGGAGTCAGACATAGTCTCCTTTGGAGGCACTGATCTCCGCGTACCTCTGGAGTTTTCAAAGGATGTGAGGCCTCCGTTTGCGATGAGGTGGGGAAGTAGGTCTTTCTCTGTGGTCTCCACAGGGGATTCAGACATCCTTTCGTCTTGGGCGATGCAAGACGAGCCTGCATTCAAGTCACTGCAGGGATATCCGGCCTTATTTCGAGTCAGGGCATCGCGGTGTCCATTCCACTTGAGGCCGCAAACTCAGGGTCCCTCTCACATACCTAGAGCTGAGAGAAGCCTCCTCTTGAGGTGCTTGTGGTAAGGTGGTATTCCTCTGGAGTCGAAGCCAGGGACTAACCTCTCATCTCGAGTTGATTTTTGGTCCACGGAGCTCTTTCGTGTTGCTACAGTGACCTCAGGATCCCTCTAGCCTTGAAACAGTGTTCTTGGGGTTTCTCTGGAGTGCCACCAAGGAAATCAAGGCTCCTTTCATGTGTAATGTGCAACACGGAATTGCTCTGCACGCAGTGCAGGGGAATCGGGCCTCATCTCGCGGCGAGGGGAAAGTCTCATGGTTTTTCTCGAGTTGCGGCGGGAACCTGGGGTATATTCTCGAGTTACAACGGGGATGGCCTTTCCACCCTCGTGTTTGTTCAGCGACGTCAGGACTCCTGCCTAGTTGCGAGGGACAACTTGGGATTCTCCTCGAGGCTTGGCAGGGCAATTGGGACGCCTCTCCAGCTGAGGCTGGAGATCAAGGGTCCCTTTCCACGTGCCACAGGAATCCTGGGACTCCTATCAAGTTTCACGAGGAGTCAGGCATCGTCTCCTTTGGAGGCACTGATCTCCGCATACCTGTGGAGTTTTCAAAGGATGTGAGGCCTCCGGTCACGATGAGGTGGGGAACTAGGTCTTTCTCTGTGGTCTCCACAGGGGATTCAGACATCCTTTCGTCTTGGGAGATGCAAGACGAGCCTGCATTCAAGTCACTGCAGGGATATCCGGCCTTATTTCGAGTCAGGGCATCGCGGTGTCCATTCCACTTGAGGCCGCAAACTCAGGGTCCCTCTCACATACCTAGAGCTGAGAGAAGCCTCCTCTTGAGGTGCTTGTGGTAAGGTGGTATTCCTCTGGAGTCGAAGCCAGGGACTAACCTCTCATCTCGAGTTGATTTTTGGTCCATGGAGCTCTTTCGTGTTGCTACAGAGACCTCAGGATCCCTCTAGCCTTGAAACAGTGTTCTTGGGGTTTCTCTGGAGTGCCATCAAGGAAATAAAGGCTCCTTCCATGTGTGATGTGCAACACGGAATTGCTCTGCACGCAGTGCAGGGGAATCGGGCCTCATCTCGCGGCGAGGGGGAAGTCTCATGGTTTTTCTCGAGTTGTGGTGGGAACCTGGGGTATATTCTCGAGTTACAACAGGGATGGCCCTTCCACCCAAGTGTTTGTTCAGCGACGGTAGGACTCCTGCCTAGTTGCGAGGGACAACTCGGGATTCTCCTCGAGGCTTGGCAGGGCAATTGGGACGCCTCTCCAGCTGAGGCGGGAGACCAAGGGTCCCTTTCCATGTGCCACAGGAATCCTGGGACTCCTATCAAGTTTCACGAGGAGTCAGGCTTCGTCTCCTTTGGAGACACTGATCTCCGCGTACCTCTGGAGTTTTCAAAGGATGTGAGGCCTCCGGTCGCGATGAGGTGGGGAACTAGGTCTTTCTCTGTGGTCTCCAAAGGGGATTCAGACATCCTTTCGTCTTGGGAGATGCAAGACGAGCCTGCATTCAAGTCACTGCAGGGATATCCGGCCTTATTTCGAGTCAGGGCATCGCGGTGTCCATTCCACTTGAGGCCGCAAACTCAGGGTCCCTCTCACATACCTTGAGCTGAGAGAAGCCTCCTCTTGTGGTGTTTGTGGTAAGGTGGTATTCCTCTGGAGTCGAAGCCAGGGACTAACCTCTCATCTCGAGTTGATTTTTGGTCCACGGAGCTCTTTCGTGTTGCTACAGTGAACTCAGGATCCCTCTAGCCTTGAAACAGTGTTCTTGGGGTTTCTCTGGAGTGCCACCAAGGAAATCAAGGCTCCTTTCATGTGTGATGTGCAACACGGAATTGCTCTGCACGCAGTGCAGGGGAATCGGGCCTCATCTCGCGGCGAGGGGGAAGTCTCATGGTTTTTCTCGAGTTGCGGCGGGAACCTGGGGTATATTCTCGAGTTACGACGGGGATGGCCCTTCCACCCACGTGTTTCTTCAGCGACGTCAGGACTCCTGCCTAGTTGCGAGGGACAACTCGGGATTCTCCTCGAGGCTTGGCAGGGCAATTGGGACGCCTCTCCAGCTGAGGCGGGAGACCAAGGATCCCTTTCCACGTGCCACAGGAATCCTGGGACTCCTATCAAGTTTCACGAGGAGTCAGGCATCGTCTCCTTTGGAGGCACTGATCTCCGCGTACCTCTGGAGTTTTCAAAGGATGTGAGGCCTCCGGTCGCGATGAGGTGGGGAACTAGGTCTTTCTCTGTGGTCTCCACAGGGGATTCAGGAATCCTTTCATCTTGGGAGATACAAGACGAGCCTGCATTCAAGTCTCTGCAGGGATATCCGGCCTTATTTCGAGTCAGGGCATTGCGGTGTCCATTCCACTTGAGGCCGCACACTCAGGGTCCCTCTCATATACCTAGAGCTGAGAGAAGCCTCCTCTTGAGGTGCTTGTGGTAAGGTGGTATTCCTCTGGAGTCGAAGTCAGGGACTAACCTCTCATCTTGAGTTGATTTTTGGTCCACGGAGCTCTTTCGTGTTGCTACATTGACACCAGGATCCCTCTAGCCTTGAAACAGTCTTCTTGGGGTTTCTCTGGAGTGCCATCAAGGAAATCAAGGCTCCTTTCATGTGTGATGTGCAACACGGAATTGCTCTGCACACAGTGCAGGGGAATCGGGCCACATCTCGCGGCGAGGGGGAAGTCTCATGGTTTTTCTCGAGTTGCAGCGGGAACCTGGGGTATATTCTCGAGTTACGACGGGGATGGCCCTTCCACCCACGTGTTTGTTCAGCGACGTCAGGACTCCTGCCTAGTTGCGAGGGACAACTCAGGATTCTCCTCGAGGCTTGGCAGGGCAATTGGGACGCCTCTCCAGCTGAGGCGGGAGACCAAGGGTCCCTTTCCACGTGCACAGGAATTCTGGGACTCCTATCAAGTGTCACGAGGAGTCAGGCATAGTCTCCTTTGGAGGCACTGATCTCCGCGTACCTCTGGAGTTTTCAAAGGATGTGAGGCCTCCGTTCGCGATGAGGTGGGGAAGTAGGTCTTTCTCTGTGGTCTCCACAGGGGATTCAGACATCCTTTCGTCTTGGGCGATGCAAGACGAGCCTGCATTCAAGTCACTGCAGGGATATCCGGCCTTATTTCGAGTCAGGGCATCGCGGTGTCCATTCCACTTGAGGCCGCAAACTCAGGGTCCCTCTCACATACCTAGAGCTGAGAGAAGCCTCCTCTTGAGGTGCTTGTGGTAAGGTGGTATTCCTCTGGAGTCGAAGCCAGGGACTAACCTCTCATCTCGAGTTGATTTTTGGTCCACGGAGCTCTTTCGTGTTGCTACAGTGACCTCAGGATCCCTCTAGCCTTGAAACAGTGTTCTTGGGGTTTCTCTGGAGTGCCACCAAGAAAATCAAGGCTCCTTTCATGTGTGATGTGCAACACGGAATTGCTCTGCACGCAGTGCAGGGGAATCGGGCCTCATCTCGCGGCGAGGGGAAAGTCTCATGGTTTTTCTCGAGTTGCGGCGGGAACCTGGGGTATATTCTCGAGTTACAACGGGGATGGCCCTTCCACCCTCGTGTTTCTTCAGCGACGTCAGGACTCCTGCCTAGTTGCGAGGGACAACTCGGGATTCTCCTCGAGGCTTGGCAGGGCAATTGGGACGCCTCTCCACCTGAGGCGGGAGACCAAGGGTCCCTTTCCACGTGCACAGGAATCCTAGGACTCCTATCAAGTTTCACGAGGAGTCAGGCATCGTCTCCTTTGGAGGCACTGATCTCCGCGTACTTCTGGAGTTTTCAAAGTATGTGAGCCCTCCGGTCGCGATGAGGTGGGGAACTAGGTTTTTCTCTGTGGTCTCCACAGGGTATTCAGACATCCTTTCGTCTTGGGAGATGCAAGACGAGCCTGCATTCAAGTCACTGCAGGGATATCCGGCCTTATTTCGAGTCAGGGCATCGCGGTGTCCATTCCACTTGAGGCCGCACACTCAGGGTCCCTCTCATATACCTAGAGCTGAGAGAAGCCTCCTCTTGAGGTGCTTGTGGTAAGGTGGTATTCCTCTGGAGTCGATGCCAGGGACTAACCTCTCATCTCGAGTTGATTTTTGGTCCACGGTGCTCTTTCGTGTTGCTACAGTGACCTCAGGATCCCTCTAGCCTTGAAACAGTGTTCTTGGGGTTTCTCTGGAGTGCCATCAAGGAAATCAAGGCACCTTTCATGTGTGATGTGCAACACGGAATTGCTCTGCACGCAGTGCAGGGGAATCGGGCCTCATCTCGCGGCGAGGGGGAAGTCTCATGGTTTTTCTCGAGTTGCGGCGGGAACCTGGGGTATATTCTCGAGTTACGACGGGGATGGCCCTTCCAACCACGTGTTTGTTCAGCGACGTCAGGACGCCTTCCTAGTTGCGAGGGACAACTCAGGATTCTCCTCGAGGCTTGGCAGGGAAATTGGGACGCCTCTCCAGCTGAGGCGGGAGACCAAGGATCCCTTTCCACGTGCCACAGGAATCCTGGGACACTTATCAAGTTTCAGGAGGAGTCAGACATAGTCTCCTTTGGAGGCACTGATCTCCGCGTACCTCTGGAGTTTTCAAAGGATGTGAGGCCTCCGTTCGCGATGAGGTGGGGAAGTAGGTCTTTCTCTGTGGTCTCCACAGGGGATTCAGACATCCTTTCGTCTTGGGCGATGCAAGACGAGCCTGCATTCAAGTCACTGCAGGGATATCCGGCCTTATTTCGAGTCAGGGCATCGCGGTGTCCATTCCACTTGAGGCTGCAAACTCAGGGTCCCTCTCACATACCTAGAGCTGAGAGAAGCCTCCTCTTGAGGTGCTTGTGGTAAGGTGGTATTCCTCTGGAGTCGAAGCCAGGGACTAACCTCTCATCTCGAGTTGATTTTTGGTCCACGGAGCTCTTTCGTGTTGCTACAGTGACCTCAGGATCCCTCTAGCCTTGAAACAGTGTTCTTGGGGTTTCTCTGGAGTGCCACCAAGGAAATCAAGGCTCCTTTCATGTGTGATGTGCAACACGGAATTGCTCTGCACGCAGTGCAGGGGAATCGGGCCTCATCTCGCGGCGAGGGGGAAGTCTCATGGTTTTTCTCGAGTTGCGGCGGGAACCTGGGGTATATTCTCGAGTTACGACGGGGATGGCCCTTCCACCCACGTGTTTGTTCAGCGACGTCAGGACTCCTGCCTAGTTGCGAGGGACAACTCGGGATTCTCCTCGAGGCTTGGCAGGGCAATTGGGACGCCTCTCCAGCTGAGGCGGGAGACCAAGTGTCCCTTTCCACGAGCCACAGGAATCCTGGGACTCCTATCAATTTTCACGAGGAGTCAGGCATCGTCTCCTTTGGAGGCACTGATCTCCGCGTACCTCTGGAGTTTTCAAAGGATGTGAGGTCTTTGTTAGCGATGAGGTGGGGAAGTAGGTCTTTCTCTGTGGTCTCCACAGGGGATTCAGACATCCTTTCGTCTTGGGAGATGCAAGACGAGCCTGCATTCAAGTCACTGCAGGGATATCCGGCCTTATTTCGAGTCAGGGCATCGCGGTGTCCATTCCACTTGAGGCCGCACACTCAGGGTCCCTCTCACATACCTAGAGCTGAGAGAAGCCTCCTCTTGAGGTGCTTGTGGTAAGGTGGTATTCCTCTGGAGTCGAAGCCAGGGACTAACCTCTCATCTCGAGTTGATTTTTGGTCGACGGAGCTCTTTCGTTTTGCTACAGTGACGTCAGGATTCCTCTAGCCTTGAAACAGTGTTCTTGGGGTTTCTCTGGAGTGCCATCAAGGAAATCAAGGCTCCTTTCATGTGTGATGTGCAACACGGAGTTGCTCTGCATGCAGTGCAGGGGAATCGGGCCTCATCTCGCGGCGAGGGTGAAGTCTCATGGTTTTTCTCTAGTTGCGGAGGGAACCTGGAGTATATTCTCGAGTTACAACGGGGATGGCCCTTCCACCCTCGTGTTTGTTCAGCGACGTCAGGACTCCTGCCTTGTTGCGAGGGACAACTCGGGATTCTCCTCGAGGCTTGGCAGGGCAATTGGGACGCCTCTCCAGCTGAGGCGGGAGACCAAGGGTTCCTTTCCACGTGCCACAGGAATCCTGGGACTCCTATCAAGTTTCACGAGGAGTCAGGCATTGTCTCCTTTGGAGGCACTGATCTCCGCGTACCTCTGGAGTTTTCAAAGGATGTGAGGCCTCCGGTCGCGATGATGTGGTGAACTAGGTTTTTCTCTGTGGTCTCCACAGGGGATTCAGACATCCTTTCGTCTTGGGAGATGCAAGACGAGCCTGCATTCAAGTCACTGCAGGGATATCCAGCCTTATTTCGAGTCAGGGCATCGCGGTGTCCATTCCACTTGAGGCCGCACACTCAGTGTCCCTCTCACATACCTAGAGCTGAGAGAAGCCTCATCTTGAGGTGCTTGTGGTAAGGTGGTATTCCTCTGGAGTCGAAGCCAGGGACTCCCCTCTCATCTCGAGTTGATTTTTGGTCCACGGAGCTCTTTCGTGTTGCTTCAGTGACCTCAGGATCCCTCTAGCCTGAAACAGTGTTCTTGGGGTTTCTCTGGAGTGCCATCAAGGAAATCAAGGCTCCTTTCATGTGTGATGTGCAACACGGAATTGCTCTGCACGCAGTGCAGGGGAATCGGGCCTCATCTCGCGGCGAGGGGAAAGTCTCATGGTTTTTCTCGAGTTGCGGCGGGAACCTGGGGTATATTCTCGAGTTACAACGGGGATGGCCCTTCCACACTCGTGTTTCTTCAGCGACGTCAGGACTCCTGCCTAGTTGCGAGGGACAACTCGGGATTCTCCTCGAGGCTTGGCAGGGCAATTGGGACGCCTCTCCACCTGAGGCGGGAGACCAAGGGTCCCTTTCCACGTGCACAGGAATCCTAGGACTCCTATCAAGTTTCACGAGGAGTCAGGCATCGTCTCCTTTGGAGGCACTGATCTCCGGGTACTTATGGAGTTTTCAAAGTATGTGAGGCCTCCGGTCGCGATGAGGTGGGGAACTAGGTTTTTCTCTGTGGTCTCCACAGGGGATTCAGACATCCTTTCGTCTTGGGAGATGCAAGACGAGCCTGCATTCAAGTCACTGCAGGGATATCCGGCCTTATTTAGAGTCAGGGCATCGCGGTGTCCATTCCACTTGAGGCCGCACACTCAGGGTCCCTCTCATATACCTAGAGCTGAGAGAAGCCTCCTCTTGAGGTGCTTGTGGTAAGGTGGTATTCCTCTGGAGTCGATGCCAGGGACTAACCTCTCATCTCGAGTTGATTTTTGGTCCACGGTGCTCTTTCGTGTTGCTACAGTGACCTCAGGATCCCTCTAGCCTTGAAACAGTGTTCTTGGGGTTTCTCTGGAGTGCCATCAAGGAAATCAAGGCTCCTTTCATGTGTGATGTGCAACACGGAATTGCTCTGCACGCAGTGCAGGGGAATCGGGCCACATCTCGCGGCGAGGGGGAAGTCTCATGGTTTTTCTCGAGTTGCGGCGGGAACCTGGGGTATATTCTCGAGTTACGACGGGGATGGCCCTTCCACCCACGTGTTTGTTCAGCGACGTCAGGACTCCTGCCTAGTTGCGAGGGACAACTCAGGATTCTCCTCGAGGCTTGGCAGGGCAATTGGGACGCCTCTCCAGCTGAGGCGGGAGACCAAGGGTCCCTTTCCACGTGCACAGGAATTCTGGGACTCCTATCAAGTGTCACGAGGAGTCAGACATAGTCTCCTTTGGAGGCACTGATCTCCGCGTACCTCTGGAGTTTTCAAAGGATGTGAGGCCTCCGTTCGCGATGAGGTGGGGAAGTAGGTCTTTCTCTGTGGTCTCCACAGGGGATTCAGACATCCTTTCGTCTTGGGCGATGCAAGACGAGCCTGCATTCAAGTCACTGCAGGGATATCCGGCCTTATTTCGAGTCAGGGCATCGCGGTGTCCATTCCACTTGAGGCCGCAAACTCAGGGTCCCTCTCACATACCTAGAGCTGAGAGAAGCCTCCTCTTGAGGTGCTTGTGGTAAGGTGGTATTCCTCTGGAGTCGAAGCCAGGGACTAACCTCTCATCTCGAGTTGATTTTTGGTCCACGGAGCTCTTTCGTGTTGCTACAGTGACCTCAGGATCCCTCTAGCCTTGAAACAGTGTTCTTGGGGTTTCTCTGGAGTGCCACCAAGGAAATCAAGGCTCCTTTCATGTGTGATGTGCAACACGGAATTGCTCTGCACGCAGTGCAGGGGAATCGGGCCTCATCCCGCGGCGAGGGGAAAGTCTCATGGTTTTTCTCGAGTTGCGGCGGGAACCTGGGGTATATTCTCGAGTTACAACGGGGATGGCCCTTCCACCCTCGTGTTTCTTCAGCGACGTCAGGACTCCTGCCTAGTTGCGAGGGACAACTCGGGATTCTCCTCGAGGCTTGGCAGGGCAATTGGGACGCCTCTCCACCTGAGGCGGGAGACCAAGGGTCCCTTTCCACGTGCACAGGAATCCTAGGACTCCTATCAAGTTTCACGAGGAGTCAGGCATCGTCTCCTTTGGAGGCACTGATCTCCGCGTACTTCTGGAGTTTTCAAAGTATGTGAGGCCTCCGGTCGCGATGAGGTGGGGAACTAGGTTTTTCTCTGTGGTCTCCACAGGGGATTCAGACATCCTTTCGTCTTGGGAGATGCAAGACGAGCCTGCATTCAAGTCACTGCAGGGATATCCGGCCTTATTTCGAGTCAGGGCATCGCGGTGTCCATTCCACTTGAGGCCGCACACTCAGGGTCCCTCTCATATACCTAGAGCTGAGAGAAGCCTCCTCTTGAGGTGCTTGTGGTAAGGTGGTATTCCTCTGGAGTCGCTGCCAGGGACTAACCTCTCATCTCGAGTTGATTTTTGGTCCACGGTGCTCTTACGTGTTGCTACAGTGACCTCAGGATCCCTCTAGCCTTGAAACAGTGTTCTTGGGGTTTCTCTGGAGTGCCACCAAGGAAATCAAGGCTCCTTTCATGTGTCATGTGCAACACGGAATTGCTCTGCACGCAGTGCAGGGGAATCGGGCCACATCTCGCGGCGTGGGGGAAGTCTCATGGTTTTTCTCGAGTTGCGGCGGGAACCTGGGGTATATTCTCGAGTTACGACGGGGATGGCCCTTCCACCCACGTGTTTGTTCAGCGACGTCAGGACTCCTGCCTAGTTGCGAGGGACAACTCAGGATTCTCCTCGAGGCTTGGCAGGGCAATTGGGACGCCTCTCCAGCTGAGGCGGGAGACCAAGGGTCCCTTTCCACGTGCACAGTAATTCTGGGACTCCTATCAAGTGTCACGAGGAGTCAGACATAGTCTCCTTTGGAGGCACTGATCTCCGCGTACCTCTGGAGTTTTCAAAGGATGTGAGGCCTCCGTTCGCGATGAGGTGGGGAAGTAGGTCTTTCTCTGTGGTCTCCACAGGGGATTCAGACATCCTTTCGTCTTGGGCGATGCAAGACGAGCCTGCATTCAAGTCACTGCAGGGATATCCGGCCTTATTTCGAGTCAGGGCATCGCGGTGTCCATTCCACTTGAGGCCGCAAACTCAGGGTCCCTCTCACATACCTAGAGCTGAGAGAAGCCTCCTCTTCAGGTGCTTGTGGTAAGGTGGTATTCCTCTGGAGTCGAAGCCAGGGACTAACCTCTCATCTCGAGTTGATTTTTGGTCCACGGAGCTCTTTCGTGTTGCTACAGTGACCTCAGGATCCCTCTAGCCTTGAAACAGTGTTCTTGGGGTTTCTCTGGAGTGCCACCAAGGAAATCAAGGCTCCTTTCATGTGTGATGTGCAACACGGAATTGCTCTGCACGCAGTGCAGGGGAATCGGGCCTCATCTCGCGGCGAGGGGAAAGTCTCATGGTTTTTCTCGAGTTGCGGCGGGAACCTGGGGTATATTCTCGAGTTACAACGGGGATGGCCCTTCCACCCTCGTGTTTCTTCAGCGACGTCAGGACACCTGCCTAGTTGCGAGGGACAACTCGGGATTCTCCTCGAGGCTTGGCAGGGCAATTGGGACGCCTCTCCACCTGAGGCGGGAGACCAAGGGTCCCTTTCCACGTGCACAGGAATCCTAGGACTCCTATCAAGTTTCACGAGGAGTCAGGCATCGTTTCCTTTGGAGGCACTGATCTCCGCGTACTTCTGGAGTTTTCAAAGTATGTGAGGCCTCCGGTCGCGATGAGGTGGGGAACTAGGTTTTTCTCTGTGGTCTCCACAGGGGATTCAGACATCCTTTCGTCTTGGGAGATGCAAGACGAGCCTGCATTCAAGTCACTGCAGGGATATCCGGCCTTATTTCGAGTCAGGGCATCGCGGTGTCCATTCCACTTGAGGCCGCACACTCAGGGTCCCTCTCATATACCTAGAGCTGAGAGAAGCCTCCTCTTGAGGTGCTTGTGGTAAGGTGGTATTCCTCTGGAGTCGCTGCCAGGGACTAACCTCTCATCTCGAGTTGATTTTTGGTCCACGGTGCTCTTTCGTGTTGCTACAGTGACCTCAGGATCCCTCTAGCCTTGAAACAGTGTTCTTGGGGTTTCTCTGGAGTGCCATCAAGGAAATCAAGGCTCCTTTCATGTGTGATGTGCAACACGGAATTGCTCTGCATGCAGTGCAGGGGAATCGGGCCACATCTCGCGGCGAGGGGGAAGTCTCATGGTTTTTCTCGAATTGCGGCGGGAACCTGGGGTATATTCTCGAGTTACGACGGGGATGGCCCTTCCACCCACGTGTTTCTTCAGCGACGTCAGGACTCCTGCCTAGTTGCGAGGGACAACTCGGGATTCTCCTCGAGGCTTGGCAGGGCAATTGGGACGCCTCTCCAGCTGAGGCGGGAGACCAAGTGTCCCTTTCCACGAGCCACAGGAATCCTGGGACTCCTATCAAGTTTCACGAGGAGTCAGGCATCGTCTCCTTTGGAGGCACTGATCTCCGCGTACCTCTGGAGTTTTCAAAGGATGTGAGGCCTCCGGTCGCGATGAGGTGGGGAACTAGGTTTTTCTCTGTGGTCTCCACAGGGGATTCAGACATCCTTTCGTCTTGGGAGATGCAAGACGAGCCTGCATTCAAGTCACTGCAGGGATATCCAGCCTTATTTCGAGTCAGGGCATCGCAGTGTCCATTCCACTTGAGGCCGCAAACTCAGGGTCCCTCTCACATACCTAGAGCTGAGAGAAGCCTCCTCTTGAGGTGCTTGTGGTAAGGTGGTATTCCTCTGGAGTCGAAGCCAGGGACTAACCTCTCATCTCGAGTTGATTTTTGGTCCACGGAGCTCTTTCGTGTTGCTACAGTGACCTCAGGATCCCTCTAGCCTTGAAACAGTGTTCTTGGGGTTTCTCTGGAGTGACACCAAGGAAATCAAGGCTCCTTTCATGTGTGATGTGCAACACGGAATTGCTCTGCACGCAGTGCAGGGGAATCGGGCCTCATCTCGCGGCGAGGGGGAAGTCTCATGGTTTTTCTCGAGTTGCGGCGGGAACCTGGGGTATATTCTCGAGTTACGACGGGGATGGCCCTTCCAACCACGTGTTTGTTCAGCGACGTCAGGACGCCTTCCTAGTTGCGAGGGACAACTCGGGATTCTCCTCGAGGCTTGGCAGGGCATTTGGGACGCCTCTCCAGCTGAGGCGGGAGACCAAGGATCCCTTTCCACGTGCCACAGGAATCCTGGGACACTTATCAAGTTTCAGGAGGAGTCAGGCATCGTCTCCTTTGGAGGCACTGATCTCCGCGTACCTCTGGAGTTTTCAAAGGATGTGAGGCCTCCGGTCGCGATGAGGTGGGGAAGTAGGTTTTTCTCTGTGGTCTCCACAGGGGATTCAGACATCCTTTCGTCTTGGGAGATGCAAGACGAGCCTGCATTCAAGTCACTGCAGGGATATCCAGCCTTATTTCGAGTCAGGGCATCGCGGTGTCCATTCCACTTGAGGCCGCAAACTCAGGGTCCCTCTCACATACCTAGAGCTGAGAGAAGCCTCCTCTTGAGGTGCTTGTGGTAAGGTGGTATTCCTCTGGAGTCGAAGCCAGGGACTAACCTCTCATCTCGAGTTGATTTTTGGTCCACGGAGCTCTTTCGTGTTGCTACAGTGACCTCAGGATCCCTCTAGCCTTGAAACAGTGTTCTTGGGGTTTCTCTGGAGTGCCATCAAGGAAATCAAGGCTCCTTTCATGTGTGATGTGCAAGACGGAATTGCTCTGCACGCAGTGCAGGGGAATCGGGCCTCATCTCGCGGCGAGGGGGAAGTCTCATGGTTTTTCTCGAGTTGCGGCGGGAACCTGGGGTATATTCTCGAGTTACGACGGGGATGGCCCTTCCACCCACTTGTTTGTTCAGCGACGTCAGGACGCCTTCCTAGTTGCGAGGGACAACTCGGAATTCTCCTCGAGGCATGGCAGGGCAATTGGGACGCCTCTCCAGCTGAGGCGGGAGACCAAGGATCCCTTTCCACGTGCCACAGGAATCCTGGAACACCTATCAATTTTCACGAGGAGTCAGGCATCGTCTCCTTTGGAGGCACTGATCTCCGCGTACCTCTGGAGTTTTCAAAGGATGTGAGGTCTTTGTTAGCGATGAGGTGGGGAAGTTGGTCTTTCTCTGTGGTCTCCACAGGGGATTCAGACATCCTTTCGTCTTGGGAGATGCAAGACGAGCCTGCATTCAAGTCACTGCAGGGATATCCGGCCTTATTTCGAGTCAGGGCATCGCGGTGTCCATTCCACTTGAGGCCGCACACTCAGGGTCCCTCTCACATACCTAGAGCTGAGAGAAGCCTCCTCTTGAGGTGCTTGTGGTAAGGTGGTATTCCTCTGGAGTCGAAGCCAGGGACTAACCTCTCATCTCGAGTTGATTTTTGGTCGACGGAGCTCTTTCGTTTTGCTACAGTGACGTCAGGATTCCTCTAGCCTTGAAACAGTGTTCTTGGGGTTTCTCTGGAGTGCCATCAAGGAAATCAAGGCTCCTTTCATGTGTGATGTGCAACACGGAGTTGCTCTGCATGCAGTGCAGGGGAATCGGGCCTCATCTCGCGGCGAGGGTGAAGTCTCATGGTTTTTCTCTAGTTGCGGCGGGAACCTGGAGTATATTCTCGAGTTACAACGGGGATGGCCCTTCCACCCTCGTGTTTGTTCAGCGACATCAGGACTCCTGCCTTGTTGCGAGGGACAACTCTGGATTCTCCTCGAGGCTTGGCAGGGCAATTGGGACGCCTCTCCAGCTGAGGCGGGAGACCAAGGGTTCCTTTCCACGTGCCACAGGAATCCTGGGACTCCTATCAAGTTTCTCGAGGAGTCAGGCATTGTCTCCTTTGGAGGCACTGATCTCCGCGTACCTCTGGAGTTTTCAAAGGATGTGAGGCCTCCGGTCGCGATGATGTGGTGAACTAGGTTTTTCTCTGTGGTCTCCACAGGGGATTCAGACATCCTTTCGTCTTGGGAGATGCAAGACGAGCCTGCATTCAAGTCACTGCAGGGATATCCAGCCTTATTTCGAGTCAGGGCATCGCGGTGTCCATTCCACTTGAGGCCGCAAACTCAGGGTCCCTCTCACATACCTAGAGCTGAGAGAAGCCTCCTCTTGAGGTGCTTGTGGTAAGGTGGTATTCCTCTGGAGTCGAAGCCAGGGACTAACCTCTCATCTCGAGTTGATTTTTGGTCCACGGAGCTCTTTCGTGTTGCTACAGTGACCTCAGGATCCCTCTAGCCTTGAAACAGTGTTCTTGGGGTTTCTCTGGAGTGACACCAAGGAAATCAAGGCTCCTTTCATGTGTGATGTGCAACACGGAATTGCTTTGCACGCAGTGCAGGGGAATCGGGCCTCATATCGCGGCGAGGGTGAAGTCTCATGGTTTTTCTCGAGTTGCGGCGGGAATCTGGGGTATATTCTCTAATTAGGACGGGGATAGCCCTTCCACCCACGTGTTTGTTCAGCGACGTCAGGACTCCTGCCTAGTTGCGAGGGTCAACTCGGGATTCTCCTCGAGGCTTCGCAGGGCAATTGGGACGCCTCTCCAGCTGAGGCGGGAGACCAAGGGTCCGTTTCCACGTGCCACAGGAATCCTGGGACTCCTATCAAGTTTCACGAGGAGTCAGGCATCGTCTCCTTTGGAGGCACTGATCTCCGCGTACCTCTGGAGTTTTCAAAGGATGTGAGGCCTCTGGTCGCGATGAGGTGGGGAACTAGGTCTTTCTCTGTGGTCTCCACAGGGGATTCAGACATCCTTTCGTCTTGAGCGATGCAAGACGAGCCTGCATTCAAGTCACTGCAGGGATATCCGGCCTTATTTCGAGTCAGGGCATCGCGGTGTCCATTCCACTTGAGGCCGCAAACTCAGGGTCCCTCTCACATACCTAGAGCTGGGTGAAGCCTTCTTTTGTGGTGCTTGTGGTAAGGTGGTATTCCTCTGGAGTCGAAGCCAGGGACTAACCTCTCATCTCGAGTTGATTTTTGGTCCACGGAGCTCTTTCGTGTTGCTACAGTGAACTCAGGATCCCTCTAGCCTTGAAACAGTGTTCTTGGGGTTTCTCTGGAGTGCCACCAAGGAAATCAAGGCTCCTTTCATGTGTGATGTGCAACACGGAATTGCTCTGCACGCAGTGCAGGGGAATCGGGCCTCATCTCGCTGTGAGGGGGAAGTCTCATGGTTTTTCTCGAGTTGCGGCGGGAACCTGGGGTATATTCTCGAATTAGGACGGGGATGGCCCTTCCAACCACGTGTTTGTTCAGCGACGTCAGGACTCCTGCCTAGTTGCGAGGGTCAACTCGGGATTCTCCTCGAGGCTTTGCAGGGCAATTGGGACGCCTCTCCAGCTGAGGCGGGAGACCAAGGGTCCCTTTCCACGTGCACAGGAATTCTGGGACTCCTATCAAGTTTCACGAGGAGTCAGGCATCGTCTCCTTTGGAGGCACTGATCTCCGCGTACCTCTGAAGTTTTCAAAGGATGTGAGGCCTCCGTTCGCGATGAGGTGGGGAAGTACGTCTTTTTCTGTGGTCTCCACAGGGGATTCAGACATCCTTTCGTCTTGGGAGATGCAAGACGAGCCTGCATTCAAGTCACTGCAGGGATATCCGGCCTTATTTCGAGTCAGGGCATTGCAGTGTCCATTCCACTTGAGGCCGCAAACTCAGGGTCCCTCTCACATACCTAGAGCTGAGAGAAGCCTCCTCTTGAGGTGCTTGTGGTAAGGTGGTATTCCTCTGGAGTCAAAGCCAGGGACTAACCTCTAATCTCGAGTTGATTTTTGGTCCATGGAGCTCTTTCGTGTTGCTACAGTGACCTCAGGATCCCTCTAGCCTTGAAACAGTGTTCTTGGGGTTTCTCTGGAGTGCCATCAAGGAGATCAAGGCTCCTTTCATGTGTGATGTGCAACCCGGAATTGCTCTGCATGCAGTGCAGGCGAATCGGGCCTCATCTCACGGCGAGGGGGAAGTCTCATGGTTTTTCTCGAGTTGCGGCGGGAACCTGGGGTATATTCTCGAGTTACGATGGGGATGGCCCTTCCACCCACGTGTTTCCTTAGCGACGTCAGGACTCCTGCCTAGTTGCGAGGGACAACTCGGGATTCTCCTCGAGGCTTGGCAGGGCAATTGGGACGCCTCTCCAGCTGAGGCCGGAGACCAATGGTGCCTTTCCACGTGCCACAGCAATCCTGGGACTCCTATCAAGTTTCACGAGGAGTCAGGCATCGTCTCCTTTGGAGGCACTGATCTCCGCGTACCTCTGGAGTTTTCAAAGGATGTGAGCCTCCGGTCGCGATGAGGTGGGGAACTAGGTCTTTCTCTGTGGTCTCCACAGGTGATTCAGACATCCTTTCATCTTGGGAGATGCAAGACGAGCCTGCATTCAAGTCACTGCAGGGATATCCGGCCTTATTTCGAGTCAGGGCATCGCGGTGTCCATTCCACTTGAGGCCGCAAACTCAGGGTCCCTCTCACATACCTAGAGCTGAGAGAAGCCTCCTCTTGAGGTGCTTGTGGTAAGGTGGTATTCCTCTGGAGTCGAAGCCAGGGACTAACCTCTCATCTCGAGTTGATTTTTGGTCCACGGAGATCTTTCCTGTTGCTACAGTGACCTCAGGATCCCTCTAGCCTTGAAACAGTGTTCTTGGGGTTTCTCTGGAGTGCCATCAAGGAAATCAAGGCTCCTTTCATGTGTGATGTGCAACACGGAATTGCTCTGCACGCAGTGCAGGGAAATCGGGCCTCATCTCGCGGCGAGGGGGAAGTCTCATGGTTTTTCTCGAGTTGCGGCGGGAACCTGGGGTATATTCTCGAGTTACGACGGGGATGGCCCTTCCACCCACGTGTTTGTTCAGCGACGGCAGGACTCCTGCCTAGTTGCGAGGGACAACTCAGGATTCTCCTCGAGGCTTGGCAGGGCAATTGGGACGCCTCTCCAGCTGAGGCGGGAGACCAAGGGTCCCTTTCCACGTGCACAGGAATCCTGGGACTCCTATCAAGTTTCACGAGGAGTCAGGCATCGTCTCCTTTGGAGGCACTGGTCTCCACGTACCTCTGGAGTTTTCAAAGGATGTGAGGCGTCCGGTCGCGATGAGGTGGGGAACTAGGTGTTTCTCTGTGGTCTCCACAGGGGATTCAGACATCCTTTCATCTTGGGAGATGCAAGACGAGCCTGCATTCAAGTCTCTGCAGGGATATCCGGCCTTATTTCGAGTCAGGGCATCGCGGTGTCCATTCCACTTGAGCCCGCAAACTCAGGGTCCCTCTCACATACCTAGAGCTGAGAGAAGCCTCCTCTTGTGGTGCTTGTGGTAAGGTGGTATTTCTCTGAAGTCGAAGCCAGGGACTAACCTCTCATCTCGCGTTGATTTTTGGTTCACGGAGCTCTTTAGTGTTGCTACAGTGAACTCAGAATCCCTCTAGCCTTGAAACAGTGTTCTTGGGGTTTCTCTGGAGTGCCACCAAGGAAATCAAGGCTCCTTTCATGTGTGATGTGCAACACGGAATTGCTCTGCACGCAGTGCAGGGGAATCGGGCCTCATATCGCGGCGAGGGGGATGTCTCATGGTTTTTCTCTAGTTGCGGCTGGAACCTGGGGTATATTCTCGAATTAGGACGGGGATGGCCCTTCCAACCACGTGTTAGTTCAGCGACGGCAGGACTCCTGCCTAGTTGCGAGGGACACCTCGGGATTCTCCTCGAGGCTTTTCAGGGCAATTGGGACGCCTCTCCAGCTGAGGCGGGAGACCAAGGATCCCTTTCCACGTGCCACAGGAATCCTGGGACACCTATCAAGTTTCACGAGGAGTCAGGCATCGTCTCCTTTGGAGGCACTGATCTCCGCGTACCTCTGGAGTTTTCAAAGGATGTGAGGCCTCCGGTCGCGATGAGGTGGGGAACTAGGTTTTTCTCTGTGGTCTCCACAGGGGATTCAGACATCCTTTCGTCTTGGGAGATGCAAGACGAGCCTGCATTCAAGTCACTGCAGGGGTACCCGGCCTTATTTCGAGTCAGGGCATCGCGGTGTCCATTCCACTTGAGGCCGCAAACTCAGGGTCCCTCTCACATACCTAGAGCTGAGAGAAGCCTCCTCTTGAGGTGCTTGTGGTAAGGTGGTATTCCTCTGGAGTCGAAGCCAGGGACTAACCTCTCATCTCGAGTTGATTTTTGGTCGACGGAGCTCTTTCGTGTTGCTACAGTGACGTCAGGATTCCTCTAGCCTTGAAACAGTGTTCTTGGGGTTTCTCTGGAGTGCCATCAAGGAAATCAAGGCTCCTTTCATGTGTGATGTGCAACACGGAATTGCTCTGCACGCAGTGCAGGGGAATCGGGCCTCATCTCGCGGCGAGGGGAAAGTCTCATGGATTTTCTCGAGTTGCGGCGGGAACCTGGGGTATATTCTCGAGTTACAACGGGGATGGCCCTTCCACCCTCGTGTTTCTTCAGCGACGTCAGGACTCCTGCCTAGTTGCGAGGGACAATTCGGGATTCTCCACGAGGCTTGGCAGGGCAATTGGGATGCCTCTCCAGCGGAGGCGGGAGACCAAGTGTTCCTTTCCACGTGCCACAGGAATCCTGGGACTCCTATCAAGTTTCACGAGGAGTCAGGCATCGTCTCCTTTGGAGGCACTGATCTCCGCGTACCTCTGGAGTTTTCAAAGGATGTGAGGCCTCTGGTCGCGATGAGGTGGGGAAGTAGGTTTTCTCTGTGGTCTCAACAGGGGATTCAGACATCCTTTCATCTTGGGAGATGCAAGACGAGCCTGCATTCAAGTCACTGCAGGGATATTCGGCCTTATTTCGAGTCAGGGCATCGCGGTGTCCATTCCACTTGAGGCCGCAAACTCAGGGTCCCTCTCACATACCTAGAGCTGAGAGAAGCCTCCTCTTGAGGTGCTTGTGGTAAGGTGGTATTCCTCTGGAGTCGAAGCCAGGGACTAACCTCTCATCTCGAGTTGATTTTTGGTCCACGGAGCTCTTTCGTGTTGCTACAGTGACCTCAGGATCCCTCTAGCCTTGAAACAGTGTTCTTGGGGTTTCTCTGGAGTGCCATCAAGGAAATCAAGGCTCCTTTCATGTGTGATGTGCAACACGGAATTGCTCTGCACGCAGTGCAGGGGAATCGGGCCTCATCTCGCGGCGAGGGGGAAGTCTCATGGTTTTTCTCGACTTGCGGCGGGAACATGGGGTATATTCTCGAGTTACGACGGGGATGGCCCTTCCACACACGTGTTAGTTCAGCGACGGCAGGACTCCTGCCTAGTTGCGAGGGACAACTCGGGATTGTCCTCGAGGCTTGGCAGGGCAATTGGGACGCCTCTCCAGCTGAGGCGGGAGACCAAGTGTCCCTTTCCACATGCCACAGGAATGCTGGGACTCCTATCAAGTTTCACGAGGAGTCAGGCATCGTCTCCTTTGGAGGCACTGATCTCCGCGTACCTCTGGAGTTTTCAAGGGATGTGAGGCCTCCGGTCGCGATGAGGTGGGGAACTAGGTGTTTCTCTGTGGTCTACACAGGGGATTAAGACATCCTTTCCTCTTGGGAGATGCAAGACGAGCCTGCATTCAAGTCACTGCAGGGATATCCGGCCTTATACCGCGTCAGGGCATCGCGGTGTCCATTCCACTTGAGGCCGCAAACTCAGGGTCCCTCTCACATACCTAGAGCTGAGAGAAGCCTCCTCTTGAGGTGCTTGTGGTAAGGTGGTATTCCTCTAGAGTCGAAGCCAGGGACTAAGCTCTCATCTCGAGTTGATTTTTGTTCCACGGAGCTCTTTCGTGTTGCTACAGTGACCTCAGGATCCCTCTAGCCTTGAAACAGTGTTCTTGGGGTTTCGCTGGACTGCCGTCAAGGAAATCAAGGCTCCTTTCATGTGTGATGTGCAACACGGAATTACTCTGCACGCAGTGCAGGGGAATCGGGCCTCATATCGTGGCGAGGGTGAAGTCTCATGGTTTTTCTCGAGTTGCGGCGGGAACCTGGGGTATATTCTCGAGTTACAACGGGGATGGCCCTTCCACCCTCGTGTTTGTTCAGCGACGTCAGGACTCCTGCCTTGTTGCGAGGGACAACTCGGGATTCTCCTCGAGGCCTGGCAGGGCAATTGGGACGCCTCTCCAGCTGAGGCGGGAGACCAAGGGTTCCTTTCCACGTGCCACAGGAATCCTGGGACTCCTATCAAGTTTCACGAGGAGTCAGGCATCGTCTCCTTTGGAGGCACTGATCTCCGCGTACCTCTGGAGTTTTCAAAGCATGTGAGGCCTCCGGTCGCGATGAGGTGGGGAACTAGGTTTTTCTCTGAGGTCTCCACAGGGGATTCAGACATCCTTTCGTCTTGGGAGATGCAAGACGAGCCTGCATTCAAGTCACTGCAGGGATATCCGGCCTTATTTCGAGTCAGGGCATCGCGGTGTCCATTCCACTTGAGGCCACAAACTCAGCACATAGCTAGAGCTGAGAGAAGCCTCCTCTTGAGGTGCTTGTGTTAAAGTGGTATTCCTCTGGAGTCGAAGCCAGGGACTAACCTCTCATCTCGAGTTGATTTTTGGGCCACGGAGCTCTTTCGTGTGGCTACAGTGACGTCAGGATCCCTCTAGCCTTGAAACAGTGTTCTTGGGGTTTCTCTGGAGTGCTATGAAGGAAATCAAGGCTCCTTTCATGTGTGATGTGCATCACTGAATTGCTCTGCACGCAGTGCAGGGGAATCGGGCCTCATCTCTCGGCGAGGGGGAATTCTCATGGTTTTTCTTGAGTTGCGGCGGGAACCTGTGGTATATTCTCGAGTTACGACGGGGATGGCCCTTCCACCCACGTGTTTGTTCAGCGACGTCAGGACTCCGGTCTAGTTGCGAGGGACAACTCGGGATTCTCCTCGAGGCTTGGCAGGGCAATTGGGACGCCTCACCAGCTTAGGCGGGAGACCAAGTGTCCCTTTCCACGTGCCACAGGAATCCTGGGACTCCTATCAAGTTTCACGAAGAATCAGGCATCGTCTCCTTTGGAGACACTGATCTCCGCGTACCTCTGGAGTTTTCAAAGGGTGTGAGGCCTCCGGTCGCGATCAGGTGGGGAACTAGGTCTTTCTCTGTGGTCTCCACAGGGGATTCAGACATCCTTTCGTCTTGGGAGATGCAAGACGAGCCTGGATTCAAGTCTCTGCAGGGATATCCGGCCTTATTTCGAGTCAGGGCATCGCGGTGTCCATTCCACTTGAGGCCGCAAACTCAGGGTCCGTCTCAATTACCTAGAGCTGAGAGAAGCCTCCTCTTGAGGTGCTTGTGGTAAGACGGTATTCCTCTGGAGTCGAAGCCAGGGACTAACCTCTCATCTCGTGTTGATTTTTGGTCCACGGAGCTCTTTCGTGTTGCTACAGTGACCTCAGGATCCCTCTAGCCTTGAAACAGTGTTCTTGGGGTTTCTCTGGAGTGCCATCAAGGAAATAAAGGATCCTTTCATGTGTGATGTGCAACACGGAATTGCTCTGCACGCAGTGCAGGGGAATCGGGCCTCATCTCGCGGCGAGGGGGAAGTCTCATGGTTTTTCTCGAGTTGCGGCGGGAACCTGGGGTATATTCTCGAGTTACGACGGGGATGGCCCTTCCAGCCACGTGTTTGTTCAGCGGCGTCAGGACTCCTGACTAGTTGCGAGGGACAACTCGGGATTCTCCTCGAGGCTTGGCAGGGCAATTGGGACGCCTCTCGAGGTGAGGCGGGAGACCAAGGGTCCCTTTCCAAGTGCACAGGAATCCTGGGGCTCCTATCAAGTTTCACGAGGAGTCAGGCATCGTCTCCTTTGGAGGCACTGATCTCCGCGTACCTCTGGAGTTTTCAAAGGGTGTGAGGCCTCCGGTGGCGATCAGGTGGGGAACTAGGTCTTTCTCTGTGGTCTCCACAGGGGATTCAGACATCCTTTCGTCTTGGGAGATGCAAGACGAGCCTGGATTCAAGTCACTGCAGGGATACCCGGCCTTATTTCGAGTCAGGGCATCGCGGTGTCCATTCCACTTGAGGCCGCAAACTCAGGGTCCCTCTCACATACCTAGAGCTGAGAGAAGCCTCCTCTTGAGGTGCTTGTGGTAAGGTGGTATTCCTCTGGAGTCGAAGCCAGGGACTAACCTCTCATCTCGAGTTGATTTTTGGTCCACGGAGCTCTTTCGTGTTGCTACAGTGACCTCAGGATCCCTCTAGCCTTGAAACAGTGTTCTTGGGGTTTCTCTGGAGTGCCATCAAGGAAATCAAGGCTCCTTCCATGTGTGATGTGCAACACGGAATTGCTCTGGAAGCAGGGCAGGGGAATCAGGCCTCATCTCACGGCGAGGGGGAAGTCTCATGGTTTTTCTCGACTTGCGGCGGGAACCTGGGGTATATTCTCGAGTTACGACGGGGATGGCCCTTCCACCCACGTGTTTGTTCAGCGACGTCAGGACTCCTGCCTAGTTGCGAGGGACAACTCGGGATTCTCCTCGAGGCTTGGCAGGGCAATTGGGACGCCTCTCCAGCTGAGGGGGTAGACCAAGTGTCCCTTTCCACGTGCCACAGGAATCCTGGGACTCCTATCAAGTTTCACGAGGAGTCAGGCATCGCCTCCGTTGGAGGCACTGATCTCCGCGTACCTCTGGAGTTTTCAAAGGATGTGAGGCCTCCGGTCGCGATGAGGTGGGGAACTAGGTCTTTCTCTGTGGTCTCCACAGGGGATTCAGACATCCTTTCATCTTGGGAGATGCAAGACGAGCCTGCATTCAATTCACTGCAGGGATATCCGGCCTTATTTCGTGTCAGGGCATCGCAGTGTCCATTCCACTTGAGTCCGCAAAATCAGGGTCCCTCTCACATACCTAGAGCTGAGAGAAGCCTCCTCTTGAGGTGCTTGTGGTAAGGTGGTATTCCTCTGGAGTCGAAGCCAGGGACTAACTTCTCATCTCGAGTTGATTTTTGGTCCACGGACCTCTTTCCTGTTGCTGCAGTAACCTCAGGATCCCTCTAGCCTTGAAACAGTGTTCTTGGGGTTTCTCTGGAGTGCCAGCAAGGAAATCAAGGCTCCTTTCATGTGTGATGTGCAACACGGAATTGCTCTGCACGCAGTGCAGGGGAATCGGGCCTCATCTCGCGGCGAGGGGGAAGTCTCATGGTTTTTCTCGAGCTGCAGCGGGAACCTGGGGTATATTCTCGAGTTACGACGGGGATGGCCCTTCCAGCCACGTGTTTGTTCAGCGACGTCAGGACTCCTGCCTAGTTGCGAGGGACAACTCGGGATTCTCCTCGAGGCTTGGCAGGGCAATTGGGACGCCTCTCCAGCTGAGGCGGGAGACCAAGGGTCCCTTTCCACGTGCCACAGGAATCCTGGGACTCCTATCAAGTTTCACGAGGAGTCAGGCATCGTCTCCTTTGGAGGCACTGATCTCCGCGTACCTCTGGAGTTTTCAAAGGATGTGAGGCCTCCAGTCGCGATGATGTGGGAACTAGGTCTTTTTCTGTGGTCTCCACAGGGGATTCAGACATCCTTTCGTCTTGGGAGATGCAAGACGAGCCTGCATTCAAGTCACTGCAGGGATATCCGGCCTTATTTCGAGTCAGGGCATCGCGGTGTCCATTCCACTTGAGGCCGCAAACTCAGCACATAGCTAGAGCTGAGAGAAGCTTCCTCTTGAGGTGCTTGTGGTAAGGTGGTATTCCTCTGGAGTCGAAGTTAGGGACTAACCTCTCATCTCGAGTTGATTTTTGGTCGACGGAGCTCTTTCGTGTTGCTACAGTGACCTCAGGATCCCTCTAGCCTTGAAACAGTGTTCTTGGGGTTTCTCTGGAGTGCCATCAAGGAAATCAAGGCTCCTTTCATATGTGATGTGCAACACGGAATTGCTCTGCACGCAGTGCAGGGGAATCGGGCCTCATCTCGCGGCGAGGGGGAAGTCTCATGGTTTCTCTCGAGTTGCGGCGGGAACCTGGGGTATATTCTCGAGTTACAACGGGGATGGCCCTTCCACCCACGTGTTTGTTCAGCGACGTCAGGACTCCTTCCTAGTTGCGAGGGACAACTCGGGATTCTCCTCGAGGCTTGGCAGGGCAATTGGGACGCCTCTCCAGCTGAGGCGGGAGACCAAGGGTGCCTTTCCACGTGCCACAGGAATCCTGGGACTCCTATCAAGTTTCACGAGGAGTCAGGCATCGTCTCCTTTGGAGGCACTGATCTCCGCGTACCTCTGGAGTTTTCAAAGGATGTGAGTCCTCCGGTCGCGATGAGGTGGGGAACTACGTCTTTCTCTGTGGTCTCCACAGGGGATTCAGACATCCTTTCATCTTGGGAGATGCAAGACGAGCCTGCATTCAAGTCACTGCAGGGATATCCGGCCTTATTTCGAGTCAGGGCATCGCGGTGTCCATTCCACTTGAGGCCGCAAACTCAGGGTTCCTCTCACATACCTAGAGCTGAGAGAAGCCTCCTCTTGAGGTGCTTGTGGTAAGGTGGTATTCCTCTGGAGTCGAAGCCAGGGACTAACCTCTCATCTCGAGTTGGTTTTTGGTCCACGGAGCTCTTTCGTGTTGCTAGAGTGACGTCAGGATCCCTCTAGCCTTGAAACAGTGTTCTTGGGGTTTCTCTGGAGTGCCATCAAGGAAATCAAGGCTCCTTTCATGTGTGATGTGCAACACGGAATTGCTCTGCACGCAGTGCAGGGGAATCGGGCCTCATCTCGCGGCGAGGGGGAAGTCTCATGGTTTTTCTCGAGTTGCGGCGGGAACCTGGGGTATATTCTCGAGTTACGACGGGGATGGCCCTTCCACCCACGTGTTTGTTCAGCGACGGCAGGACTCCTGCCTAGTTGCGAGGGACAACTCAGGATTTTCCTCGAGGCTTGGCAGGGCAATTGGGACGCCTCTCCAGCTGAGGCGGGAGACCAAGTGTCCCTTTGCACGTGCACAGGAATCCTGGGACTCCTATCAAGTTTCACGAGGAGTCAGGCATCGTCTCCTTTGGAGGCACTGATCTCCGCGTACCTCTGGAGTTTTCAAAGGATGTGAGGCCTCCGGTCGCGATGAGGTGGGGAACTAGGTCTTTCTCTGTGGTCTCCACAGGGGATTCAGACATCCTTTCATCTTGGGAGATGCAAGACGAGCCTGCATTCAAGTCACTGCAGGGATATCCGGCCTTATTTCGAGTCAGGGCATCGCGGTGTCCATTCCACTTGAGGCCGCAAACTCAGGGTCCCTCTCACATACCTAGAGCTGAGAGAAGCCTCCTCTTGAGGTGCTTGTGGTAAGGTGGTATTCCTCTGGAGTCGAAACCAGGGACTAACTTCTCATCTCGATTTGATTTTTGGTCGACGGAGATCTTTCCTGTTGCTACAGTGACCTCAGGATCCCTCTAGCCTTGAAACAGTGTTCTTGGGGTTTCTCTGGAGTGCCATCAAGGAAATCAAGGCTCCTTTCATGTGTGATGTGCAACACGGAATTGCTCTGCACGCAGTGCAGGGGAATCGGGCCTCATCTCGCGGCGAGGGGGAAGTCTCATGGTTTTTCTCGAGTTGCGGCGGGAACCTGGGGTATATTCTCGAGTTACGACGGGGATGGCCCTTCCACACACGTGTTTGTTCAGCGATGGCAGGACTCCTGCCTAGTTGCGAGGGACAACTCAGGATTCTCCTCGAGGCTTGGCAGGGCAATTGGGACACCTCTCCAGCTGAGGCGGGAGTCCAAGGGTCCCTTTCCACGTGCACAGGAATCCTGGGACTCCTATCAAGTTTCACGAGGAGTCAGGCATCGTCTCCTTTGGAGGCACTGATCTCCGCGTACCTCTGGAGTTTTCAAAGGATGTGAGGCCTCCGGTCAAGATGAGGTGGGGAACTAGGTCTTTCTCTGTGGCCTCCACAGGGGATTCAGACATCCTTTCGTCTTGGGAGATGCAAGACGAGCCTGCATTCAAGTCACTGCAGGGATATCCGGCCTTATTTCTAGTCAGGGCATCGCGGTGTCCATTCCACTTGAGCCCGCAAACTCAGGGTCCCTCTCACATACCTAGAGCTGAGAGAAGCCTCCTCTTGTGGTGCTTGTGGTAAGGTGGTATTCCTCTGGAGTTGAAGCCAGGGACTAACCTCTCATCTCGAGTTGATTTTTGGTCCACAGAGCTCTTTCGTGTTGCTAAAGTGACCTCAGGATCCCTCTAGCCTTGAAACAGTGTTCTTGGGGTTTCTCTGGAGTGCCACCAAGGAAATCAAAGCTCCTTTCATGTGTGATGTGCAACACGGAATTGCTCTGCACGCAGTTCAGGGGAATCGGGCCTCATATCGCGGCGAGGGTGAAGTCTCATGGTTTTTCTCGAGTTGCGGCGGGAACCTGGGGTATATTCTCGAGTTACAACGGGGATGGCCCTTCCACCCTCGTGTTTGTTCAGCGACGTCAGGACTCCTGCCTTGTTGCGAGGGACAACTCGGGATTCTCCTCGAGGCTTGGCAGGGCAATTGGGACGCCTCTCCAGCTGAGGCGGGAGACCAAGTGTCCCTTTCCACGTGCCACAGGAATCCTGGGACTCCTATCAAGTTTCACGAGGAGTCAGGCATCGTCTCCTTTGGAGGCACTGATCTCCGCGTACCTCTGGAGTTTTCAAAGCATGTGAGGCCTCTGGTCGCGATGAGGTGGGGAACTAGGTTTTTCTCTGAGGTCTCCACAGGGGATTCAGACATCCTTTCGTCTTGGGAGATGCAAGACGAGCCTGCATTCAAGTCACTGCAGGGATATCCAGCCTTATTTCGAGTCAGGGCATCGCGGTGTCCATTCCACTTGAGGCCGCAAACTCAGGGTCCCTCTCACATACCTAGAGCTGAGAGAAGCCTCCTCTTGAGGTGCTTGTGGTAAGGTGGTATTCCTCTGGAGTCGAAGCCAGGGACTAACCTCTCATCTCGAGTTGATTTTTGGTCCACGGAGCTCTTTCGTGTTGCTACAGTGACCTCAGGATCCCTCTAGCCTTGAAACAGTGTTCTTGGGGTTTCTCTGGAGTGCCATCAATGAAATCAAGGCTCCTTTCATGTGTGATGTGCAACACGGAATTGCTCTGCACGCAGTGCAGGGGAATCGGGCCTCATCTCGCGGCGAGGGGAAAGTCTCATGGATTTTCTCGAGTTGCGGCGGGAACCTAGGGTATATTCTCGAGTTACGACGGGGATGGCCCTTCCACCCACGTGTTTCTTCAGCCACGTCAGGACTCCTGGCTAGTTGCGAGGGACAACTCGGGATTCTCCTCGAGGCTTGGCAGGGCAATTGGGACGCCTCTCCAGCTGAGGCGGGAGACCAAGGGTCCCTTTCCACGTGCACAGGAATTCTGGGACTCCTATCAAGTTTCACGAGGAGTCAGGCATAGTCTCCTTTGGAGGCACTGATCTCCGCGTACCTCTGAAGTTTTCAAAGGATGTGAGGCCCCCGGTCGCGATGAGGTGGGGAAGTAGGTCTTTCTCTGTGGTCTCCACAGGGGATTCAGACATCCTTTCGTCTTGGGCGACGCAAGACGAGCCTGCATTCAAGTCACTGCAGGGATATCCGGCCTTATTTCGAGTCAGGGCATCGCGGTGTCCATTCCACTTGAGGCCGCATACTCATTGTCCCTCTCACATACCTAGAGCTGAGAGAAGCCTCCTCTTGAGGTGCTTGTGGTAAGGTGGTATTCCTCTGGAGTCGAAGCCAGGGACTAACCTCTCATCTCGAGTTGATTTTTGGTCCACGGAGCTCTTTCGTGTTGCTACAGTGACCTCAGGATCCCTCTAGCCTTGAAACAGTGTTCTTGGGGTTTCTCTGGAGTACCACCAAGGAAATCAAGGCTCCTTTCATGTGTGATGTGCAACACGGAATTGCTCTGCACGCAGTGCAGGGGAATCGGGCCTCATCTCGCGGCGAGGGCGAAGTCTCATGGTTTTTCTCGAGTTGCGGTGGGAACCTGGGGTATATTCTCGAGTTACAACAGGGATGGCCCTTCCACCCACGTTTTTGTTCAGCGACGGCAGACTCCTGCCTAGTTGCGAGGGACAACTCAGGATTCTCCTCGAGGCTTGGCAGGGTAATTGGGACACCTCTCCAGCTGAGGCGGGAGTCCAAGGGTCCCTTTCCACGTGCACAGGAATCCTGGGACTCCTATCAAGTTTCCCGAGGAGTCAGGCATCGTCTCCTTTGGAGGCACTGATCTCCGCGTACCTCTGGAGTTTTCAAAGGATGTGAGGCCTCCGGTCGCGATGAGGTGGGGAACTAGGTCTTTCTCTGTGGTCTCCACAGGGGATTCAGACATCCTTTCGTCTTGGGAGATGCAAGACGAGCCTGCATTCAAGTCACTGCAGGGATATCCGGCCTTATTTCGAGTCAGGGCATCGCGGTGTCCATTCCACTTGAGCCCGCAAACTCAGGGTCCCTCTCACATACCTAGAGCTGAGAGAAGCCTCCTCTTGTGGTGCTTGTGGTAAGGTGGTATTTCTCTGGAGTCGAAGCCAGGGACTAACCTCTCATCGCGAGTTGATTTTTGCTCCACGGAGCTCTTTCGTGTTGCTACAGTGAACTCAGGATCCCTCTAGCCTTGAAACAGTGTTCTTGGGGTTTCTCTGGAGTGCCACCAAGGAAATCAAGGCTCCTTTCATGTGTGATGTGCAACACGGAATTGCTCTGCACGCAGTTCAGGGGAATCGGGCCTCATATCGTGGCGAGGGTGAAGTCTCATGGTTTTTCTCGAGTTGCGGCGGGAACCTGGGGTATATTCTCGAGTTACCACGGGGATGGCCCTTCCACCCTCGTGTTTGTTCAGCGACGTCAGGACTCCTGCCTTGTTGCGAGGGACAACTCGGGATTCTCCTCGAGGCTTGGCAGGGCAATTGGGACGCCTCTCCAGCTGAGGCGGGAGACCAAGGGTTCCTTTCCACGTGCCACAGGAATCCTGGGACTCCTATCAAGTTTCACGAGGAGTCAGGCATCGTCTCCTTTGGAGGCACTGATCTCCGCGTACCTCTGGAGTTTTCAAAGCATGTGAGGCCTCCGGTCGCGATGAGGTGGGGAACTAGGTTTTTCTCTGAGGTCTCCACAGGGGATTCAGACATCCTTTCGTCTTGGGAGATGCAAGACGAGCCTGCATTCAAGTCACTGCAGGGATATCCGGCCTTATTTCGAGTCAGGGCATCGCGGTGTCCATTCCACTTGAGGCCGCAAACTCAGGGTCCCTCTCACATACCTAGAGCTGAGAGAAGCCTCCTCTTGAGGTGCTTGTGGTAAGGTGGTATTCCTCTGGAGTCGAAGCCAGGGACTAACCTCTCATCTCGAGTTGATTTTTGGTCCACGGAGCTCTTTCGTGTTGCTACAGTGACCTCAGGATCCCTCTAGCCTTGAAACAGTGTTCTTGGGGTTTCTCTGGAGTGCCATCAAGGAAACCAAGGCTCCTTTCATGTGTGATGTGCAACACGGAATTGCTCTGCACGCAGTGCAGGGGAATCGGGCCTCATCTCGCGGCGAGGGGAAAGTCTCATGGATTTTCTCGAGTTGCGGCGGGAACCTGGGGTATATTCTCGAGTTACAACGGGGATGGCCCTTCCACCCACGTGTTTGTTCAGCGACGTCAGGACTCCTGCCTAGTTGCGAGGGACAACTCGGGATTCTCCTCGAGGCTTGGCAGGGCAATTGGGACGCCTCTCCATCTGAGGCGGGAGACCAAGTGTCCCTTTCCACGTGCCACAGGAATCCTGGGACTCCTATCAAGTTTCACGAGGAGTCAGGCATCGCCTCCGTTGGAGGCACTGATCTCCGCGTACCTCTGGAGTTTTCAAAGGATGTGAGGCCTCCGGTCGCGATGAGGTGGGGAACTAGGTCTTTCTCTGTGGTCTCCACAGGGGATTCAGACATCCTTTCATCTTGGGAGATGCAAGACGAGCCTGCATTCAATTCACTGCAGGGATATCCGGCCTTATTTCGTGTCAGGGCATCGCAGTGTCCATTCCACTTGAGTCCGCAAAATCAGGGTCCCTCTCACATACCTAGAGCTGAGAGAAGCCTCCTCTTTAGGTGCTTGTGGTAAGGTGGTATTCCTCTGGAGTCGAAGCCAGGGACTAACTTCTCATCTCGAGTTGATTTTTGGTCCACGGACCTCTTTCCTGTTGCTACAGTAACCTCAGGATCCCTCTAGCCTTGAAACAGTGTTCTTGGGGTTTCTCTGGAGTGCCAACAAGGAAATCAAGGCTCCTTTCATGTTTGATGTGCAACACGGAATTACTCTGCATGCAGTGCCGGAGAATCGAGCCTCATCTCGCGGCGAAGGGGAAGTCTCATGGTTTTTGGCGAGTTGCGGCGGGACCCTGCGGTATATTCTCGAGTTATGACGGGGATGGCCCTTCCAGCCACGCGTTTGTTCAGCGAAGTCAGGACTCCTGCCTAGTTGCGAGGGACAACTCGGGATTCTCCTCGAGGCTTGGCAGGGCAATTGGGCCGCCTCTCCAGCTGAGGCGGGAGACCAAGGGTCCCTTTCCACATGCCACAGGAATCCTGGGACTCCTATCAAGTTTCACGAGGAGTCAGGCATCGTCTCCTTTGGAGGCACTGATCTCCGCGTACCTCTGGTGTTTTCAAAGGATGTTAGGCCTCCGGTCACGATGAGGTGGGGATCTAGGTCTTTCTCTGTGGTCTCCACAGGGGATTCAGACATCCTTTCGCCTTGGGAGATGCAAGACGAGCCTGCATTCAAGTCACTGCAGGGATATCCAGCCTTATTTCGAGTCAGGGCATCGCGGTGTCCATTCCACTTGAGGCCGCAAACTCAGGGTCCCTCTCACATACCTAGAGCTGAGAGAAGCCTCCTCTTGAGGTGCTTGTGGTAAGGTGGTATTCCTCTGGAGTCGAAGCCAGGGACTAACCTCTCATCTCGAGTTGATTTTTGGTCCACGGAGCTCTTTCGTGTTGCTACAGTGACCTCAGGATCCCTCTAGCCTTGAAACAGTGTTCTTGGGGTTTCTCTGGAGTGCCATCAAGGAAATCAAGGCTCCTTTCATGTGTGATGTGCAACACGGAATTGCTCTGCACGCAGTGCAGGGGAATCGGGCCTCATCTCGCGGCGAGGGGAAAGTCTCATGGATTTTCTCGAGTTGCGGCGGGAACCTAGGGTATATTCTCGAGTTACGACGGGGATGGCCCTTCCACCCACGTGTTTCTTCAGCCACGTCAGGACTCCTGGCTAGTTGCGAGGGACAACTCGGGATTCTCCTCGAGGCTTGGCAGGGCAATTGGGACGCCTCTCCAGCTGAGGCGGGAGACCAAGGGTCCCTTTCCACGTGCACAGGAATTCTGGGACTCCTATCAAGTTTCACGAGGAGTCAGGCATAGTCCCCTTTGGAGGCACTGATCTCCGCGTACCTCTGAAGTTTTCAAAGGATGTGAGGCCCCCGGTCGCGATGAGGTGGGGAAGTAGGTCTTTCTCTGTGGTCTCCACAGGGGATTCAGACATCCTTTCGTCTTGGGCGACGCAAGACGAGCCTGCATTCAAGTCACTGCAGGGATATCCGGCCTTATTTCGAGTCAGGGCATCGCGGTGTCCATTCCACTTGAGGCCGCATACTCATTGTCCCTCTCACATACCTAGAGCTGAGAGAAGCCTCCTCTTGAGGTGCTTGTGGTAAGGTGGTATTCCTCTGGAGTCGAAGCCAGGGACTAACCTCTCATCTCGAGTTGATTTTTGGTCCACGGAGCTCTTTCGTGTGGCTACAGTGACCTCAGGATCCCTCTAGCCTTGAAACAGTGTTCTTGGGGTTTCTCTGGAGTACCACCAAGGAAATCAAGGCTCCTTTCATGTGTGATGTGCAACACGGAATTGCTCTGCACGCAGTGCAGGGGAATCGGGCCTCATCTCGCGGCGAGGGCGAAGTCTCATGGTTTTTCTCGAGTTGCGGTGGGAACCTGGGGTATATTCTCGAGTTACAACAGGGATGGCCCTTCCACCCACGTTTTTGTTCAGCGACGGCAGACTCCTGCCTAGTTGCGAGGGACAACTCAGGATTCTCCTCGAGGCTTGGCAGGGTAATTGGGACACCTCTCCAGATGAGGCGGGAGTCCAAGGGTCCCTTTCCACGTGCACAGGAATCCTGGGACTCCTATCAAGTTTCACGAGGAGTCAGGCTTCGTCTCCTTTGGAGGCACTGATCTCCGCGTACCTCTGGAGTTTTCAAAGGATGTGAGGCCTCCGGTCGCGATGAGGTGGGGAACTAGGTCTTTCTCTGTGGTCTCCACAGGGGATTCAGACATCCTTTCGTCTTGGGAGATGCAAGACGAGCCTGCATTCAAGTCACTGCAGGGATATCCGGCCTTATTTCGAGTCAGGGCATCGCGGTGTCCATTCCACTTGAGCCCGCAAACTCAGGGTCCCTCTCACATACCTAGAGCTGAGAGAAGCCTCCTCTTGTGGTGCTTGTGGTAAGGTGGTATTTCTCTGGAGTCGAAGCCAGGGACTAACCTCTCATCGCGAGTTGATTTTTGCTCCACGGAGCTCTTTCGTGTTGCTACAGTGAACTCTGGATCCCTCTAGCCTTGAAACAGTGTTCTTGGGGTTTCTCTGGAGTGCCACCAAGGAAATCAAGGCTCCTTTCATGTGTGATGTGCAACACGGAATTGCTCTGCACGCAGTTCAGGGGAATCGGGCCTCATATCGTGGCGAGGGTGAAGTCTCATGGTTTTTCTCGAGTTGCGGCGGGAACCTGGGGTATATTCTCGAGTTACAACGGGGATGGCCCTTCCACCCTCGTGTTTGTTCAGCGACGTCAGGACTCCTGCCTTGTTGCGAGGGACAACTCGGGATTCTCCTCGAGGCTTGGCAGGGCAATTGGGACGCCTCTCCAGCTGAGGCGGGAGACCAAGGGTTCCTTTCCACGTGCCACAGGAATCCTGGGACTCCTATCAAGTTTCACGAGGAGTCAGGCATCGTCTCCTTTGGAGGCACTGATCTCCGCGTACCTCTGGAGTTTTCAAAGCATGTGAGGCCTCCGGTCGCGATGAGGTGGGGAACTAGGTTTTTCTCTGAGGTCTCCACAGGGGATTCAGACATCCTTTCGCCTTGGGAGATGCAAGACGAGCCTGCATTCAAGTCACTGCAGGGATATCCGGCCTTATTTCGAGTCAGGGCATCGCGGTGTCCATTCCACTTGAGGCCGCAAACTCAGGGTCCCTCTCACATACCTAGAGCTGAGAGAAGCCTCCTCTTGAGGTGCTTGTGGTAAGGTGGTATTCCTCTGGAGTCGAAGCCAGGGACTAACCTCTCATCTCGAGTTGATTTTTGGTCCACGGAGCTCTTTCGTGTTGCTACAGTGACCTCAGGATCCCTCTAGCCTTGAAACAGTGTTCTTGGGGTTTCTCTGGAGTGCCATCAAGGAAACCAAGGCTCCTTTCATGTGTGATGTGCAACACGGAATTGCTCTGCACGCAGTGCAGGGGAATCGGGCCTCATCTCGCGGCGAGGGGAAAGTCTCATGGATTTTCTCGAGTTGCGGCGGGAACCTGGGGTATATTCTCGAGTTACAACGGGGATGGCCCTTCCACCCACGTGTTTGTTCAGCGACGTCAGGACTCCTGCCTAGTTGCGAGGGACAACTCGGGATTCTCCTCGAGGCTTGGCAGGGCAATTGGGACGCCTCTCCATCTGAGGCGGGAGACCAAGTGTCCCTTTCCACGTGCCACAGGAATCCTGGGACTCCTATCAAGTTTCACGAGGAGTCAGGCATCGCCTCCGTTGGAGGCACTGATCTCCGCGTACCTCTGGAGTTTTCAAAGGATGTGAGGCCTCCGGTCGCGATGAGGTGGGGAACTAGGTCTTTCTCTGTGGTCTCCACAGGGGATTCAGACATCCTTTCATCTTGGGAGATGCAAGACGAGCCTGCATTCAATTCACTGCAGGGATATCCGGCCTTATTTCGTGTCAGGGCATCGCAGTGTCCATTCCACTTGAGTCCGCAAAATCAGGGTCCCTCTCACATACCTAGAGCTGAGAGAAGCCTCCTCTTTAGGTGCTTGTGGTAAGGTGGTATTCCTCTGGAGTCGAAGCCAGGGACTAACTTCTCATCTCGAGTTGATTTTTGGTCCACGGACCTCTTTCCTGTTGCTACAGTAACCTCAGGATCCCTCTAGCCTTGAAACAGTGTTCTTGGGGTTTCTCTGGAGTGCCAACAAGGAAATCAAGGCTCCTTTCATGTTTGATGTGCAACACGGAATTACTCTGCATGCAGTGCCGGAGAATCGAACCTCATCTCGCGGCGAAGGGGAAGTCTCATGGTTTTTGGCGAGTTGCGGCGGGACCCTGCGGTATATTCTCGAGTTATGACGGGGATGGCCCTTCCAGCCACGCGTTTGTTCAGCGAAGTCAGGACTCCTGCCTAGTTGCGAGGGACAACTCGGGATTCTCCTCGAGGCTTGGCAGGGCAATTGGGCCGCCTCTCCAGCTGAGGCGGGAGACCAAGGGTCCCTTTCCACATGCCACAGGAATCCTGGGACTCCTATCAAGTTTCACGAGGAGTCAGGCATCGTCTCCTTTGGAGGCACTGATCTCCGCGTACCTCTGGTGTTTTCAAAGGATGTTAGGCCTCCGGTCACTATGAGGTGGGGATCTAGGTCTTTCTCTGTGGTCTCCACAGGGGATTCAGACATCCTTTCGCCTTGGGAGATGCAAGACGAGCCTGCATTCAAGTCACTGCAGGGATATCCGGCCTTATTTCGAGTCAGGGCATCGCGGTGTTCATTCCACTTGAGGCCGCAAACTCAGGGTCCCTCTCAAATACCTAGAGCTGAGAGAAGCCTCCTCTTGAGGTGCTTGTGTTAAAGTGGTATTCCTCTGGAGTCGAAGCCAGGGACTAACCTCTCATCTCGAGTTGATTTTTGGGCCACGGAGCTCTTTCGTGTGGCTACAGTGACGTCAGGATCCCTCTAGCCTTGAAACAGTGTTCTTGGGGTTTCTCTGGAGTGCTATGAAGGAAATCAAGGCTCCTTTCATGTGTGATGTGCATCACTGAATTGCTCTGCACGCAGTGCAGGGGAATCGGGCCTCATCTCTCGGCGAGGGGGAATTCTCATGGTTTTTCTCGAGTTGCGGCGGGAACCTGTGGTATATTCTCGAGTTACGACGGGGATGGCCCTTCCACCCACGTGTTTGTTCAGCGACGGCAGGACTCCTGCCTAGTTGCGAGGGACAACTCAGGATTCTCCTCGAGGCTTGGCAGGGCAATTGGGACGCCTCTCCAGTTGAGGCGGGAGACCAAGCGTTCCTTTCCACGTGCCACAGGAATCCTGGGACTCCTATCAAGTTTCACGAGGAGTCAGGCATCGTCTCCTTTGGAGGCACTGATCTCCGCGTACCTCTGGAGTTTTCAAAGCATGTGAGGCCTCTGGTCGCGATGAGGTGGGGAACTAGGTTTTTCTCTGAGGTCTCCACAGGGGATTCAGACATCCTTTCGTCTTGGGAGATGCAAGAAGAGCCTGCATTCAAGTCACTGCAGGGATATCCAGCCTTATTTCGAGTCAGGGCATCGCGGTGTCCATTCCACTTGAGGCCGCAAACTCAGGGTCCCTCTCACATACCTAGAGCTGAGAGAAGCCTCCTCTTGAGGTGCTTGTGGTAAGGTGGTATTCCTCTGGAGTCGAAGCCAGGGACTAACCTCTCATCTCGAGTTGATTTTTGGTCCACGGAGCTCTTTCGTGTTGCTACAGTGACCTCAGGATCCCTCTAGCCTTGAAACAGTGTTCTTGGGGTTTCTCTGGAGTGCCATCAATGAAATCAAGGCTCCTTTCATGTGTGATGTGCAACACGGAATTGCTCTGCACGCAGTGCAGGGGAATCGGGCCTCATCTCGCGGCGAGGGGAAAGTCTCATGGATTTTCTCGAGTTGCGGCGGGAACCTAGGGTATATTCTCGAGTTACGACGGGGATGGCCCTTCCACCCACGTGTTTCTTCAGCCACGTCAGGACTCCTGCCTAGTTGCGAGGGACAACTCGGGATTCTCCTCGAGGCTTGGCAGGGCAATTGGGACGCCTCTCCAGCTGAGGCGGGAGACCAAGGGTCCCTTTCCACGTGCACAGGAATTCTGGGACTCCTATCAAGTTTCACGAGGAGTCAGGCATAGTCTCCTTTGGAGGCACTGATCTCCGCGTACCTCTGAAGTTTTTAAAGGATGTGAGGCCCCCGGTCGCGATGAGGTGGGGAAGTAGGTCTTTCTCTGTGGTCTCCACAGGGGATTCAGACATCCTTTCGTCTTGGGCGATGCAAGACGAGCCTGCATTCAAGTCACTGCAGGGATATCCGGCCTTATTTCGAGTCAGGGCATCGCGGTGTCCATTCCACTTGAGGCCGCAAACTCAGGGTCCCTCTCACATACCTAGAGCTGAGAGAAGCCTCCTCTTGAGGTGCTTGTGGTAAGGTGGTATTCCTCTGGAGTCGAAGCCAGGGACTAACCTCTCATCTCGAGTTGATTTTTGGTCCACGGAGATCTTTCGTGTTGCTACAGTGACCTCAGGATCCCTCTAGCCTTGAAACAGTGTTCTTGGGGTTTCTCTGGAGTACCACCAAGGAAATCAAGGCTCCTTTCATGTGTGATGTGCAACACGGAATTGCTCTGCACGCAGTGCAGGGGAATCGGGCCTCATCTCGCGGCGAGGGCGAAGTCTCATGGTTTTTCTCGAGTTGCGGTGGGAACCTGGGGTATATTCTCGAGTTACAACAGGGATGGCCCTTCCACCCACGTTTTTGTTCAGCGACGTCAGGACTCCTGCCTAGTTGCGAGGAACAACTCAGGATTCTCCTCGAGGCTTGGCAGGGTAATTGGGACACCTCTCCAGCTGAGGCGGGAGTCCAAGGGTCCCTTTCCACGTGCACAGGAATCCTGGGACTCCTATCAAGTTTCACGAGGAGTCAGGCTTCGTCTCCTTTGGAGGCACTGATTTCCGCGTACCTCTGGAGTTTTCAAAGGATGTGAGGCCTCCGGTCGCGATGAGGTGGGGAACTAGGTCTTTCTCTGTGGTCTCCACAGGGGATTCAGACATCCTTTCGTCTTGGGAGATGCAAGACGAGCCTGCATTCAAGTCACTGCAGGGATATCCGGCCTTATTTCGAGTCAGGGCATCGCGGTGTCCATTCCACTTGAGCCCGCAAACTCAGGGTCCCTCTCACATACCTAGAGCTGAGAGAAGCCTCCTCTTGTGGTGCTTGTGGTAAGGTGGTATTTCTCTGGAGTCGAAGCCAGGGACTAACCTCTCATCGCGAGTTGATTTTTGGTCCACGGAGCTCTTTCGTGTTGCTACAGTGACCTCAGGATCCCTCTAGCCTTGAAACAGTGTTCTTGGGGTTTCTCTGGAGTGCCACCAAGGAAATCAAGGCTCCTTTCATGTGTGATGTGCAACACGGAATTGCTCTGCACGCAGTTCAGGGGAATCGGGCCTCATATCGCGGCGAGGGTGAAGTCTCATGGTTTTTCTCGAGTTGCGGCGGGAACCTGGGGTATATTCTCGAGTTACGACGGGGATGGCCCTTCCACCCTCGTGTTTGTTCAGCGACGTCAGGACTCCTGCCTTGTTGCGAGGGACAACTCGGGATTCTCCTCGAGGCTTGGCAGGGCAATTGGGACGCCTCTCCAGCTGAGGCGGGAGACCAAGGGTTCCTTTCCACGTGCCACAGGAATCCTGGGACTCCTATCAAGTTTCACGAGGAGTCAGGCATCGTCTCCTTTGGAGGCACTGATCTCCGCGTACCTCTGGAGTTTTCAAAGCATGTGAGGCCTCCGGTCGCGATGAGGTGGGGAACTAGGTTTTTCTCTGAGGTCTCCACAGGGGATTCAGACATCCTTTCGTCTTGGGAGATGCAAGACGAGCCTGCATTCAAGTCACTGCAGGGATATCCGGCCTTATTTCGAGTCAGGGCATCGCGGTGTCCATTCCACTTGAGGCTGCAAACTCAGGGTCCCTCTCACATACCTAGAGCTGAGAGAAGCCTCCTCTTGAGGTGCTTGTGGTAAGGTGGTATTCCTCTGGAGTCGAAGCCAGGGACTAACCTCTCATCTCGAGTTGATTTTTGGTCCACGGAGCTCTTTCGTGTTGCTACAGTGACCTCAGGATCCCTCTAGCCTTGAAACAGTGTTCTTGGGGTTTCTCTGGAGTGCCATCAAGGAAACCAAGGCTCCTTTCATGTGTGATGTGCAACACGCAATTGCTCTGCACGCAGTGCAGGGGAATCGGGCCTCATCTCGCGGGGAGGGGAAAGTCTCATGGATTTTCTCGAGTTGCGGCGGGAACCTGGGGTATATTCTCGAGTTACGACGGGGATGGCCCTTCCACCCACGTGTTTGTTCAGCGACGTCAGGACTCCTGCCTAGTTGCGAGGGACAACTCAGGATTCTCCTCGAGGCTTGGCAGGGCAATTGGGACGCCTCTCCAGCTGAGGCGGGAGACCAAGGGTCCCTTTCCACGTGCACAGGAATCCTGGGACTCCTATCAAGTTTCACGAGGAGTCAGGCATCGTCTCCTTTGGAGGCACTGATCTCCGCGTACCTCTGGAGTTTTCAAAGGATGTGAGGCCTCCGGTCACGATGAGGTGGGGAACTAGGTCTTTCTCTGAGGTCTCCACAGGGTATTCAGACATCCTTTCGTCTTGGGAGATGCAAGACGAGCCTGCATTCAAGTCACTGCAGGGATATCCAGCCTTATTTCGAGTCAGGGCATCGCGGTGTCCATACCACTTGAGGCCGCAAACTCAGGGTCCCTCTCACATACCTAGAGCTGAGAGAAGCCTCCTCTTGAGGTGCTTGTGGTAAGGTGGTATTCCTCTGGAGTCGAAGCCTGGGACTAACCTCTCATCTCGAGTTGATTTTTGGTCCACGGAGCACTTTCGTGTTGCTACAGTGACCTCAGGATCCCTCTAGCCTTGAAACAGTGTTCTTGGGGTTTCTCTGGAGTCCCATCAAGGAAATCAAGGCTCCTTTCATGTGTGATGTGCAACACGGAATTGCTCTGCACGCAGTGCAGGGGAATCGGGCCTCATCTCGCGGCGAGGGGAAAGTCTCATGGATTTTCTCGAGTTGCGGCGGGAACCTGGGGTATATTCTCGAGTTACGGCGGGGATGGCCCTTCCACCCACGTGTTTGTTCAGCGACGTCAGGACTCCTGCCTAGTTGCGAGGGACAACTCGGGATTCTCCTCGAGGCTTGGCAGGGCAATTGGGACGCCTCTCCAGCTGAGGCGGGAGACCAAGGGTCCCTTTCCACGTGCCACAGGAATCCTGGGACTCCTATCAAGTTTCACGAGGAGTCAGGCATCGTCTCCTTTGGAGGCACTGATCTCCGCGTACCTCTGGAGTTTTCAAAGGATGTGAGGCCTCCGGTCGCGATGAGGTGGGGAACTAGGTCTTTCTCTGTGGTCTCCACAGGGGATTCAGACATCCTTTCATCTTGGGAGATGCAAGACGAGCCTGCATTCAAGTCACTGCAGGGATATCCGGCCTTATTTCGAGTCAGGGCATCGCGGTGTCCATTCCACTTGATGCCGCAAACTCAGGGTCCCTCTCACATACCTAGAGCTGAGAGAAGCCTCCTCTTGAGGTGCTTGTGGTAAGGTGGTATTCCTCTGGAGTCGAAGCCAGGGACTAACCTCTCATCTCGAGTTGATTTTTGGTCCACGGAGATCTTTCCTGTTGCTACAGTGACCTCAGGATCCCTCTAGCCTTGAAACAGTGTTCTTGGGGTTTGTCTGGAGTGCCATCAAGGAAATCAAGGCTCCTTTCCTGTGTGTTGTGCAACACGGAATTGCTCTGCACGCAGTGCAGGGGAATCGGGCCTCATCTCGCGGCGAGGTGGAAGTCTCATGGTTTTTCTCGAGTTGCGGCGGCAACCTGGGGTATATTCTCGAGTTACGACGGGGATGGCCCTTCCACCCACGTGTTTGTTCTGCGACGGCAGGACTCCTGCCTAGTTGCGAGGGACAACTCAGGATTCTCCTCGAGGCTTGGCAGGGCAATTGGGACGCCTCTCCAGCTGAGGCGGGAGACCAAGGGTCCCTTTCCATGTGCCACAGGAATCCTGGGACTCCTATCAAGTTTCACGAGGAGTCAGGCTTCGTCTCCTTTGGAGACACTGATCTCCGCGTACCTCTGGAGTTTTCAAAGGATGTGAGGCCTCCGGTCGCGATGAGGTGGGGAACTAGGTCTTTCTCTGTGGTCTCCACAGGGGATTCAGACATCCTTTCGTCTTGGGAGATGCAAGACGAGCCTGCATTCAAGTCACTGCAGGGATATCCGGCCTTATTTCGAGTCAGGGCATCGCGGTGTCCATTCCACTTGAGGCCGCACACTCAGGGTCCCTCTCATATACCTAGAGCTGAGAGAAGCCTCCTCTTGAGGTGCTTGTGGTAAGGTGGTATTCCTCTGGAGTCGATGCCAGGGACTAACCTCTCATCTCGAGTTGATTTTTGGTCCACGGTGCTCTTTCGTGTTGCTACAGTGACCTCAGGATCCCTCTAGCCTTGAAACAGTGTTCTTGGGGTTTCTCTGGAGTGCCATCAAGGAAATCAAGGCTCCTTTCATGTGTGATGTGCAACACGGAATTGCTCTGCACGCAGTGCAGGGGAATCGGGCCACATCTCGCGGCGAGGGGGAAGTCTCATGGTTTTTCTCGAGTTGCGGCGGGAACCTGGGGTATATTCTCGAGTTACGACGGGGATGACCCTTCCACCCACGTGTTTGTTCAGCGACGTCAGGACTCCTGCCTAGTTGCGAGGGACAACTCAGGATTCTCCTCGAGGCTTGGCAGGGCAATTGGGACGCCTCTCCAGCTGAGGCGGGAGACCAAGGGTCCCTTTCCACGTGCACAGGAATTCTGGTACTCCTATCAAGTGTCACAAGGAGTCAGGCATAGTCTCCTTTGGAGGCACTGATCTCCGCGTACCTCTGGAGTTTTCAAAGGATGTGAGGCCTCCGTTCGCGATGAGGTGGGGAAGTAGGTCTTTCTCTGTGGTCTCCACAGGGGATTCAGACATCCTTTCGTCTTGGGCGATGCAAGACGGGCCTGCATTCAAGTCACTGCAGGGATATCCGGCCTTATTTCGAGTCAGGGCATCGCGGTGTCCATTCCACTTGAGGCCGCAAACTCAGGGTCCCTCTCACATACCTAGAGCTGAGAGAAGCCTCCTCTTGAGGTGCTTGTGGTAAGGTGGTATTCCTCTGGAGTCGAAGCCAGGGACTAACCTCTCATCTCGAGTTGATTTGTGGTCCACGGAGCTCTTTCGTGTTGCTACAGTGACCTCAGGATCCCTCTAGCCTTGAAACAGTGTTCTTCGGGTTTCTCTGGAGTGCCACCAAGGAAATCAAGGCTCCTTTCATGTGTGATGTGCAACACGGAATTGCTCTGCACGCAGTGCAGGGGAATCGGGCCTCATCTCGCGGCGAGGGGAAAGTCTCATGGTTTTTCTCGAGTTGCGGCGGGAACCTGGGGTATATTCTCGAGTTACAACGGGGATGGCCCTTCCACCCTCGTGTTTCTTCAGCGACGTCAGGACTCCTGCCTAGTTGCGAGGGACAACTCGGGATTCTCCTCGAGGCTTGGCAGGGCAATTGGGACGCCTCTCCAGCTGAGGCGGGAAACCAAGGATCCCTTTCCACGTGCCACAGGAATCCTGGAACACCTATCAAGTTTCACGAGGAGTCAGGCATCGTCTCCTTTGGAGGCACTGATCTCCGCGTACCTCTGGAGTTTTCAAAGGATGTGAGGTCTTTGTTAGCGATGAGGTGGGGAAGTAGGTCTTTCTCTGTGGTCTCCACAGGGGATTCAGACATCCTTTCGTCTTGGGAGATGCAAGACGAGCCTGCATTCAAGTCACTGCAGGGATATCCGGCCTTATTTCGAGTCAGGGCATCGCGGTGTCCATTCCACTTGAGGCCGCACACTCAGGGTCCCTCTCACATACCTAGAGCTGAGAGAAGCCTCCTCTTGAGGTGCTTGTGGTAAGGTGGTATTCCTCTGAAGTCGAAGCCAGGGACTAACCTCTCATCTCGAGTTGATTTTTGGTCGACGGAGCTCTTTCGTTTTGCTACAGTGACGTCAGGATTCCTCTAGCCTTGAAACAGTGTTCTTGGGGTTTCTCTGGAGTGCCATCTAGGAAATCAAGGCTCCTTTCATGTGTGATGTGCAACACGGAGTTGCTCTGCATGCAGTGCAGGGGAATCGGGCCTCATCTCGCGGCGAGGGTGAAGTCTCATGGTTTTTCTCTAGTTGCGGCGGGAACCTGGAGTATATTCTCGAGTTACAACGGGGATGGCCCTTCCACCCTCGTGTTTGTTCAGCGACGTCAGGACTCCTGCCTTGTTGCGAGGGACAACTCGGGATTCTCCTCGAGGCTTGGCAGGGTAATTGGGACGCCTCTCCAGCTGAGGCGGGAGACCAAGGGTTCCTTTCCACGTGCCACAGGAATCCTGGGACTCCTATCAAGTTTCACGAGGAGTCAGGCATTGTCTCCTTTGGAGGCACTGATCTCCGCGTACCTCTGGAATTTTCAAAGGATGTGAGGCCTCCGGTCGCGATGATGTGGTGAACTAGGTTTTTCTCTGTGGTCTCCACACGGGATTCAGACATCCTTTCGTCTTGGGAGATGCAAGACGAGCCTGCATTCAAGTCACTGCAGGGATATTCAGCCTTATTTCGAGTCAGGGCATCGCGGTGTCCATTCCACTTGAGCCCGCAAACTCAGGGTCTCTCTCACATACCTAGAGCTGAGAGAAGCCTCCTCTTGAGGTGCTTGTGGTAAGGTGGTATTCCTCTGGAGTCGAAGCCAGGGACTAACCTCTCATCTCGAGTTGATTTTTGGTCCACGGATCTCTTTCGTGTTGCTTCAGTGACCTCAGGATCCCTCTAGACTTGAAACAGTGTTCTTGGGGTTTCTCTGGAGTGCCATCAAGGAAATCAAGGCTCCTTTCATGTGTGATGTGCAACACGGAATTGCTCTGCACGCAGTGCAGGGGAATCGGGCCTCATCTCTCGGCGAGGGGAAAGTCTCATGGTTTTTCTCGACTTGCGGCGGGAACCTGGGGTATATTCTCGAGTTACGACGGGGATGGCCCTTCCACCCTCGTGTTTCTTCAGCGACGTCAGGACTCCTGCCTAGTTGCGAGGGACAACTCGGGATTCTCCTCGAGGCTTGGCAGGGCAATTGGGACGCCTCTCCACCTGAGGCGGGAGACCAAGGGTCCCTTTCCACGTACACAGGAATCCTAGGACTCCTATCAAGTTTCACGAGGAGTCAGGCATCGTCTCCTTTGGAGGCACTGATCTCCGCGTACTTCTGGAGTTTTCAAAGTATGTGAGGCCTCCGGTCGCGATGAGGTGGGGAACTAGGTTTTTCTCTGTGGTCTCCACAGGGGATTCAGACATCCTTTCGTCTTGGGAGATGCAAGTGGAGCCTGCATTCAAGTCACTGCAGGGATATCCGGCCTTATTTCGAGTCAGGGCATCGCGGTGTCCATTCCACTTGAGGCCGCACACTCAGGGTCCCTCTCATATACCTAGAGCTGAGAGAAGCCTCCTCTTGAGGTGCTTGTGGTAAGGTGGTATTCCTCTGGAGTCGATGCCAGGGACTAACCTCTCATCTCGAGTTGATTTTTGGTCCACGGTGCTCTTTCGTGTTGCTACAGTGACCTCAGGATCCCTCTAGCCTTGAAACAGTGTTCTTGGGGTTTCTCTGGAGTGCCTTCAAGGAAATCAAGGCTCCTTTCATGTGTGATGTGCAACACAGAATTGCTCTGCATGCAGTGCAGGGGAATCGGGCCACATCTCGCGGTGAGGGGGAAGTCTCATGGTTTTTCTCGAGTTGCGGCGGGAACCTGGAGTATATTTTCGAGTTACGACGGGGATGGCCCTTCCACCCTCGTGTTTGTTCAGCGACGTCAGGACTCCTGCCTAGTTGCGAGGGACAACTCAGGAGTCTCCTCGAGGCTTGGCAGGGCAATTGGGACGCCTCTCCAGCTGAGGCGGGAGACCAAGGGTCCCTTTCCACGTGCACAGGAATTCTGGGACTCCTATCAAGTGTCACGAGGAGTCAGGCATAGTCTCCTTTGGAGGCACTGATCTCCGCGTACCTCTGGAGTTTTCAAAGGATGTGAGGCCTCCGGTCGCGATGAGGTGGGGAACTAGGTCTTTCTCTGTGGTCTCCACAGGGGATTCAGACATCCTTTCGTCTTGGGAGATGCAAGACGAGCCTGCATTCAAGTCACTGCAGGGATATCCGGCCTTATTTCGAGTCAGGGCATCGCGGTGTCCATTCCACTTGAGGCTGCAAACTCAGGGTCCCTCTCACATACCTAGAGCCGAGAGAAGCCTCCTCTTGAGGTGCTTGTGGTAAGGTGGTATTCCTCTGGAGTCGAAGCCAGGGACTAACCTCTCATCTCGAGTTGATTTTTGGTCCACGGAGCTCTTTCGTGTTGCTACAGTGACCTCAGGATCCCTCTAGCCTTGAAACAGTGTTCTTGGGGTTTCTCTGGAGTGCCACCAAGGAAATCAAGGCTCCTTTCATGTGTGATGTGCAACACGGAATTGCTCTGCACGCAGTGCAGGGGAATCGGGCCTCATCTCGCGGCGAGGGGGAAGTCTCATGGTTTTTCTCGAGTTGCGGCGGGAACCTGGGGTATATTCTCGAGTTACGACGGGGATGGCCCTTCCACACACGTGTTTGTTCAGCGACGGCAGGACTCCTGCCTAGTTGCGAGGGACAACTCAGGATTCTCCTCGGGGCTTGGCAGGGCAATTGGGACGCCTCTCCACCTGAGGCGGGAGACCAAGGGTCCCTTTCCACGTGCACAGGAATCCTGGGACTCCTATCAAGTTTCACGAGGAGTCAGGCATCGTCTCCTTTTGAGGCACTGATCTTCGTGTACCTCTGGAGTTTTCAAAGGATGTGAGGCCTCCGGTCGCGATGAGGTGGGGAACTAGGTCTTTCTCTGTGGTCTCCACATGGGATTCAGACATTCTTTCGTCTTGGGAGATGCAAGACGAGCCTGCATTCAAGTCACTGCAGGGATATCCGGCCTTATTTCGAGTCAGGGCATCGCAGTGTCCATTCCACTTGAGGCCGCAAACTCAGGGTCCCTCTCACATACCTAGAGCTGAGAGAATCCTCCTCTTGTGGTGCTTGTGGTAAGGTGGTATTCCTCTGGAGTCGAAGCCAGGGACTAACCTCTCATCTCGAGTTGATTTTTGGTCCACGGAGCTCTTTCGTGTTGCTACAGTGACCTCAGGATCCCTCTAGCCTTGAAACAGTGTTCTTGGGGTTTCTCTGGAGTGACACCAAGGAAATCAAGGCTCCTTTCATGTGTGATGTGCAACACGGAATTGCTTTGCACGCAGTGCAGGGGAATCGGGCCTCATCTCGCGGCGAGGGGGAAGTCTCATGGTTTTTCTCGAGTTGCGGCGGGAACCTGGGGTATATTTTCTAATTAGGACGGGGATAGCCCTTCCACCCACGTGTTTGTTCAGCGACGTCAGGACTCCTGCCTAGTTGCGAGGGTCAACTCGGGATTCTCCTCGAGGCTTCGCAGGGCAATTGGGACGCCTCTCCAGCTGAGGCGGGAGACCAAGGGTCCCTTTCCACGTGCCACAGGAATCCTGGGACTCCTATCAAGTTTCACGAGGAGTCAGGCATCGTCTCCTTTGGAGGCACTGATCTCCGCGTACCTCTGGAGTTTTCAAAGGATGTGAGGCCTCCGGTCGCGATGAGGTGGGGAACTAGGTCTTTCTCTGTGGTCTCCACAGGGGATTCAGACATCCTTTCGTCTTGAGCGATGCAAGACGAGCCTGCATTCAAGTCACTGCAGGGATATCCGGCCTTATTTCGAGTCAGGGCATCGCGGTGTCCATTCCACTTGAGGCCGCAAACTCAGGGTCCCTCTCACATACCTAGAGCTGAGAGAAGCCTCCTCTTGAGGTGCTTGTGGTAAGGTGGTATTCCTCTGGAGTCGAAGCCAGGGACTAACCTCTCATCTCGAGTTGATTTTTGGTCCACGGAGCTCTTTCGTGTTGCTACAGTGAACTCAGGATCCCTCTAGCCTTGAAACAGTGTTCTTGGGGTTTCTCTGGAGTGCCATGAACGAAATCAAGGCTCCTTTCATGTGTGATGTGCAACACGGAATTGCTCTGCACGCAGTGCAGGGGAATCGGGCCTCATCTCGCTGTGAGGGGGAAGTCTCATGGTTTTTCTCTAGTTGCGGCGGGAACCTGGGGTATATTCTCGAATTAGGACGGGGATGGCCCTTCCAACCACGTGTTTGTTCAGCGACGTCAGGACTCCTGCCTAGTTGCGAGGGTCAACTCGGGATTCTCCTCGAGGCTTTGCAGGGCAATTGGGACGCCTCTCCAGCTGAGGCGGGAGACCAAGGGTCCCTTTCCACGTGCACAGGAATTCTGGGACTCCTATCAAGTTTCACGAGGAGTCAGGCATAGTCTCCTTTGGAGGCACTGATCTCCGCGTACCTCTAGAGTTTTCAAAGGATGTGAGGCCTCCATTCGCGATGAGGTGGGGAAGTACGTCTTTCTCTGTGGTCTCCACAGGGGATTCAGACATCCTTTCGTCTTGGGAGATGCAAGACGAGCCTGCATTCAAGTCACTGCAGGGATATCCGGCCTTATTTCGAGTCAGGGCATAGCGGTGTCCATTCCACTTGAGGCCGCAAACTCAGGGTCCCTCTCACATACCTAGAGCTGAGAGAAGCCTCCTCTTGAGGTGCTTGTGGTAAGGTGGTATTCCTCTGGAGTCAAAGCCAGGGACTAACCTCTAATCTCGAGTTGATTTTTGGTCCATGGAGCTCTTTCGTGTTGCTACAGTGACCTCAGGATCCCTCTAGCCTTGAAACAGTGTTCTTGGGGTTTCTCTGGAGTGCCATCAAGGAAATCAAGGCTCCTTTCATGTGTGATGTGCAACCCGGAATTGCTCTGCACGCAGTGCAGGGGAATCGGGCCTCATCTCACGGCGAGGGGGAAGTCTCATGCTTTTTCTCGAGTTGCTGCGGGAACCTGGGGTATATTCTCGAGTTACGACGGGAATGGCCCTTCCACCCACGTGTTTCCTTAGCGACGTCAGGACTCCTGCCTAGTTGCGAGGGACAACTCGGGATTCTCCTCGAGGCTTGGCAGGGCAATTGGGACGCCTCTCCAGCTGAGGCCGGAGACCAATGGTGCCTTTCCACGTGCCACAGGAATCCTGGGACTCCTATCAAGTTTCACGAGGAGTCAGGCATCGTCTCCTTTGGAGGCACTGATCTCCGCGTACCTCTGGAGTTTTCAAAGGATGTGAGGCCTCCGGTCGCGATGAGGTGGGGAACTAGGTCTTTCTCTGTGGTCTCCACAGGGGATTCAGACAACCTTTCATCTTGGGAGATGCAAGACGAGCCTGCATTCAAGTCACTGCAGGGATATCCGGCCTTATTTCGAGTCAGGGCATCGCGGTGTCCATTCCACTTGAGGCCGCAAACTCAGGGTCCCTCTCACATACCTAGAGCTGAGAGAAGCCTCCTCTTGAGGTGCTTGTGGTAAGGTGGTATTCCTCTGGAGTCGAAGCCAGGGACTAACCTCTCATCTCGAGTTGATTTTTGGTCCACGGAGATCTTTCCTGTTGCTACAGTGACCTCAGGATCCCTCTAGCCTTGAAACAGTGTTCTTGGGGTTTCTCTGGAGTGCCATCAAGGAAATCAAGGCTCCTTTCATGTGTGATGTGCAGCACGGAATTGCTCTGCATGCAGTGTAGGGGAATCTGGCCTCATCTCGCGTTGAGGGGGAAGTCTCATGATTTTTCTCGAGTTGCGGCGGGTACCTGGGGTATATTCTCGAGTTACGATGAGGATGGCCCTTCCACCCATGTGTTTGTTCAGCGACGTCAGGACTCCTGCCTAGTTGCGAGGGACAACTCGGGATTCTCCTCGAGGTTTGGCAGGGCAATTGGGACGCCTCTCCAGTTGAGGCAGGAGACCAAGAGTCCCTTTCCACGTGCCACAGGAATCCTGGGACTCCTAGCAAGTTTCACGAGGAGTCAGGCATCGTCTCCTTTGGAGGCACTGATTTCCGCGTACCTCTGGAGTTTTCAAAGGATATGAGGCCTCCGGTCGCCATGAGGTGGGGAACTAGGTCTTTCTCTGTGGTCTCCATAGGGGATGCAGACATCCTTTCGTCTTGGGAGATGCAAGACGAGCCTGCATTCTAGTCACTGCAGGGATATGCGGCCTTATTTCGAGTCAGGGCATAGCGGTATCCATTCCACTTGAGGCTGCAATCTCAGGGTCCCTCTCACATACCTAGAGCTGAGAGAAGCCTCCTCCTGAGGTGCTTCTGGTAAGGTGGTAGTCCTCTGGAGTCGAAGCCAGGGACTAACCCCTCATCTCGAGTTGATTTTTGGTCCACGGAGCTCTTTCGTGTTACTACAGTGACCTCAGGATCCCTCTAGCCTTGAAACAGAGTTCTTGGGGTATCTCTGGAGTGGAATCAAGGAAATCAAGTCCTCTTTCATGTGTGATGTGCCACAAGGAATTGCTCTGCACGCAGTGCAGGGGAATCGGGCCTCATCTCGCGGCGAGGGGGAAGTCTCATGGTTTTTCCTCGAGTTGCGGCGGTAACCTGGGGTATATTCTCGAGTTACGATGGGGATGGCCCTTCCACACACTTGTTTGTTCAGCGACGTCAGGACTCCTGCCTAGTTGCGAGGGAAATCTCGGGATTCTCCTCGAGGCTTGGCAGGGCAATTGGGACGCCTCTCCAGCTGAGGCGGGAGACCAAGGGTACCTTTCCACGTGCCACAGGAATCCTGGGACTCCTATCAAGTTTCAGAGGAGTCAGGCATCGTCTCCTTTGGAGGCACTGATCTCCGCCTACCTCTGGAGTTTTCAAAGGATGTGAGGCCTCCGGTCGCCATGAGGTGGGGAACTAGGTCTTTCTCTGCGGTCTCCACAGGGGATTCAGACATCCTTTCGTCTTGGGAGATGCAAGACGAGCCTGCATTCAAGTCACTGAAGGGATATCCGGCCTTATTTCGAGTCAGGGCATCGCGGTGTCCATTCCACTTGAGGCCGCAAACTCAGGGTCCCTCTCACTTACCTAGAGCTGAGAGAAACCTCCCCTTGACGTGGTTGTGGTAAGGTGGTAGTCCTCTGGAGTCGAAGCCAGGGACTAACCTCTCATCTCGAGTTGATTTCTGGTCCAGGGAGCTCTTTCGTGTTGCTTCAGTGACCTCAGGATCCCTCTAGCCTTGAAACAGTGTTCTTGGGGTTTCTCTGCAGTGCCATCAAGGAAATCAACGCTCCTTTCCTGTGTGATGTGCAACACGGCATTGCTCTGCACGCAGTCCAGGATATTGGGCCTCATTTTGCGGCGAGGGGGAAGTCTCATGGTTTTTCTCGAGTTGCGGCGGGAACCTGGGGTATAATCTCGAGTTACGACGGGGATGGCCCTTACACCCACATGTTTGTTCAGCGACGGCAGGACTCCTGCCTAGTTGCGAGGGACAACTCGGGATTCTCCTCGAGGCTTGGCAGGGCAATTGGGACGCCTCTCCAGCTGAGGCGGTAGACGAAGTGTCCCTTTCCACGTGCCACAGGAATCCTGGGACTCCCATCAGTTTCTCTAGGAGTCAGGCATCGTCTCCTTTGGAGGCACTGATCTCCTCGTACCTCTGGAGTTTTCAAAGGATGTGAGGCCTCAGGTCACGATGAGGTGGGGAACTAGGTCTTTCTCTGTGGTCTCCAAAGGGGATTCAGACAAGCTTTCGTCTTGGGAGATGCAAGACGAGCCTTCATTCAAGTCACTGCAGGGATATCCGGCCTTATTTCCCGTCAGGGCATCGCAGTGTCCATTCCACTTGAGGCCGCAAACTCAGGGTCCCTCTCACATACCTAAAGCTGCGAGAAGCCTCCTCTTGAGGTGCTTGTGGTAAGGTGGTATTCCTCTGGAGTCGAAGTTAGGGACTAACCTCTCATCTCGAGTTGATTTTTGGTCCACGGAGCTCTTTTGTGTTGCTACAGTGACCTCAGGATCCCTCTAGCCTTGAAACAGTGTTCTTGGGGTTTCTATGGATTGCCATGAAGAAAATCAAGGCTCCTTTCATGTGTGATGTGCAGCACGGAATTGCTCTGCATGCAGTGTAGGGGAATCGGGCCTCATCTCGCGTTGAGGGGGAAGTCTCATGGATTTTCTCGAGTTGCGGCGGGAACCTGGGGTATATTCTCGAGTTACGATGAGAATGGCCCTTCCACCCATGTGTTTGTTCAGCGACGTCAGGACTCCTGCCTAGCTGCGAGGGACAACTCGGGATTCTCCTCGAGGCTTGGCAGGGCAATTGGGACGCCTCTCCAGCTGAGGCGGGAGACCAAGGGTCCCTTTCCACGTGCCACAGGAATCCTGGGACTCCTATCAAGTTTCACGAGGAGTCAGGCATCGTCTCCTTTGGAGGCACTGATTTCCGCATACCTCTGGAATTTTCAAAGGATGTGAGGTCTCCGGTCGCGATGAGGTGGGGAACTAGGTCTTTCTCTGTGGTCTCCACAGGGGATTCAGACATCCTTTCGTCTTGGGAGATGCAAGACGAGCCTGCATTCCAGTCACTGCAGGGATATGCGGCCTTATTTCGAGTCAGGGCATAGCGGTGTCCATTCCACTTGAGGCTGCAATCTCAGGGTCCCTCTCACATAACTAGAGCTGAGAGAAGCCTCCTCCTGAGGTGCTTGTGGTAAGGTGGTAGCCCTCTGGAGTCGAAGCCAGGGACTAACCCCTCATCTCGAGTTGATTTTTGGTCCACGGAGCTCTTTCGTGTTGCTACAGTGACCTCAGGATCCCTCTAGCCTTGAAACAGAGTTCTTGGGGTATCTCTGGAGTGGCATCAAGGAAATCAAGTCCTCTTTCATGTGTGACGTGCCACACGGAATTGCTCTGCACGCAGTGCAGGGGAATCGGGCCTCATCTCGCGGCGAGGGGGAAGTCTCATGGATTTTCCTCGAGTTGCGGCGGTAACCTGGGGTATATTCTCGAGTTACGATGGGGATGGCCCTTCCACACACTTGTTTGTTCAGCGACGTCAGGACTCCTGCCTAGTTGCGAGGGAAATCTCGAGATTCTCCTCGAGGCTTGGCAGGGCAATTGGGACGCCTCTCCAGCTGAGGCGGGAGACCAAGGGTCCCTTTCCACGTGCAACAGGAATCCTGGGACTCCTATCAAGTTTCAGAGGAGTCAGGCATCGTCTCCTTTGGAGGCACTGATCTCCGCGTACCTCTGGAGTTTTCAAAGGATGTGAGGCCTCCGGTCGCGATGAGGTGGGGAACTAGGTCTTTCTCTGTGGTCTCCACAGGGGATTCAGACATCCTTTCGTCTTGTGAGATGCAAGACGAGCCTGCATTCAATCACTGCAGGGATATCCGGCCTTATTTCGAGTCAGGGCATAGCGGTGTTCATTCCACTTGAGGCCGCAAACTCAGGGTCCCTCTCACATACCTAGAGCTGAGAGAAGCCTCCACTTGAGGTGCTTGTGGTAAGGTGGTAGTCCTCTGGAGTCGAAGCCAGGGACTAACCTCTCATCTCGAGTTGATTCTTGGTCCACGGAGCTCTTTCGTGTTGCTACAGTGACCTCAGGATTCCTCTAGCCTTGAAACAGTGTTCTTGGGGTTTCTCTGCAGTGCCATCAAGGAAATCAAGGCTCCTTTCATGTGTGATGTGCAACACGGAATTGCTCTGCACGCAGTACAGGCGAATCGGACCTCATCTCGCGGCGAGGGGGAAGTCTAATGGTTTTTCTCGAGTTGCGGCGGGAACCTGGGGTATATTCTCGAGTTACGACAGGGATGGCCCTTCCACACACGTGTTTGTTCAGTGACATCAGAACTCCTGCCTAGTTGCGAGGGACAACTCGAGATTCTCCTCGAGGCTTTGCAGGGCAATTGGGACGCCTCTCCATCTAAGGCGGGAGACCAACGGTCCCTTTCCACGTGCCACAGGAATCCTGGGACTCCTATCAAGTTTCACGAGGAGTCAGGCATCGTCTCCTTTGGAGGCACTGATCTCCACGTACCTCTGAAGTTTTCAAAGGATGTGAGGCCTCCGGTTGCGATGAGGTGGGGAACTAGGTCTTTTTCTGTGGTCTCCACAGGGGATTCAGACATCCTTTCGTCTTGGGAGATGCAAGACGAGCCTTCATTCAAGTCACTGCAGGGATATCCGGCCTTATTTCCCGTCAGGGCATCGCAGTGTCCATTCCACTTGAGGCCGCAAACTCAGGGTCCCTCTCACATACCTAGAGCTGAGAGAAGCCTCCTCTTGAGGTGCTTGTGGTAAGGTGGTATTCCTCTGGAGTCGAAGCCAGGGACTAACCTCTCATGTCGAGTTGACTTTGGGTCCACGGAGCTCTTTCGTGTTGCTACAGTGACCTCAGGATCCCTCTAGCCTTGAAACAGTGTTCTTGGGGTTTCTCTGGAGTGCCATCAAGGAAATCAAGGCTCCTTTCATGTGTGATGTGCAACACGGAATTGCTCTGCACGCAGTGTAGGGGAATTGGGCCTCATCTCGCGGCGAGGGGGAAGTCTCATGGTTTTTCTCGAGTTGCTGCGGGAACCTGGGCTATATTATCGAGTTACGATGGGGAAGGCCCTTCCACCCACGTGTTTTTTCAGCGACGTCAGGACTCATGCCTAGTTGCGTGGGACAACTCGGGATTCTCCTCGAGGCTTGGCAGGGCAATTAGGACGCCTCTCCAGCTAAGGCGGGAGACCAAGGGTTCCTTTCGACGCGCCACAGGAATGCTGGGACTCCTATCAAGTTTGACGAGGAGTCAGGCATTGGCTCCTTTCGAGGCACTGATCTCCGCGTATCTCTGGAGTTTTCAAAGGATGTGAGGCCTCCAGTCGCGATGAGGTGGGGAACTAGGTCATTCTCTGTGGTCTCCACAGGGGATTCAGACATCCTTTCATCTTGGGAGATGCAAGACGAGCCTACATTCAAGTCACTGCAGGGATATCCGGCCTATTTCGAGTCAGGGCATCGCGGTGTCCATTCCACTTGAGGCCGCAAACTCAGGGTCCCTCTCACATACCTAAAGCTGCGAGAAGCCTCCTCTTGAGGTGCTTGTGGTAATGTGGTATTCCTCTGGAGTCGATGTTAGGGACTAACCTCTCATCTCGAGTTGATTTTTGGTCCACGGAGCTCTTTTGTGTTGCTACAGTGACCTCAGGATCCCTCTAGCCTTGAAACAGTGTTCTTGGGGTTTCTATGGATTGCCATGAAGAAAATCAAGGCTCCTTTCATGTGTGATGTGCAGCACGGAATTGCTCTGCATGCAGTGTAGGGGAACCGGGCCTCATCTCGCGTTGAGGGGGAAGTCTCATGGTTTTTCTCGAGTTGCGGCGGGAACCTGGGGTATATTCTCGAGTTACGATGAGGATGGCCCTTCCACCCATGTGTTTGTTCAGCGACGTCAGGACTCCTGCCTAGCTGCGAGGGACAACTCGGGATTCTCCTCGAGGCTTGGCAGGGCAATTGGGACGCCTCTCCAGCTGAGGCGGGAGACCAAGTGTCCCTTTCCACGTGCCACAGGAATCCTGGGACTCCTATCAAGTTTCACGAGGAGTCAGGCATCGTCTCCTTTGGAGGCACTGATTTCCGCATACCTCTGGAATTTTCATAGGATGTGAGGTCTCCAGTCGCGATGAAGTGGGGAACTAGGTCTTTCTCTGTGGTCTCCACAGAGGATTCAGACATCCTTTCGTCTTGGGAGATGCAAGACGAGCCTGCATTCTAGTCACTGCAGGGATATGCGGCCTTATTTCGAGTCAGGGCATAGCGGTGTCCATTCCACTTGAGGCTGCAATCTCAGGGTCCCTCTCACATACCTAGAGCTGAGAGAAGCCTCCTCCTGAGGTGCTTGTGGTAAGGTGGTAGCCCTCTGGAGTCGAAGCCAGGGACTAACCCCTCATCTCGAGTTGATTGTTGGTCCACGGAGCTCTTTCGTGTTGCTACAGTGACCTCAGGATCCCTCTAGCCTTGAAACAGAGTTCTTGGGGTATCTCTGGAGTGGCATCAAGGAAATCAAGTCCTCTTTCATGTGTGACGTGCCACACGGAATTGCTCTGCACGCAGTGCAGGGGAATCGGGCCTCATCTCGCGGCGAGGGGGAAGTCTCATGGTTTTTCCTCGAGTTGCGGCGGTAACCTGGGGTATATTCTCGAGTTACGATGGGGATGGCCCTTCCACACACTTGTTTGTTCAGCGACGTCAGGACTCCTGCCTAGTTGCGAGGGAAATCTCGGGATTCTCCTCGAGGCTTGGCAGGGCAATTGGGACGCCTCTCCAGCTGAGGCGGGAGACCAAGGGTCCCTTTCCACGTGCCACAGGAATCCTGGGACTCCTATCAAGTTTCAGAGGAGTCAGGCATCGTCTCCTTTGGAGGCACTGATCTCCGCCTACCTCTGGAGTTTTCAAAGGATGTGAGGCCTCCGGTCGCGATGAGGTGGGGAACTAGGTCTTTCTCTGTGGTCTCCACAGGGGATTCAGACATCCTTTCGTCTTGTGAGATGCAAGACGAGCCTGCATTCAAGTCACTGCAGGGATATCCGGCCTTATTTCGAGTCAGGGCATAGCGGTGTTCATTCCACTTGAGGCCGCAAACTCAGGGTCCCTCTCACATACCTAGAGCTGAGAGAAGCCTACTCTTGAGGTGCTTGTGGTAAGGTGGTAGTCCTCTGGAGTCGAAGCCAGGGACTAACCTCTCATCTCGAGTTGATTCTTGGTCCACGGAGCTCTTTCGTGTTGCTACAGTGACCTCAGGATGCCTCTAGCCTTGAAACAGTGTTCTTGGGGTTTCTCTGCAGTGCCATCAAGGAAATCAAGGCTCCTTTCATGTGTGATGTGCAAGACGGTGTTGCTCTGCACGCAGTGCAGGGGAATCGGGCCTCATCTCGCGGCGAGGGGGAAGTCTCATGGTTTTTCTCGAGTTGCGGCGGGAACCTGGGGTATATTCTCGAGTTACGACGGGGATGGCCTTTCCACACACGTGTTTGTTCAGCGGTGTCAGGACTCCTGCCTAGTTGCGAGGGACAACTCGGGATTCTCCTCGAGGCTTGGCAGGGCAATTGGGACGCCTCTCCAGCTGAGGCCGGAGACCAAGGGTCCCTTTCCACGTGCCACAGTAATCCTGGGAATCCTATCAAGTTTCACGAGGAGTCAGGCATCGTCTCCTTTGGAGGCACTTATCTCCGCGTGCCTCTGGAGTTTTCAAAGGATGTGAGGCCTCCGGTCGCGATGAGGTGGGTAACTAGGTCTTTCTCTGTGGTCTGCACAGGGGATTCAGACATCTTTTCGTCTTGGGAGATGCAAGACGAGCCTGCATTCAAGTCACTGCAGGGATATCCGGCCTTATTTCGAGTCAGGGCATCGCAGTGTCCATTCCACTTGAGGCCGCAAAATCAGGGTCCCTCTCACATACCTAGAGCTGAGAGAAGTCTCCTCTTGAGGTGCTTGTGGTAAGGTGGTATTCCTCTGGAGTCGAAGCCAGGGACTAACCTCTCATCTCGAGTTGATTGTTGGTCCACGGAGCTCTTTCGTGTTGCTACAGTGACCTCAGGATCCCTCTAGCCTTGAAACAGAGTTCTTGGGGTATCTCTGGAGTGGCATCAAGGAAATCAAGTCCTCTTTCATGTGTGACGTGCCACACGGAATTGCTCTGCACGCAGTGCAGGGGAATCGGGCCTCATCTCGCGGCCAGGGGGAAGTCTCATGGTTTTTCCTCGAGTTGCGGCGGTAACCTGGGGTATATTCTCGAGTTACGATGGGGATGGCCCTTCCACACACTTGTTTGTTCAGCGACGTCAGGACTCCTGCCTAGTTGCGAGGGAAATCTCGGGATTCTCCTCGAGGCTTGGCAGGGCAATTGGGACGCCTCTCCAGCTGAGGCGGGAGACCAACGGTCCCTTTCCACGTGCCACAGGAATCCTGGGACTCCTATCAAGTTTCAGAGGAGTCAGGCATCGTCTCCTTTGGAGGCACTGATCTCCGCCTACCTCTGGAGTTTTCAAAGGATGTGAGGCCTCCGGTCGCGATGAGGTGGGGAACTAGGTCTTTCTCTGTGGTCTCCACAGGGGATTCAGACATCCTTTCGTCTTGTGAGATGCAAGACGAGCCTGCATTCAATCACTGCAGGGATATCCGGCCTTATTTCGAGTCAGGGCATAGCGGTGTTCATTCCACTTGAGGCCGCAAACTCAGGGTCCCTCTCACATACCTAGAGCTGAGAGAAGCCTACTCTTGAGGTGCTTGTGGTAAGGTGGTAGTCCTCTGGAGTCGAAGCCAGGGACTAACCTCTCATCTCGAGTTGATTCTTGGTCCACGGAGCTCTTTCGTGTTGCTACAGTGACCTCAGGATGCCTCTAGCCTTGAAACAGTGTTCTTGGGGTTTCTCTGCAGTGCCATCAAGGAAATCAAGGCTCCTTTCATGTGTGATGTGCAAGACGGTGTTGCTCTGCACGCAGTGCAGGGGAATCGGGCCTCATCTCGCGGCGAGGGGGAAGTCTCATGGTTTTTCTCGAGTTGCGGCGGGAACCTGGGGTATATTCTCGAGTTACGACGGGGATGGCCTTTCCACACACGTGTTTGTTCAGCGGTGTCAGGACTCCTGCCTAGTTGCGAGGGACAACTCGGGATTCTCCTCGAGGCTTGGCAGGGCAATTGGGACGCCTCTCCAGCTGACGCCGGAGACCAAGGGTCCCTTTCCACGTGCCACAGTAATCCTGGGAATCCTATCAAGTTTCACGAGGAGTCAGGCATCGTCTCCTTTGGAGGCACTTATCTCCGCGTGCCTCTGGAGTTTTCAAAGGATGTGAGGCCTCCGGTCGCGATGAGGTGGGTAACTAGGTCTTTCTCTGTGGTCTGCACAGGGGATTCAGACATCTTTTCGTCTTGGGAGATGCAAGACGAGCCTGCATTCAAGTCACTGCAGGGATATCCGGCCTTATTTCGAGTCAGGGCATCGCAGTGTCCATTCCACTTGAGGCCGCAAAATCAGGGTCCCTCTCACATACCTAGAGCTGAGAGAAGTCTCCTCTTGAGGTGCTTGTGGTAAGGTGGTATTCCTCTGGAGTCGAAGCCAGGGACTAACCTCTCATCTCGAGTTGATTTCTGGTCCACGGAGCTCTTTCGTGTGGCTACAATGACCTCAGGATCCCTCTAGCCTTGAAACAGTATTCTTGGGGTTTCTCTGGAGTGCCATCAAGGAAATCAAGGCTCCTTTCATGTTTCATGTGCAACACGGAATTGCTCTGCACGCAGTGCAGGGAATCGGGCCTCATCTCGCAGCGAGGGGGAAGTCTCATGGTTTTTCTCGAGTTGCGGCGGGAACCTGGGGTATATTCTCGAGTTACGACGGGGATGGCCCTTCCACACACGTGTTTGTTCAGCAACGTCAGGACTCCTGCCTAGTTGTGAGGGACAATTCGGGATTCTCCTCGAGGCTTGGCAGGGCAATTGGGACGCCTCTCCAGCTGAGGCGGGAGACCAAGTGTCCCTTTCCACGTGCCACAGGAATCCTGGGACTCCTATCAAGTTTCACGAGGAGTCAGGCATCGTCTCCTTTGGAGGCACTGATTTCCGCATACCTCTGGAATTTTCATAGGATGTGAGGTCTCCAGTCGCGATGAAGTGGGGAACTAGGTCTTTCTCTGTGGTCTCCACAGAGGATTCAGACATCCTTTCGTCTTGGGAGATGCAAGACGAGCCTGCATTCTAGTCACTGCAGGGATATGCGGCCTTATTTCGAGTCAGGGCATAGCGGTGTCCATTCCACTTGAGGCTGCAATCTCAGGGTCCCTCTCACATACCTAGAGCTGAGAGAAGCCTCCTCCTGAGGTGCTTGTGGTAAGGTGGTAGCCCTCTGGAGTCGAAGCCAGGGACTAACCCCTCATCTCGAGTTGATTTTTGGTCCACGGAGCTCTTTCGTGTTGCTACAGTAACCTCAGGATCCCTCTAGCCTTGAAACAGAGTTCTTGGGGTATCTCTGGAGTGGCATCAAGGAAATCAAGTCCTCTTTCATGTGTGACGTGCCACACGGAATTGCTCTGCACGCAGTGCAGGGGAATCGGGCCTCATCTCGCGGCCAGGGGGAAGTCTCATGGTTTTTCCTCGAGTTGCGGCGGTAACCTGGGGTATATTCTCGAGTTACGATGGGGATGGCCCTTCCACACACGTGTTTGTTCAGCGACGTCAGGACTCCTGCCTAGTTGCGAGGGAAATCTCGGGATTCTCCTCGAGGCTTGGCAGGGCAATTGGGACGCCTCTCCAGCTGAGGCGGGAGACCAAGGGTCCCTTTCCACGTGCCACAGGAATCCTGGGACTCCTATCAAGTTTCAGAGGAGTCAGGCATCGTCTCCTTTGGAGGCACTGATCTCCGCCTACCTCTGGAGTTTTCAAAGGATGTGAGGCCTCCGGTCGCGATGAGGTGGGGAACTAGGTCTTTCTCTGTGGTCTCCACAGGGGATTCAGACATCCTTTCGTCTTGTGAGATGCAAGACGAGCCTGCATTCAATCACTGCAGGGATATCCGGCCTTATTTCGAGTCAGGGCATAGCGGTGTTCATTCCACTTGAGGCCGCAAACTCAGGGTCCCTCTCACATACCTAGAGCTGAGAGAAGCCTACTCTTGAGGTGCTTGTGGTAAGGTGGTATTCCTCTGGAGTCGAAGCCAGGGACTAACCTCTCATCTCGAGTTGATTCTTGGTCCACGGAGCTCTTTCGTGTTGCTACAGTGACCTCAGGATGCCTCTAGCCTTGAAACAGTGTTCTTGGGGTTTCTCTGCAGTGCCATCAAGGAAATCAAGGCTCCTTTCATGTGTGATGTGCAAGACGGTGTTGCTCTGCACGCAGTGCAGGGGAATCGGGCCTCATCTCGCGGCGAGGGGGAAGTCTCATGGTTTTTCTCGAGTTGCGGCGGGAACCTGGGGTATATTCTCGAGTTACGACGGGGATGGCCTTTCCACACACGTGTTTGTTCAGCGGTGTCAGGACTCCTGCCTAGTTGCGAGGGTCAACTCGGGATTCTCCTCGAGGCTTGGCAGGGCAATTGGGACGCCTCTCCAGCTGAGGCCGGAGACCAAGGGTCCCTTTCCACGTGCCACAGTAATCCTGGGAATCCTATCAAGTTTCACGAGGAGTCAGGCATCGTCTCCTTTGGAGGCACTTATCTCCGCGTGCCTCTGGAGTTTTCAAAGGATGTGAGGCCTCCGGTCGCGATGAGGTGGGTAACTAGGTCTTTCTCTGTGGTCTGCACAGGGGATTCAGACATCTTTTCGTCTTGGGAGATGCAAGACGAGCCTGCATTCAAGTCACTGCAGGGATATCCGGCCTTATTTCGAGTCAGGGCATCGCAGTGTCCATTCCACTTGAGGCCGCAAAATCAGGGTCCCTCTCACATACCTAGAGCTGAGAGAAGTCTCCTCTTGAGGTGCTTGTGGTAAGGTGGTATTCCTCTGGAGTCGAAGCCAGGGACTAACCTCTCATCTCGAGTTGATTTCTGGTCCACGGAGCTCTTTCGTGTGGCTACAATGACCTCAGGATCCCTCTAGCCTTGAAACAGTATTCTTGGGGTTTCTCTGGAGTGCCATCAAGGAAATCAAGGCTCCTTTCATGTTTCATGTGCAACACGGAATTGCTCTGCACGCAGTGCAGGGAATCGGGCCTCATCTCGCAGCGAGGGGGAAGTCTCATGGTTTTTCTCGAGTTGCGGCGGGAACCTGGGGTATATTCTCGAGTTACGACGGGGATGGCCCTTCCACACACGTGTTTGTTCAGCAACGTCAGGACTCCTGCCTAGTTGTGAGGGACAATTCGGGATTCTCCTCGAGGCTTGGCAGGGCAATTGTGACACCTCTCCAGCTGAGGCGGGAGACCAAGGGTCCCTTCCCACATGCCACAGGAATCCTGGGACTCCTATCAAGTTTCATGAGGAGTCAGGCATCGTCTCCTTTGGAGGCACTGATCGCCGCGTACTTCCGGAGTTTTCAAAGGATATGAGGCATCCGGTCGCGATGAGGTGGGGAACTAGGTTTTTCTCTGTGGTCTCCACAGAGGATTCAAACATCCTTTCGTCTTGGGAGATGCAAGACGAGCCTGCATTTATGTCAATGCGGGGTTATCCGGCCTTATTTCGAGTCAGGGCATGGCGGTGTCCATTCCACTTGAGGCTGCAATCTCAGGATCCCTCTCACGTACCTAAACCTGCGAGAAGCCTCCTCTTGAGGTGCTTCTGTTTAAGTGGTATTCCTCTGGAGTCGAAGTTAGGGACTAACATCTCATATCGAGATGATTTTTGGTCCACAGCGTTCTTTCTTGTTGCTACAGTGACCTCAGGATCCCTCTAGCCTTGAAACAGTGTTCTTGGGGTTTCTCTGGAGTGCCATGAACGAAATCAAGGCTCCTTTCATGTGTGATGTGCAACACGGAATTGCTCTGCACGCAGTGCAGGGGAATCGGGCCTCATCTCGCGGCCAGGGGGAAGTCTAATGGTTTTTCTCGAGTTGCGGCGGGAACCTGGGGTATATTCTCGAGTTACGACAGGGATGGCCCTTCCACACACGTGTTTGTTCAGTGACATCAGAACTCCTGCCTAGTTGCGAGGGACAACTCGAGATTCTCCTCGAGGCTTTGCAGGGCAATTGGGACACCTCTCCAGCTGAGGCGGGAGACCAACGGTCCCTTTCCACGTGCCACAGGAATCCTGGGACTCCTATCAAGTTTCACGAGGAGTCAGGCATCGTCTCCTTTGGAGGCACTGATCTCCACGTACCTCTGAAGTTTTCAAACGATGTGAGGCCTCCGGTTGCGATGAGGTGGGGAACTAGGTCTTTCTCTGTGGTCTCCACAGGGGATTCAGACATCCTTTCTTCTTGGGAGATGCAAGACGAGCCGTCATTCAAGTCACTGCAGGGATATCCGGCCTTATTTCCCGTCAGGGCATCGCAGTGTCCATTCCATTTGAGGCCGCAAACTCAGGGTCCCTCTCACATACCTAGAGCTGAGAGAAGCCTCCTCTTGAGGTGCTTGTGTTAAGGTGGTATTCCTCTGGAGTCGAAGCCAGGGACTAACCTCTCATCTCGAGTTGACTTTGGGTCCACGGAGCTCTTTCGTGTTGCTACAGTGACCTCAGGATCCCTCTAGCCTTGAAACAGTGTTCTTGGGTTTTCTCTAGAGTGCCATCAAGGAAATCAAGGCTCCTTTCATGTGTGATGTGCAACACGGAATTGCTCTGCACGCAGTGCAGGGGAATCGGGCCTCATCTCGCGGCGAGGGGGAAGTCTCATGGTTTTTCTCGAGTGGCGGCGGGAACCTGGGCTGTATTATCGAGTTACGATGGGGATGGCCCTTCCACCCACGTGTTTGTTCAGCGACGTCAGGACTCCTGCCTAGTTGCGTGGGACAACTCGGGATTCTCCTCGAGGCTTGGCAGGGCAATTGGAACGCCTCTCCAGCTGAGGCGGGAGACCAAGGGTTCCTTTCCATGCGCCACAGGAATCCTGGGACTCCTATCAAGTTTGACGAGGAGTCAGGCATTGGCTCCTTTCGAGGCACTGATCTCCGCGTACCTCTGGAGTTTTCAAAGGATGTGAGGCCTCCGGTCGTGATGAGGTGGGGAACTAGGTCATTCTCTGTGGTCTCCACAGGGGATTCAGACATCCTTTCATCTTGGGAGATGCAAGACGAGCCTACATTCAAGTCACTGCAGGGATATCCGGCCTTATTTCGAGTCAGGGCATTGCGGTGTCCATTCCACTTGAGGCCGCAAACTCAGGGTCCCTCTCACATACCTAAAGCTGCGAGAAGCCTCCTCTTGAGGTGCTTGTGGTAAGGTGGTATTCCTCTGTAGTCGAAGTTAGGGACTAACCTTTCATCTTGAGTTGATTTTTGGTCCACGGAGCTCTTTTGTGTTGCTACAGTGACCTCAGGATCCCTCTAGCCTTGAAACAGTGTTCTTGGGGTTTCTATGGATTGCCATGAAGGAAATCAAGGCTCCTTTCATGTGTGATGTGCAGCACGGAATTGCTCTGCATGCAGTGTAGGGGAATCGGGCCTCATCTCGCGTTGAGGGGGAAGTCTCATGGTTTTTCTCGAGTTGCGGCGGGAACCTGGGGTATATTCTCGAGTTACGATGAGGATGGCCCTTCCACCCATGTGTTTGTTCAGCGACGTCAGGACTCCTGCCTTGTTGCGAGGGACAACTCGGGATTCTCCTCGAGGGTTGGCAGGGCAATTGGGACGCCTCTCCAGCTGAGGCGGTAGACCAAAGGTCCCTTTCCACGTGCCACAGGATTCCTGGGACTCCTATCAAGTTTCACGAGGAGTCAGGCATCGTCTCCTTTGGAGGCACTGAAATCCGCATTCCTCTGGAATTTTCAAAGGATGTGAGGCCTCCGGTCGCGATGAGGTGGGGAACTAGGTCTTTCTCTGTGGTCTCCACAGGGGATGCAGACATCCTTTCGTCTTGGGAGATGAAGACAAGCCTGCATTCTAGTCACTGCAGGGATATGCGGCCTTATTTCGAGTCAGGGCATCGCGGTGTCCATTCCACTTGAGGCTGCAATCTCAGGGTCCCTCTCACATACCTAGAGCTGAGAGAAGCCTCCTCCTGAGGTGCTTGTGGTAAGGTGGTAGTCCTCTGGAGTCGAAGCAAGGGACTAACCTCTCATCTCGAGTTGATTTTTGGTCCACGGAGCTCTTTCGTGTTGCTACAGTGACCTCAGGATCCCTCTAGCCTTGAAACAGAGTTCTTGGGTTATCTCTGGAGTGGCATCAAGGAAATCAAGTCCTCTTTCATGTGTGATGTGCCACACGGAATTGCTCTGCACGCAGTGCAGGGGAATCCGGCCTCATCTCGTTTCGAGGGGGAAGTCTCATGGTTTTTCCTCGAGTTGCGGCGGTAACCTGGGGTATATTCTCGAGTTACAATGGGGATGGCCCTTCCACACACTTGTTTGCTCAGCGACGTCAGGACTCCTGCCTAGTTGCGAGGGAAATCTCGGGATTCTCCTCGAGGCTTGGCAGGGCAATTGGGACGCCTCTCCAGCTGAGGCGGGAGACCAAGGGTCCCTTTCCACGTGCCACAGGAATCCTGGGACTCCTATCAAGTTTCAGAGGAGTCAGGCATCGTCTCCTTTGGAGGCACTGATCTCCGCCTACCTCTGGAGTTTTCAAAGGATGTGAGGCCTCCGGTCGCGATGAGGTGGAGAACTAGGTCTTTCTCTGTGGTCTCCACAGGGGATTCAGACATCCTTTCGTCTTGTGAGATGCAAGACGAGCCTACATTCAAGTCACTGCAGGGATATCCGGCCTTATTTCGAGTCAGGGCATAGCGGTGTTCATTCCACTTGAGGCCGCAAACTCAGGGTCCCTCTCACATACCTAGAGCTGAGAGAAGCCTCCTCTTGAGGTGCTTTTGGTAAGGTGGTATTCCTCTGGAGTCGAAGCCAGCGACTAACCTCTAATCTCGAGTTGATTTTTGGTCCACGGAGCCCTTTCGTGTTGCTACAGTGACCTCAGGATCCCTCTAGCCTTGAAACAGTGTTCTTGGGGTTTCTCTGGAGTGCCATCAAGGAAATCAAGGCTCCTTTCATGTGTGATGTGCAGCACGGAATTGCTCTGCATGCAGTGTAGGGGAATCGGGCCTCATCTCGCGGCGAGGGGGAAGTCTCATGGTTTTTCTCGAGTTGCGGCGGGAACCTGGGGTATATTCTCGAATTACGATGGGGATGGCCCTTCCACCCACGGGTTTGTTCAGCAACGTCAGGACTCCTGCCTAGTTGCGCGGGACAACTCGGGATTCTCCTCGAGGCTTGGCAGGGCAATTGGGACACCTCTCCAGCTGAGGCGGGAGACCAAGGGTCCCTTTCCACGTGCCACAGGAATCCTGGGACTCCTATCAAGTTTCACGAGGAGTCAGGCATCGTCTCCTTTGGAGGCACTGATTTCCGCATATCTCTGGAATTTTCAAAGGATGTGAGGCCTCCGGTCGCGATGAGGTGGGGAACTAGGTCTTTCTCTGTGGTCTCCACAGGGGATTCAGACATCCTTTCGTCTTGGGAGATGCAAGACGAGCCTGCATTCTAGTCACTGCAGGGATATCCGGCCTTATTTCGAGTCAGGGCATCGCGGTGTCCATTTCACTTGAGGCTGCAATCTCAGGGTCCCTCTCACATACCTAGAGCTGAGAGAAGCCTCCTCTTGAGGTGCTTGTGGTAAGGTGGTATTCCTCTGGAGTCGAAGCCAGGGACTAACCTCTCATCTCGAGTTGATTCTTGGTCCACGGAGCTCTTTCGTGTTGCTACAGTGACCACACGATCCCTCTAGCCTTGAGACAGTGTTCTTGGGTTTTCTCTGGAGTGCCATCAAGGAAATCAAGGCTCCTTTCATGTGTGATGTGCAACACGGAACTGCTCTGCACGCAGTGCAGGGGAATCGGGCCTCATCTCCCGGCGAGGGGGAAGTCTCATGGTTTTTCTCGAGTTGCGGCGGGAACCTGGGCTATATTATCGAGTTAAGATGGGGATGGCCCATTTACCAAGTGTTTGTTCAGCGACGTCAGGACTCCTGCCTAGTTGCGAGGGACAACTCGGGATTCTCCTCGAAGCTTGGCAGGGCAATTGGGACGTCTCTCCAGCTGAGGCGGGAGACCAAGGGTCCCTTTCCACGTGCCACAGCAATCCTGGGACTCCTTTCAACTTTCCCGAGGAGTCAGGCATCCTCTCCTTTGGAGGCACTGATCTCCGCGTACCTCTGGAGTTTTCAAAGGATGTGAGGCCTCCGGTCGCGATGAGGTGGGGAACTAGGTCTTTCTCTGTGGTCTCCACAGGGGATTCAGACATCCTTTCATCTTGGGAGATGCAAGACGAGCCTGCATTCAAGTCACTGCAGGGATATCCGGCCTTATTTCGAGTCAGGGCATCGCGGTGTCCATTTCACTTGAGGCTGCAATCTCAGGGTCCCTCTCACATACCTAAAGCTGAGAGAAGCCTCCTCTTGAGGTGCTTGTGGTAAGGTGGTATTCCTCTGGAGTCGAAGCCAGGGACTAACCTCTCATCTCGAGTTGATTCTTGGTCCACGGAGCTCTTTCGTGTTGCTACAGTGACCTCAGGATCCCTCTAGCCTTGAAACAGTGTTCTTGGGGTTTCTCTGGAGTGCCATGAACGAAATCAAGGCTCCTTTCATGTGTGATGTGCAACACGGAATTGCTCTGCACGCAGTGCAGGGGAATCGGCCCTCATCTCGCGGCGAGGGGGAAGTCTCATGGTTTTTCTCGAGTTGCGGCGGGAACCTGGGGTATATTCTCGAGTTACGACAGGGATGGCCCTTCCACACACGTGTTTGTTCAGTGACATCAGAACTCCTGCCTAGTTGCGAAGGACAACTCGAGATTCTCCTCGTGGCTTTGCAGGGCAATTGGGACGCCTCTCCAGCTGAGGCGGGAGACCAACGGTCCCTTTCCACGTGCAACAGGAATCCTGGGACTCCTATCAAGTTTCAGAGGAGTCAGGCATCGTCTCCTTTGGAGGCACTGATCTCCGCCTACCTCTGGAGTTTTCAAAGGATGTGAGGCCTCCGGTCGCGATGAGGTGGGGAACTAGGTCTTTCTCTGTGGTCTCCACAGGGGATTCAGACATCCTTTCGTCTTGGGAGATGCAAGACGAGCCTGCATTCAAGTCACTGCAGGGATATCCGGCCTTATTTTGAGTCAGGGCATAGCGGTGTTCATTCCACTTGAGGCCGCAAACTCAGGGTCCCTCTCACATACCTAGAGCTGAGAGAAGCCTCCTCTTGAGGTGCTTGTGGTAAGGTGGTAGTCCTCTGGAGTCGAAGCCAGGGACTAACCTCTCATCTCGAGTTGATTCTTGGTCCACGGAGCTCTTTCGTGTTGCTACAGTGACCTCAGGATGCCTCTAGCCTTGAAACAGTGTTCTTGGGGTTTCTCTGCAGTGCCATCAAGGAAATCAAGGCTCCTTTCATGTGTGATGTGCAACACGGAATTGCTTTGCACGCAGTGCAGGGGAATCGGGCCTCATCTCGCGGCGAGGGGAAAGTCTCATGGTTTTTCTCGAGTTGCGGCGGGAACCTGGGGTATATTCTCTAATTAGGACGGGGATAGCCCTTCCACCCACGTGTTTGTTCAGCGACGTCAGGACTCCTGTCTAGTTGCGAGGGTCAACTCGGGATTCTCCTCGAGGCTTCGCAGGGCAATTGGGACGCCTCTCCAGCTGAGGCGGGAGACCAACGGTCCCTTTCCACGTGCCACAGGAATCCTGGGACTCCTATCAAGTTTCACGAGGAGTCAGGCTTCGTCTCCTTTGGAGGCACTGATCTCCGTGTACCTCTGGAGTTTTCAAAGGATGTGAGGCCTCCGGTCGCGATGAGGTGGGGAACTAGGTCTTTCTCTGTGGTCTCCACAGGGGATTCAGACATCCTTTCGTCTTGAGCGATGCAAGACGAGCCTGCATTCAAGTCACTGCAGGGATATCCGGCCTTATTTCGAGTCAGGGCATCGCGGTGTCCATTCCACTTGAGGCCGCAAACTCAGGGTCCCTCTCACATACCTAGAGCTGAGTGAAGCCTTCTTTTGTGGTGCTTGTGGTAAGGTGGTATTCCTCTGGAGTCGAAGCCAGGGACTAACCTCTCATCTCGAGTTGATTTTTGGTCCACGGAGCTCTTTCGTGTTGCTACAGTGACCTCAGGATCCCTCTAGCCTTGAAACAGTGTTCTTGGGGTTTCTCTGGAGTGCCATCAAGGAAATCAAGGCTCCTTTCATGTGTGATGTGCAACACGGAATTGCTCTGCACGCAGTGCAGGGGAATCGGGCCTCATCTCGCTGTGAGGGGGAAGTCTCATGGTTTTTCTCTAGTTGCGGCGGGAACCTGGGGTATATTCTCGAATTAGGACGGGGATGGCCCTTCCAACCACGTGTTTGTTCAGCGACGTCAGGACTCCTGCCTAGTTGCGAGGGTCAACTCGGGATTCTCCTCGAGGCTTTGCAGGGCAATTGGGACGCCTCTCCAGCTGAGGCGGGAGACCAAGGGTCCCTTTCCACGTGCACAGGAATTCTGGGACTCCTATCAAGTTTCACGAGGAGTCAGGCATAGTCTCCTTTGGAGGCACTGATCTCCGCGTACCTCTGAAGTTTTCAAAGGATGTGAGGCCTCCGTTCGCGATGAGGTGGGGAAGTAGGTCTTTCTCTGTGGTCTCCACAGGGGATTCAGACATCCTTTCGTCTTGGGAGATGCAAGACGAGCCTGCATTCAAGTCACTGCAGGGATATCCGGCCTTATTTCGAGTCAGGGCATAGCGGTGTCCATTCCACTTGAGGCCGCAAACTCAGGGTCCCTCACACATACCTAGAGCTGAGAGAAGCCTCCTCTTGAGGTGCTTGTGGTAAGGTGGTATTCCTCTGGAGTCCAAGCCAGGGACTAACCTCTAATCTCGAGTTGATTTTTGGTCCATGGAGCTCTTTCGTGTTGCTACAGTGACCTCAGGATCCCTCTAGCCTTGAAACAGTGTTCTTGGGGTTTCTCTGGAGTGCCATCAAGGAGATCAAGGCTCCTTTCATGTGTGATGTGCAACCCGGAATTGCTCTGCACGCAGTGCAGGGGAATCGGGCCTCATCTCACGGCGAGGGGGAAGTCTCATGGTTTTTCTCGAGTTGCGGCGGGAACCTGGGGTATATTCTCGAGTTACGACGGGAATGGCCCTTCCACCCACGTGTTTCCTTAGCGACGTCAGGACTCCTGCCTAGTTGCGAGGGACAACTCGGGATTCTCCTCGAGGCTTGGCAGGGCAATTGGGACGCCTCTCCAGCTGAGGCCGGAGACCAATGGTGCCTTTCCACGTGCCACAGGAATCCTGGGACTCCTATCAAGTTTCACGAGGAGTCAGGCATCGTCTCCTTTGGAGGCACTGATCTCCGCGTACCTCTGGAGTTTTCAAAGGATGTGAGGCCTCCGGTCGCGATGAGGTGGGGAACTAGGTCTTTCTCTGTGGTCTCCACAGGGGATTCAGACAACCTTTCATCTTGGGAGATGCAAGACGAGCCTGCATTCAAGTCACTGCAGGGATATCCGGCCTTATTTCGAGTCAGGGCATCGCGGTGTCCATTCCACTTGAGGCCGCAAACTCAGGGTCCCTCTCACATACCTAGAGCTTAGAGAAGCCTCCTCTTGAGGTGCTTGTGGTAAGGTGGTATTCCTCTGGAGTCGAAGCCAGGGACTAACCTCTCATCTCGAGTTGATTTTTGGTCCACGGAGATCTTTCCTGTTGCTACAGTGACCTCAGGATCCCTCTAGCCTTGCAACAGTGTTCTTGGGGTTTCTCTGGAGTGCCATCAAGGAAATCAAGGCTCCTTTCATGTGTGATGTGCAACACGGAATTGCTCTGCACGCAGTGCAGGGGAATCGGGCCTCATCTCGCGGCGAGGGGGAAGTCTCATGGTTTTTCTCGAGTTGCGGCGGGAACCTGGGGTATATTCTCGAGTTACGACGGGGATGGCCCTTCCACCCACGTGTTTGTTCAGCGACAGCAGGACTCCTGCCTAGTTGCGAGGGACAACTCAGGATTCTCCTCGAGGCTTGGCAGGGCAATTGGGACGCCTCTCCAGCTGAGGCGGGAGACCAAGGGTCCCTTTCCACGTGCACAGGAATCCTGGGACTCCTATCAAGTTTCACGAGGAGTCAGGCATCGTCTCCTTTGGAGGCACTGGTCTCCACGTACCTCTGGAGTTTTCAAAGGATGTGAGGCCTCCGGTCGCGATGATGTGGGGAACTAGGTGTTTCTCTGTGGTCTCCACAGGGGATTCAGACATCCTTTCGTATTGGGAGATGCAAGACGAGCCTGCATTCAAGTCACTGCAGGGATATCCGGCCTTATTTCGAGTCAGGGCATCGCGGTGTCCATTCCACTTGAGCCCGCAAACTCAGGGTCCCTCTCACATACCTAGAGCTGAGAGAAGCCTCCTCTTGAGGTGCTTGTGGTAAGGTGGTATTTCTCTGGAGTCGAAGCCAGGGACTATCCTCTCATCTCGAGTTGATTTTTGGTCCACGGAGCTCTTTCGTGTTGCTACAGTGACCACAGGATCCCTCTAGCCTTGAGACAGTGTTCTTGGGTTTTCTCTGGAGTACCATCAAGGAAATCAAGGCTCCTTTCATGTGTGATGTGCAACACGGAATTGCTCTGCACGCAGTGCAGGGGAATCGGGCCTCATCTCCCGGCGAGGGGGAAGTCTCATGGTTTTTCTCGAGTTGCGGCGGGAACCTGGGCTATATTATCGAGTTAATATGGGGATGGCCCATTTACCAAGTGTTTGTTCAGCGACGTCAGGACTCCTGCCTAGTTGCGAGGGACAACTCGGGATTCTCCTCGAAGCTTGGCAGGGCAATTGGGACGTCTCTCCAGCTGAGGCGGGAGACCAAGGGTCCCTTTCCACGTGCCACAGCAATCCTGGGACTCCTTTCAACTTTCCCGAGGAGTCAGGCATCCTCTCCTTTGGAGGCACTGATCTCCGCGTACCTCTCGAGTTTTCAAAGGATGTGAGGCCTCCGGTCGCGATGAGGTGGGGAACTAGGTCTTTCTCTGTGGTCTCCACAGGGAATTCAGACATCCTTTCATCTTGGGAGATGCAAGACGAGCCTGCATTCAAGTCACTGCAGGGATATCCGGCCTTATTTCGAGTCAGGGCATCGCGGTGTCCATTCCACTTGAGGCCGCAAACTCAGGGTCCCTCTCACATACCTAGAGCTGTGAGAAACCTCCCCTTGACGTGGTTGTGGTAAGGTGGTATTCCTCTGGAGTCGAAGCCAGGGACTAACCTCTCATCTCGAGTTGATTTCTGGTACATGGAGCTCTTTCTTGTTGCTTCAGTGACCTCAGGATCCCTCTAGCCTTGAAACAGTGTTCTTGGGGTTTCTCTGGAGTGCCATCAAGGAAATCAAGGCTCCTTTCATGTGTGATGCGCAACACGGCATTGCTCTTCACGCAGTGCAGGATATCGGGCCTCATTTTGCGGCGAGGGGGAAGTCTCATGGTTTTTCTCGAGTTGCGGCGGGAACCTGGGGTATATTCTCGAGTTACGACGGGAATGGCCCTTCCACACAAGTGTTTGTTCAGCGACGTCAGGACTTCTGCCTAGTTGCGAGGGACAACTCGGGATTCTCCTCGAGGCTTGGCAGGGCAATTGGGACGCCTCTCCAGCTGAGCCGGGAGACCAAGTGTCCCTTTCCATGTGCCACAGGAATCCTGGGACTCCTATCAGGTTCTCTAGGAGTCAGGCATCGTCTCCTTTGGAGGCACTGATCTCCTCGTACCTCTGGAGTTTTCAAAGGATGTGAGGCCTCTGGTCGCGATGAGGTGGGGAACTAGGTCTTTCTCTGTGGTCTCCACAGGGGATTCAGACATCCTTTCGTCTTGGGCGATGCAAGACGAGCCTGCATTCAAGTCACTGCAGGGATATCCGGCCTTATTTCGAGTCAGGGCATAGCGGTGTCCATTCCACTTGAGGCCGCAAACTCAGGGTCCCTCTCACATACCTAGAGCTGAGAGAAGCCTCCTCTTGAGGTGCTTGTGGTAAGGTGGTATTCCTCTGGAGTCAAAGCCAGGGACTAACCTCTAATCTCGAGTTGATTTTTGGTCCATGGAGCTCTTTCGTGTTGCTACAGTGACCTCAGGATCCCTCTAGCCTTGAAACAGTGTTCTTGGGGTTTCTCTGGAGTGCCATCAAGGAGATCAAGGCTCCTTTCATGTGTGATGTGCAACACGGAATTGCTCTGCACGCAGTGCAGGGGAATCGGGCCTCATCTCGCGGCGAGGGGGAAGTCTCATGATTTTTCTCGAGTTGCTGCGGGAACCTGGGGTATATTCTCGAGTTACGACGGGAATGGCCCTTCCACCCACGTGTTTCCTTAGCGACGTCAGGACTCCTGCCTAGTTGCGAGGGACAACTCGGGATTCTCCTCGAGGCTTGGCAGGGCAATTGGGACGCCTCTCCAGCTGAGGCCGGAGACCAATGGTGCCTTTCCACGTGCCACAGGAATCCTGGGACTTCTATCAAGTTTCACGAGGAGTCAGGCATCGTCTCCTTTGGAGGCACTGATCTCCGCGTACCTCTGGAGTTTTCAAAGGATGTGAGGCCTCCGGTCGCGATGAGGTGGGGAACTAGGTCTTTCTCTGTGGTCTCCACAGGGGATTCAGACAACCTTTCATCTTGGGAGATGCAAGACGAGCCTGCATTCAAGTCACTGCAGGGATATCCGGCCTTATTTCGAGTCAGGGCATCGCGGTGTCCATTCCACTTGAGGCCGCAAACTCAGGGTCCCTCTCACATACCTAGAGCTGAGAGAAGCCTCCTCTTGAGGTGCTTGTGGTAATGTGGTATTCCTCTGGAGTCGAAGCCAGGGACTAACCTCTCATCTCGAGTTGATTTTTGGTCCACGGAGATCTTTCCTGTTGCTACAGTGACCTCAGGATCCCTCTAGCCTTGAAACAGTGTTCTTGGGGTTTCTCTGGAGTGCCATCAAGGAAATCAAGGCTCCTTTCATGTGTGATGCGCAACACGGAATTGCTCTGCACGCAGTGCAGGGGAATCGGGCCTCATCTCCCGGCGAGGGGGAAGTCTCATGGTTTTTCTCGAGTTGCGGCGGGAACCTGGGGTATATTCTCGAGTTACGACGGGGATGGCCCTTCCACACACGTGTTTGTTCAGCGACGGCAGGACTCCTGCCTAGTTGCGAGGGACAACTCAGGATTCTCCTCGAGGCTTGGCAGGGCAATTGGGACGCCTCTCCAGCTGAGGCGGGAGACCAAGGGTCCCTTTCCACGTGCACAGGAATCCTGGGACTCCTATCAAGTTTCACGAGGAGTCAGGCATCGTCTCCTTTGGAGGCACTGGTCTCCACGTACCTCTGGAGTTTTCAAAGGATGTGAGGCCTCCGGTCGCGATGAGGTGGGGAACTAGGTGTTTCTCTGTGGTCTCCACAGGGGATTCAGACATCCTTTCGTCTTGGGAGATGCAAGACGAGCCTGCATTCAAGTCACTGCAGGGATATCCGGCCTTATTTCGAGTCAGGGCTTCGCGGTGTCCATTCCACTTGAGGCCGCAAACTCAGGGTCCCTCTCACATACCTAGAGCCGAGAGAAGCCTCCTCTTGAGGTGCTTGTGGTAAGGTGGTATTCCTCTGGAGTTGAAGCCAGGGACTAACCTCTCATCTCGAGTTGATTTTTGGTCCGTGGAGCTCTTTCGTGTTGCTACAGTGACCTCAGGATCCCTCTAGCCTTGAAAGAGTGTTCTTGGGTTTTCTCTGGAGTGCCATCAAGGAGATCAAGGCTCCTTTCATGTGTGATGTGCAACACGGAATTGCTCTGCACGCAGTGCAGGGGAATCGGGCCTCATCTCGTGACGAGGGGGCAGTCTCATGGTTTTCTCGAGTTGCGGCGGGAACCCGGGGTATATTCTCGAGTTACGACGGGGATGGCACTTCCACCCACGTGTTTGTTCAATGACGTCAGGACTCCTGTCTAGTTGCGAGGGACAACTCGGGATTCTCCTCGAGGCTTGGCAGGGCAATTGGGACGCCTCTTCAGCTGAGGCGGGAAACCAAGGATCCCTTTCCACGTGCCATAGGAATCCTGGGACACCTATCATGTTTCACGAGGAGTCAGGCATCGTCTCCTTTGGAGGCACTGATCTCCGCGTACCTCTGGAGTTTTCAAAGGATGTGAGGCCTCCGGTCGCCATGAGGTGGGGAACTAGGTCTTTCTCTGTGGTCTCCACAGGGGATTCAGACATCCTTTCATCTTGGGAGATGCAAGACGAGCCTGCATTCAAGTCACTGCAGGGATATCCGGCCTTATTTCGAGTCAGGGCATCGCGGTGTCCATTCCAATTGAGGCCGCAAACTCAGGGTCCCTCTCACATACCTAGAGCTGAGAGAAGCCTCCTCTTGAGGTGCTTGTGGTAAGGTGGCATTCCTCTGGAGTCGAAGCCAGGGACTAACCTCTCATCTCGAGTTGATTTTTGGTCCACGGAGCTCTTTCGTGTTGCTACAGTGACCTCAGGATCCCTCTAGCCTTGAAACAGTGTTCTTGGGGTTTCTCTGGAGTGCCATCAAGGAAATCAAGGCTCCTTTCATGTGTGATGTGCAACACGGAATTGCTCTGCACGCAGTGCAGGGGAATCGGGCCTCATCTCGCGGCGAGGGGGAAGTCTCATTGTTTTTCTCAAGTTGCGGCGGGAACCTGGGGTATATTCTCGAGTTAAGACGGGGATGGCCCCTCCACCCACGTGTTTCTTCAGCGACGTCAGGACTCCTGCCTAGTTGCGAGGGACAACTCGGGATTCTCCTCGAGGCTTGGCAGGGCAATTGGGACGCCTCTCCAGCTGAGGCGGGAGACCAAGGATCCCTTTCCACGTGCCACAGGAATCCTGGGACACCTATCAAGTTTCACGAGGAGTCAGGCATCGTCTCCTTTGGAGGCACTGATCTCCGCGTACCTCTGGAGTTTTCAAAGGATGTTAGGTCTTTGTTCGCGATGAGGTGGGGAAGTAGGTCTTTCTCTGTGGTCTCCACAGGGGATTCAGATATCCTTTCGCCTTGGGAGATGCAAGCCGAGCCTGCATTCAAGTCACTGCAGGGATATCCGGCCTTATTTCGAGTCAGGGCATCGCGGTGTCCATTCCACTTGAGGCTGCAAACTCAGGGTCCCTCTCACATAGCTAGAGCTGAGAGAAGCCTCCTCTTGAGGTGCTTGTGGTAAGGTGGTATTCCTCTGGAGTCGAAGCCAGGGACTAACCTCTCATCTCGAGTTGATTTTTGGTCGACGGAGCTCTTTCGTTTTGCTACAGTGACGTCAGGATTCCTCTAGCCTTGAAACAGTGTTCTTGGGGTTTCTCTGGAGTGCCATCAAGGAAATCAAGGCTCCTTTCATGTGTGATGTGCAACACGGAGTTGCTCTGCATGCAGTGCTGGGGAATCGGGCCTCATCTCACGGCGAGGGTGAAGTCTCATGGTTTTTCTCGAGTTGCGGCGGGACCCTGGGGTATATTCTCGAGTTACAACGGGGATGGCCCTTCCACCCTCGTGTTTGTTCAACGAAGTCAGGACTCCTGCCTTGTTGCGAGGGACAACTCGGGATTCTCCTCGAGGCTTGGCAGGGCAATTGGGACGCCTCTCCAGCTGAGGTGGGAGACCAAGTGTTCCTTTCCACGTGCCACAGGAATCCTGGGACTCCTATCAAGTTTCACGAGGAGTCAGGCATCGTCTCCTTTGGAGGCACTGATCTCCGCGTACCTCTGAAGTTTTCAAAGGATGTGAGGCCTCCGGTCGCGATGAGGTGGGGAACTAGGTCTTTCTCTGTGGTCTCCACAGGGGATTCAGACATCCTTTCGTTTTGGGAGATGCAAGACGAGCCTGCATTCAAGTCACTGCAGGGATATCCAGCCTTATTTCGAGTCAGGGCATCGCGGTGTCCATTCCACTTGATGCCGCAAACTCAGGGTCCCTCTCACATACCTAGAGCTGAGAGAAGCCTCCTCTTGAGGTGCTTGTGGTAAGGTGGTATTCCTCTGGAGTCGAAGCCAGGGACTAACCTCTCATCTCGAGTTGATTTTTGGTCCACGGAGCTCTTTCGTGTTGCTACAGTGACCTCAGGATCCCTCTAGCCTTGAAACAGTGTTCTTGGGGTTTCTCTGGAGTGCCATCAAGGAAATCAACGCTCCTTTCACGTGTGATGTGCCACACGGAATTGCTCTGCACGCAGTGCAGGGGAATCGGGCCTCATCTCGCGGCGAGGGGAAAGTCTCATGGATTTTCTCGAGTTGCGGCTGGAACCTGGGGTATATTCTCGAGTTACAACGGGGATGGCCCTTCCACCCTCGTGTTTCTTCAGCGACGTCAGGACTCCTGCCTAGTTGCGAGGGACAACTCGGGATTCTCCTCGAGGCTTGGCAGGGCAATTGGGACGCCTCTCCACCTGAGGCGGGAGACCAAGGGTCCCTTTCCACGTGCCACAGGAATCCTGGGACTCCTATCAAGTTTCACGAGGAGTCAGGCATCGTCTCCTTTGGAGGCACTGATCTCCGCGCACCTCTGGAGTTTTCAAAGGATGTGAGGCCTCCGGTCGCGATGAGGTGGGGAACTAGGTCTTTCTCTGTGGTCTCCACAGGGGATTCAGACATCCTTTCGTCTTGGGAGATGCAAGACGAGCCTGCATTCAAGTCACTGCAGGGATATCCGGCCTTATTTCGAGTCAGGGCATCGCGGTGTCCATTCCACTTGAGGCCGCACACTCAGGGTCCCTCTCATATACCTAGAGCTGAGAGAAGCCTCCTCTTGTGGTGCTTGTGGTAAGGTGGTATTCCTCTGGAGTCGATGCCAGGGACTAACGTCTCATCTCGAGTTGATTTTTGGTCTACGGAGCTCTTTCGTGTTGCTACAGTGACCTCAGGATCCCTCTAGCCTTGAAACAGTGTTCTTGGGGTTTCTCTGGAGTGCCATCAAGGAAATCAAGGCTCCTTTCATGTGTGATGTGCAACACGGAATTGCTCTGCACGCAGTGCAGGGGAATCGGGCCACATCTCGCGGTGAGGGGGAAGTCTCATGGTTTTTCTCGAGTTGCGGCGGGAACCTGGGGTATATTCTCGAGTTACGACGGGGATGGCCTTTCCAGCCACGTGTTTGTTCAGCGACGTCAGGACTCCTGCCTAGTTGGGAGGGACAACTCGGGATTCTCCTCGAGGCTTGGCAGGCCAATTGGGACGCCTCTCCAGATGAGGCGGGAGACCAAGGGTCCCTTTCCACGTGCACAGGAATTCTGGGACTTCTATCAAGTTTCACGAGGAGTCAGGCATTGTCTCCTTTGGAGGCACTGATCTCCGCGTACCTCTGAAGTTTTCAAAGGATGTGAGGCCTCCGTTCGCGATGAGGTGGGGAAGTAGGTCTTTCTCTGTGGTCTCCACAGGGGATTCAGACATCCTTTCGTCTTGGGAGATGCAAGACGAGCCTGCATTCAAGTCACTGCAGGGATATCCGGCCTTATTTCGAGTCAGGGCTTCACGGTTTCCATTCCACTTGAGGCCGCAAACTCAGGGTCCCTCTCACATACCTAGAGTTGAGAGAAGCCTCCTCCTGAGGTGCTTGTGGTAAGGTGGTAGTCCTCTGGAGTCGAAGCCAGGGATTAACCCCTCATCTCGAGTTGATTTTTGGTCCACGGAGCTCTTTCGTGTTGCTACAGTGACCTCAGGATCCCTCTAGCCTTGAAACAGTGTTCTTGGGGTATCTCTGGAGTGGAATCAAGGAAATCAAGTCCTCTTTCATGTGTGATGTGCCACACGGAATTGCTCTGCACGCAGTGCAGGGGAATCGGGCCTCATCTCGCGGCGAGGGGGAAGTCTCATGGTTTTTCCTCGAGTTGCGGCGGTAACCTGGGGTATATTCTCGAGTTACGATGGGGATGGCCCTTCCACACACTTGTTTGTTCAGCGACGTCAGGACTCCTGCCTAGTTGCGAGGGAAATCTCGGGATTCTCCTCGAGGCTTGGCAGGGCAATTGGGACGCCTCTCCAGCTGAGGCGGGAGACCAAGGGTCCCTTTCCAGGTGCCACAGGAATCCTGGGACTCCTATCAAGTTTCAGAGGAGTCAGGCATCGTCTCCTTTGGAGGCACTGATCTCCGCCTACCTCTGGAGTTTTCAAAGGATGTGAGGCCTCCGGTCGCCATGAGGTGGGGAACTAGGTCTTTCTCTGTGGTCTCCACAGGGGATTCAGACATCCTTTCATCTTGGGAGATGCCAGACGAGCCTGCATTCAAGTCACTGCAGGGATATCCGGCCTTATTTCGAGTCAGGGCATCGCGGTGTCCATTCCACTTGAGGCCGCAAACTCAGGGTCCCTCTCACATACCTAGAGCTGAGAGAAACCTCCCCTTGACGTGGTTGTGGTAAGGTGGTAGTCCTCTGGAGTCGAAGCCAGGGACTAACCTCTCATCTCGAGTTGATTTCTGGTCCACGGAGCTCTTTCGTGTTGCTTCAGTGACCTCAGGATCCCTCTAGCCTTGAAACAGTGTTCTTGGGGTTTCTCTGGAGTGCCATCAAGGAAATCAAGGCTCCTTTCATGTGTGATGTGCAACACGGCATTGCTCTGCACGCAGTGCAGGATATCGGGCCTCATTTTGCGGCGAGGGGGAAGTCTCATGGTTTTTCTCGAGTTGCGGCGGGAACCTGGGGTATATTCTCGAGTTATGACGGGGATGACCCTTCCACCCACGTGTTTGTTCAGCCACGTCACGACTCCTGCCTAGTTGCGAGGGACAACTCGGGATTCTCCTCGAGGCTTGGCAGGGCAATTGGGACGCCTCTCCATCTGAGGCGGGAGACCAAGGGTCCCTTTCCACGTGCCACAGGAATCCTGGGACTCCTATCAAGTTTCACGAGGAGTCAGGCATCGTCTCCTTTGGAGGCACTGATCTCCGCGTACCTCTGGAGTTTTCAAAGGATGTGAGGCCTCCGGTCGCCATGAGGTGGGGAACTAGGTCTTTCTCTGTGGTCTCCACAGGGGATTCAGACATCCTTTCGTCTTGGGAGATGCAAGACGAGCCTGCATTCAAGTCACTGAAGGGATATCCGGCCTTATTTCGAGTCAGGGCATCGCGGTGTCCATTCCACTTGAGGCCGCAAACTCAGGGTCCCTCTCACATAGCTAGAGCTGCAAGAAGCTTCCTCTTGCGGTGCTTGTGGTAAGGTGGTATTCCTCTGGAGTCGAAGCCAGGGACTAACCTCTCATCTCGAGTTGATTTCTGGTCCACGGAGCTCTTTCGTGTTGCTTCAGTGACCTCAGGATCCCTCTAGCCTTGAAACAGTGTTCTTGGGGTTTCTCTGGAGTGCCATCAAGGAAATCAAGGCTCCTTTCATGTGTGATGTGCAACACGGAATTGCTCTGCACGCAGTGCAGGGGAATCGGGCCTCATCTCGCGGCGAGGGGGAAGTCTCATGGTTTTTCTCGAGTTGCGGCGGGAACCTGGGGTATATTCTCGAGTTACGACGGGGATGGCCCTTCCACACACGTGTTTGTTCAGCAACGTCAGGACTCCTGCCTAGTTGCGAGGGACAAATCGGGATTCTCCTCGAGGCTTGGCAGGGCAATTGGGACCCCTCTCCAGCGGAGGCGGGAGACCAAGGGTCCCTTTCCACGTGCCACAGGATTCCTGGGACTCCTATCAATTTTCATGAGGAGTCAGGCATCGTTTCCTTTGGAGGCACTGATCTCCGCGTACCTCTGGAGTTTTCAAAGGATGTGAGGCCTCCGGTCGCGATGAGGTGGGGAACTAGGTCTTTCTCTGTGGTCTCCACAGGGGATTCAGACATCCTTTCGCCTTGGGAGATGCAAGACGAGCATGCATTTATGTCAATGCAGGGATATCCAGCCTTATTTCGAGTCAGGGCATTGCGGTGTCTTTTCCACTTGAGGCTGCAAACTTAGGGTCACTCTCACATACCTAAAGCTGCGAGAAGCCTCCTCTTGAGGTGCTTGTGGTAAGGTGGTATTCCTCTGGAGTCGAAGTTAGGGACTAACCTCTCATCTCGAGTTGATTTTTGGTCCACGGAGCTCTTTTGTGTTGCTACAGTGACCTCAGGATCCCTCTAACCTTGAAACAGTGTTCTTGGGGTTTCTATGGATTGCCATGAAGAAAATCAAGGCTCCTTTCATGTGTGATGTGCAGCACGGAATTGCTCTGCATGCAGTGTAGGGGAATCGGGCCTCATCTCGCATTGAGGGGGAAGTCTCATGGATTTTCTCGAGTTGCGGCGGGAACCTGGGGTATATTCTCGAGTTACGATGAGGATGGCCCTTCCACCCATGTGTTTGTTCAGCGACGTCAGGACTCCTGCCTAGCTGCGAGGGACAACTCGGGATTCTCCTCGAGGCTTGGCAGGGCAATTGGGACGCCTCTCCAGCTGAGGCGGGAGACCAAGGGTCCCTTTCCACGTGCCACAGGAATCCTGGGACTCCTATCAAGTTTCACGAGGAGTCAGGCATCGTCTCCTTTGGAGGCACTGATTTCCGCATACCTCTGGAATTTTCAAAGGATGTGAGGTCTCCGGTCGCGATGAGGTGGGGAACTAGGTCTTTCTCTGTGGTCTCCACAGGGGATTCAGACATCCTTTCGTCTTGGGAGATGCAAGACGAGCCTGCATTCTAGTCACTGCAGGGATATGCGGCCTTATTTCGAGTCAGGGCATAGCGGTGTCCATTCCACTTGAGGCTGCAATCTCAGGGTCCCTCTCACATAACTAGAGCTGAGAGAAGCCTCCTCCTGAGGTGCTTGTGGTAAGGTGGTAGCCCTCTGGAGTCGAAGCCAGGGACTAACCCCTCATCTCGAGTTGATTTTTGGTCCACGGAGCTCTTTCGTGTTGCTACAGTGACCTCAGGATCCCTCTAGCCTTGAAACAGAGTTCTTGGGGTATCTCTGGAGTGGCATCAAGGAAATCAAGTCCTCTTTCATGTGTGACGTGCCACACGGAATTGCTCTGCACGCAGTGCAGGGGAATCGGGCCTCATCTCGCGGCGAGGGGGAAGTCTCATGGATTTTCCTCGAGTTGCGGCGGTAACCTGGGGTATATTCTCGACTTACGATGGGGATGGCCCTTCCACACACTTGTTTTTTCAGCGGTGTCAGGACTCCTGCCTAGTTGCGAGGGAAATCTCGAGATTCTCCTCGAGGCTTGGCAGGGCAATTGGGACGCCTCTCCAGCTGAGGCGGGAGACCAAGGGTCCCTTTCCACGTGCAACAGGAATCCTGGGACTCCTATCAAGTTTCAGAGGAGACAGGCATCGTCTCCTTTGGAGGCACTGATCTCCGCGTACCTCTGGAGTTTTCAAAGGATGTGAGGCCTCCGGTCGCGATGAGGTGGGGAACTAGGTCTTTCTCTGTGGTCTCCACAGGGGATTCAGACATCCTTTCGTCTTGTGAGATGCAAGACGAGCCTGCATTCAATCACTGCAGGGATATCCGGCCTTATTTCGAGTCAGGGCATAGCGGTGTTCATTCCACTTGAGGCCGCAAACTCAGGGTCCCTCTCACATACCTAGAGCTGAGAGAAGCCTCCTCTTGAGGTGCTTGTGGTAAGGTGGTATTCCTCTGGAGTCGAAGCCAGGGACTAACCTCTCATCTCGAGTTGATTCTTGGTCCACGGAGCTCTTTCGTGTTGCTACAGTGACCTCAGGATTCCTCTAGCCTTGAAACAGTGTTCTTGGGGTTTCTCTGCAGTGCCATCAAGGAAATCAAGGCTCCTTTCATGTGTGATGTGCAACACGGAATTGCTCTGCACGCAGTACAGGCGAATCGGGCCTCATCTCGCGGCGAGGGGGAAGTCTAATGGATTTTCCTCGAGTTGCGGCGGTAACCTGGGGTATATTCTCGAGTTACGATGGGGATGGCCCTTCCACACACTTGTTTGTTCAGCGACGTCAGGACTCCTGCCTAGTTGCGAGGGAAATCTCGAGATTCTCCTCGAGGCTTGGCAGGGCAATTGGGACGCCTCTCCAGCTGAGGCGGGAGACCAAGGGTCCCTTTCCACGTGCAACAGGAATCCTGGGACTCCTATCAAGTTTCAGAGGAGTCAGGCATCGTCTCCTTTGGAGGCACTGATCTCCGCGTACCTCTGGAGTTTTCAAAGGATGTGAGGCCTCCGGTCGCGATGAGGTGGGGAACTAGGTCTTTCTCTGTGGTCTCCACAGGGGATTCAGACATCCTTTCGTCTTGTGAGATGCAAGGCGAGCCTGCATTCAATCACTGCAGGGATATCCGGCCTTATTTCGAGTCAGGGCATAGCGGTGTTCATTCCACTTGAGGCCGCAAACTCAGGGTCCCTCTCACATACCTAGAGCTGAGAGAAGCCTCCTCTTGAGGTGCTTGTGGTAAGGTGGTAGTCCTCTGGAGTCGAAGCCAGGGACTAACCTCTCATCTCGAGTTGATTCTTGGTCCACGGAGCTCTTTCGTGTTGCTACAGTGACCTCAGGATTCCTCTAGCCTTGAAACAGTGTTCTTGGGGTTTCTCTGCAGTGCCATCAAGGAAATCAAGGCTCCTTTCATGTGTGATGTGCAACACGGAATTGCTCTGCACGCAGTACAGGCGAATCGGGCCTCATCTCGCGGCGAGGGGGAAGTCAAATGGTTTTTCTCGAGTTGCGGCGGGAACCTGGGGTATATTCTCGAGTTACGACAGGGATGGCCCTTCCACCCACGTGTTTGTTCAGTGACATCAGAACTCCTGCCTAGTTGCGAGGGACAACTCGAGATTCTCCTCGAGGCTTTGCAGGGCAATTGGGACGCCTCTCCAGCTAAGGCGGGAGACCAACGGTCCCTTTCCACGTGCCACAGGAATCCTGGGACTCCTATCAAGTTTCACGAGGAGTCAGGCATCGTCTCCTTTGGAGGCACTGATCTCCACGTACCTCTGAAGTTTTCAAAGGATGTGAGGCCTCCGGTTGCGATGAGGTGGGGAACTAGGTCTTTCTCTGTGGTCTCCACAGGGGATTCAGACATCCTTTCGTCTTGGGAGATGCAAGACGAGCCTTCATTCAAGTCACTGCAGGGATATCCGGCCTTATTTCCCGTCAGGGCATCGCAGTGTGCATTCCACTTGAGGCCGCAAACTCAGGGTCCCTCTCACATACCTAGAGCTGAGAGAAGCCTCCTCTTGAGGTGCTTGTGGTAAGGTGGTATTCCTCTGGAGTCGAAGCCAGGGACTAACCTCTCATGTCGAGTTGACTTTGGGTCCACGGAGCTCTTTCGTGTTGCTACAGTGACCTCAGGATCCCTCTAGCCTTGAAACAGTGTTCTTGGTGTTTCTCTGCAGTGCCATCAAGGAAATCAAGGCTCCTTTCATGTGTGATGTGCAACACGGAATTGCTCTGCACGCAGTGTAGGGGAATTGGGCCTCATCTCGCGGCGAGGGGGAAGTCTCATGGTTTTTCTCGAGTTGCGGCGGGAACCTGGGGTATATTCTCGAGTTACGATGAGGATGGCCCTTCCACCCATGTGTTTGTTCAGCGACGTCAGGACTCCTGCCTAGCTGCGAGGGACAACTCTGGATTCTCCTTGAGGCTTGGGAGGGCAAGTGGGACGCCTCTCCAGCTGAGGCGGGAGACCAAGTGTCCCTTTCCACGTGCCACAGGAATCCTGGGACTCCTATCAAGTTTCACGAGGAGTCAGGCATCGTCTCCTTTGGAGGCACTGATCTCCACGTACCTCTGAAGTTTTCAAAGGATGTGAGGCCTCCGGTTGCGATGAGGTGGGGAACTAGGTCTTTCTCTGTGGTCTCCACAGGGGATTCAGACATCCTTTCTTCTTGGGAGATGCAAGACGAGCCGTCATTCAAGTCACTGCAGGGATATCCGGCCTTATTTCCCGTCAGGGCATCGCAGTGTCCATTCCACTTGAGGCCGCAAACTCAGGGTCCCTCTCACATACCTAGAGCTGAGAGAAGCCTCCTCTTGAGGTGCTTGTGGTAAGGTGGTATTCCTCTGGAGTCGAAGCCAGGGACTAACCTCTCATCTCGAGTTGACTTTGGGTCCACGGAGCTCTTTCGTGTTGCTACAGTGACCACAGGATCCCTCTAGCCTTGAAACAGTGTTCTTGGGGCTTCTCTGGAGTGCCATCAAGGAAATCAAGGCTCCTTTCATGTGTGATGTGCAACACGGAATTGCTCTGCACGCAGTGCAGGGGAATCGGGCCTCATCTCCCGGCGAGGGGGAAGTCTCATGGTTTTTCTCGAGTTGCGGCGGGAACCTGGGCTATATTATCGAGTTAAGATGGGGATGGCCCATTTACCAAGTGTTTGTTCAGCGACGTCAGGACTCCTGCCTAGTTGCGAGGGACAACTCGGGATTCTCCTCGAAGCTTGGCAGGGCAATTGGGACGTCTCTCCAGCTGAGGCGGGAGACCAAGGGTCCCTTTCCACGTGCCACAGCAATCCTGGGACTCCTTTCAACTTTCCCGAGGAGTCAGGCATCCTCTCCTTTGGAGGCACTGATCTCCGCGTACCTCTCGAGTTTTCAAAGGATGTGAGGCCTCCGGTTGCGATGAGGTGGGGAACTAGGTCTTTCTCTGTGGTCTCCACAGGGGATTCAGACATCCTTTCATCTTGGGAGATGCAAGACGAGCCTGCATTCAAGTCACTGCAGGGATATCCGGCCTTATTTCGAGTCAGGGCATCGCGGTGTCCATTCCACTTGAGGCCGCAAACTCAGGGTCCCTCTCACATACCTAGAGCTGTGAGAAACCTCCCCTTGAGGTGCTTGTGGTAAGGTGGTATTCCTCTGGAGTCGAAGCCAGGGACTAACCTCTCATCTCGAGTTGATTTCTGGTACACGGAGCTCTTTCTTGTTGCTTCAGTGACCTCAGGATCCCTCTAGCCTTGAAACAGTGTTCTTGGGGTTTCTCTGGAGTGCCATCAAGGAAATCAAGGCTCCTTTCATGTGTGATGTGCAACACGGCATTGCTCTTCACGCAGTGCAGGATATCGGGCCTCATTTTGCGGCGAGGGGGAAGTCTCATGGTTTTTCTCGAGTTGCGGCGGGGACCTGGGGTATATTCTCGAGTTACGACGGGAATGGCCCTTCCACACAAGTGTTTGTTCAGCGACGTGAGGACTTCTGCCTAGTTGCGAGGGACAACTCGGGATTCTCCTCGAGGCTTGGCAGGGCAATTGGGACGCCTCTCCAGCTGAGCCGGGAGACCAAGTGTCCCTTTCCATGTGCCACAGGAATCCTGGGACTTCTCTCAGGTTCTCTAGGAGTCAGGCATCGTCTCCTTTGGAGGCACTGATCTCCTCGTACCTCTGGAGTTTTCAAAGGATGTGAGGCCTCTGGTCGCGATGAGGTGGGGAACTAGGTCTTTCTCTGTGGTCTCCACAGGGGATTCAGACATCCTTTCCTCTTGGGCGATGCAAGACGAGCCTGCATTCAAGTCACTGCAGGGATATCCGGCCTTATTTCGCGTCAGGGCATCGCGCTGTCCATTCCACTTGAGGCCGCAAACTCAGGGTCCCTCTCACATACCTAGAGCTGACAGAAGCCTCCTCTTGAGGTGCTTGTGGTAAGGTGGTATTCCTCTGGAGTCGAAGCCAGGGACTAACCTCTCATCTCGAGTTGATTTTTGGTCCACGGAGCTTTTTCGTGTGGATACAGTGACCTCAGGATCCCTCTAGCCTTGAAACAGTGTTCTTGGGGTTTCTCTGGAGTGCCATCAAGGAAATCAAGGCTCCTTTCATGTGTGATGTGCAACACGGAATTGCTCTGCTCGCAGGGTAGGGGAATCGGGCCTCATCTCGCGGCGAGGGGGAAGTCTCATGGTTTTTCTCGAGTTGCGGCGGGAACCTGGGCTATATTATCGAGTTACGATGGGGATGGCCCTTCCACCCACGTGTTTGTTCAGCGACGTCAGGACTCCTGCCTAGTTGCAAGGGACAACTCGGGATTCTCCTCGAGGCTTGGCAGGGCAATTGGGACGCCTCTCCAGCTGAGGCGGGAGACCAAGGGTTCCTTTCCACGCGCCACAGGAATCCTGGGACTCCTATCAAGTTTGACGAGGAGTCAGGCATTGGCTCCTTTGGAGGCACTGATCTCCGCGTACCTCTGGAGTTTTGAAAGGATGTGAGGCCTCCGGTTGCGATGAGGTGGGGAACTAGGTCTTTCTCTGTGGTCTCCACAGGGGATTCAGACATCCTTTCATCTTGGGAGATGCAAGACGAGCCTGCATTCAAGTCACTGCAGGGATATCCGGCCTTATTTCGAGTCAGGGCATCGCGGTGTGCATTTCACTTGAGGCTGCAATCTCAGGGTCCCTCTCACATACCTAAAGCTGAGAGAAGCCTCCTCTTGAGGTGCTTGTGGTAAGGTGGTATTCCTCTGGAGTCGAAGCCAGGGACTAACCTCTCATCTCGAGTTGATTCTTGGTCCACGGAGCTTTTTCGTGTTGCTACAGTGACCTCAGGATCCCTCTAGCCTTGAAACAGTGTTCTTGGGGTTTCTCTGGAGTGCCATGAACGAAATCAAGGCTCCTTTCATGTGTGATGTGCAACACGGAATTGCTCTGCACGCAGTGCAGGGGAATCGGCCCTCATCTCGCGGCGAGGGGTAAGTCTCATGGTTTTTCTCGAGTTGCGGCGGGAACCTGGGGTATATTCTCGAGTTACGACAGGGATGGCCCTTCCACACACGTGTTTGTTCAGTGACATCAGAACTCCTGCCTAGTTGCGAAGGACAACTCGAGATTCTCCTCGTGGCTTTGCAGGGCAATTGGGACGCCTCTCCAGCTGAGGCGGGAGACCAACGGTCCCTTTCCACGTGCCACAGGAATCCTGGGACTCCTATCAAGTTTCAGAGGAGTCAGGCATCGTCTCCTTTGGAGGCACTGATCTCCGCCTACCTCTGGAGTTTTCAAAGGATGTGAGGCCTCCGGTCGCGATGAGGTGGGGAAGTAGGTCTTTCTCTGTGGTCTCCACAGGGGATTCAGACATCCTTTCGTCTTGTGAGATGCAAGACGAGCCTGCATTCAAGTCACTGCAGGGATATCCGGCCTTATTTCGAGTCAGGGCATAGCGGTGTTCATTCCACTTGAGGCCGCAAACTCAGGGTCCCTCTCACATACCTAGAGCTGAGAGAAGCCTCCTCTTGAGGTGCTTGTGGTAAGGTGGTAGACCTCTGGAGTCGAAGCCAGGGACTAACCTCTCATCTCGAGTTGATTCTTGGTCCACGGAGCTCTTTCGTGTTGCTACAGTGACCTCAGGATGCCTCTAGCCTTGAAACAGTGTTCTTGGGGTTTCTCTGCAGTGCCATCAAGGAAATCAAGGCTCCTTTCATGTGTGATGTGCAAGACGGTGTTGCTCTGCACGCAGTGCAGGGGAATCGGGCCTCATCTCTCGGCGAGGGGGAAGTCTCATGGTTTTTCTCGAGTTGCGGCGGGAACCTGGGGTATATTCTCGAGTTACGACTGGGATGGCCTTTCCACTCACGTGTTTGTTCAGCGACGTCAGGACTCCTGCCTAGTTGCGAGGGACAACTCGGGATTCTCCTCGAGGCTTGGCAGGGCAATTGGGACGCCTCTCCAGCTGAGGCGGGAGACCAAGGTTCCCTTTCCACGTGCCAGGGGAATCCTGGGACTCCTATCAAGTTTCACAAGGAGTCAGGCATCGTCTCCTTTGGAGGCACTGATCTCCTCGTACCTCTGGAGTTTTCAAAGGATGTGAGGCCTCTGGTCGCGATGAGGTGGGGAACTAGGTCTTTCTCTGTGGTCTCCACAGGGGATTCAGGCATCCTTTCATCTTGGGAGATGCAAGACGAGCCTGCATTCAAGTCACTGGAGGGATATCCGGCCTTATTTCGCGTCAGGGCATCACAGTGTCCATTCCACTTGAGGCCGCAAACTCAGGGTCCCTCTCACATAGCTAGAGCTGCAAGAAGCTTCCTCTTAAGGTGCTTGTGGTAAGGTGGTATTCCTCTGGAGTCGAAGCCAGGGACTAACCTCTCATCGCGAGTTGATTCCTGGTCCACGGAACTCTTTCATGTTGCTACAGTGACCTCAGGATCCCTCTAGCCTTGAAACAGTGTTCTTGGGGTTTCTCTGGAGTGCCGTCAAGGAAATCAAGGCTCCTTTCACGTGTGATGTGCAACACGGAATTGCTCTGCACGCAGTGCAGGGGAATCGGGCCTCATCTCGCGGCGAGGGGGAAGTCTCATGGTTTTTCTCGAGTTGTGGCGGGAACCTGGGGTATATTCTCGAGTTACGACGGGGATGGCCCTTACACCCACGTGTTTGTTCAGTGACGTCAGGACTCCTGCCTATTTGCGAGGGACAACTCGGGATTCTCCTCGAGTCTTGGCAGGGCAATTGGGACGCCTCTCCAGCTGAGGCGGGAGACCAAGGGTCCCTTTCCACGTGCCACAGGAATCCTGGGACTCCTATTAGTTTCTCTAGGAGTCAGGCATCGTCTGCTTTGGAGGCACTGATCTCCTCGTACCTCTGGAGTTTCTAAAGGATGTGAGGCCTCTGGTCGCGATGAGGTGGGGAACTAGGTCTTTCTCTGTGGTCTCCACAGGGGATTCAGACAACCTTTCGTCTTGGGAGATGCAAGACGAGCCTGCATTCAAGTCACTGCAGGGATATCCGGCCTTATTTCGAGTCAGGGCATTGCGATGTCCATTCCACTTGAGGCCGCAAACTCAGGGTCCCTCTCTCATACCTAGAGCTGAGAGAAGTCTCCTCTTGAGGTGCTTGTGGTAAGGTGGTATTCCTCTGGAGTCGAAGCCAGGGACTAACTTCTCATCTCGAGTTGATTTTTGGTCCACGGAGCTCTTTCGTGTTGCTACAGTGACCTCAGTTTCCCTCTAGCCTTGAAACAGTGTTCTTGGGGTTTCTCTGGAGTGCCATCAAGGAAATCAAGGCTCTTTTCATGTGTGATGTGCAACACGGAATTGCTCTGCACGCAGTGCAGGGGAATCGGGCCTCATCTCGCTGTGAGGGGGAAGTCTCATGGTTTTTCTCGAGTTGCGGCGGGAACCTGGGCTATATTATCGAGTTACGATGGGAATGGCCCTTCCACCCACGTGTTTGTTCAGTGATGTCAGGACTCCTGCCTAGTTGCGAGGGACAACTCGGGATTCTCCTCGAGGCTGGGCAGGGCAATTGGGACGCCTCTCCATCTGTGGCGGTAGGCCAAGGGTCCCCTTCCACGTGCCACAGGAATCCTCGGACTCGTATCAAGTTTCACGAGGAGTCAGGCATCGTCTCCTTTGGAGGCACTGATCTCCGCGTACCTCTGGAGTTTTCAAAGGATGTGAGGCCTCCGGTCGCGATGAGGTGGGGAACTAGGTCTTTCTCTGTGGTCTCCACAGGGGATTCAGACATCCTTTCGTCTTGGGAGATGCAAGACGAGACTGCATTCAAGTCACTGCAGGGATATCCGGCCTTATTTCGAGTCAGGGCATCGTGGTGTCTATTCGACTGGAGGCTGCAAACTGAGGGTCCCTCTCACATACCTAGAGCTGAGAGAAGCCTCCTCTTGAGGTGCTTGTGGTAAGGTGGTATTCCTCTGGAGTCGAAGCCAGGGACTAACCCCTAATCTCGAGTTGATTTTCGGTCCACGGAGCTCTTTCGTGTTGCTACAGTGACCTCAGGATCCCTCTAGCCTTGAAACAGTGTTCCTGGGGTTTCTCTGGAGTGCCATCAAGGAAATCAAGGCTCCTTTCATGTGTGATGTGCAACACGGAATTGCTCTGCACGCAGTGTAGGGGAATCGGGCCTCATCTCGCGGCGAGGGGGAAGTCTCATGGTTTTTCTCGAGTTGCGGCGGGAACCTGGAGTATATTCTCGAGTTACGACGGGGATGCCCCTTCCACCCAAGTGTTTGTTAAGCGACGGTAGGACTCCTGCCTAGTTGCAAGGGACAACTCGGGATTCTCCTCGAGGCTTGGCAGGGAAATTGGGACGCCTCTCCAGCTGAGGCGGGAGACCAAGGGTCCCTTTCCACGTGCCACAGGAATCCTGGGACTCCTATCAAGTTTCACGAGGAGTCAGGCATCGTCTCCTTTGGCGGCACTGATCTCCGCGTACCTCTGGAGTTTTCAAAGGATGTGAGGCCTCTGGTCGGGATGAGGTGGGGAACTAGGTCTTTCTCTGTGGTCTCCACAGGGGATTCAGACATCCTTTCGTCTTGGGAGATGCAAGACGAGCCTGCATTCAAGTCACTGCAGGGATATCCGGCCTTATTTCGCGTCAGGGCATCACACTGTCCATTCCACTAGAGGCTGCAAACTCAGGGTCCCTCTCACATACCTAGAGCTGAGAGAAGCCTCCTCTTGAGGTGCTTGTGGTAAGGTGGTATTCCTCTGGAGTCGAAGCCAGGGACTAACCCCTCATCTCGAGTTGCTTTTTGGTCCACGGAGCTCTTTCTTGTTGCTACAGTGACCTCAGGATCCCTCTAGCCTTGAAACAGTGTTCTTGGGGTTTCTCTGGAGTGCCATCAAGGAAATCAAGGCTCCTTTCATGTGTGATGTTCAACACGGAATTGCTCTGCACGCAGTGCAGGGGAATCGGGCCTCATTTTGCAGGGAGGGGGAAGTCTCATGGTTTTTCTCGAGTTGCAGCGGGAACCTGGGGTATATTCTCGAGTTACGACGGCGATGGCCCTTCCACCCACGTGTTTGTTCAGCGACGTCAGGACTCCTGCCTAGTTGCGAGGGACAACTCGGGATTCTCCTCGAGGCTTGGCAGGGCAATTGGGATGCCTCTCCAGCTGAGGCGGGAGACCAAGGGTCCCTTTCCACGTGCCACAGGAATCCTGGGAGTCCTATCAAGTTTCACGAGGAGTCAGGCATCGTCTCCTTTGGAGGCACTAATCTCTGCGTACCTCTGGATTTATCAAAGAATGTGAGGCCTCCGGTCGCGATGAGGTGGGGAACTAGGTCTTTCTCTGTGGTCTCCACAGGGGATTCAGACATCCTTTCATCTTGGGAGATGCAAGACGAGCCTGCATTCAAGTCACTGCAGGGATATCCGGCCTTATTTCGAGTCAGGGCATCGCGGTGTCCATTCCACTTGAGCCCGCAAACTCAGGGTCCCTCTCACATACCTAGAGCTGAGAGAAGCCTCCTCTTGAGGTGCTTGTGGTAAGGTGGTATTCCTCTGGAGTCGAAGCCAGAGACTAACCTCTCATCTCGAGTTGATTCTTGGTCCACAGAGCTCTTTCGTGTTGCTACAGTGACCTCAGGATCCCTCTAGCCTTGAAACAGTGTTCTTGGGGTTTCTCTGGAGTGCCATCAAGGAAATCAAGGCTCCTTTCATGTGTGATGTGCAACACGGAATTGCTCTGCACGCAGTGTAGGGGAATCGGGCCTCATCTCGCGGCGAGGGGGAAGTCTCATGGTTTTCCTCGAGTTGCGGTGGGAACCTGGAGTATATTCTCGAGTTACGACGGGGATGCCCCTTCCACCCACGTGTTTGTTAAGCGACGGCAGACTTCTCCCTAGTTGCGAGGGACAACTCGGGATTCTCCTCGAGGCTTGGCAGGGCAATTGGGACGCCTCTCCAGCTGAGGCGGGAGACCAAGGGTCCCTTTCCACGTGCCACAGGAATCCTGGGACTCCTATCAAGTTTCACGAGAAGTCAGACCTCGTCTCCTTTGGAGGCACTAATCTCCGCGTACCTCTGGAGTTTTCAAAGGATGTGAGGCCTCCGGTCGAGATGAGGTGGGGAACGAGGCCTTTGTCTGTGGTCTCCACAGGGGATTCAGACATCCTTTCGTCTTGGGAGATGCAAGACGAGCCTGCATTCAAGTCACTGCAGGGATATCCGGCCTTATTTCGAGTCAGGGCATCGCGGTGTCCATTCCACTTGAGGCAGCAAACTCAGGGTCCCTCTCACATACCTAGAGCTGAGAGAAGCCTCCTCTTGAGGTGCTTGTGGTAAGGTGGTATTCCTCTGGAGTCGAAGCCAGGGACTAACCCCTAATCTCGAGTTGATTTTCGGTCCACGGAGCTCTTTCGTGTTGCTACAGTGACCTCAGGATCCCTCTAGCCTTGAAACAGTGTTCTTGGGGTTTCTCTGGAGTGCCATCAAGGAAATCAAGGCTCCTTTCATGTGTGATGTGCAAGACGGAATTGCTCTGCATGCAGTGCAGGAGAATCGAGCCTCATCTCGTGGCGAGGGGGAAGTCTCATGGTTTTTCTCGATTTGCGGCGGGAACCTGGGCTATATTATCGAGTTACGATGGGGATGGCCCTTCCACCCACGTGTTTGTTCAGCGACGTCAGGACTCCTGCCTAGTTGCGAGGGACAACTCGGGATTCTCCTCGAGGCTTGGCAGGGCAATTGGGACGCCTCTCCATCTGAGGCGGGAGACCAAGAGTCCCTTTCCACGTGCCACAGGAATGCTGGGACTCCTATCAAGTTTCACGAGGAGTCAGGCATCGTTTCCATTGGCGGCACTGATCTCCGCGTACCTCTGGAGTTTTCAAAGGATGTGAGGCCTCCGGTCGCGATGAGGTGGGGAACTAGGTCTTTCTCTGTGGTCTCCAGAGGGGATTCAGACACCCTTTCGTCTTGGGAGATGAAAGACGAGCCTGCATTCAAGTCACTGCAGGGATATGCGGCCTTATTTCGAGTCAGGGCATCGCGGTGTCCATTCCACTTGAGGCCGCAAACTCAGGGTCCCTCTCACATACCTAGAGCTGAGAGAAGCCTCCTTTTGAGGTGCTTGTGGTAAGGTGGTATTCCTCTGGAGTCGAAGCCAGGGACTAACCTCTCATCTCGAGTTGATTTTTGGTCCACGGAGCTCTTTCATGTTGCTACAGTGACCTCAGGATCCCTCTAGCCTTGAAACAGTGTTCTTGGGGTTTCTCTGGAGTGCCATCAAGGAAATCAAGGCTCCTTTCATGTGTGATGTGCAACACGGAATTGCTCTGCACGCAGTGCAGGGGAATCGGGCCTCATCTCGCGGCGAGAGGGAATTCTCATGGTTTTTCTCGAGTTGCGGCGGGAACCTGGGGTATATTCTCGAGTTACGACGGGGATGGCCCTTCCACCCACGTGTTTGTTCAGCGACGTGAGGACTCCTGCCTAGTTGCGAGGGACAACTCGGGATTCTCCTCGAGGCTTGGCAGGGCAATTGGGACGCCTCTGCCGCTGAGGCGTGAGACCAAGTGTCCCTTTCCACGTGCCACAGGAATCCTGGGACTCCTATCAAGTTTCAGGAGGAGTCAGGCATCGTCTCCTTTGGAGGCACTGATCTCCGCGTACCTCTGGAGTTTTCAAAGGATGTGAGGCCTCCGGTCGCGATGAGGTGGGGAACTAGGTCTTTCTCTGTGGTCTCCACAGGGGATTCAGACATCCTTTCATCTTGGGAGATGCAAGACGAGACTGCATTCAAGTCACTGCAGGGATATCCGGCCTTATTTCGAGTCAGGGCATCGTGGTGTCTATTCGACTGGAGGCTGCAAACTGAGGGTCCCTCTCACATACCTAGAGCTGAGAGAAGCCTCCTCTTGAGGTGCTTGTGGTAAGGTGGTATTCCTCTGGAGTCGAAGCCAGGGACTAACCCCTCATTTCGAGTTGATTTTCGGTCCACGGAGCTCTTTCGTGTTGCTACAGTGACCTCAGGATCCCTCTAGCCTTGAAACAGTGTTCTTGGGGTTTCTCTGGAGTGCCATCAAGGAAATCAAGGCTCCTTTCATGTGTGATGTGCAAGACGGAATTGCTCTGCACGCAGTGTAGGGGAATCGGACCTCATCTCGCAGCCAGGGGGAAGTCTCATGGTTTTTCTCGAGTTGCGGCGGGAACCTGGGGTATATTCTCGAGTTACAACGGGGATGGCCCTTCCACCCACGTGTTTGTTCAGCGATGTCAGGACTCCTGCCTAGTTGCGAGGGACAACTCGGGATTCTCCTCGAGGCTGGGCAGGGCAATTGGGACGCCTCTCCATCTGTGGCGGTAGACCAAGGGTCCCTTTCCACGTGCCACAGGAATCCTCGGACTCGTATCAAGTTTCACGAGGAGTCAGGCATCGTCTCCTTTGGAGGCACTGATCTCCGCGTACCTCTGGAGTTTTCAAAGGATGTGAGGCCTCCGGTCGCGATGAGGTGGGGAACTAGGTCTTTCTCTGTGGTCTCCACAGGGGATTCAGACATCCTTTCGTCTTGGGAGATGCAAGACGAGCCTGCGTTCAAGTCACTGCAGGGATATCCGGCCTTATTTCGAGCCAGGGCATCGCGGTGTCCATTCCACTTGAGGCCGCAAACTCAGGGTCCCTCTCACATACCTAGAGCTGAGAGAAGCCTCCTCTTGAGGTGCTTGTGGTAAGGTGGTATTCCTCTGGAGTCGAAGCCAGGGACTAACCACTCATCTCGAGTTGATTTTTGGTCCACGGAGCACTTTCCTGTTGCTACAGTGACCTCAGGATCCCTCTAGCCTGGAAACAGTGTTCTTGGGGTTTCTCTGGAGTGCCATCAAGAAAATCAAGGCTTCTTTCATGTTTGATGTGCAACACGGAATTGCTCTGCATGCAGTGCAGGAGAATCGAGCTTCATCTCGCGGCGAGGGGGAAGTCTCATGGTTTTTCTCGAGTTGCGGCGGGAACCTGGGCTATATTATCGAGTAACGATGGGGATGGCCCTTCCACCCACGTGTTTGATCAGCGACGTCAGGACTCCTGCCTAGTTGCGAGGGACAACTCGGGATTCTCCTCGAGGCTTGGCAGGGCAATTGGGACGCCTCTCCATTTGAGGCGGGAGACCAAGAGTCCCTTTCCACGTGCCACAGGAATGCTGGGACTCCTATCAAGTTTCACGAGGAGTCAGGCATCATTTCCATTGGCGGCACTGATCTCCGCGTACCTCTGGAGTTTTCAAAGGATGTGAGGCCTCCGGTCGCGATGAGGTGGGGAACTAGGTCTTTCTCTGTGGTCTCCAGAGGGGATTCAGACACCCTTTCGTCTTGGGAGATGAAAGACGAGCCTGCATTGAAGTCACTGCAGGGATATGCGGCCTTATTTCGAGTCAGGGCATCGCGGTGTCCATTCCACTTGAGGCCGCAAACTCAGGGTCCCTCTCACATACCTAGAGCTGAGAGAAGCCTCCTTTTGAGGTGCTTGTGGTAAGGTGGTATTCCTCTGGAGTCGAAGCCAGGGACTAACCTCTGATCTCGACTTGATTCCTGGTCCCGGAGCTCTTTCATGTTGCTACAGTGACCTCAGGATCCCTCTAGCCTTGAAACAGTGTTCTTGGGGTTTCTCTGGAGTGCCATCAAGGAAATCAAGGCTCCTTTCATGTGTGATGTGCAACACGGAATTGCTCTGCACGCAGTGTAGGGGAATCGGGCCTCATCTCGCGGCGAGGGGGAAGTCTCATGGTTTTTCTCGAGTTGCGGCGGGAACCTGGAGTATATTCTCGAGTTACGACGGGGATGCCCCTTCCACCCACGTGTTTGTTAAGTGACGGCAGGACTCCTCCCTAGTTGCGAGGGACAACTCGGGATTCTCCTCGAGTCTTGGCAGGGCAATTGGGACGCCTCTCCAGCTGAGGCGGGAGACCAAGGGTCCCTTTCCACGTGCCACAGGAATCCTGGGACTCCTATCAAGTTTCACGAGAAGTCAGGCATTGTCTCCTTTGGAGGCACTAATCTCCGCGTACCTCTGGAGTTTTCAAAGGATGTGAGGCCTCCGGTCGCGATGAGGTGGGGAACTAGGTCTTTCTCTGTGGTCTCCACAGGGGATTCAGACATCCTTTCGTCTTGGGAGATGCAAGACGAGCCTGCATTCAAGTCACTGCAGGGATATCCGGCCTTATTTCGAGTCAGGGCATTGCGGTGTCCATTCCACTTGAGGCAGCAAACTCAGGGTCCCTCTCTCATACCTAGAGCTGAGAGAAGCCTCCTCTTGAGGTGCTTGTGGTAAGGTGGTATTCCTCTGGAGTCGAAGCCAGGGACTAACCTCTCATCTCGAGTTGATTTCTGGTCCACGGACCTCTTTCATGTTGCTAGGGTGACCTAAGGATCCCTCTAGCCTTGAGACAGTGTTCTTGGGGTTTCTCTGGAGTGCCATCAAGGAAACCAAGGCTCCTTTCATGTGTGGTGTGCAACACGGAATTGCTCTGCACGCAGTGTAGGGGAATCGGGCCTCATCTCGTGGCGAGGGGGAAGTCTCATGGTTTTTCTCGAGTTGCGGCGGGAACCTGGGATATATTATCGAGTTACAATGGGGATGGCCCTTTCACCCACGTGTTTGTTCAGCGACGTCAGAACTCCTGCCTAGTTGCGAGGGACAACTCGGGATTCTCCTCGAGGCTTAGCAGGGCAATTGGGACGCCTCTCCAGCTGAGGCGGGAGACCAAGGGTCCCTTTCCACGTGCCACAGGAATCCTGGGACTCCTATCAAGTTTCACGAGGAGTCAGGCATTGTCTCCTTTGGAGGCACTGATCTCCGCGTACCTCTGGAGTTTTCAAAGGACGTGAGGCCTCCGGTCGCGATGAGGTGGGGAACTAGGTCTTTCTCTGTGGTCTCCACAGGGGATTCAGACATCCTTTCGTCTTGGGAAATGCAAGACGAGCCTGCATTCAAGTCACTGCAGGGATATCCGGCCTATTTACGAGTCAGGGCATCGTGGTGTCCATTCGACTTGAGGCTGCAAACTCAGGGTCCCTCTCACATACCTAGAGCTGAGAGAAGCCTCCTCTTGAGGTGCTTGTGGTAAGGTGGTATTCCTCTGGAGTCGAAGCCAGGGACTAACCCCTCATCTCGAGTTGATTTTCGGTCCACGGAGCTCTTTGGTGTTGCTACCGTGACCTCAGGATCCCTCTAGCCTTGAAACAGTGTTCTTGGGGTTTCTCTGGAGTGCCATCAAGGAAATCAAGGCTCCTTTCATGTGTGATGTGCAAGACGGAATTGCTCTGCATGCAGTGCAGGAGAATCGAGCCTCATCTCGCGGCGAGGGGGAAGTCTCATGGTTTTTCTCGAGTTGCGGCGGGAACCTGGGCTATATTATCGAGTTACGATGGGGATGACCCTTCCACCCACGTGTTTGTTCAGCGACGGCAGGACTCCTGCCTAGTTGCGAGGGACAACTCGGGATTCTCCTCGAGGCTGGGCAGGGCAATTGGGACGCCTCTCCATCTGTGGCGGTAGACCAAGGGTCCCTTTCCACGTGCCACAGGAATCCTCGGACTCGTATCAAGTTTCACGAGGAGTCAGGCATCGTCTCCTTTGGAGGCACTGATCTCCGCGTACCTCTGGAGTTTTCAAAGGATGTGAGGCCTCCGGTCGCGATGAGGTGGGGAACTAGGTCTTTCTCTGTGGTCTCCACAGAGGATTCAGACATCCTTTCATCTTGGGAGATGCAAGACGAGCCTGCATTCAAGTCACTGCAGGGATATCCGGCCTTATTTCGAGCCAGGGCATCGCGGTGTCCATTCCACTTGAGGCCGCAAACTCAGGGTCCCTCTCACATACCTAGAGCTGAGAGAAGCCTCCTCTTGAGGTGCTTGTGGTAAGGTGGTATTCCTCTGGAGTCGAAGCCAGGGACTAACCTCACATCTCGAGTTAATTTTTGGTCCACGGAGCACTTTCCTGTTGCTACAGTGACCTCAGGATCCCTCTAGCCTGGAAACAGTGTTCTTGGGGTTTCTCTGGCGTGCCATCAAGAAAATCAAGGCTTCTTTCATGTTTGATGTGCAACACGGAATTGCTCTGCATGCAGTGCAGGAGAATCGGGCCTCATCTCGCGGCGAGGGGGAAGTTTCATGGTTTTTCTCGAGTTGCGGCGGGAACCTGGGCTATATTATCGAGTTACGATGGGGATGGCCCTTCCACCCACGTGTTTGTTCAGCGACGTCAGGACTCCTGCCTAGTTGCGAGGGACAACTCGGGATTCTCCTCGAGGCTTGGCAGGGCAATTGGGACGCCTCTCCATCTGAGGCGGGAGACCAAGAGTCCCTTTCCACGTGCCACAGGAATGCTGGGACTCCTATCAAGTTTCACGAGGAGTCAGGCATCGTTTCCATTGGCGGCACTGATCTCCGCGTACCTCTGGAGTTTTCAAAGGATGTGAGGCCTCCGGTCGCGATGAGGTGGGGAACTAGGTCTTTCTCTGTGGTCTCCAGAGGGGATTCAGACACCCTTTCGTCTTGGGAGATGAAAGACGAGCCTGCATTGAAGTCACTGCAGGGATATGCGGCCTTATTTCGAGTCAGGGCATCGCGGTGTCCATTCCACTTGAGGCCGCAAACTCAGGGTCCCTCTCACATACCAAGAGCTGAGAGAAGCCTCCTTTTGAGGTGCTTGTGGTAAGGTGGTATTCCTCTGGAGTCGAAGCCAGGGACTAACCTCTCATCTCGACTTGATTCCTGGTCCACGGAGCTCTTTCATGTTGCTACAGTGACCTCAGGATCCCTCTAGGATTGAAACAGTGTTCTTGGGGTTTCCCTGGAGTGCCATCAAGGAAATCAAGGCTCCTTTCATGTGTGATGTGCAACACGGAATTGCTCTGCATGCATTGCAGGGGAATCGGGCCTCATCTCGCGGCGAGGGGGAAGTCTCATGGTTTTTCTCGAGTTGCGGCGGGAACCTGGGGTATATTCTCGAGTTACGACGGGGATGGCCCTTCCACACACGTGTTTGTTCAGCGACGGCAGGACTCCTGCCTAGTTGCGAGGGACAACTCGGGATTCTCCTCGAGGCTTGGCAGGGCAATTGGGACGCCTCTCCATCTGTGGCGGTAGACCAAGGGTCCCTTTCCACGTTCCACAGGAATCCTCGGACTCCTATCAAGTTTCACGAGGAGTCAGGCATCGTCTCTTTGGAGGCACTGATCTCCGCGTACCTCTGGAGTTTTCAAAGGATGTGAGGCCTCCGGTCGCGATGAGGTGGGGAACTAGGTCTTTCTCTGTGGTCTCCACAGGGGATTCAGACATCCTTTCGTCTTGGGAGATGCAAGACGAGCCTGCATTCAAGTCACTGCAGGGATATCCGGCCTTATTTCGAGTCAGGGCATCGCGGTGTCCATTCCACTTGAGGCCGCAAACTCAGGGTCCCTCTCACATACCTAGAGCTGAGAGAAGCCTCCTCTTGAGGTGCTTGTGGTAAGGTGGTATTCCTCTGGAGTCGAAGCCAGGGACTAACCTCTCATCTCGAGTTGATTCTTGGTCCACAGAGCTCTTTCGTGTTGCTACAGTGACCTCAGGATCCCTCTAGCCTTGAAACAGTGTTCTTGGGGTTTCTCTGGAGTGCCATCAAGGAAATCAAGGCTCCTTTCATGTGTGATGTGCAACACGGAATTGCTCTGCACGCTGTGTAGGGGAATCGGGCCTCATCTCGCGGCGAGGGGGAAGTCTCATGGTTTTTCTCGAGTTGCGGCGGGAACCTGGAGTATATTCTCGAGTTACGACGGGGATGGCCCTTCCACCCACGTGTTTGTTAAGCGACGGCAGGACTCCTGCCTAGTTGCGAGGGACAACTCGGGATTCTCCTCGAGGCTTGGCAGGGCAATTGGGACGCCTCTCCCGCTGAGGCGGGAGACCAAGGGTCCCTTTCCACGTGCCACAGGAATCCTGGGACTCCTATCAAGTTTCACGAGGAGTCAGGCATCGTCTCCTTTGGAGGCACTGATCTCCGCCTACCTCTGGAGTTTTCAAAGGATGTGAGGCCTCCGCTCGCGATGAGGTGGGGAACTAGGTCTTTCTCTGTGGTCTCCACAGGGGATTCAGACATCCTTTCGTCTTGGGAGATGCAAGATGAGACTGCATTCAAGTCACTGCAGGGATATCCGGCCTTATTTCGAGCCAGGGCATCGCGGTGTCCATTCCACTTGAGGCCGCAAATTCAGGGTCCCTCTCACATACCTAGAGCTGAGAGAAGCCTCTTCTTGAGGTGCTTGTGGTAAGGTGGTATTCCTATGGAGTTGAAGCCAGGGACTAACCTCTCATCTCGAGTTGATTTTTGGTCCACGGAGCTCTTTCGTGTGGCTACAGTGACCTCAGGATCCCTCTAGCCTTGAAACAGTGTTCTTGGGGTTTCTCTGGAGTGCCATCAAGGAAATCAAGGCTCTTTTCATGTGTGATGTGCAACACGGAATTGCTCTGCACGCAGTGCAGGGGAATCGGGCCTCATCTCGCGGCGAGGGGGAAGTCTCATGATTTTTCTCGAGTTGCGGCGGGAACCTGGGGTATATTCTCGAGTTACGACGGGGATGGCCCTTCCACCCACGTGTTTGTTCAGCGACGTCAGGACTTCTGCCTAGTTGCGAGGGACAACTCGGGATTCTCCTCGAGGCTTGGCAGGGCAATTGGGACGCCTCTCCCGCTGAGGCGGGAGACTAAGGGTCCCTTTCCACGTGCCACAGGAATCCTGGGACTCCTATCAAGTTTCAGGAGGAGTCAGGCATCGTCTCCTTTGGAGGCACTGATCTCCGCGTACCTCTGGAGTTTTCAAAGGATGTGAGGCCTCCTGTCGCGAAGAGGTGGGGAACTAGGTCTTTCTCTGTGGTCTCCAGAGGGGATTCAGACACCCTTTCGTCTTGGGAGATGCAAGACGAGCCTGCATTCAAGTCACTGCAGGGATATCCGGCCTTATTTCGAGTCAGGGCATCGCGGTGTCCATTCCACTTGAGGCCGCAACCTCAGGGTCCCTCTCACATACCTAGAGCTGAGAGAAGCCTCCTCTTGAGGTGCTTGTGGTAAGGTGGTATTCCTCTGGAGTCGAAGCCAGGGACTAACCTCTCATCTCGAGCTGATTCTTGGTCCACGGAGCTCTTTTGTGCTGCTACAGTGACCTCAGGATCCCTCTAGACTTGAAACAGTGTTCTTGGGGTTTCTCTGGAGTGCCATCAAGGAAATCAAGGCTCCTTTCATGTGTGATGTGCAACAAGGAATTGCTCTGCACGCAGTGCAGGGGAATCGGGCCTCATCTTTCGCCGAGGGGAAAGTCTCACGGTTTTTCTCAAGTTGCGGCGGGAACCTGGGGTATATTCTCGAGTTAAGACGGGGATGGCCCCTCCACCCACGTGTTTGTTCAGCGTCGTCAGGACTCCTGCCTAGTTGCGAGGGACAACTCGGGATTCTCCTCGAGGCTTGGCAGGGCAATTGGGACGCCTCTCCAGCTGAGGCGGGAGACCAAGGGTCCCTTTCCACGTTCCACAGGAATCCTGGGACTCCTATCAAGTTTCACGAGGAGTCAGGCATCGTCTCCTTTGGAGGCACTGATCTCCGCGTACCTCTGGAGTTTTCAAAGGATGTGAGGCCTCCGGTCGCGATGAGGTGGGGAACTAGGTCTTTCTCTGTGGTCTCCACAGGGGATTCAGACATCCTTTCGTCTTGGGAGATGCAAGACGAGCCTGCATTCAAGTCACTGCAGGGATATCCGGCCTTATTTCGCGTCAGGGCATTGCAGTGTCCATTCCACTTGAGGCCGCAAACTCAGGGTCCCTCTCACATACCTAGAGCTGAGAGAAGGCTCCTCTTGAGGTGCTTGTGGTAAGGTGGTATTCCTCTGGAGCCGAAGCCAGGGACTAACCTCTCATCTCGAGTTGATTCTTGGTCCACGGAGCTCTTTCGTGTTGCTACAGTGACCTCAGGATCCCTCTAGCCTTGAAACAGTGTTCTTGGGGTTTGTCTGGAGTGCCATCAAGGAAATCAAGGCTCCTTTCATGTGTGATGTGCAACACGGAATTGCTCTGCACGCAGTGCAGGGGAATCGGGCCTCATCTCGCGGCGAGGTGGAAGTCTCATGGTATTTCTCGAGTTGCGGCGGGAACCTGGGGTATATTCTCGAGTTGCGACGGGGATGGCCCTTCCACACACGTGTTTCTTCAGCGACGGCAGGACTCCTGCCTAGTTGCGAGGGACAACTCGGGATTCTCCTCGAGGCTTGGCAGGGCAATTGGGACGCCTCTCCAGCTGAGGCGGGAGACCAAGGGTCCCTTTCCACGTGCCACAGGAATCCTGGTACTCCTATCAAGTTTCACGAGGAGTCAGCCATCGTCTCCTTTGGAGGCACTGATCTCCGCGTACCTCTGGAGTTTTCAAAGGATGTGAGGCCTCCGGTCGCGATGAGGTGGGGAACTAGGTCTTTCTCTATGGTCTCCACAGAGGATTCAGACATCCTTTCGTCTTGGGAGATGCAAGACGAGCCTGCATTCAAGTCACTGCAGGGATATCCGGCCTTATTTCGAGTCAGGGCATCGCGGTGTTCATTCCACTTGAGGCCGCAAACTCAGGGTCCCTCTCACATAGCTAGAGCTGAGAGAAGCCTCCTCTTGAGGTGCTTGTGGTAAGGTGGTAGTCCTCTGGAGTCGAAGTCAGGGACTAACCACTCATCTCGAGTTGATTCTTGGTCCACGGAGCTCTTTCGTGTTGCTACAGTGACCTCAGGATCCCTCTAGCCTTGAAACAGTGTTCTTGGGGTTTCTCTGGAGTGCCACCAAGGAAATCAAGGCTCCTTTCATGTGTGATGTGCAACACGGAATTGCTCTACACGCAGTGCAGGGGAATCGGGCCTCATCTCGCGGCGAGGGGGAAGTCTCATGGTTTTTCTCGAGTTGCGGCGGGAACCTGGGGTATATTCTCGAGTTACGACGGGGATGGCCCTTACACTCACATGTTTGTTCAGCGACGGCAGGACTCCTGCCTAGTTGCGAGGGACAACTCGGGATTCTCCTCGAGTCTTGGCAGGGCAATTGGGACGCCTCTCCAGCTGAGGCGGGAGACCAAGGGTCCCTTTCCAAGTGCCACAGGAATCCTGGGACTCCTATCAAGTTTCACGAGGAGTCAGGCATCGTCTCCTTTCGAGGCACTGATCTCCGCGTACCTCTGGAGTTTTCAAAGGATGTGAGGCCTCTGGTCGCGATGAGGTGGGGAACTAGGTCTTTCTCTGTGGTCTCCACAGGGGATTCAGACATCCTTTCGTCTTGGGAGATGCAAGACGAGCCTGCATTCAAGTCACTGCAGGGATATCCGGCCTTATTTCGCGTCAGGGCATCGCGGTGTCCATTCCACTTGAGGCCGCAAACTCAGGATCCCTCTCACATACCTAGAGCTGAGAGAAGCCTCCTCTTGAGGTGCTTGTGGTAAGGTGGTATTCCTCTGGAGTCGAAGCCAGGGACTAACCTCTCATCTCGAGTTGATTTTTGGTCCACGGAGCTCTTTCGTGTGGCTACAGTGACCGCAGGATCCCTCTAGCCTTGAAACAGTGTTCTTGGGGTTTCTCTGGAGTGCCATCAAGTAAATCAAGGCTCTTTTCATGTGTGATGTGCAACACGGAATTGCTCTGCACGCAGTGCAGGGGAATCGGGCCTCATCTCGCGGCGAAGGGGAAGTTTCATGGTTTTTCTCGAGTTGTGGCGGGAACCTGGGGTATATTCTCGAGTTAAGACGGGGATGGCCCTTCCACACACGTGTTTGTTCCGCGACGTCAGGACTCCTGCCTAGTTGCGAGGGACAACTCGGGATTCTCCTCAAGGCTTGGCAGGGCAATTGGGACGCCTCTCCAGCTGAGGCGGGAGACCAAGGGTCCCTTTCCACGTGCCACAGTAATCCTGGGACTCCTATCAAATTTCACGAGGAGTCAGGCATCGTCTCCTTTGGAGGCACTGATCTCCGCGTACCTCTGGAGTTTTCAAAGGATGTGAGGCCTCTGGTCGCGATGAGGTGGGGAACTAGGTCTTTCTCTGTGGTCTCCACAGGGGATTCAGACATCCTTTCGTCTTGGGAGATGCAAGACGAGCCTGCATTCAAGTCACTGCAGGGATATCCGGCCTTATTTCCCGTCAGGGCATCGCAGTGTCCATTCCACTTGAGGCCGCAAACTCAGGGTCCCTCTCACATACCTAGAGCTGAAAGAAGCCTCCTCTTCAGGTGCTTGTGGTAAGGTGGTATTCCTCTGGAGTCAAGCCAGGGACTAACCTCTCATCTCGAGTTGACTTTGGGTCCACGGAGCTCTTTCGTGTTGCTACAGTGACCTCAGGATCCCTCTAGCCTTGAAACAGTGTTCTTGGGGTTTCTCTGGAGTGCCATCAAGGAAATCAAGGCTCCTTTCATGTGTGATGTGCAACACGGAATTGCTCTGCACGCAGTGTAGGGGAATCGGGCCTCATCTCGCGGCGAGGGGGAAGTCTCATGGTTTTTCTCGAGTTGCGGCGGGAACCTGGGGTATATTCTCGAGTTACGATGAGGATGACCCTTCCACCCATGTGTTTGTTCAGCGACGTCAGGACTCCTGCCTAGCTGCGAGGGACAACTCGGGATTCTCCTAGAGTCTTGGCAGGAAAATTGGGACGCCTCTCCGGCTGAGGCGGGAGACCAAGGGTCCCTTTCCACGTGACACAGGAATGCTGGGACTCCTATCAAGTTTCACGAGGAGTCAGGCATCGTTTCCTGTGGAGTCACTGATGTCTGCATACCTCTGGAGTTATCAAAGGATGTGAGGCCTCTGGTCGCGATGAGGTGGGGAACTAGGTCTTTCTCTGTGGTCTCCACAGGGGATTCAGACATCCTTTCGTCTTGGGAGATGCAAGACGAGCCTGCATTCAAGTCACTGCAGGGATATCAGGCCTTATTTCGCGTCAGGGCATCGCAGTGCCCATTCCACTTGAGGCCGCAAACTCAGGGTCCCTCTCACATACCTAGAGCTGAGAGAAGCCTCCTCTTGAGGTGCTTGTGGTAAGGTGGTATTCCTCTGGAGTCGAAGCCAGGGACTAACCTCTCATCTCGAGTTGATTCTTGATCCACGGAGCTCTTTCGTGTTGCTACAGTGACCTCAGGATCCCTCTAGCCTTGAGACAGTGTTCTTGGGTTTTCTCTGGAGTGCCATCAAGGAAATCTAGGCTCCTTTCATGTGTGATGTGCAACAAGGAATTGCTCTACACGCAGTGCAGGGGAATCGGGCCTCATCTTGCGGCGAGGGGAAAGTCTCATGGTTTTTCTCGAGTTGCGGTGGGAACCTGGGGTATATTCTCGAGTTATGACGGGGATGGCCCTTCCACCCACGTGTTTGTTCAGCGACGTCAGGACTCCTGCCTAGTTGCGAGGGACAACTCGGGATTCTCCTAGAGTCTTGGCAGGAAAATTGGGACGCCTCTCCAGCTGAGGCGGGAGACCAAGGTTCCCTTTCCACGTGCCACAGGAATCCTGGGACTCCTATCAAGTTTCACGAGGAGTCAGGTATCGTTTCCTTTGGAGGCACTGATCTCTGCATACCTCTGGAGTTATCAAAGGATGTGAGGCCTCCGGTCGCGATGAGGTGGGGAACTAGGTCTTTCTCTGTGGTCTCCACAGGATATTCAGACATCCTTTCGTCTTGGGAGATGCAAGACGAGCCTGCATTCAAGTCACTGCAGGGATATCCGGCCTTATTTCGCGTCAGGGCATCGCAGTGCCCATTCCACTTGAGGCCGCAAACTCAGGGTCCCTCTCACATACCTAGAGCTGAGAGAAGCCTCCTCTTGAGGTGCTTGTGGTAAGGTGGTATTCCTCTGGAGTCGAAGCCAGGGACTAACCTCTCATCTCGAGTTGATTCTTGGTCCACGGAGCTCTTTCGTGTTGCTACAGTGACCTCATGATCCCTCTAGCCTTGAGACAGTGTTCTTGGGTTTTCTCTGGAGTGCCATCAAGGAAATCTAGGCTCCTTTCATGTGTGATGTGCAACAAGGAATTGCTCTACACGCAGTGCAGGGGAATCGGGCCTCATCTCGCGGCGAGGGGGAATTCTCATGGTTTTTCTCGAGTTGCGGTGGGAACCTGGGGTATATTCTCGAGTTATGACGGGGATGGCCCTTCCACCCACGTGTTTGTTCAGCGACGTCAGGACTCCTGCCTAGTTGCGAGGGACAACTCGGGATTCTCCTCGAGGCTTGGCAGGGCAATTGGGACGCCTCTCCAGCTGAGGCGGGAGACCAAGGGTCCCTTTCCATGTGCCACAGGAATCCTGGGACTCCTATCAAGTTTCAGGAGGAGTCAGGCATCGTCTCCTTTGGAGGCACTGATCTCCGCGTACCTCTGGAGTTTTCAAAGGATGTGAGGCCTCTGGTCGCGGTGAGGTGGGGAACTAGGTCTTTCTCTGTGGTCTCCACAGGGGATTCAGACATCCTTTCGTCTTGGGAGATGCAAGACGAGCCTGCATTCAAGTCACTGCAGGGATATCCGGCCTTATTTCGCGTCAGGGCATCGCAGTGTCCATTCCACTTGAGGCCGCAAACTCAGGGTCCCTCTCACATACCTAGAGCTGAGAGAAGCCTCCTCTTGAGGTGCTTGTGGTAAGGTGGTATTCCTCTGGAGTCGAAGCCAGGGACTAACCTCTCATCTCGAGTTGATTCTTGGTCCACGGAGCTCTTTCGTGTTGCTACAGTGACCTCAGGATCCCTCTAGACTTGAAACAGTGTTCTTGGGGTTTCTCTGGAGTGCCATCAAGGAAATCAAGGCTCCTTTCATGTGTGATGTGCAAGACGGAATTGCTCTGCCCGCAGTGCAGGGGAATCGGGCCTCATCTCGCGGCGAGGGGAAAGTCTCATGTTTTTTCTCGAGTTGCGGCGGGAACCTGGGGTATATTCTCGAGTTACGACGGGGATGGCCCTTCCACCCACGTGTTTGTTCAGCGACGTCAGGACTCCTGCCTAGTTGCGAGGGACAACTCGGGATTCTCCTCGAGGCTTGGCAGGGCAATTGGGACGCCTCTCCAGCTGAGGCGGGAGACCAAGGTTCCCTTTCCACGTGCCACAGGATTCGTGGGACTCCTATCAAGTTTCACGAGGAGTCAGGCATCGTCCTCTTTGGCGGCACTGATCTCCGCGTACCTCTGGAGTTTTCAAAGGATGTGAGGCCTCCGGTCGCGATGAGGTGGGGAACTAGGTCTTTCTCTGTGGTCTCCACAGAGGATTCAGACATCCTTTCGTCTTGGGAGGTGCAAGACGAGCCTACATTCAAGTCACTACAGGGATATCCCGCCTTATTTCGAGTCAGGGCATCGCGGTGTCCATTCCACTTGAGGCCGCAAACTCAGGGTCCCTCTCACATACCTAGAGCTGAGAGAAGCCTCCTCTTGAGGTGCTTGTGGTAAGGTGGTAGTCCTCTGGAGTCGAAGCCAGGGACTAACCTCTCATCTCGAGTTTATTCTTGGTCCACGGAGCTCTTTCCTGTTGCTACAGTGACATCAGGATCCCTCTAGCCTTGACACAGTGTTCTTGGGTTTTCTCTGGAGTGCCATCAAGGAAATCAAGGCTCCTTTCATGTGTGATGTGCAACACGGAATTGCTCTGCACGCAGTGCAGGGGAATCGGGCCTCATCTCTCGGCGAGGGGGAAGTCTCATGGATTTTCTCGATTTGCGGCAGGAACCTGGGGTATATTCTCGAGTTACGACGGTGATGGCCCTTCCACCCACGTGTTTGTTCAGCGACGTCAGGACTCCTGCCTAGTTGCGAGGGACAACTCGGGATTTTCCTCGAGTCTTGGCAGGGAAATTGGGACGCCTCTCCAGCTGAGGCGGGAGACCAAGGGTCCCTTTCCACGTGCCACAGGAATCCTGGGACTCCTATCAAGTTTCACGAGGAGTCAGGCATCGTCTCCTTTGGAGGCACTGATCTCTGCGTACCTCTGGAGTTATCAAAGGATGTGAGGCCTCAGGTCGCGATGAAGTGGGGAACTAGGTCTTTCTCTTTGGTCTCCACAGGGGATTCAGACATCCTTTCATCTTGGGAGATGCAAGACGAGACTGCATTCAAGTCACTGCAGGGATAGCCGGCCTTATTTCGAGTCAGGGCATCGTGCTGTCCATTCCACTTGAGGCCGCAAACTCAGGGTCCCTCTCACATACCTAGAGCTGAGAGAAGCCTCCTCTTGAGGTGCTTGTGGTAAGGTGGTATTCCTCTGGAGTCGAAGCCAGGGACTAACCCCTCATCTCGAGTTGCTTTTTGGTCCACGGAGCTCTTTCTTGTTGCTACAGTGACCTCAGGATCCCTCTAGCCTTGAAACAGTGTTCTTGGGGTTTCTCTGGAGTGCCATCAAGGAAATCAAGGCTCCTTTCATGTGTGATGTTCAACACGGAATTGCTCTGTACGCAGTGCAGGGGAATCGGGCCTCATTTTGCGGGGAGGGGGAAGTCTCATGGTTTTTCTCGAGTTGCGGCGGAAACCTGGGGTATATTCTCGAGTTCCGACGGGGATGGCCCTTCCAGCCACGTGTTTGTTCAGCGACGTCAGGACTTCTGCCTAGTTGCGAGGGACAACTCGGGATTCTCCTCGAGGCTTGGCAGGGCAATTGGGACGCCTCTCCAGCTGAGGCGGGAGACCAAGGGTCCCTTTTCACGTGCCACAGGAATCCTGGGACTCCTATCAAGTTTCACGAGGAGTCAGGCATCGTCTCCTTTGGAGGCACTGATCTCCGCATACCCCTGGAGTTTTCAAAGGATGTGAGGCCTCCGGTCGCGATGAGATGGGGAACTAGGTCTTTCTCTGTGGTCTCCACAGGGGATTCAGACATCCTTCCGTCTTGGGAGATGCAAGACGAGCCTGCATTCAAGTCACTGCATGGATATCCGGCCTTATTTCGCGTCAGGGCATCGCAGTGTCCATTCGACTTGAGGCCGCAAACTCAGGGTCCCTCTCACATACCTAGAGATGAGAGAAGCCTCCTCTTGAGGTGCTTGTGGTAAGGTGGTATTCCTCTGGAGTCGAAACCAGGGACTAACCTCTCATCTCGAGTTGATTCTTGGTCCACGGAGTTCTTTCGTGTTGCTACAGTGACCTCATGATCCCTCTAGCCTTGAAACAGTGTTCTTGGGGTTTCTCTGGCGTGCCATTAAGGAAATCAAGGCTCCTTTCATGTGTGATGTGCAACACGGAATTGCTCTGCACGCAGTGCAAGGGAATCGGGCCTCATCTCGCGGCGAGGGGGAAGTCTCATGGTATTTCTCGAGTTGCGGCGGGAACCTGGGGTATATTCTCGAGTTACGACGGGGATGGCCCTTCCACACACGTGTTTGTTCAGCGACGGCAGGACTCCTGCCTAGTTGCGAGGGACAACTCGGGATTCTCCTCGAGGCTTGGCAGGGCAATTGGGACGCCTCTCCAGCTGAGGCGGGAGACCAAGGGTCCCTTTCCACGTGCCACAGGAATCCTGGGACTCCTATCAAGTTTCACGAGGAGTCAGGCATCGTCTCCTTTGGAGGCACTGATCTCCGCGTACCTCTGGAGTTTTCAAAGGATGTGAGGCCTCCGGTCGCGATGAGGTGGGGAACTAGGTCTTTCTCTATGGTCTCCACAGAGGATTCAGACATCCTTTCGTCTTGGGAGATGCAAGACGAGCCTGCATTCAAGTCACTGCAGGGATATCCGGCCTTATTTCGAGTCAGGGCATCGCGGTGTTCATTCCACTTGAGGCCGCAAACTCAGGGTCCCTCTCACATAGCTAGAGCTGAGAGAAGCCTCCTCTTGAGGTGCTTGTGGTAAGGTGGTAGTCCTCTGGAGTCGAAGTCAGGGACTAACCACTCATCTCGAGTTGATTCTTGGTCCACGGAGCTCTTTCGTGTTGCTACAGTGACCTCAGGATCCCTCTAGCCTTGAAACAGTGTTCTTGGGGTTTCTCTGGAGTGCCACCAAGGAAATCAAGGCTCCTTTCATGTGTGATGTGCAACACGGAATTGCTCTACACGCAGTGCAGGGGAATCGGGCCTCATCTCGCGGCGAGGGGGAAGTCTCATGGTTTTTCTCGAGTTGCGGCGGGAACCTGGGGTATATTCTCGAGTTACGACGGGGATGGCCCTTACACCCACATGTTTGTTCAGCGACGGCAGGACTCCTGCCTTGTTGCGAGGGACAACTCGGGATTCTCCTCGAGTCTTGGCAGGGCAATTGGGACGCCTCTCCAGCTGAGGCGGGAGACCAAGGGTCCCTTTCCAAGTGCCACAGGAATCCTGGGACTCCTATCAAGTTTCACGAGGAGTCAGGCATCGTCTCCTTTCGAGGCACTGATCTCCGCGTACCTCTGGAGTTTTCAAAGGATGTGAGGCCTCTGGTCGCGATGAGGTGGGGAACTAGGTCTTTCTCTGTGGTCTCCACAGGGGATTCAGACATCCTTTCGTCTTGGGAGATGCAAGACGAGCCTGCATTCAAGTCACTGCAGGGATATCCGGCCTTATTTCGCGTCAGGGCATCGCGGTGTCCATTCCACTTGAGGCCGCAAACTCAGGGTCCCTCTCACATACCTAGAGCTGAGAGAAGCCTCCTCCTCAGGTGCTTGTGGTAAGGTGGTATTCCTCTGGAGTCAAGCCAGGGACTAACCTCTCATCTCGAGTTGACTTTGGGTCCACGGAGCTCTTTCATGTTGCTACAGTGACCTCAGGATCCCTCTAGCCTTGAAACAGTGTTCTTGGGGATTCTCTGGAGTGCCATCAAGGAAATCAAGGCTCCTTTCATGTGTGATGTCCAACACGGAATTGCTCTGCACGCAGTGCAGGGGAATCTGGCCTCATTTTGCGGGGAGGGGGAAGTCTCATGGTTTTTCTCGAGTTGCGGCGGGAACCTGGGGTATATTCTCGAGTTACGACGGGGATGGCCCTTCTACACACGTGTTTGTTCAGCGACGTCAGGACTTCTGCCTAGTTGCGAGGGACAACTCGGGATTCTGCTCGAGGCTTGGCAGGGCAATTGGGATGCGTCTCCAGCTGAGGCGGGAGACCAAGGGTCCCTTTCCACGTGCCACAGGAATCCTGGGACTCTTATCAAGTTTCACGAGGAGTCAGGCATCGTCTCCTTTGGAGGCACTAATCTCTGCGTACCTCTGGATTTATCAAAGAATGTGAGGCCTCCGGTCGCGATGAGGTGGGGAACTAGGTCTTTCTCTGTGGTCTCCACAGGGGATTCAGACATCCTTTCATCTTGGGAGATGCAAGACGAGCCTACATTCAAGTCACTGCAGGGATATCCGGCCTTATTTCCCGTCAGGGCATCGCGGTGTCCATGCCAATTGAGGCCGCAAACTCAGGGTCCCTCTCACATACCTAGAGCTGAGAGAAGCCTCCTCTTGAGGTGCTTGTGGTAAGGTGGTATTCCTCTGGAGTCGAAGCCAGGGACTAACCTCTCATCTCGAGTTGATTTCTGATCCACGGAGCTCTTTCGTGTGGCTACAGTGACCTCAGGATCCTTCTAGCCTTGAAACAGTGTTCTTGGGGTTTCTCTGGAGTGCATTCAAGGAAATCAAGGCTCCTTTCATGTGTGATGTGCAACACGGAATTGCTCTGCACGCAGTGCAGGGGAATCGGGCCTCATCTCGCGGCGAGGGGGAAGTCTCATGGTTTTTCTCGAGTTGCGGCGGGAACCTGGGGTATATTCTCGAGTTACGACGGGCATGGCCCTTCCACACACGTGTTTGTTCAGCAACGTCAGGACTCCTGCCTAGTTGCCAGGGACAACTCGGGATTCTGCTCGAGGCTTGGCAGGGCAATTGGGACGCCTCTCCAGCTGAGGCGGGAGACCAGGGGTCCCTTTCCACGTGCCACAGGAATCCTGGGACTCCTATCAATTTTCACGAGGAGTCAGGCATCGTCTCCTTTGGAGGCACTGATCTCCGCGTACCTCTGGAGTTTTCAAAGGATGTGAGGCCTCCGGTCGCGATGAGGTGGGGAACTAGTTCTTTCTCTGTGCTCTCCACAGAGGATTCAGTCATCCTTTCGCCTTGGGAGATGCAAGACGAGCCTGCATTTATGTCAATGCAGGGCTATCCAGCCTTATTTCGAGTCAGGGCATTGCGGTGTCCTTTCCACTTGAGGCTGCAAACTCAGGGTCACTCTCACATACCTAAAGCTGCAAGAAGCCTCCTCTTGAGGTGCTTGTGGTTAGGTGGTATTCCTCTGGAGTCGAAGTTAGGGACTAACCTCTCATCTCGAGTTGATTTTTGGTCCACGGAGTTCTTTCGTGTTGCTACAGTGACCTCAGGATCCCTCTAGCCTTGAAACAGTGTTCTTGGGGTTTCTCTGGAGTGCCATCAAGGAAATCAAGGTTCCTTTCATGTGTGATGTGCCACACGGAATTGCTCTGCACGCAGTGTAGGGGATCGGGCCTCATCTCGCGGCGAGGGGGAAGTTTCATGGTTTTTCTCGAGTTGCGGCGGGAACCTGGGGTATATTCTCGAGTTACGACGGGGATGGCCCTTCCACCCACGTGTTTGTTCAGCGACGTCAGGACTCCTGCCTAGTTGCGAGGGACAACTCGGGATTTTCCTCGAGTCTTGGCAGGGCAATTGGGACGCCTCTCCAGCTGAGGTGGGAGACCAAGGGTCCCTTTCCACGTGCCACAGGAATCCTGGGACTCCTATCAAGTTTCACGAGAAGTCAGGCATCATCTCCTTTGGAGGCACTGATCTCTGCGTACCTCTGGAGTTATCAAAGGATGTGAGGCCTCAGGTCGCGATGAGGTGGGGAACTAGGTCTTTCTCTGTGGTCTCCACAGGGGATTCAGACATCCTTTCATCTTGGGAGATGCAAGACGAGCCTGCATTCAAGTCACTGCAGGGATATCCGGCCTTATTTCGAGTCAGGGCATCGCGCTGTCCATTCCACTTGAGGCCGCAAACTCAGGGTCCCTCTCACATACCTAGAGCTGAGAGAAGCCTCCTCTTGAGGTGCTTGTGGTAAGGTGGTATTCCTCTGGAGTCGAAGCCAGGGACTAACCCCTCATCTCGAGTTGCTTTTTGGTCCACGGAGCTCTTTCTTGTTGCTACAGTGACCTCAGGATCCCTCTAGCCTTGAAACAGTGTTCTTGGGGTTTCTCTGGAGTGCCATCAAGGAAATCAAGGCTCCTTTCATGTGTGATGTGCAACACGGAATTGCTCTGCACGCAGTGCAGGGGAATCGGGCCTCATCTCGCGGCGAGGGGGAAGTCTCATGGTTTTTCTCGAGTTGCGGCGGGAACCTGGGGTATATTCTCGAGTTATGACGGGGATGGCCCTTCCACCCACGTGTTTGTTCAGCGACGTCAGGACTCCTGCCTAGTTGCCAGGGACAACTCGGGATTCTCCTCGAGGCTTGGCAGGGCAATTGGGACGCCTCTCCAGCTGAGGCGGGAGACCAAGAGTCCCTTTCCACGTGCCACAGGAATCCTGGGACTCCTATCAAGTTTCATGAGGAGTCAGGCATCGTTTCCTTTGGAGGCACTGATCTCCGCGTTCCTCTGGAGTTTTCAAAGGATGTGAGGCCTCCGGTCGCCATGAGGTGGGGAACTAGGTCTTTCTCTATGGAATCCACAGAGGATTCGACATCCTTTCGCCTTGGGAGATGCAAGACGAGCCTGCATTTATGTCAATGCAGGGCTATCCAGCCTTATTTCGAGTCAGGGCATTGCGGTGTCCTTTCCACTTGAGGCTGCAAACTCAGGGTCACTCTCACATACTTAAAGCTGCGAGAAGCCTCCTCTTGAGGTGCTTGTGGTTAGGTGGTATACCTCTGCAGTCGAAGTAAGGTACTAACCTCTCATCTCGAGTAGGTTTTTGGTCCACGGAGCTCTTTCGTGTTGCTACAGTGACCTCAGGATCCCTCTAGCCTTGAAAGAGTGTTTTTGGGGTTTCTCTGGAGTGCCATCCAGGAAATCAAGGTTCCTTTCATGTGTGATGTGCCACACGGAATTGCTCTGCACGCAGTGTAGGGGATCGGGCCTCATCTCGCGGCGAGGGGGAAGTTTCATGGTTTTTCTCGAGTTGCGGCAGGAACCTGGGGTATATTCTCGAGTTACGACGGGGATGGCCCTTCCACCCACGTGTTTCTTCAGCGACTTCAGGACTCCTGCCTAGTTGCGAGGGACAACTCGGGATTTTCCTCGAGTCTTGGCAGGGAAATTGGGACGCCTCTCCACCTGAGGCGGGAGACCAAGCGTCCCTTTCCACGTGCCACTGGAATCCTGGGACTCCTATCAAGTTTCACGAGGAGTCAGGCATCGTCTCCTTTGGAGGCACTGATCTCGGCGTACCTCTGGAGTTATCAAAGGATGTGAGGCCTCAGGTCGCGATGAGGTGGGGAACTAGGTCTTTCTCTTTGGTCTCCACAGGGGATTCAGGCATCCTTTCATCTTGGGAGATGCAAGACGAGCCTGCATTCAAGTCACTGCAGGGATAGCCGGCCTTATTTCGAGTCAGGGCATCGTGCTGTCCATTCCACTTGAGGCCGCAAACTCAGGGTCCCTCTCACATACCTAGAGCTGAGAGAAGCCTCCTCTTGAGGTGCTTGTGGTAAGGTGGTATTCCTCTGGAGTCGAAGCCAGGAACTAACCCCTCATCTCGAGTTGACTTTGGGTCCACGGAGCTCTTTCGTGTTGCTACAGTGACCTCAGGATCCCTCTAGCCTTGAAACAGTGTTCTTGGGGTTTCTCTGGAGTGCCATCAAGGAAATCAAGGCTCCTTTCATGTGTGATGTTCAACACGGAATTGCTCTGTACGCAGTGCAGGGGAATCGGGCTTCATTTTGCAGGGAGGGGGAAGTCTCATGGTTTTTCTCGAGTTGCGGCGGAAACCTGGGGTATATTCTCGAGTTACGACGGGGATGGCCCTTCCACACACGTGTTTGTTCAGCAACGTCAGGACTTCTGCCTAGTTGCGAGGGACAACTCGGGATTCTCCTCGAGGCTTGGCAGGGCAATTGGGATGCCTCTCCAGCTGAGGCGGGAAACCAAGTGTCCCTTTCAACGTGCCACAGGAATCCTGGGACTCCTATCAAGTTTCACGAGGAGTCAGGCATCGTCTCCTTTGGAGGCACTAATCTCTGCGTACCTCTGGATTTATCAAAGAATGTGAGGCCTCCGGTCGCGATGAGGTGGGGAACTAGGTCTTTCTCTGTGGTCTCCACAGGGGATTCAGACATCCTTTCATCTTGGGAGATGCAAGACGAGCCTGCATTCAAGTCACTGCAGGGATATCCTGCCTTATTTCGAGTCAGGGCATCGCGGTGTCCATTCCACCTGAGGCCGCAAACTCAGGGTCCCTCTCACATACCTAGAGCTGAGAGAAGCTTCCTCTTGAGGTGCTTGTGGTAAGGTGGTATTCCCCTGGAGTCGAAGCCAGGGACTAACCTCTCATCTCGAGTTGATTTTTGGTCCACGGAGCTCTTTCGTGTTGCTGCAGTGACCTCAGGATCCCTCTAGCCTTGAAACAGTGTTCTTGGGGTTTCTCTGGAGTGCCATCAAGGAAATCAAGGCTTCTTTCTTGTGTGATGTGCAACACGGAACTGCTCTGCACGCAGTGCAGGGGAATCGGGCCTCATCTCGCGGCGAGCGGGAAGTCTCATGGTTTTTCTCGAGTTGCGGCAGGAACCTGGGGTATATTCTCGAGTTACGACGGGGATGGCCTTCCACACCCGTGTTTGTTCAGGGACGTCAGGACTCCTGCCTATTTACGAGGGACAACTCGGGATTCTCCTCGAGGCTTGGCAGGGCAATTGGGACGCCTCTCCAGCTGAGGCGGGAGACCAAGGGTCCCTTTCCACGTTCCACTGGAATCCTGGGACTCCTATCAAGTTTCACGAGGAGTCAGGCATCGTCTCCTTTGGAGGCACTGATCTCCGCGTACCTCTGGAGTTTTCAAAGGATGGGAGGCCTCCGGTCGCGATGAGGTGGGGAACTAGGTCTTTCTCTGTGGTCTCCACAGAGGATTCAGACATCCTTTCGTCTTGGGAGATGCAAGACGAGCCTGCATTCAAGTCACTGCAGGGATATCCGGCCTTATTTCGAGTCAGGGCATTGCGGTGTCCATTCCACTTGAGGCCGCAAACTCAGGGTCCCTCTCACATACCTAGAGCTGAGAGAAGCCTCCTCTTGAGGTGCTTGTGGTAAGGTAGTATTCCTCTGGAGTCGAAGCGAGGGACTAACCTCTCATCTCGAGTTGATTCTTGGTCCACGGAGCTCTTTCATGTTGCTACAGTGACCTCAGGATCCCTCTAGCCTTGAAACAGTGTTCTTGGGTTTTCTCGGGAGTGCCATCAAGGAAATCAAGGTTCCTTTCATGTGTGATGTGCAACACGGAATTACTCTGCACGCAGTGTAGGGGAATCGGGCCTCATCTCGCGGCGAGGGGGAAGTCTCATGGTTTTTCTCGAGTTGCGGCGGGAACCTGGAGTATATTCTCGAGTTACGACGGGGATGCCCCTTCCACCCAAGTGTTTGTTAAACGACGGCAGGACTCCTGCCTAGTTGCGAGGGACAACTCGGGATTCTCCTCGAGGCTTGGCAGGGCAATTGGGACGCCTCTCCAGCTGAGGCGGGAGACCAAGGGTCCCTTTCCACATGCCACAGGAATCCTGGGACTCCTATCAAGTTTCACGAGGAGTCAGGCATCGTCTCCTTTGGAGGCACTGATCTCCGCGTGCCTCTGGAGTTTTCAAAGGATGTGAGGCCTCCGGTCGCGATGAGGTGGGGAACTAGGTCTTTCTCTGTGGTCTCCACAGGAGATTCAGACATCCTTTCGTCTTGGGAGATGCAAGACGAGCCTGCATTCAAGTCACTGCAAGGATATCCGGCCTTATTTCGCGTCAGGGCATCACAGTGTCCATTCCACTTGAGGCCGCAAACTCAGGGTCCCTCTCACATACCTAGAGCTGAGAGAAGCCTCCTCTTGAGGTGCTTGTGGTAAGGTGGTATTCCTCTGGAGTCGAAGCCAGGGACTAACCTCTCATTTCGAGTTGATTCTTGGTCCACGGAGCTCTTTCATGTTGCTACAGTGACCTCAGGATCCCTCTAGCCTGGAAACAGTGTTCTTGGGGTTTCTCTGGAGTGCCATCAAGGAAATCAAGGCTCCTTTCATGTGTGATGTGCAACACGGAATTGCTCTGCACGCAGTGCAGGGGAATCGGGCCTCATCTCGCGGCGAGGGGGAAGTCTCATGGTTTTTCTCGAGTTGCGGCGGGAACCTGGGGTATATTCTCGAGTTACGACGGGGATGGCCCTTCCACCCACGTGTTTGTTCAGCGACGTCAGGACTCCTGCCTAGTTGCGAGGGACAACTCGGGATTCTCCTCGAGGCTTGGCAGGGCAATTGGGACGCCTCTCCAGCTGAGGCGGGAGACCAAGGGTCCCTTTCCACGTGCCACAGGAATCCTGGGACTCCTATCAAGTTTCACGAGGAGTCAGGCATCGTCTCCTTTGGAGGCACTGATCTCCGCGTACCTCTGGAGTTTTCAAAGGATGTGAGGCCTCCGGTAACGATGAGGTGGGGAACTAGGTCTTTCTCTGTGGTCTCCACAGGGGATTCAGACATCCTTTCGTCTTCGGAGATGCAAGACGAGCCTGCATTCAAGTCACTGCAGGGATATCCGGCCTTATTTCGAGTCAGAGCATCGCGGTGTCCATTCCACTTGAGGCCGCAAACTTAGGGTCCCTCTCACATACCTAGAGCTGAGAGAAGCCTCCTCTTGAGGTGCTTGTGGTAAGGTGGTATTCCTCTGGAGTCGAAGCCAGGGACTAACCTCTCATCTCGAGTTGATTTTTGGTCCATGGAGCTCTTTCGTGTTGCTACAGTGACCTCAGTTTCCCTCGAGCCTTGAAACAGTGTTCTTGGGGTTTCTCTGGAGTACCATCAAGGAAATCAAGGCTCCTTTCATGTGTGATGTGCAACACGGAATTGCTCTGCACGCAGTGCAGGGGAATCAGGCCTCATCTCGCGGCGAGGGGGAAGTCTCATGGTTTTTCTCGAGTTGCGGCGGGAACCTGGGGTATATTCTCGAGTTATGACGGGGATGGCCTTTCCAGCCACGTGTTTGTTCAGCGACGTCAAGACTCCTGCCTAGTTGCGAGGGACAACTCGGGATTCTCCTCGAGGCTTGGCAGGGCAATTGGGACGCCTCTCCAGCTGAGGCGGGAGACCAAGGGTCCCTTTCCACGTGCCACAGGAATCCTGGGACTCCTATCAAGTTTCCCGAGGAGTCAGGCATCGTCTCCTTTGGAGGCACTGATCTCCGCATACCCCTGGAGTTTTCAAAGGATGTGAGGCCTCCGGTCGCGATGAGATGGGGAACTAGGTCTTTCTCTGTGGTCTCCACAGGGGATTCAGACATCCTTCCGTCTTGGGAGATGCAAGACGAGCCTGCATTCAAGTCACTGCATGGATATCCGGCCTTATTTCGCGTCAGGGCATCGCAGTGTCCATTCGACTTGAGGCCGCAAACTCAGAGTCCCTCTCACATACCTAGAGATGAGAGAAGCCTCCTCTTGAGGTGCTTGTGGTAAGGTGGTATTCCTCTGGAGTCGAAGCCAGGGACTAACCTCTCATCTCGAGTTGATTCTTGGTCCACGGAGTTCTTTCGTGTTGCTACAGTGACCTCATGATCCCTCTAGCCTTGAAACAGTGTTCTTGGGGTTTCTCTGGCGTGCCATTAAGGAAATCAAGGCTCCTTTCATGTGTGATGTGTAAGACGGAATTGCTCTGCACGCAGTGCAGGGGAATCGGGCCTCATCTCGCGGCGAGGTGGAAGTCTCATGGTATTTCTCGAGTTGCGGCGGGAACCTGGGGTATATTCTCGAGTTACGACGGGGATGGCCCTTCCACACACGTGTTTGTTCAGCGACGGCAGGACTCCTGCCTAGTTGCGAGGGACAACTCGGGATTCTCCTCGAGGCTTGGCAGGGCAATTGGGACGTCTCCCCAGCTGAGGCGGGAGACCAAGTGTCCCTTTCCACGTGCCACAGGAATCCTGGGACTCCTATCAAGTTTCACGAGGAGTCAGGCATCGTCTCCTTTGGAGGCACTGATCTCCGCGTACCTCTGGAGTTTTCAAAGGATGTGAGGCCTCCGGTCGCGATGAGGTGGGGAACTAGGTCTTTCTCTATGGTCTCCACAGGGGATTCAGACATCCTTTCGTCTTGGGAGATGCAAGACGAGCCTGCATTCAAGTCACTGCAGGGATATCCGGCCTTATTTCGCGTCAGGTCATCGCGGTGTCCATTCCACTTGAGGCCGCAAACTCAGGGTCCCTCTCACATACCTAGAGCTGAGAGAAGCCTCCTCTTCAGGTGCTTGTGGTAAGGTGGTATTCCTCTGGAGTCAAGCCAGGGACTAACCTCTCATCTCGAGTTGACTTTGGGTCCACGGAGCTCTTTCGTGTTGCTACAGTGACCTCAGGATGCCTCTAGCCTTGAAACAGTGTTCTTGGGGTTTCTCTGGAGTGCCATCAAGGAAATCAAGGCTCCTTTCATGTGTGATGTCCAACACGGAATTGCTCTGCACGCAGTGCAGGGGAATCTGGCCTCATTTTGCGGGGAGGGGGAAGTCTCATGGTTTTTCTCGAGTTGCGGCGGGAACCTGGGGTATATTCTCGAGTTACGACGGGGATGGCCCTTCTACACACGTGTTTGTTCAGCGACGTCAGGACTTCTGCCTAGTTGCGAGGGACAACTCGGGATTCTGCTCGAGGCTTGGCAGGGCAATTGGGATGCCTCTCCAGCTGAGGCGGGAGACCAAGGGTCCCTTTCCACGTGCCACAGGAATCCTGGGACTCTTATCAAGTTTCACGAGGAGTCAGGCATCGTCTCCTTTGGAGGCACTAATCTCTGCGTACCTCTGGATTTATCAAAGAATGTGAGGCCTCCGGTCGCGATGAGGTGGGGAACTAGGTCTTTCTCTGTGGTCTCCACAGGGGATTCAGACATCCTTACATCTTGGGAGATGCAAGACGAGCCTGCATTCAAGTCACTGCAGGGATATCCGGCCTTATTTCCCGTCAGGGCATCGCGGTGTCCATGCCAATTGAGGCCGCAAACTCAGGGTCCCTCTCACATACCTAGAGCTGAGAGAAGCCTCCTCTTGAGGTGCTTGTGGTAAGGTGGTATTCCTCTGGAGTCGAAGCCAGGGACTAACCTCTCATCTCGAGTTGATTTCTGATCCACGGAGCTCTTTCGTGTGGCTACAGTGACCTCAGGATCCTTCTAGCCTTGAAACAGTGTTCTTGGGGTTTCTCTGGAGTGCATTCAAGGAAATCAAGGCTCCTTTCATGTGTGATGTGCAACACGGAATTGCTCTGCACGCAGTGCAGGGGAATCGGGCCTCATCTCGCGGCGAGGGGGAAGTCTCATGGTTTTTCTCGAGTTGCGGCGGGAACCTGGGGTATATTCTCGAGTTACGACGGGCATGGCCCTTCCACACACGTGTTTGTTCAGACGACGTCAGGACTCCTGCCTAGTTGCCAGGGACAACTCGGGATTCTGCTCGAGGCTTGGCAGGGCAATTGGGACGCCTCTCCAGCTGAGGCGGGAGACCAGGGGTCCCTTTCCACGTGCCACAGGAATCCTGGGACTCCTATCAAGTTTCACGAGGAGTCAGGCATCGTCTCCTTTGGAGGCACTGATCTCCGCCTACCTCTGGAGTTTTCAAAGGATGTGAGGCCTCCGGTCGCGATGAGGTGGGGAACTAGGTCTTTCTCTGTGGTCTCCACAGAGGATTCAGTCATCCTTTCGCCTTGGGAGATGCAAGACGAGCCTGCATTTATGTCAATGCAGGGCTATCCAGCCTTATTTCGAGTCAGGGCATTGCGGTGTCCTTTCCACTTGAGGCTGCAAACTCAGGGTCACTCTCACATACCTAAAGCTGCGAGAAGCCTCCTCTTGAGGTGCTTGTGGTTAGGTGGTATTCCTCTGGAGTCGAAGTTAGGGACTAACCTCTCATCTCGAGTTGATTTTTGGTCCACGGAGTTCTTTCGTGTTGCTACAGTGACCTCAGGATCCCTCTAGCCTTGAAACAGTGTTCTTGGGGTTTCTCTGGAGTGCCATCAAGGAAATCAAGGCTCCTTTCATGTGTGATGTTCAACACGGAATTGCTCTGTACGCAGTGCAGGGGAATCGGGCCTCATTTTGCGGGGAGGGGGAAGTCTCATGGTTTTTCTCGAGTTGCGGCGGAAACCTGGGGTATATTCTCGAGTTCCGACGGGGATGGCCCTTCCAGCCACGTGTTTGTTCAGCGACGTCAGGACTTCTGCCTAGTTGCGAGGGACAACTCGGGATTCTCCTCGAGGCTTGGCAGGGCAATTGGGACGCCTCTCCAGCTGAGGCGGGAGACCAAGGGTCCCTTTTCACGTGCCACAGGAATCCTGGGACTCCTATCAAGTTTCACGAGGAGTCAGGCATCGTCTCCTTTGGAGGCACTGATCTCCGCATACCCCTGGAGTTTTCAAAGGATGTGAGGCCTCCGGTCGCGATGAGATGGGGAACTAGGTCTTTCTCTGTGGTCTCCACAGGGGATTCAGACATCCTTCCGTCTTGGGAGATGCAAGACGAGCCTGCATTCAAGTCACTGCATGGATATCCGGCCTTATTTCGCGTCAGGGCATCGCAGTGTCCATTCGACTTGAGGCCGCAAACTCAGGGTCCCTCTCACATACCTAGAGATGAGAGAAGCCTCCTCTTGAGGTGCTTGTGGTAAGGTGGTATTCCTCTGGAGTCGAAACCAGGGACTAACCTCTCATCTCGAGTTGATTCTTGGTCCACGGAGTTCTTTCGTGTTGCTACAGTGACCTCATGATCCCTCTAGCCTTGAAACAGTGTTCTTGGGGTTTCTCTGGCGTGCCATTAAGGAAATCAAGGCTCCTTTCATGTGTGATGTGCAACACGGAATTGCTCTGCACGCAGTGCAAGGGAATCGGGCCTCATCTCGCGGCGAGGGGGAAGTCTCATGTTATTTCTCGAGTTGCGGCGGGAACCTGGGGTATATTCTCGAGTTACGACGGGGATGGCCCTTCCACACACGTGTTTGTTCAGCGACGGCAGGACTCCTGCCTAGTTGCGAGGGACAACTCGGGATTCTCCTCGAGGCTTGGCAGGGCAATTGGGACGCCTCTCCAGCTGAGGCGGGAGACCAAGGGTCCCTTTCCACGTGCCACAGGAATCCTGGGACTCCTATCAAGTTTCACGAGGAGTCAGGCATCGTCTCCTTTGGAGGCACTGATCTCCGCGTACCTCTGGAGTTTTCAAAGGATGTGAGGCCTCCGGTCGCGATGAGGTGGGGAACTAGGTCTTTCTCTATGGTCTCCACAGAGGATTCAGACATCCTTTCGTCTTGGGAGATGCAAGACGAGCCTGCATTCAAGTCACTGCAGGGATATCCGGCCTTATTTCGAGTCAGGGCATCGCGGTGTTCATTCCACTTGAGGCCGCAAACTCAGGGTCCCTCTCACATAGCTAGAGCTGAGAGAAGCCTCCTCTTGAGGTGCTTGTGGTAAGGTGGTAGTCCTCTGGAGTCGAAGTCAGGGACTAACCACTCATCTCGAGTTGATTCTTGGTCCACGGAGCTCTTTCGTGTTGCTACAGTGACCTCAGGATCCCTCTAGCCTTGAAACAGTGTTCTTGGGGTTTCTCTGGAGTGCCACCAAGGAAATCAAGGCTCCTTTCATGTGTGATGTGCAACACGGAATTGCTCTACACGCAGTGCAGGGGAATCGGGCCTCATCTCGCGGCGAGGGGGAAGTCTCATGGTTTTTCTCGAGTTGCGGCGGGAACCTGGGGTATATTCTCGAGTTACGACGGGGATGGCCCTTACACCCACATGTTTGTTCAGCGACGGCAGGACTCCTGCCTTGTTGCGAGGGACAACTCGGGATTCTCCTCGAGTCTTGGCAGGGCAATTGGGACGCCTCTCCAGCTGAGGCGGGAGACCAAGGGTCCCTTTCCAAGTGCCACAGGAATCCTGGGACTCCTATCAAGTTTCACGAGGAGTCAGGCATCGTCTCCTTTCGAGGCACTGATCTCCGCGTACCTCTGGAGTTTTCAAAGGATGTGAGGCCTCTGGTCGCGATGAGGTGGGGAACTAGGTCTTTCTCTGTGGTCTCCACAGGGGATTCAGACATCCTTTCGTCTTGGGAGATGCAAGACGAGCCTGCATTCAAGTCACTGCAGGGATATCCGGCCTTATTTCGCGTCAGGGCATCGCGGTGTCCATTCCACTTGAGGCCGCAAACTCAGGGTCCCTCTCACATACCTAGAGCTGAGAGAAGCCTCCTCCTCAGGTGCTTGTGGTAAGGTGGTATTCCTCTGGAGTCAAGCCAGGGACTAACCTCTCATCTCGAGTTGACTTTGGGTCCACGGAGCTCTTTCATGTTGCTACAGTGACCTCAGGATCCCTCTAGCCTTGAAACAGTGTTCTTGGGGATTCTCTGGAGTGCCATCAAGGAAATCAAGGCTCCTTTCATGTGTGATGTCCAACACGGAATTGCTCTGCACGCAGTGCAGGGGAATCTGGCCTCATTTTGCGGGGAGGGGGAAGTCTCATGGTTTTTCTCGAGTTGCGGCGGGAACCTGGGGTATATTCTCGAGTTACGACGGGGATGGCCCTTCTACACACGTGTTTGTTCAGCGACGTCAGGACTTCTGCCTAGTTGCGAGGGACAACTCGGGATTCTGCTCGAGGCTTGGCAGGGCAATTGGGATGCCTCTCCAGCTGAGGCGGGAGACCAAGGGTCCCTTTCCACGTGCCACAGGAATCCTGGGACTCTTATCAAGTTTCACGAGGAGTCAGGCATCGTCTCCTTTGGAGGCACTAATCTCTGCGTACCTCTGGATTTATCAAAGAATGTGAGGCCTCCGGTCGCGATGAGGTGGGGAACTAGGTCTTTCTCTGTGGTCTCCACAGGGGATTCAGACATCCTTTCATCTTGGGAGATGCAAGACGAGCCTACATTCAAGTCACTGCAGGGATATCCGGCCTTATTTCCCGTCAGGGCATCGCGGTGTCCATGCCAATTGAGGCCGCAAACTCAGGGTCCCTCTCACATACCTAGAGCTGAGAGAAGCCTCCTCTTGAGGTGCTTGTGGTAAGGTGGTATTCCTCTGGAGTCGAAGCCAGGGACTAACCTCTCATCTCGAGTTGATTTCTGATCCACGGAGCTCTTTCGTGTGGCTACAGTGACCTCAGGATCCTTCTAGCCTTGAAACAGTGTTCTTGGGGTTTCTCTGGAGTGCATTCAAGGAAATCAAGGCTCCTTTCATGTGTGATGTGCAACACGGAATTGCTCTGCACGCAGTGCAGGGGAATCGGGCCTCATCTCGCGGCGAGGGGGAAGTCTCATGGTTTTTCTCGAGTTGCGGCGGGAACCTGGGGTATATTCTCGAGTTACGACGGGCATGGCCCTTCCACACACGTGTTTGTTCAGCAACGTCAGGACTCCTGCCTAGTTGCCAGGGACAACTCGGGATTCTGCTCGAGGCTTGGCAGGGCAATTGGGACGCCTCTCCAGCTGAGGCGGGAGACCAGGGGTCCCTTTCCACGTGCCACAGGAATCCTGGGACTCCTATCAATTTTCACGAGGAGTCAGGCATCGTCTCCTTTGGAGGCACTGATCTCCGCGTACCTCTGGAGTTTTCAAAGGATGTGAGGCCTCCGGTCGCGATGAGGTGGGGAACTAGTTCTTTCTCTGTGCTCTCCACAGAGGATTCAGTCATCCTTTCGCCTTGGGAGATGCAAGACGAGCCTGCATTTATGTCAATGCAGGGCTATCCAGCCTTATTTCGAGTCAGGGCATTGCGGTGTCCTTTCCACTTGAGGCTGCAAACTCAGGGTCACTCTCACATACCTAAAGCTGCAAGAAGCCTCCTCTTGAGGTGCTTGTGGTTAGGTGGTATTCCTCTGGAGTCGAAGTTAGGGACTAACCTCTCATCTCGAGTTGATTTTTGGTCCACGGAGTTCTTTCGTGTTGCTACAGTGACCTCAGGATCCCTCTAGCCTTGAAACAGTGTTCTTGGGGTTTCTCTGGAGTGCCATCAAGGAAATCAAGGTTCCTTTCATGTGTGATGTGCCACACGGAATTGCTCTGCACGCAGTGTAGGGGATCGGGCCTCATCTCGCGGCGAGGGGGAAGTTTCATGGTTTTTCTCGAGTTGCGGCGGGAACCTGGGGTATATTCTCGAGTTACGACGGGGATGGCCCTTCCACCCACGTGTTTGTTCAGCGACGTCAGGACTCCTGCCTAGTTGCGAGGGACAACTCGGGATTTTCCTCGAGTCTTGGCAGGGCAATTGGGACGCCTCTCCAGCTGAGGTGGGAGACCAAGGGTCCCTTTCCACGTGCCACAGGAATCCTGGGACTCCTATCAAGTTTCACGAGAAGTCAGGCATCATCTCCTTTGGAGGCACTGATCTCTGCGTACCTCTGGAGTTATCAAAGGATGTGAGGCCTCAGGTCGCGATGAGGTGGGGAACTAGGTCTTTCTCTGTGGTCTCCACAGGGGATTCAGACATCCTTTCATCTTGGGAGATGCAAGACGAGCCAGCATTCAAGTCACTGCAGGGATATCCGGCCTTATTTCGAGTCAGGGCATCGCGCTGTCCATTCCACTTGAGGCCGCAAACTCAGGGTCCCTCTCACATACCTAGAGCTGAGAGAAGCCTCCTCTTGAGGTGCTTGTGGTAAGGTGGTATTCCTCTGGAGTCGAAGCCAGGGACTAACCCCTCATCTCGAGTTGCTTTTTGGTCCACGGAGCTCTTTCTTGTTGCTACAGTGACCTCAGGATCCCTCTAGCCTTGAAACAGTGTTCTTGGGGTTTCTCTGGAGTGCCATCAAGGAAATCAAGGCTCCTTTCATGTGTGATGTGCAACACGGAATTGCTCTGCACGCAGTGCAGGGGAATCGGGCCTCATCTCGCGGCGAGGGGGAAGTCTCATGGTTTTTCTCGAGTTGCGGCGGGAACCTGGGGTATATTCTCGAGTTATGACGGGGATGGCCCTTCCACCCACGTGTTTGTTCAGCGACGTCAGGACTCCTGCCTAGTTGCCAGGGACAACTCGGGATTCTCCTCGAGGCTTGGCAGGGCAATTGGGACGCCTCTCCAGCTGAGGCGGGAGACCAAGAGTCCCTTTCCACGTGCCACAGGAATCCTGGGACTCCTATCAAGTTTCATGAGGAGTCAGGCATCGTTTCCTTTGGAGGCACTGATCTCCGCGTTCCTCTGGAGTTTTCAAAGGATGTGAGGCCTCCGGTCGCCATGAGGTGGGGAACTAGGTCTTTCTCTATGGAATCCACAGAGGATTCGACATCCTTTCGCCTTGGGAGATGCAAGACGAGCCTGCATTTATGTCAATGCAGGGCTATCCAGCCTTATTTCGAGTCAGGGCATTGCGGTGTCCTTTCCACTTGAGGCTGCAAACTCAGGGTCACTCTCACATACTTAAAGCTGCGAGAAGCCTCCTCTTGAGGTGCTTGTGGTTAGGTGGTATACCTCTGCAGTCGAAGTAAGGTACTAACCTCTCATCTCGAGTAGGTTTTTGGTCCACGGAGCTCTTTCGTGTTGCTACAGTGACCTCAGGATCCCTCTAGCCTTGAAAGAGTGTTTTTGGGGTTTCTCTGGAGTGCCATCCAGGAAATCAAGGTTCCTTTCATGTGTGATGTGCCACACGGAATTGCTCTGCACGCAGTGTAGGGGATCGGGCCTCATCTCGCGGCGAGGGGGAAGTTTCATGGTTTTTCTCGAGTTGCGGCAGGAACCTGGGGTATATTCTCGAGTTACGACGGGGATGGCCCTTCCACCCACGTGTTTCTTCAGCGACTTCAGGACTCCTGCCTAGTTGCGAGGGACAACTCGGGATTTTCCTCGAGTCTTGGCAGGGAAATTGGGACGCCTCTCCACCTGAGGCGGGAGACCAAGCGTCCCTTTCCACGTGCCACTGGAATCCTGGGACTCCTATCAAGTTTCACGAGGAGTCAGGCATCGTCTCCTTTGGAGGCACTGATCTCGGCGTACCTCTGGAGTTATCAAAGGATGTGAGGCCTCAGGTCGCGATGAGGTGGGGAACTAGGTCTTTCTCTTTGGTCTCCACAGGGGATTCAGACATCCTTTCATCTTGGGAGATGCAAGACGAGCCTGCATTCAAGTCACTGCAGGGATAGCCGGCCTTATTTCGAGTCAGGGCATCGTGCTGTCCATTCCACTTGAGGCCGCAAACTCAGGGTCCCTCTCACATACCTAGAGCTGAGAGAAGCCTCCTCTTGAGGTGCTTGTGGTAAGGTGGTATTCCTCTGGAGTCGAAGCCAGGAACTAACCCCTCATCTCGAGTTGACTTTGGGTCCACGGAGCTCTTTCGTGTTGCTACAGTGACCTCAGGATCCCTCTAGCCTTGAAACAGTGTTCTTGGGGTTTCTCTGGAGTGCCATCAAGGAAATCAAGGCTCCTTTCATGTGTGATGTTCAACACGGAATTGCTCTGTACGCAGTGCAGGGGAATCGGGCTTCATTTTGCAGGGAGGGGGAAGTCTCATGGTTTTTCTCGAGTTGCGGCGGAAACCTGGGGTATATTCTCGAGTTACGACGGGGATGGCCCTTCCACACACGTGTTTGTTCAGCAACGTCAGGACTTCTGCCTAGTTGCGAGGGACAACTCGGGATTCTCCTCGAGGCTTGGCAGGGCAATTGGGATGCCTCTCCAGCTGAGGCGGGAAACCAAGTGTCCCTTTCAACGTGCCACAGGAATCCTGGGACTCCTATCAAGTTTCACGAGGAGTCAGGCATCGTCTCCTTTGGAGGCACTAATCTCTGCGTACCTCTGGATTTATCAAAGAATGTGAGGCCTCCGGTCGCGATGAGGTGGGGAACTAGGTCTTTCTCTGTGGTCTCCACAGGGGATTCAGACATCCTTTCGTCTTGGGAGATGCAAGACGAGCCTGCATTCAAGTCACTGCAGGGATATCCTGCCTTATTTCGAGTCAGGGCATCGCGGTGTCCATTCCACCTGAGGCCGCAAACTCAGGGTCCCTCTCACATACCTAGAGCTGAGAGAAGCTTCCTCTTGAGGTGCTTGTGGTAAGGTGGTATTCCCCTGGAGTCGAAGCCAGGGACTAACCTCTCATCTCGAGTTGATTTTTGGTCCACGGAGCTCTTTCGTGTTGCTGCAGTGACCTCAGGATCCCTCTAGCCTTGAAACAGTGTTCTTGGGGTTTCTCTGGAGTGCCATCAAGGAAATCAAGGCTTCTTTCTTGTGTGATGTGCAACACGGAACTGCTCTGCACGCAGTGCAGTGGAATCGGGCCTCATCTCGCGGCGAGCGGGAAGTCTCATGGTTTTTCTCGAGTTGCGGCAGGAACCTGGGGTATATTCTCGAGTTACGACGGGGATGGCCCTTCCACACCCGTGTTTGTTCAGGGACGTCAGGACTCCTGCCTATTTACGAGGGACAACTCGGGATTCTCCTCGAGGCTTGGCAGGGCAATTGGGACGCCTCTCCAGCTGAGGCGGGAGACCAAGGGTCCCTTTCCACGTTCCACTGGAATCCTGGGACTCCTATCAAGTTTCACGAGGAGTCAGGCATCGTCTCCTTTGGAGGCACTGATCTCCGCGTACCTCTGGAGTTTTCAAAGGATGGGAGGCCTCCGGTCGCGATGAGGTGGGGAACTAGGTCTTTCTCTGTGGTCTCCACAGAGGATTCAGACATCCTTTCGTCTTGGGAGATGCAAGACGAGCCTGCATTCAAGTCACTGCAGGGATATCCGGCCTTATTTCGAGTCAGGGCATTGCGGTGTCCATTCCACTTGAGGCCGCAAACTCAGGGTCCCTCTCACATACCTAGAGCTGAGAGAAGCCTCCTCTTGAGGTGCTTGTGGTAAGGTAGTATTCCTCTGGAGTCGAAGCGAGGGACTAACCTCTCATCTCGAGTTGATTCTTGGTCCACGGAGCTCTTTCATGTTGCTACAGTGACCTCAGGATCCCTCTAGCCTTGAAACAGTGTTCTTGGGTTTTCTCGGGAGTGCCACCAAGGAAATCAAGGTTCCTTTCATGTGTGATGTGCAACACGGAATTACTCTGCACGCAGTGTAGGGGAATCGGGCCTCATCTCGCGGCGAGGGGGAAGTCTCATGGTTTTTCTCGAGTTGCGGCGGGAACCTGGAGTATATTCTCGAGTTACGACGGGGATGCCCCTTCCACCCAAGTGTTTGTTAAACGACGGCAGGACTCCTGCCTAGTTGCGAGGGACAACTCGGGATTCTCCTCGAGGCTTGGCAGGGCAATTGGGACGCCTCTCCAGCTGAGGCGGGAGACCAAGGGTCCCTTTCCACATGCCACAGGAATCCTGGGACTCCTATCAAGTTTCACGAGGAGTCAGGCATCGTCTCCTTTGGAGGCACTGATCTCCGCGTGCCTCTGGAGTTTTCAAAGGATGTGAGGCCTCCGGTCGCGATGAGGTGGGGAACTAGGTCTTTCTCTGTGGTCTCCACAGGAGATTCAGACATCCTTTCGTCTTGGGAGATGCAAGACGAGCCTGCATTCAAGTCACTGCAAGGATATCCGGCCTTATTTCGCGTCAGGGCATCACAGTGTCCATTCCACTTGAGGCCGCAAACTCAGGGTCCCTCTCACATACCTAGAGCTGAGAGAAGCCTCCTCTTGAGGTGCTTGTGGTAAGGTGGTATTCCTCTGGAGTCGAAGCCAGGGACTAACCTCTCATTTCGAGTTGATTCTTGGTCCACGGAGCTCTTTCATGTTGCTACAGTGACCTCAGGATCCCTCTAGCCTGGAAACAGTGTTCTTGGGGTTTCTCTGGAGTGCCATCAAGGAAATCAAGGCTCCTTTCATGTGTGATGTGCAACACGGAATTGCTCTGCACGCAGTGCAGGGGAATCGGGCCTCATCTCGCGGCGAGGGGGAAGTCTCATGGTTTTTCTCGAGTTGCGGCGGGAACCTGGGGTATATTCTCGAGTTACGACGGGGATGGCCCTTCCACCCACGTGTTTGTTCAGCGACGTCAGGACTCCTGCCTAGTTGCGAGGGACAACTCGGGATTCTCCTCGAGGCTTGGCAGGGCAATTGGGACGCCTCTCCAGCTGAGGCGGGAGACCAAGGGTCCCTTTCCACGTGCCACAGGAATCCTGGGACTCCTATCAAGTTTCACGAGGAGTCAGGCATCGTCTCCTTTGGAGGCACTGATCTCCGCGTACCTCTGGAGTTTTCAAAGGATGTGAGGCCTCCGGTAACGATGAGGTGGGGAACTAGGTCTTTCTCTGTGGTCTCCACAGGGGATTCAGACATCCTTTCGTCTTCGGAGATGCAAGACGAGCCTGCATTCAAGTCACTGCAGGGATATCCGGCCTTATTTCGAGTCAGAGCATCGCGGTGTCCATTCCACTTGAGGCCGCAAACTTAGGGTCCCTCTCACATACCTAGAGCTGAGAGAAGCCTCCTCTTGAGGTGCTTGTGGTAAGGTGGTATTCCTCTGGAGTCGAAGCCAGGGACTAACCTCTCATCTCGAGTTGATTTTTGGTCCATGGAGCTCTTTCGTGTTGCTACAGTGACCTCAGTTTCCCTCGAGCCTTGAAACAGTGTTCTTGGGGTTTCTCTGGAGTACCATCAAGGAAATCAAGGCTCCTTTCATGTGTGATGTGCAACACGGAATTGCTCTGCACGCAGTGCAGGGGAATCAGGCCTCATCTCGCGGCGAGGGGGAAGTCTCATGGTTTTTCTCGAGTTGCGGCGGGAACCTGGGGTATATTCTCGAGTTATGACGGGGATGGCCTTTCCAGCCACGTGTTTGTTCAGCGACGTCAAGACTCCTGCCTAGTTGCGAGGGACAACTCGGGATTCTCCTCGAGGCTTGGCAGGGCAATTGGGACGCCTCTCCAGCTGAGGCGGGAGACCAAGGGTCCCTTTCCACGTGCCACAGGAATCCTGGGACTCCTATCAAGTTTCCCGAGGAGTCAGGCATCGTCTCCTTTGGAGGCACTGATCTCCGCATACCCCTGGAGTTTTCAAAGGATGTGAGGCCTCCGGTCGCGATGAGATGGGGAACTAGGTCTTTCTCTGTGGTCTCCACAGGGGATTCAGACATCCTTCCGTCTTGGGAGATGCAAGACGAGCCTGCATTCAAGTCACTGCATGGATATCCGGCCTTATTTCGCGTCAGGGCATCGCAGTGTCCATTCGACTTGAGGCCGCAAACTCAGAGTCCCTCTCACATACCTAGAGATGAGAGAAGCCTCCTCTTGAGGTGCTTGTGGTAAGGTGGTATTCCTCTGGAGTCGAAGCCAGGGACTAACCTCTCATCTCGAGTTGATTCTTGGTCCACGGAGTTCTTTCGTGTTGCTACAGTGACCTCATGATCCCTCTAGCCTTGAAACAGTGTTCTTGGGGTTTCTCTGGCGTGCCATTAAGGAAATCAAGGCTCCTTTCATGTGTGATGTGTAAGACGGAATTGCTCTGCACGCAGTGCAGGGGAATCGGGCCTCATCTCGCGGTGAGGTGGAAGTCTCATGGTATTTCTCGAGTTGCGGCGGGAACCTGGGGTATATTCTCGAGTTACGACGGGGATGGCCCTTCCACACACGTGTTTGTTCAGCGACGGCAGGACTCCTGCCTAGTTGCGAGGGACAACTCGGGATTCTCCTCGAGGCTTGGCAGGGCAATTGGGACGTCTCCCCAGCTGAGGCGGGAGACCAAGTGTCCCTTTCCACGTGCCACAGGAATCCTGGGACTCCTATCAAGTTTCACGAGGAGTCAGGCATCGTCTCCTTTGGAGGCACTGATCTCCGCGTACCTCTGGAGTTTTCAAAGGATGTGAGGCCTCCGGTCGCGATGAGGTGGGGAACTAGGTCTTTCTCTATGGTCTCCACAGGGGATTCAGACATCCTTTCGTCTTGGGAGATGCAAGACGAGCCTGCATTCAAGTCACTGCAGGGATATCCGGCCTTATTTCGCGTCAGGTCATCGCGGTGTCCATTCCACTTGAGGCCGCAAACTCAGGGTCCCTCTCACATACCTAGAGCTGAGAGAAGCCTCCTCTTCAGGTGCTTGTGGTAAGGTGGTATTCCTCTGGAGTCAAGCCAGGGACTAACCTCTCATCTCGAGTTGACTTTGGGTCCACGGAGCTCTTTCGTGTTGCTACAGTGACCTCAGGATCCCTCTAGCCTTGAAACAGTGTTCTTGGGGTTTCTCTGGAGTGCCATCAAGGAAATCAAGGCTCCTTTCATGTGTGATGTCCAACACGGAATTGCTCTGCACGCAGTGCAGGGGAATCTGGCCTCATTTTGCGGGGAGGGGGAAGTCTCATGGTTTTTCTCGAGTTGCGGCGGGAACCTGGGGTATATTCTCGAGTTACGACGGGGATGGCCCTTCTACACACGTGTTTGTTCAGCGACGTCAGGACTTCTGCCTAGTTGCGAGGGACAACTCGGGATTCTGCTCGAGGCTTGGCAGGGCAATTGGGATGCCTCTCCAGCTGAGGCGGGAGACCAAGGGTCCCTTTCCACGTGCCACAGGAATCCTGGGACTCTTATCAAGTTTCACGAGGAGTCAGGCATCGTCTCCTTTGGAGGCACTAATCTCTGCGTACCTCTGGATTTATCAAAGAATGTGAGGCCTCCGGTCGCGATGAGGTGGGGAACTAGGTCTTTCTCTGTGGTCTCCACAGGGGATTCAGACATCCTTACATCTTGGGAGATGCAAGACGAGCCTGCATTCAAGTCACTGCAGGGATATCCGGCCTTATTTCCCGTCAGGGCATCGCGGTGTCCATGCCAATTGAGGCCGCAAACTCAGGGTCCCTCTCACATACCTAGAGCTGAGAGAAGCCTCCTCTTGAGGTGCTTGTGGTAAGGTGGTATTCCTCTGGAGTCGAAGCCAGGGACTAACCTCTCATCTCGAGTTGATTTCTGATCCACGGAGCTCTTTCGTGTGGCTACAGTGACCTCAGGATCCTTCTAGCCTTGAAACAGTGTTCTTGGGGTTTCTCTGGAGTGCATTCAAGGAAATCAAGGCTCCTTTCATGTGTGATGTGCAACACGGAATTGCTCTGCACGCAGTGCAGGGGAATCGGGCCTCATCTCGCGGCGAGGGGGAAGTCTCATGGTTTTTCTCGAGTTGCGGCGGGAACCTGGGGTATATTCTCGAGTTACGACGGGCATGGCCCTTCCACACACGTGTTTGTTCAGACGACGTCAGGACTCCTGCCTAGTTGCCAGGGACAACTCGGGATTCTGCTCGAGGCTTGGCAGGGCAATTGGGACGCCTCTCCAGCTGAGGCGGGAGACCAGGGGTCCCTTTCCACGTGCCACAGGAATCCTGGGACTCCTATCAAGTTTCACGAGGAGTCAGGCATCGTCTCCTTTGGAGGCACTGATCTCCGCGTACCTCTGGAGTTTTCAAAGGATGTGAGGCCTCCGGTCGCGATGAGGTGGGGAACTAGGTCTTTCTCTGTGGTCTCCACAGAGGATTCAGTCATCCTTTCGCCTTGGGAGATGCAAGACGAGCCTGCATTTATGTCAATGCAGGGCTATCCAGCCTTATTTCGAGTCAGGGCATTGCGGTGTCCTTTCCACTTGAGGCTGCAAACTCAGGGTCACTCTCACATACCTAAAGCTGCGAGAAGCCTCCTCTTGAGGTGCTTGTGGTTAGGTGGTATTCCTCTGGAGTCGAAGTTAGGGACTAACCTCTCATCTCGAGTTGATTTTTGGTCCACGGAGTTCTTTCGTGTTGCTACAGTGACCTCAGGATCCCTCTAGCCTTGAAACAGTGTTCTTGGGGTTTCTCTGGAGTGCCATCAAGGAAATCAAGGTTCCTTTCATGTGTGATGTGCCACACGGAATTGCTCTGCACGCAGTGTAGGGGATCGGGCCTCATCTCGCGGCGAGGGGGAAGTTTCATGGTTTTTCTCGAGTTGCGGCGGGAACCTGGGGTATATTCTCGAGTTACGACGGGGATGGCCCTTCCACCCACGTGTTTGTTCAGCGACGTCAGGACTCCTGCCTAGTTGCGAGGGACAACTCGGGATTTTCCTCGAGTCTTGGCAGGGCAATCGGGACGCCTCTCCAGCTGAGGTGGGAGACCAAGGGTCCCTTTCCACGTGCCACAGGAATCCTGGGACTCCTATCAAGTTTCACGAGGAGTCAGGCATCATCTTCTTTGGAGGCACTGATCTCTGCGTACCTCTGGAGTTATCAAAGGATGTGAGGCCTCAGGTCGCGATGAGGTGGGGAACTAGGTCTTTCTCTGTGGTCTCCACAGGGGATTCAGACATCCTTTCATCTTGGGAGATGCAAGACGAGCCTGCATTCAAGTCACTGCAGGGATATCCGGCCTTATTTCGAGTCAGGGCATCGCGCTGTCCATTCCACTTGAGGCCGCAAACTCAGGGTCCCTCTCACATACCTTGAGCTGAGAGAAGCCTCCTCTTGAGGTGCTTGTGGTAAGGTGGTATTCCTCTGGAGTCGAAGCCAGGGACTAACCCCTCATCTCGAGTTGCTTTTTGGTCCACGGAGCTCTTTCTTGTTGCTACAGTGACCTCAGGATCCCTCTAGCCTTGAAACAGTGTTCTTGGGGTTTCTCTGGAGTGCCATCAAGGAAACCAAGGCTTCTTTCATGTGTGATGTTCAACACGGAATTGCTCTGCACGCAGTGCAGGGGAATCGGGCCTCATTTTGCGGCGAGGGGGAAGTCTCATGGTTTTTCTCGAGTTGCGGCGGGAACCTGGGGTATATTCTCGAGTTACGACGGGGATGGTCCTTCCACACCCGTGTTTCTTCAGCGACGTCAGGACTTCTGCCTAGTTGCGAGGGACAACTCGGGATTCTCCTCGAGGCTTGGCAGGGCAATTGGGATGCCTCTCCAGCTGAGGCGGGAAACCAAGTGTCCCTTTCAACGTACCACAGGAATCCTGGGACTCCTATCAAGTTTCACGAGGAGTCAGGCATCGTCTCCTTTGGAGGCACTAATCTCTGCGTACCTCTGGATTTATCAAAGAATGTGAGGCCTCCGGTCGCGATGAGGTGGGGAACTAGGTCTTTCTCTGTGGTCTCCACAGGGGATTCAGACATCCTTTCATCTTGGGAGATGCAAGACGAGCCTGCATTCAAGTCACTGCAGGGATATCCGACCTTATTTCGAGTCAGGGCATCGCGGTGTCCATTCCAATTGAGGCCGCAAACTCAGGGTCCCTCTCACATACCTAGAGCTGAGAGAAGCCTCCTCTTGAGGTGCTTGTGGTAAGGTTGTATTCCTCTGGAGTCGAAGCCAGGGACTAACCTCTCATCTCGAGTTGATTACTGGTCCACGGAGCTCTTTCGTGTGGCTACAGTGACCTCAGGATCCCTCTAGCCTTGAAACAGTGTTCTTGGGGTTTCTCTGGAGTGCCATCAAGGAAATCAAGGCTCCTTTCATGTGTGATGTGCAACACGGAATTGCTCTGCACGCAGTGCAGGGGAATCGGGCCTCATCTTGCGGCGAGGGGGAAGTCTCATGGTTTTTCTCGAGTTGCGGCGGGAACCTGGGGTATATTCTCGAGTTAAGACGGGGATGGCCCTTCCACCCACGTGTTTGTTCAGCAACGTCAGGACTCCTACCTAGTTGCCAGGGACAACTCGGGATTCTCCTCGAGGCTTGGCAGGGCAATTGGGACGCCTCTCCAGCTGAGGCGGGAGACCAAGAGTCCCTTTCCACGTGCCACAGGAATCCTGGGACTCCTATCAAGTTTCATGAGGAGTCAGGCATCGTTTCCTTTGGAGGCACTGATCTCCGCGTTCCTCTGGAGTTTTCAAAGGATGTGAGGCCTCCGGTCGCGATGAGGTGGGGAACTAGGTCTTTCTCTATGCTCTCCACAGAGGATTCAGACATCCTTTCGCCTTGGGAGATGCAAGACGAGCCTGCATTTATGTCAATGCAGGGCTATCCAGCCTTATTTCGAGTCAGGGCATTGCGGTGTCCTTTCCACTTGAGGCTGCAAACTCAGGGTCACTCTCACATACTTAAAGCTGCGAGAAGCCTCCTCTTGAGGCGCTTGTGGTTAGGTGGTATTCCTCTGGAGTCGAAGTTAGGTACTAACCTCTCATCTCGAGTTGGTTTTTGGTCCACGGAGCTCTTTCGTGTTGCTACAGTGACCTCAGGATCTCTCTAGCCTTGAAAGAGTGTTTTTGGGGTTTCTCTGGAGTGCCATCCAGGAAATCAAGGTTCCTTTCATGTGTGATGTGCCACACGGAATTGCTCTGCACGCAGTGTAGGGGATCGGACCTCATCTCGCGGCGAGGGGGAAGTCTCCTGGTTTTTCTCCAGTTGCGGCGGGAACCTGGGGTATATTCTCGAGTTATGACGGGGATGGCCCTTCCACCCACGTGTTTGTTCAGCGAACTCAGGACTCCTGCCTAGTTGCGAGGGACAACTCGGGATTCTCCTCGAGGCTTGGCAGGGCAATTGGGACGCCTCTCCAGCTGAGGCGGGAGACCAAGGGTCCCTTTCCACGTGCCACAGGAATCCTGGGACTCCTATCAAGTTTCACGAGGAGTCAGGCATCGTCTCCTTTGGCGGCACTGATCTCCGCGTACCTCTGGAGTTTTCAAAGGATGTGAGGCCTCCGGTCGCGGTGAGGTGGGGAACGAGGTCTTTCTCTGTGGTCTCCACAGGAGATTCAGACATCCTTTCGTCTTGGGAGATGCAAGACGAGCCTGCATTCAAGTCACTGCAAGGATATCCGGCCTTATTTCGCGTCAGGGCATCACAGTGTCCATTCCACTTGAGGCCGCAAACTCAGGGTCCCTCTCACATACCTAGAGCTGAGAGAAGCCTCCTCTTGAGGTACTTGTGGTAAGGTGGTATTCCTCTGGAGTCGAAGCCAGGGACTAACCTCTCATCTCGAGTTGATTCTTGGTCCACGGAGCTCTTTCATGTTGCTACAGTGACCTCAGGATCCCTCTAGCCTTGAAACAGTGTTCTTGGGGTTTTTCTGGAGTGCCATCAAGGAAATCAAGGCTCCTTTCATGTGTGATGTGCAACACGGAATTGCTCTGCATGCAGTGCAGGGGAATCGGACCTCATCTCGCGGCGAGGGGGAAGTCTCATGGTTTTTCTCGAGTTGCGGCGGGAACCTGGGGTATATTCTCGAGTTACGACGGGGATGGCCCTTCCACACACGTGTTTGTTCAGCAACGTCAGGACTCCTGCCTAGTTGTGAGGGACAACTCGGGATTCTCCTCGAGGCTTGGCAGGGCAATTGGGACGCCTCTCCAGCTGACGTGGGAGACCAAGGTTCCCTTTCCACGTGCCACAGGAATCCTGGGACTCCTATCAAGTTTCATGAGGAGTCAGGCATCGTCTCCTTTGGAGGCACTGATCGCCGCGTACCTCTGGAGTTTTCAAAGGATGTGAGGCCTCCGGTCGCGATGAGGTGGGGAACTAGGTCTTTCTCTGTGGTCTCCACAGAGTATTCAGACATCCTTTCGTCTTGGGAGATGCAAGACGAGCCTGCATTTATGTCAATGCAGGGTTATCCGGCCTTATTTCGAGTCAGGGCATTGCGGAGTCCATTCCACTTGAGGCTGCCATCTCAGGATCCCTCTCACTTACCTAAACCTGCGAGAAGCCTCTTCTTGAGGTGCTTCTGTTTAGGTGGTATTCCTCTGGAGTCGAAGTTAGGGACTAACCTCTCATCTCGAGATGATTTTTGGTCCACAGAGTTCTTTCTTGTTGCTACAGTGACCTCAGGATCCCTCTAGCCTTGAAACAGTGTTCTTGGGGTTTCTCTGGAGTGCCATCAAGGAAATCAAGGCTCCTTTCATGTGTGATGTTCAACACGGAATTGCTCTGCACGCAGTGCAGGGGAATCGGGCCTCATCTCGCATCGAGGGGGAAGTCTCATGGTTTTTCTCGAGTTGCGGCGGGAACCTGGGGTATATTCTCGAGTTACGACGGGGATGGCCGTTCCACACACGTGTTTGTTCAGCGACGTCAGGACTTCTGCCTAGTTGCGAGGGACAACTCGGGATTCTCCTCGAGGCTTGGCAGGGCAATTGGGATGCCTCTCCAGCTGAGGCGGGAGACCAAGGTTCCCTTTCCACGTGCCACAGGAATCCTGGGACTCTTATCAAGTTTCACGAGGAGTCAGGCATCGTCTCCTTTGGAGGCACTAATCTCTGCATACCTCTGGATTTATCAAAGAATGTGAGGCCTCCGGTCGCGATGAGGTGGGGAACTAGGTCTTTCTCTGTGATCTCCACAGGGGATTCAGACATCCTTTCGTCTTGGGAGATGCAAGACGAGCCTGCATTCAAGTCACTGCAGGGATATCCGGCCTTATTTCGCGTCAGGGCATCGCAGTGTCCATTCCACTTGAGGCCGCAAAATCAGGGTCCCTCTCACATACTTAGAACTGAGAGAAGCCTCCTCGTGAGGTGCTTGTGGTAAGGTGGTATTCCTCTGGAGTCGAAGCCAGGGACTAACCTCTCATCTCGAGTTGATTTTTGGTCCACGGAGCTCTTTCGTGTTGCTACAGTGACCTCAGGATCCCTGTAGACTTGAAACAGTGTTCTTGGGTTTTCTCTGGAGTGCCATCAAGGAAATCAAGGCTCCTTTCATGTGTGATGTGCAACACGGAATTGCTCTGCACGCAGTGCAGGGGAATCGGGCCTCATCTCGCGGCGAGGGGGAAGTCTCATGGTTTTTCTTGAGTTGCGGCGGGAACCTGGGGTATATTCTCGAGTTACGACGGGGATGGCCCTTCCACATACGTGTTTGTTCAGCCAAGTCAGGACTCCTGCCTAGTTGCGAGGGACAACTCTGGATTCTCTTCGAGGATTGGCAGGGCAATTGGGACGCCTCTCCAGCTGAGGCGGGAGACCAAGGGTCCCTTTCCACGTGCCACAGAAATCCTGGGACTCCTATCAAGTTTCACGAGAAGTCAGGCATCGTCTCCTTTGGAGGCACTAATTTCCGCGTACCTCTGGAGTTTTCAAAGGATGTGAGGCCTCCGGTCGAGATGAGGTGGGAAACGAGGTCTTTCTCTGTGGTCTGCACAGGGGATTCAAACATCCTTTCGTCTTGGGAGATGCAAGACGAGCCTGCATTCAAGTCCCTCCAGGGATATCCGGCCTTATTTCGAGTCAGGGCATCGCGGTGTCCATTCCACTTGAGGCCGCAAACTCAGGGTCCCTCTCACATACCTAGAGCTGAGAGAAGCCTCCTCTTGAGGTGCTTGTGGTAAGGTGGTATTCCTCTGGAGTTGAAGCCAGGGACTAACCTCTCATCTCGAGTTGATTTTTTGTCCACGGAGCTCTTTCGTGTGGCTACAGTGACCTCAGGATCCCTCTAGCCGTGAAACAGTGTTCTTGCTGCTTCTCTGGAGTGCCATCAAGGAAATCAAGGCTCTTTTCATGTGTGATGTGCAACACGGAATTACTCTGCACGCAGTGCAGGGGAATCGGGCCTCATCTCACGACGAGGGGGAAGTCTCATGGTTTTTCTCGAGTTGCGGCGGGAACCTGGGGTATATTCTCGAGTTACGACGGGGATGGCCCTTCCACACACGTGTTTGTTCAGCGACGTCAGGACTCCTGACTAGTTGTGAGGGAGAACTCGGGATTCTCCTCGAGGCTTGGCAAGGCAATTGGGACGCCTCTCCAGCTGAGGTGGGAGACCAAGGGTCCCTTTCCACATGCCACAGGAATCCTGGGACTCCTATCAAGTTTCACGAGGAGTCAGGCATCGTCTCCTTTGGAGGCACTGATCGCCGCGTACCTCTGGAGTTTTCAAAGGATGTGAGGCCTCCGGTCGCGATGAGGTGGGGAACTAGGTCTTTCTCTGTGGTCTCCACAGAGGATTCAAACATCCTTTCGTCTTGGGAGATGCAAGACGAGCCTGCATTTATGTCAATGCAGGGTTATCCGGCCTTATTTCGAGTAAGGGCATGGCGGTGTCCATTCCACTTGAGGCTGCAATCCTAGGATCCCTCTCACATACCTAAACCAGCGAGAAGCCTCCTCTTGAGGTGCTTCTGTTTAGGTGGTATTCCTCTGGAGTCGAAGTTAGGGACTAACCTCTCATCTCGAGATGATTTTTGGTCCACAGAGTTCTTTCTTGTTGCTACAGTGACCTCAGGATCCCTCTAGCCTTGAAACAGTGTTCTTGGGGTTTCTCTGCAGTGCCATGAAGGAAATCAAGGCTCCTTTCATGTGTGATGTGCAACACAGAATTTCTCTGTCCACAGTGTAGGGGAATCGGGCCTCATCTCCCGGCGAGGGGGAAGTTTCATGGTTTATCTCGAGTTGCGGCGGGAACCTGGGCTATATTATTGAGTTACGACGGGGATGGTCCTTCCACCCACGTGTTTGTTCAGCGACGTCAGGACTCCTGCCTAGTTGTGAGGGACACCTCGGGATTCTCCTCGAGGCTTGGCAGGGCAATTGGGACGCCTCTCCTGCTGAGGCGGGAGACCAAGTGTCCCTGTCCACGTGCCACAGGAATCCTGGGACTCCTATCAAGTTTCCCGAGGAGTCAGGCATCCTCTCCTTTGGAGGCACTGATCTCCGCGTACCTCTGGAGTTTTCAAAGGATGTGAGGCCTCAGGTCGCGATGAGGTGGGGAACTAGGTCTTTCTCTGTGGTCTCCACAGGGTATTCAGACATCCTTTTGATTTGGGAGATGCAAGACGAGCCTGCATTCAAGTCACTGCAGGGATATCCGGCCTTATTTCGAGTCAGGGCATCGCGGTGTCCATTCCACATGAGGCCGCAAACTCAGGGTCCCTCTCACATACTTAGAGCTGAGAGAAGACTCCTCTTGAGGTGCTTGTGGTAAGGTGGTAGTCCTCTGGAGTCGAAGCCAGGGACTAACCTCTCATCTCGAGTTGATTCCTGGTCCACGGAGCTCTTTCATGTTGCTATAGTGACCTGAGGATCCCTCTAGCCTTGAAACAGTGTTCTTGGGGTTTCTCTGGAGTGCCATCAAGGAAATCAAGGCTCCTTTCACGTGTGATGTGCAACACGGTATTGCTCTGCACGCAGTGCAGGGGAATCGGGCCTCATCTCGCGGCGAGGGGGAAGTCTCATGGTTTTTCTCGAGTTGCGGCGGGAACCTGGGGTATATTCTCGAGTTACGACGGGGATGGCCCTCCCACCCACGTGTTTGTTCAGCGACGTCAGGACTCCTGCCTAGTTGCGACGGACAACTCGGGATTCTCCTCGAGGCTGGGCAGGGCAATTGGGACGCCTCTCCAGCTGAGGCGGGAGACCAAGGGTCCCTTTCCACGTGCCACAGGAATCCTGGGACTCCTATCAAGTTTCATGAGGAGTCAGGCATCGTCTCCTTTGGAGGCATTGATCTCCGCGTTCCTCTGAAGTTTTCAAAGGATGTGAGGCCTCCGGTCGCGATGAGGTGGGGAACTAGGTCTTTCTCTGTGGTCTCCACAGGGGATTCAGACATCCTTTCGTCTTGCGAGATGCAAGACGAGCCTGCATTCAAGTCACTGCAGTGATATCCGGCCTTATTTCGCGTCAGGGCATCGCAGTGTCCATTCTACTTGAGGCCGCAAAATCAGGGTCCCTCTCACATACTTAGAACTGAGAGAAGCCTCCTCTTGAGGTGCTTGTGGTAAGGTGGTATTCCTCTGGAGTCGAAGCCAGGGACTAACCTCTCATCTCGAGTTGATTTTTGGTCCACGGAGTTCTTTCGTGTTGCTACAGTGACCTCAGGATCCCTGTAGACTTGAAACAGTGTTCTTGGGGTTTCTCTGGAGTGCCATCAAGGAAATCAAGGCTCCTTTCATGTGTGATGTGCAACACGGAATTGCTCTGCACGCAGTGTAGGGGAATCGGGCCTCATCTCGCGGCGAGGGGGAAGTCTCATGGTTTTTCTCGAGTTGCGGCGGGAACCTGGGGTATATTCTCGAGTTACGATGGGGATGGCCCTTCCACCCACGTGTTTGTTCAGCGACGTCAGGACTACTGCCTAGTTGCGAGGGACAACTCGGGATTCTCCTCGAGGCTTGGCAGGGCAATTGGGACGCCTCTCCACCTGAGGTGTGAGACCAAGGGTCCCTTTCCACGTGCCACAGGAATCCTGGGACTCCTATCAAGTTTCACGAGGAGTCAGGCATCGTCTCCTTTGGAGGCACTGATCTCCGCGTACCTCTGGAGTTTTCATAGGATGTGAGGCCTCCGGTCGCCATGAGGTGGGGAACTAGGTCTTTCTCTGTGGTCTCCACAGGGGATTCAGACAACCTTTCGTCTTGGGAGATGCAAGACGAGCCTGCATTCAAGTCACTGCAGGGATATCCGACCTTATTTCGAGTCAGGGCATCGCGGTGTCCATTCCACTTGAGGCCGCAAACTCAGGGTCCCTCTCACATAACTAGAGCTGAGAGAAGCCTCCTCTTGAGGTGCTTGTGGTAAGGTGGTATTCCTCTGGAGTCGAAGCCAGGGACTAAGCTCTCATCTCGAGTTGATTTTTGGTCCACGGAGCTCTTTCGTGTTGCTACAGTGACCTCAGGATCCCTCTAGCCTTGAAACAGTGTTCTTGGGGTTTCTCTGGAGTGCCATCAAGGAAATCAAGGCTCCTTTCATGTGTGATGTGCAACACGGAATTGCTCTGCACACAGTGCAGGGGAATCGGGCCTCATCTCGCGGCGAGGGGAAAGTCTCATGGTTTTTCTGGAGTTGCGGCGGGAACCTGGGGTATATTCTCGAGTTACGACGGGGATGGCCCTTCCACCCACGTGTTTGTTCAGCGACGTCAGGACTCCTGCTTTGTTGCGAGGGACAACTCGGGATTCTCCTCGAGGCTTGGCAGGGCAATTGGGACGCCTCTCCATCTGAGGCGGGAGACCAAGGGTCCCTTTCCACGTGCCACAGGAATCCTGGGACTCCTATCAAGTTTCCCGAGGAGTCAGGCATCGTCTCCTTTGGAGGCACTGATCTCCGCGTACCTCTGGAGTTTTCAAAGGATGTGAGGCCTCCGGTCGCGATGAGATGGGGAACTAGGTCTTTCTCTGTGGCCTCCACAGGGGATTCAGACATCCTTTCGTCTTGGGAGATGCAAGACGAGCCTGCATTCAAGTCACTGCAGGGATATCCGGCCTTATTTCGAGTCAGGGCATCGCGGTGTCCATTCCACTTGAGGCCGCAAACTCAGGGTCCCTCTCACATACCTAGAGCTGAGAGAAGCCTCCTCTTGAGGTGCTTGTGGTAAGGTGGTATTCCTCTGGAGTCGAAGCCAGGGACTAACCTCTTTTCTCGAGTTGATTTTTGCGCAACGGAGCTCTTTCGTGTTGCTACAGCGACCTCAGGATCCCTCTAGCCTTGAAACAGTTTTCTTGGGGTTTCTCTGGAGTGCCATCAAGGAAATCAAGGCTCCTTTCATGTGTGATGTGCAACACGGAATAGCTCTGCACGCAGTGCAGGGGAATCGGGCCTCATCTCGCGGCGAGGGGGAAGTCTCATGGTTTTTCTCGAATTGCGGCGGGAACCTGGGGTATATTCTCGAGTTACGACGGGCATGGCCCTGCCACACACGTGTTTGTTCAGCGACGTCAGGACTCCTGCCTATTTGCGAGGGACAACTCGGGATTCTCCTCGAGGCTTGGCAGGGCAATTGGGACGCCTCTCCAGCTGAGGCGGGAGACCAAGGGTCCCTTTCCACGTGCCACAGGAATCCTGGGACTCCTATCAAGTTTCACGAGGAGTCAGGCATCATCTCCTTTGGCGGCACTGATCTCCGCGTACCTCTGGAGTTTTCAAAGGATGTGAGGCCTCCGGTCGCGGTGAGGTGGGGAACGAGGTCTTTCTCTGTGGTCTCCACAGGAGATTCAGACATCCTTTCGTCTTGGGAGATGCAAGACGAGCCTGCATTCAAGTCACTGCAAGGATATCCGGCCTTATTTCGCGTCAGGGCATCACAGTGTCCATTCCACTTGAGGCCGCAAACTCAGGGTCCCTCTCACATACCTAGAGCTGAGAGAAGCCTCCTCTTGAGGTACTTGTGGTAAGGTGGTATTCCTCTGGAGTCGAAGCCAGGGACTAACCTCTCATCTCGAGTTGATTCTTGGTCCACGGAGCTCTTTCATGTTGCTACAGTGACCTCAGGATCCCTCTAGCCTTGAAACAGTGTTCTTGGGGTTTTTCTGGAGTGCCATCAAGGAAATCAAGGCTCCTTTCATGTGTGATGTGCAACACGGAATTGCTCTGCATGCAGTGCAGGGGAATCGGACCTCATCTCGCGGCGAGGGGGAAGTCTCATGGTTTTTCTCGAGTTGCGGCGGGAACCTGGGGTATATTCTCGAGTTACGACGGGGATGGCCCTTCCACACACGTGTTTGTTCAGCAACGTCAGGACTCCTGCCTAGTTGTGAGGGACAACTCGGGATTCTCCTCGAGGCTTGGCAGGGCAATTGGGACGCCTCTCCAGCTGACGTGGGAGACCAAGGTTCCCTTTCCACGTGCCACAGGAATCCTGGGACTCCTATCAAGTTTCATGAGGAGTCAGGCATCGTCTCCTTTGGAGGCACTGATCGCCGCGTACCTCTGGAGTTTTCAAAGGATGTGAGGCCTCCGGTCGCGATGAGGTGGGGAACTAGGTCTTTCTCTGTGGTCTCCACAGAGTATTCAGACATCCTTTCGTCTTGGGAGATGCAAGACGAGCCTGCATTTATGTCAATGCAGGGTTATCCGGCCTTATTTCGAGTCAGGGCATTGCGGAGTCCATTCCACTTGAGGCTGCCATCTCAGGATCCCTCTCACTTACCTAAACCTGCGAGAAGCCTCTTCTTGAGGTGCTTCTGTTTAGGTGGTATTCCTCTGGAGTCGAAGTTAGGGACTAACCTCTCATCTCGAGATGATTTTTGGTCCACAGAGTTCTTTCTTGTTGCTACAGTGACCTCAGGATCCCTCTAGCCTTGAAACAGTGTTCTTGGGGTTTCTCTGGAGTGCCATCAAGGAAATCAAGGCTCCTTTCATGTGTGATGTTCAACACGGAATTGCTCTGCACGCAGTGCAGGGGAATCGGGCCTCATCTCGCATCGAGGGGGAAGTCTCATGGTTTTTCTCGAGTTGCGGCGGGAACCTGGGGTATATTCTCGAGTTACGACGGGGATGGCCCTTCCACACACGTGTTTGTTCAGCGACGTCAGGACTTCTGCCTAGTTGCGAGGGACAACTCGGGATTCTCCTCGAGGCTTGGCAGGGCAATTGGGATGCCTCTCCAGCTGAGGCGGGAGACCAAGGTTCCCTTTCCACGTGCCACAGGAATCCTGGGACTCTTATCAAGTTTCACGAGGAGTCAGGCATCGTCTCCTTTGGAGGCACTAATCTCTGCATACCTCTGGATTTATCAAAGAATGTGAGGCCTCCGGTCGCGATGAGGTGGGGAACTAGGTCTTTCTCTGTGATCTCCACAGGGGATTCAGACATCCTTTCGTCTTGGGAGATGCAAGACGAGCCTGCATTCAAGTCACTGCAGGGATATCCGGCCTTATTTCGCGTCAGGGCATCGCAGTGTCCATTCCACTTGAGGCCGCAAAATCAGGGTCCCTCTCACATACTTAGAACTGAGAGAAGCCTCCTCGTGAGGTGCTTGTGGTAAGGTGGTATTCCTCTGGAGTCGAAGCCAGGGACTAACCTCTCATCTCGAGTTGATTTTTGGTCCACGGAGCTCTTTCGTGTTGCTACAGTGACCTCAGGATCCCTGTAGACTTGAAACAGTGTTCTTGGGTTTTCTCTGGAGTGCCATCAAGGAAATCAAGGCTCCTTTCATGTGTGATGTGCAACACGGAATTGCTCTGCACGCAGTGCAGGGGAATCGGGCCTCATCTCGCGGCGAGGGGGAAGTCTCATGGTTTTTCTTGAGTTGCGGCGGGAACCTGGGGTATATTCTCGAGTTACGACGGGGATGGCCCTTCCACATACGTGTTTGTTCAGCCAAGTCAGGACTCCTGCCTAGTTGCGAGGGACAACTCTGGATTCTCTTCGAGGATTGGCAGGGCAATTGGGACGCCTCTCCAGCTGAGGCGGGAGACCAAGGGTCCCTTTCCACGTGCCACAGAAATCCTGGGACTCCTATCAAGTTTCACGAGAAGTCAGGCATCGTCTCCTTTGGAGGCACTAATTTCCGCGTACCTCTGGACTTTTCAAAGGATGTGAGGCCTCCGGTCGAGATGAGGTGGGAAACGAGGTCTTTCTCTGTGGTCTGCACAGGGGATTCAAACATCCTTTCGTCTTGGGAGATGCAAGACGAGCCTGCATTCAAGTCCCTCCAGGGATATCCGGCCTTATTTCGAGTCAGGGCATCGCGGTGTCCATTCCACTTGAGGCCGCAAACTCAGGGTCCCTCTCACATACCTAGAGCTGAGAGAAGCCTCCTCTTGAGGTGCTTGTGGTAAGGTGGTATTCCTCTGGAGTTGAAGCCAGGGACTAACCTCTCATCTCGAGTTGATTTTTTGTCCACGGAGCTCTTTCGTGTGGCTACAGTGACCTCAGGATCCCTCTAGCCGTGAAACAGTGTTCTTGCTGCTTCTCTGGAGTGCCATCAAGGAAATCAAGGCTCTTTTCATGTGTGATGTGCAACACGGAATTACTCTGCACGCAGTGCAGGGGAATCGGGCCTCATCTCACGACGAGGGGGAAGTCTCATGGTTTTTCTCGAGTTGCGGCGGGAACCTGGGGTATATTCTCGAGTTACGACGGGGATGGCCCTTCCACACACGTGTTTGTTCAGCGACGTCAGGACTCCTGACTAGTTGTGAGGGAGAACTCGGGATTCTCCTCGAGGCTTGGCAAGGCAATTGGGACGCCTCTCCAGCTGAGGTGGGAGACCAAGGGTCCCTTTCCACATGCCACAGGAATCCTGGGACTCCTATCAAGTTTCACGAGGAGTCAGGCATCGTCTCCTTTGGAGGCACTGATCGCCGCGTACCTCTGGAGTTTTCAAAGGATGTGAGGCCTCCGGTCGCGATGAGGTGGGGAACTAGGTCTTTCTCTGTGGTCTCCACAGAGGATTCAAACATCCTTTCGTCTTGGGAGATGCAAGACGAGCCTGCATTTATGTCAATGCAGGGTTATCCGGCCTTATTTCGAGTAAGGGCATGGCGGTGTCCATTCCACTTGAGGCTGCAATCCTAGGATCCCTCTCACATACCTAAACCAGCGAGAAGCCTCCTCTTGAGGTGCTTCTGTTTAGGTGGTATTCCTCTGGAGTCGAAGTTAGGGACTAACCTCTCATCTCGAGATGATTTTTGGTCCACAGAGTTCTTTCTTGTTGCTACAGTGACCTCAGGATCCCTCTAGCCTTGAAACAGTGTTCTTGGGGTTTCTCTGCAGTGCCATGAAGGAAATCAAGGCTCCTTTCATGTGTGATGTGCAACACAGAATTTCTCTGTCCACAGTGTAGGGGAATCGGGCCTCATCTCCCGGCGAGGGGGAAGTTTCATGGTTTATCTCGAGTTGCGGCGGGAACCTGGGCTATATTATTGAGTTACGACGGGGATGGTCCTTCCACCCACGTGTTTGTTCAGCGACGTCAGGACTCCTGCCTAGTTGTGAGGGACACCTCGGGATTCTCCTCGAGGCTTGGCAGGGCAATTGGGACGCCTCTCCAGCTGAGGCGGGAGACCAAGTGTCCCTGTCCACGTGCCACAGGAATCCTGGGACTCCTATCAAGTTTCCCGAGGAGTCAGGCATCCTCTCCTTTGGAGGCACTGATCTCCGCGTACCTCTGGAGTTTTCAAAGGATGTGAGGCCTCAGGTCGCGATGAGGTGGGGAACTAGGTCTTTCTCTGTGGTCTCCACAGGGTATTCAGACATCCTTTTGATTTGGGAGATGCAAGACGAGCCTGCATTCAAGTCACTGCAGGGATATCCGGCCTTATTTCGAGTCAGGGCATCGCGGTGTCCATTCCACATGAGGCCGCAAACTCAGGGTCCCTCTCACATACTTAGAGCTGAGAGAAGACTCCTCTTGAGGTGCTTGTGGTAAGGTGGTAGTCCTCTGGAGTCGAAGCCAGGGACTAACCTCTCATCTCGAGTTGATTCCTGGTCCACGGAGCTCTTTCATTTTGCTATAGTGACCTGAGGATCCCTCTAGCCTTGAAACAGTGTTCTTGGGGTTTCTCTGGAGTGCCATCAAGGAAATCAAGGCTCCTTTCACGTGTGATGTGCAACACGGTATTGCTCTGCACGCAGTGCAGGGGAATCGGGCCTCATCTCGCGGCGAGGGGGAAGTCTCATGGTTTTTCTCGAGTTGCGGCGGGAACCTGGGGTATATTCTCGACTTACGACGGGGATGGCCCTCCCACCCACGTGTTTGTTCAGCGACGTCAGGACTCCTGCCTAGTTGCGACGGACAACTCGGGATTCTCCTCGAGGCTGGGCAGGGCAATTGGGACGCCTCTCCAGCTGAGGCGGGAGACCAAGGGTCCCTTTCCACGTGCCACAGGAATCCTGGGACTCCTATCAAGTTTCATGAGGAGTCAGGCATCGTCTCCTTTGGAGGCACTGATCTCCGCGTACCTCTGAAGTTTTCAAAGGATGTGAGGCCTCCGGTCGCGATGAGGTGGGGAACTAGGTCTTTCTCTGTGGTCTCCACAGGGGATTCAGACATCCTTTCGTCTTGCGAGATGCAAGACGAGCCTGCATTCAAGTCACTGCAGTGATATCCGGCCTTATTTCGCGTCAGGGCATCGCAGTGTCCATTCTACTTGAGGCCGCAAAATCAGGGTCCCTCTCACATACTTAGAACTGAGAGAAGCCTCCTCTTGAGGTGCTTGTGGTAAGGTGGTATTCCTCTGGAGTCGAAGCCAGGGACTAACCTCTCATCTCGAGTTGATTTTTGGTCCACGGAGCTCTTTCGTGTTGCTACAGTGACCTCAGGATCCCTGTAGACTTGAAACAGTGTTCTTGGGGTTTCTCTGGAGTGCCATCAAGGAAATCAAGGCTCCTTTCATGTGTGATGTGCAACACGGAATTGCTCTGCACGCAGTGTAGGGGAATCGGGCCTCATCTCGCGGCGAGGGGGAAGTCTCATGGTTTTTCTCGAGTTGCGGCGGGAACCTGGGGTATATTCTCGAGTTACGATGGGGATGGCCCTTCCACCCACGTGTTTGTTCAGCGACGTCAGGACTCCTGCCTAGTTGCGAGGGACAACTCGGGATTCTCCTCGAGGCTTGGCAGGGCAATTGGGACGCCTCTCCACCTGAGGTGTGAGACCAAGGGTCCCTTTCCACGTGCCACAGGAATCCTGGGACTCCTATCAAGTTTCACGAGGAGTCAGGCATCGTCTCCTTTGGAGGCACTGATCTCCGTGTACCTCTGGAGTTTTCATAGGATGTGAGGCCTCCGGTCGCCATGAGGTGGGGAACTAGGTCTTTCTCTGTGGTCTCCACAGGGGATTCAGACAACCTTTCGTCTTGGGAGATGCAAGACGAGCCTGCATTCAAGTCACTGCAGGGATATCCGACCTTATTTCGAGTCAGGGCATCGCGGTGTCCATTCCACTTGAGGCCGCAAACTCAGGGTCCCTCTCACATAACTAGAGCTGAGAGAAGCCTCCTCTTGAGTTGCTTGTGGTAAGGTGGTATTCCTCTGGAGTCGAAGCCAGGGACTAAGCTCTCATCTCAAGTTGATTTTTGGTCCACGGAGCTCTTTCGTGTTGCTACAGTGACCTCAGGATCCCTCTAGCCTTGAAACAGTGTTCTTGGGGTTTCTCTGGAGT